>NC_086178.1:69202475-69858725 GCF_023053635.1 Elgaria multicarinata webbii
TACCATACATACCTTTGTAAACCTTTGAGTTTGAAGTTCTGTCTACGGTAAAGACATTGTCTTGAGACTATAGGATTGCTCTCTGTCAGCTCGTATATGTATCATGTCTTCAACTTTTGTTAAGTGGATACTTTTGAATAGGCCTAGAGATGTCCAGTTCTTTCCTTGAGCAACTTCTGTACAATCGAAGTGGAAGTAAACTTGTTTTGGAACAAATGGGGATGGCTAGAGGAAAAGACGAATCCTGAAAACAAACAGTGCATGTACTAGTTTTTGAAATGAATTCTTCTCTTTTTAACATATTCAAAACGTTCATCTATTTGAAGTCTGCCACTCAAATACAACAGGTTTTATCTCAGAAGCAAGAGAAATATGGTAATTAAGAAAACATTAAAAAATAAACACGCAAAACAAAATGTATTTTAAACTGTTTCCAAGTGATTGGAGTACTTTGATTGTGGGAGGTGCCTACACTGAAAGCCTAATGTGGAATTGAGAGTTTTGCTTTATCTTTACTCTTTTCCTGATATGTTTTTATGAGCGGCATTCATATCTACCTAATTAAATGAACATGTATTCTTATAAACATGTAACTGTCACAGTTCCTTGATTAGCTTATCACGCACCATATTTTCTTGGCACTCAACTCCATGAAGTTTGTAGAATTTTCAGAAAGTTTTCCCCACTCCTGATGGACACATTACTAACAGGAATAAAAGCACTGATCGTAGAATTCACCAACAAGGTAAGCTCTGTGAAGTAAAGTGCCATTGAAACTCATGGAAACAGCATGTAGCACAGTCCTTTATGGAATATTTATTTCCTACATTTATATCATGCACTTCTTTGTAATTATTATTAGAGCCACTATCAGAATACAGCTCAACAACAACAACACATATGAATACTGTTACGCAACAATCAACAAAGATTTAAGATCTGCTCTTACAGAAAAGTCTTATGTTGCAACTCTATACTCAAATTATGGCAGTTGAATAACCATAGGATTGGCAGAAGCCCCCTTATCCTGGCAGAATGCATGATACGCTACCAGCACAAAACACATGCTGGCAGAACGCTCCACTGGCATATCTGCTCAGCTGGTGAAGATACACCAATGGAATGGTTAAAATGGGTCAGAGTCCGGTTTGGGTGAGGGAAGCAGAGGGGAGGGGGACACTTCCTTATTTACAGGATTTGTTTCCTGTTCTTGAGCTAAAAAAGGCTCCCAGAATGTCTTACACAGATTAATAAGGCTTTCAATCTAAAAGACACAACATAAAAGGAAAAGGCATTAGGAGGGAGGAGGGAGAAGAAAGAAAGCCTCAGGAACCTGATCTAAGTTTCAGAGTTCTCATTGGTATTCTTTCTGGCAGGGAAGGGCGAAACAAGCTCCCTGTAGCTGTTCCTTTTGGGGCCAATATTTGGAGCTAGGTTGATCTCCCCCTTGCCATGAAGGGGAGGCAGAGTGCAGCCTTGGTTCTCTGGCCAATGGATGAGGTTAGAGTCTGCATCCTCAGGGAATTATCATTGGAAATAAATGTAAAAATAGCTCCCCCTCCTGGTTTAAAAACCATTCTGCCCATATTGCTGTGACTGAACATAAGATTTTATTTATTTATTTATTTATTTATTACATTTTTATACCGCCCAATAGCCGAAGCTCTCTGGGCGGTTCACAAAAATTAAAATCATCATAAAACAACCAACAAGTTAAAAATACAAATACAAAATACAATATAAAAAGCACAACCAGGATAAAACCACGCAGCAAAATTGATATAAGGTTAAAATACAGAGTTAAAACAGTATAATTTAAATTTAAGTTAAAATTAAGTGTTAAAATACTGAGTGAATAAAAAGGTCTTCAGCTGGCGACGAAAGGAGTACAGTGTAGGCGCCAGGCGGACCTCTCTGGGGAGCTCATTCCACAACCGGGGTGCCACAGCGGAGAAAGCCCTCCTCCTAGTAGCCACCTGCCTCACTTCCTTTGGCAGGGGCTCACGGAGAAGGGCCCCTGTAGATGATCTTAAGGTCCGGGTAGGTACATATGGGAGGAGGCGTTCCTTCAAATAACCTGGCCCCAAACCGTTTAGGGCTTTAAATGTCAATACCAGCACTTTGAATCGGGCCCGGACCTGGACTGGCAGCCAATGAAGTTGTAAAAGGACTGGCGTAATGCCAAAGATATGCCAATCACAGCACACCACCATCAGTATAACCCCCCACAACTCAGATGATAGGGTGCACAACATGAGGCTGTATCTCTCTGGCCCCCTGTCATGCACACACACACAAGGATGTTCTCTGGTCAGAGGAACGAGGGAGGGAGGGTATTTTGCATACAAAGAAGACACCTTCGCCATGGCTAGACGGGGCGATACCCCGGTGATCGCCCCGGGATCATCCATGTGCGTCCACATGATGCACAGGTTATCCCGGGAGCAGGGAGGGATGATCCCACCCTTTCCCCGGGATACCGCCCTACAGTTTAGTTGCGTTTTTGTCCTGGCTCCTTATGAGTGACCGTGAGGAGCCGGGACCCAGACACAGGGCTCCTGAGGAGCTCCATCGAGGGTGGGGTGGGGGGAGCGGGAGGGCTTTTTGTTTTGTTTTTTTAAACTTACATTTTTTGCAGGAGTGCTCTTGCGCTCTTCTCGGATTCAAAAAACAAAACAAAATGGTGGCCGCGACGTCCTCTTCTCCCTGGGACGTTGTGCGCCACATGTAGATGAGGGCAATGATCTCGCGATCATAAAATCGTGAGATCGTCGCCCTCCACCTGCCTCGTCTCGCCATGCCCCTTGTCTCCAGAATAGACATGGGAAGCTGAGCACATTGCTAACACTAGAACTCTCACAGGGACCTCAGCTTGGGACTCCAAACACAGATATACAACAGAACCCCCTGCTCCACTCCTACAACTGCAGGTGTCCAGCTAGAGCACCCCACAGAGGTAAGCAAGGAATGGGGACAATCATGCTAAAAAGTATAATTGCAGCAACTGTCTCTGATGTGTAGGGACCACCATGGAATAGCACCTTACCTCTCACCTGTTCACCTGCTGCTGCATTTCTGATGAATGGACACAGAGGAGGGAATCTGAAGCAGGTTCCTACAGAAGAGAGTGATTTTTGTGCTACTATACAGGATTCCCTCCCCTGGTGTGTGTGTTTAAAATAAATCTCCTTAAATTTAGCACATCACAGGCAAACACCTTCTCCCTGACATACTAGGTTTCTGTGTATAGGGAAGTTTTGTTACGTCAAGGAGTTTTTGTCACGGCAACCTCCATAGGTAGCCTGAAGTAGTACTGTTCAGGAAGGACATTCTGGCTGAGTTACTTTTTTACTTCTTTCATTCTATTTTCCATTCAAAAGTCACATACAAAGAAGAGAAAATATGATGCTTTGACACAATCTTGGTGATTGCGTGTGTGAGTCACACACACACACACACACACACACACACACACACAAACATATTACTTGTTAATATAATTATTTTTATAAAGTTATCCATAGAGGATAATGTTTAAAATTTGTGGTGTGTGTGTGTGAAGAGAGTCTAGAGCAGGGAAGGAAAGTCTCTTCCTTCTGAACAGGTTTACAAAAGGCATACAGTGGGAGTGTTATCTAATCACACTCTGCTTTTCCACTCAGGTAGTCAGACATTAAGGTGCATTAGTACAATCATTTGTATGTCTATAAATATCCCATAAAGTCTGTTATTTGGCATTCACACTGACACAATAGAGGACGACGACTATCCTTTTCAGGAAATTTCACAGAGACATTCACAAACAAAAGTCCAGTAATTTAATCTTCGGAAAGCTCAATAACACCACATTCAAAATTGCAGGTTTGAAGCTAATGTACTTGATAAGTAATGATGACAGAATTTAAAAGGTCCATTATTTGGTAATCTAATATTCCCAATCCCAGGTATCTCACAAAGAGTATACTCTCCCTTAAACAGCACTAATGTGTTCACATCTACATTAATCTCTTGCAGAGAAAAGGAGCATTCTTTACGGGCTTTATCTGTTTCCAGATGTCTGACTCCACAAGGAGCCAGTTTGCGCCACTGATGAGACTATGTAAATGATTCTAATGTCTTTGTAGGGTAGGTGCTATTTCTTCTGGATGCACCTGATACTGTCTCTCTCTGAAAGGTACTTCCCAGAGCTCTGGCCCCATTTGTTAATAACATGCTTATGTCTAGAACCTCTTTGCCTTCGAATGCTGCTCTGCTGCAAAACAAATATAATTCCTGTAACTGCTAGTCCACTGACATAGCACGATGGAGTTTAGGGCCATTTCAGTCTTCAATATGTAAACATGATTTTGCATTTGTACACATTGATAAGTGCCAATAATGCACCCCTGTGGAGCTGCCAGACGGATGGATGTGCCTCCAGCTTCAACCCAAGGATGGTCCATATGGTGTTCCTGTCTTCCAGGTGGACATTTAGAAATCTAAATAGCTTCATCTGATCTAGAGCATGTGAGACAGCGAAGACATAAATGCTTGTATCAATTTTTTTTTTTAAAAAATGTAATCTTAAGGAAAATGCCTTGCCCTCTTTACTCAATATTCATGGGACAATTCATCACTGGACACTCATGGCTGGGGTGGTCCATGTCAGATACCTCTCTAGAACCATGTTGGATACCTCCCTAGATTCTCTATATCAAGAATTGCTTTTACCAGAGGGGGAAAACAACTCAGAGCCTGGGACAATGTCATGTATCTAAGGATCCCCCATAAGTCTGCAGCACCTAGAAGACACCAGGTAAGTCACTCAGCTGATAAACTGAGTACAGGCTTTTCTAAGTGTCCCCCAAAATAATTGCTGCCATCACATAGTGATTTTCAGAGAAGTAGGGCTCTCTCTTTTTATATTCTTGGCTATGTGGGATGAGATATCTTAGAATCCACCCAGACCACAACACAGGTAGTTAAAACAATAAACATATATTCCTTTATGGAACATAAACTGAATAATGGTAAAGAATGATAAGTGATAGTTCTCTTTAAGAACCAATTCCACCTTTCCACAATGTGATGTTTTGGACTATAATTCTCATCAGCCCCAGACAGAATGGCCAATGGTTATGGATGATGGGAACTGGAGGGCACCATATTGGAGAAGGCTAACCTAATCCAACATTAGTGACTCCCCTCTTTTATAGTTATCCTTACCTCTAGCCTTTTACTTATTGTTTCTCCCTCTCTTGCTTTCATCCCACTAATTCCTCTGTCTTCTCATTAGCAAATTCAACCCTAATTCCATCCTAACTCAATGGACTCTCACTGTCTTCTAACTGATGATTTCTGTCAACTCTCACCTCTACCTGACTTTCTCAACTGGCTCTAACTCCATCCATCATTTCATAGTCTCTCTTTTCCTATCAATCATCCATCCACTCATTCTTCTTACATGAAATCACAGTCATTGTTGTTAGTATAGTTTTTCATCAGACTTTCTGGTCTTATTTGAACCCATAATAAGAGCCCTGCTGGATCAGACTAAACACCTACCTAGCATCCTATTTATGGCAATGGTCAAACATATGCCAATAATAAGCACACAAGCATGTATACTAATCAACATTTTTTCAAGTTATCCTTCATGACCCCAGATCTCTTTCCTGGTCAGACCCATTCAGTATACATGTGAGATTAGGATGTTTTGTCCCCATGTGCATGATTTTACACTTTCATTGAACTGCATTTGCCATTTTAATGCCCATTCTCCCAGTTTGGAGAGATCCTTTGGAGCTCTTCAAAATTTCTTTTCATTTTAATTAGATCTGTGCTCATTTAAAAAAAATCTATTTAGGGGTTTAAAAAAAGAAAGAAATTGCACCTGAAAATTGTTGGAAGAATTTCAGAGAAATTTCCCAGTGTATAGTAGGGGTGTGCACGGACCCCCCGCTCCGCTTCACTTGCAGATCCGTGATTTTTGGAGTGGGCCGCTTCGCCCCACCCCCGCTCCGCCCACTTCCGCTCCGCTCCGCTCGGAGCTCCGGATCCGGATCAGAGCTCCGTTTCCCCCCATAGGGTTGCATTGAAAGCTAAAAAATTATACAACTTTTTTTCTGTTCAAGTTAGAAACCTCATGTTTGGCACCATGACACCTCATGGGGGTATACACACACAAGCCAAGTTTCAAAGCAATCCCATCATCCCCTGATTTTTGGGGAATTTTTGAAAATCGGGCACCCCATTCACACCCCTTTCGATAGCTCCGTCAATTTGCACGTTAGAAACCTCAAACTCGCCACCATGACAGCTTATCCATGTGTCCCCATGGATGCCAAGTTTCAAGGCAATCCCATCATCCCCTGATTTTGGGGGAATTTTTGAAAATCGGGCACCCCATTCACACCCCTTTCCATAGCTCTGTCAATTTGCACGTTAGAAACCTCAAACTCGCCACCAGGACAGCTTATCCATGTGTCCACACGCATGCCAAGTTTCAAGCAAATCCCATCATCCCCTGATTTTTGGGGAATTTATGAAAATCCAACACCCCTTTCCATAGCTCCGTCAATTTTGCACGTTAAAAAAACCCCTCAAACTCACCACCATGAAAGCTTATCCAGGGATACATATGCACGCCGAGACTCAAGGCAGTCCCATCATCCCCTGTTTTTTGGCGGGGCTTAAACCTGCAAAATTTGGAACTTCCAAAACTCCAAGTGAGCGCAGGAAGGACCTCTCCCCTGAGTCAAAGCCACACACACACAACATCCCTGCGAGGTGGGCAGGGGAGGAGGGAGGGAAGGCAGGCAGACATGCAGCTGGCATTTCTGGGGGCATAAGGAAGTGAGCCAAGGATAAGCCAGTAATGCATATAAAATGGAATAAATAAACAAATAAATAAACGAAGGAGGGGTGGAATTAAAAGCAGCAGTGTTGCTGAATAAACAGCAAGAAGAACTTTTTTAAAAAGGCTATATCTGTCTTTTACCAGCAATAGGGGGACATGCCCGGGGGAGAGGGAAGCAGCTGCCAGTTCAGCTCAAGAAAGCCATTGCTTCACCACGAGAGCTCTAAGAAGTAAACGCTCACTTCAACTCATGATAGGCATCACTCCACCACTAAGAAGTAAACACTCACTTCGACTCATGATAGGCATTGCTCCACCGTTTTACTCTCTTTGGAAGGCTCTGATGGCCTTCCAGTGCAGGAGAGAGTGGGGGCACGTCCACGATGAGATGCCCTAGGGGAGCTCATCCCCTTGCACCACATCTTTTCAGTTGTTCCCCAAAGTTAGGGTGGGTAGCAGTGCTGTGTTTCTATCTCTTATTATTGGCTTAGTATATGATTTCAGGTTGTGTTTGTGCATTTGGTGGGGCTACTGTGTTAAAAAACACTGGGAAAAGTCCGTTCAGATTAAGAAAGAGAAGTTTCCCAGAATCCCAAGTTACCCGTTTTGCCTATGCCCTCCTCTAACTTTGGGATCATGTGATCATGACCGGGAACTGACTCTGCCCCTCAGCCCTTTGAAAAAGGTATTTTTCCCGCCGATTTTTTAAAAAATTCTAGCGCGCGACCCGCATGACGCAGAGAGGTGAGAGTAGTCTCAAAATGACCCCCATCCACGACTCTCTGTGCACAAGAATTTTCAGAATGATAGCTTAAAAATCAACCCAGTTATCCCCGATTGTTTTCCTCAATGCAATCCTATGGGCGAAAACCGCCGTTTGAGCCGCGCTGTCCGTTTGTTGACCCGATTTTTAAAAAATTCTAGCACACGACCCGCACGACGCAGAGAGGTGAGAGTAGTCTCAAAATGACCCCCATCCACGACTCTCCAAGCACAAGAATTTTCAGAACGATAGCTTAAAAAACAACCCAGTTATCCCCGATTGTTTTCCTCAATGCAATCCTATGGGCGAAAACCGCCGTTTGACCCGCACTGTCCGTTTGTTGACCCGATTTTTAAAAAATTCTAGCACGCGACCCGCATGACGCAGAGAGGTGAGAGTAGTCTCAAAATGACCCCCATCCACGACTCTCTGTGCACAAGAATTTTCAGAACGATAGCTTAAAAATCAACCCAGTTATCCCCGATTGTTTTCCGCAATGCAATCCTATGGGCGAAATGTTTCAAGATGGCGATCGGAGCGCTCCGCCTGAACTAGGAGCTCCGAAAAATGGCCGCTTCTCTTCGCCTTGCTTCTAGGGGTCCGCGGTCCGCTTCTACTCCGCCTCTGGGTAAGGCGGAGCAGGCCAATCCGCTACTGCTTCTCCGCTCCTAATCGGAGCGGAGCACATGCCTAGTGTATAGGGCTCTTTGTGTGGACAATTGCTTAATGGGGAAGAGAATAAATTAGACGTATGGAGATAGCTGCGATAATAAATTGGCCAAAATTCACTTGGCTAACTTGGTTAGGCATACGGTGTGGACCCTGTCATCGGCCAGCTTGCCTGCTGACCTATTCCCCTTCCTGGCCTGCATGCCAAGAGAACTAGTGGTGGATGGCAGAGTCAAGGGTATACCATGGTGTGGACCACTAATGTGAACCCTTTTCCACCAGCCCCAACGTGGCCAGCTCACAATCCCCATGCTGTTTTGGTCTTGGTGCCACATTCCCAAGATCCCTTACAGGAATCCTCAGCATGGGGGAGCAGGGAGCCCAATCCTGCTCCCCCTCCACAACTCACAGCTCCCCATTAAGAGGGGGATTTGGCTTCTGTGAGGAGTCAACTGTGTGCGCGCCCTCATTATTTTACAATTTTTTTATCTCCTTCTGTCCTTGCAACCTCTCCAGCTGCTTGAGCTTCTTTGAAAGCCTCCTAGAAGACTTAAACAGGACTTGGAGCTAGTTAACCTTTGGACTTTCCCATTGCTGCTCTCTGCTGAGTGCCTGAAAGCTAAGCGAGACATTTTTGGTTTGGTTTTGTTGTCATTAAAAGGAATTTTTAACAAGAAGAACAATATCCCTCCCTCCCTCTCACTCTGTGTGTATGGGTAGGTGGATGTGCGCACACACACACACACACGTATACACACCATCCATCTATCTCAGGATATCAATAACTGTGGCTTGAATCCAATAAACTCAAGGTAATATTCTACTTTTGAATCTGGACTTTCCTGCCTCTTCCTCTGCACTCTGCACCCCTTCCCTCCCAACAGCCGAACCTGAAAATTGGGAGAACCTTGGGAAAGGCATAAGGTGGGACGCAGGGGGTTGTAGATGGAGACAAGCCAGCAGAAACCTTCCGCTCCACCTTCTGCACAGAAAAGGATATCGGGTAGCTGAATTCTCTTCAGATCCGACCCTGCATCTTTTTATCCCGAAGAGAAAAGGGAAAGAAGAGGAGAGGAAAATTGTTCTCTTTGGGTTCATATATAAGCACATATTTCCTCAGTACAACATGTTAAATCATAGGAAATATATCAGAGGGTGTTGATTTGATATTGCTTGAATGGCTCAAAGGAAAGTAAGTTAACTTATTGTACAAGCTAAAGCAAGTTTCATATTTCTAGGAGTTTGACAAGAATAGAATTGCATGGAAATCTAAAAGCGTAAAGTGTACATAAAGCAGCTGCCCTTGGAGCCTAAAAACAAATCCATTCTAGTCAGATTTCTAATGTGTAGAGAAAAAATGTATTTGTCTCTCTTGTTTAGAGGGAGAGCTCTACATTATGTCAAAGCGGCACAAGGCATTTTTTTCAGGTAGATGAAAGGAAGTGCCAGTGTTTATAAAGTCGCTGTCACCTGTGCTTAATTGATTCAGTGTGCATGAAGTAATTCAAGTTGACTATTAAACAATTTATGAAACAAATTTACTATGATCAATATAATTACTTAGCAATTATGAAAATGGTACCTGAAGTTAAGAAACAGAATACCTCAACACCTGGATTAACTATACACGCAAAGTACATAAATTTGGCTTCTGTTGAAGGCTTCTTTTATGTTTCCGTCACATTTTTCTTGCCTTCTGACTTGTGGTTGCGAATTTGTTTCTGTCAATGTAACAATTCTTCTGAATCAACTGTTTTCGGCCAGCTTTGGAAATGGTCATGGCTTTTCTGCTGTTCAAAGAAACAGTAAATCCCCCCCCCCCCGCAAAAAAAATCTGGGTTTGAGAAAGCTCTTGGGCACACATAAAGTAGATCTTTGAGTCTCTAGTCAATATATATGTTAGTGGTGTTGTACATGTAAAATATATTAACATAAAGAAATATTGACCCCTATGCAAAGTTATTCATACATTTGAAGAATTTGTCCCCAGCCTTTGTAATATTTAATGTGACTAGCTACAAGCATATTAAAACAGTAATGAAAATACAAAAAAAAGCCCAGAATAAAATTACTCAAGTCAAAATAATCACATCAATCCAAAGCATTTCAATATCACCACCATCCAACAACTAGATCACAACATTCCCATAGAACTCCTAAAGAGTTGTGCTTGGGCCATGTGCCAAAAAGCAGGCAATGGCTCATACGGGATGTAATAGGAAACCATTGTTTCCCACTATTTGAACAAGCTGCAGCAAGTCTGCTCCCTTTCCCCTCTCCTCCTCTTTCACAACTGCAAGGACGAGATTGGAAGCATCCATTTCCTCTTTGGTAAGGCCGGGAGAGGAGGGCGGGGGGGTTACTGGGCCCTGCCGCCGTCACTGCCCGTGCGGCGATGGCGGCAGAGCCTGGTAAGGGACCAAGGGGGAGGGGGGCCTTACCTGCCTCCATTGGCTTCTTCAATTGAGCAAGTGCGGCCCAGATTTCCTGGTTGAACCGCGGGCTCAATTGAAGAAGCCGACGGACGGAGGCAGGTAAGGGAGAGGAGGGGGGTTTACCGGGCCCTGCCGCTGTCGCCGCATGGGCAACAGCGACAGCGGCAAGGCCCGGTAAACCCACTTACCTTTCCAACAGAGCTCCGGATCGAGGCGAAGGATCCGCCTTCACCTTGATCCTCTTCGCCACGCTCCGCCAGCCCCCCAATCCTCTTCGCCTCCGCCTTAAGGGGAGGCGAAGCACCCCGCTCCACTTCTAATTTGCCAGCCCGATTAGAAGCGGAGCACATCCCTAATAATTAATGATGATTACTTATAGGGAAGAATCATTAGTATTTACCAATTTTATTTTTATTTTTATCTCATTTTTTTTTACTTTTAACTATGCATTAATTATCCATACATTCATGACATTCAGGATGGACTACTGTAATGTGGCCTACAAGGGTTGCCTTTGAAGATGGCTTGGAAATTTCAGCTGGTGGGGGTATGGCAGTAAGAACATGTGATGCCTACACTTCCAAAAAAAGAAGAAGAAGAAAGCCTAAGAAAAGGGGTAGGAAAAAAGAATGTTTCATACAGTAAAAGAACTCCAACATGTTTTGGACCCAGAGGTTCTTCCTCAGAAAACTGGGATTTATGAAACAGATGATATCCCGCACATTCTAACAAATTACCCTGAGGAAGGACTAGGTCCGAAACACATTGGAGTCCTTTTACTGTATTAAATATCCTTTTTTCCCTACCCCTTTGCCTTTGCCATTTTTGTCATTTCTTGTGGTTGCCAGTGCATTTCGTAGCCCAATTTCAAGTGCTGGTTTTAACCTTCAAACCTTAAGCACGTTGGGGCCAAGTTCTTTGAAGGACCACCTTCACCAATACCAGCCTGCCCACACTTTGAGGTCAGCTGCCAAAGCCCTGCTTACATGCCTGCTGATGAGGAAACTCAGGGTGGTGAGCCCTAGGGAGCATGGTGGTTTTTAAAACTGTGGCCCCATGGTTGAAGACCACATCGCCAGGGCCGGTGGGGGACGGTGTCAGGTCACATTATTGCAGAGCTTAAGAAGAGCTCTTAAGATGGCACTGATTTGTGATGATGATGATGATGATGATGATGATTGCATTTATATCCCACCTTTTTTCATCCAAGGAGCTCAAGGTGGCATACATAATTGTCCTCCTCTCCATTTCATCCTCACAACAACAGCCCTGTGAGGTAGGTTGGGCTGAGGGTCTGTGACTGACCCAAAGTCACCCAGTGGATTTCCATGGCCGAGTGGGGACTAGAACTCTATTCTGACAGCTCCCAGTCCAACACTCTAACCTCTACACCACACTGTTGCCTAAATATTTATTGAAGCTTTGCATTTACGGAACAGTATATTGTAGGTTTTTTTGCTGTTGTTGATTTTGTACATAAGTTTAGTGTTTATTATTGTGACTTGTGTTTATATTATATTTTGGAAGCTGCATTGAGAGGGTTTTCCCCCCCCTTAAAGACAGCATAAAATTATTATTATTATTATTATTATTATTATTATTATTATTATTATTATTATTATTTCCCTGCTCCTTTTTCTCCTTAGAAATGAGTCTGCTCAGACACTGCTTGTTTTGCATATTCCTTCTTTAATGCAGTAAATTTCAATTTGTTTTGTCTTGCTAACCATAATGAGCACTAGCCAGCCATTGCTTCCAACTTCTGGAACAGTCCCTTTGCCTTCTGAGAAATGTCAGAAAAGTCAGTATCCAAAAATTGTTGTCCAAAACCCATTTGAAGTCTGCTTTCAACAGCCTAGGTTTAAGCTCCTGTCTTAAGGCAATGTAAGCACTGTGATTTATTTTATGTTATATTTCCCCCCAAAAAATTGCTCTACAGGTCTTTAGCTCCAGCTAGTGGCTCACAGCATGATGCTAACTTTCCTCAGCACCTTAAAACAAGATTCCAGTGTTGGTGATTGGGTTGTTGCTTCCACAGTATTCAAAAGAAACCATGAAACAGAAAAGTACAGAAGTCTGGTTTTCTACTTCCGAGCTATCTAAGTCTTAATTGCATCCATCTAAATCCATGTTCTGCCCTCTTAATATATGTTCTTTCCAACATAGCACCATGTAAATAGTGCTTCCATATGTTGAAATCTCCAATTTTCCAATCTTTAATATTCTCACTAAATCAGACTGTTCTGCATTTGATAATGAATCAGAACTCTTTTAAACATGATACTGGATGGGCAAAAAAAGTCTTGAGCCTGTTCAGACGACATGCTAAGCCACAGTGGTTAAGCATTTTGAGCTAAACATTATGGCTTAGCATGTCGTGTGAACCATGACTTAGCATGTTGTGTGAACCATTCCTAACCGCTGTGGCTACATAACCACAGTTAAACATGCTGACTAACCATTTGCTGTAAAAAGGCTAGAGGCCTAACCATGGTTTAGCGTGTTGTTGGAACAGGCCCTTTATCTGGGCAAGGTTCTGCCTGGCCTGGCCACCTGTTTAAAGTGTTCTTAATCCACTTACAGGGCCATTCTTTTTCAGCATCCACCTACCAGTGATCTGTATCCTGGATAGGAGCCATGATAGCATGCTAATGCTGCATATGAAGAGGATGGTGCATGGATTACGTACACTTAAAAATAAGGCTGGGCTACTTGGAATTTGGCATGGCGATTCCTTCATGGGCCCAGATGGCCCTTTTAAATTGGCACACTGTTTCTCCATCATGGGCAAAGCAATCCTGAGTGGGGCCAGTAGGGAGCGATGAGGCACAACAACTGCCTCATCTCCAGCCCTGTTGGCCCGGACTGGCTATGGAAGAAGGTATATAGAGCATTACTTTGGGCTTCAGCCTACGTTTCTCGGCCCACCTACAGAACACTCCATTTGGGGGCTTTCCATCTGCTGCTCCTAGTGGCAGCACAACAGGGGCCTCTGCCATGGCAGCATTCCTCTCCATCAGTGGAGCAACTCACATCTGGGCATTAGGACTGTGCTCTTATTGTATTTTGATTTTACTTAAAAGGTTTATAACTTAGCCTTCATCCATTGATTGTAGGGCAGTTTATAATAGTTAAAATAATAAAAACACAAAGGTAAGACACCTCACAACAGTAAAGTAACATAATAGTATTAAAACCACAGAATCTAGGAAACACAACTGCTTAAATAATTAAAATACTAAATGCATTTAAGTCTTTTGCCTGGCACCTAAAGGATAACAGAGACAAAGGAGGTGCCAGGAAAGCCTCTTTAGGAAAGGAAAGGGGGGAAACACCCAGTTATCTGAAGCAGATTTTATCTGCCTTTACAATGGTTCTGCTCCTCTAAGTAAAAAGTGGGATATTTCTTGTAGGATTCCCAAATTTAAAAAAGAGGGAGGACAGGGTGCTCACTCAGTACCATTAAGAGTGATGTATAAAAGGGAATATCAGAAATTGAAACTGTCCTCTTTCCTACAGGAGACTTGGTGTGATGTAGCGAGTAGAGTACCCTGTATCAGACTAAAACTGAGGAAGCAGGATTCAAAGTCTCCCCCTCTTTGGTGAACCTGGGTTACTCAGGGTTAAATGACACATGTTACTTGCCTGGTGTGCAGCTCTTCCTCAAGTGTGAGACTTCGATCCAGTGACAAAGCATGCCGATTTCTTTTCTTAACAAAACAAAAGCATTGTTTTGAGAAGGAACCTAATCCTGATTGGGACCCTGCACCCTTACTCTGGAGTAGGGATGTATGGATTTTGTAAAATCTGTTCTGTCTGCATTTCATGGATTGTCAGGTATCTCTTTTGATCCATTCTCCGCTCATTGATGGAACCAGATTTTCTTTCCAATCTCCCAAATTTGTGCAAATTCACACTTGCAAAACTGCAACCCACCCCCAAAATGCACAAATCCCCCCCCCAAATATTCATGTTCATGCTTTAGCTTATGGGGGAAATGCTATGGGGAAAATAATTTTATATATGTTTCTACCGGTAAATTTGCATAAAATTCCAGAAAGTTAAAAACAAAAACAAAAAAACCCCAATACCAGTCATCAAGTCTATGGAATCCATGTGATTCAGCTCAAGCTGGTCTGCTGCAGAATCCATGGTTTGGATGCATAGAAATCTGAACTGATGTGATTTCATTACAGATTCATCCAACATCCATTTTGGAGTAAATAAAATGTAGGGTGGGAGTTCCATCCTATGTAATTAACATAATGTATAGTTGCATCCTAGCTGTTTCTCTCAGCTTAATCTGCCTGACTGGGTAATTGTGGATAAAATGGAAGTGGGAAACCATATATACTGCCCAAGCTTCTTGAAGGAACGATGGGAAAAAAATGTAATGGACATACAAATGACACCAGCCAAAATTGAACTTACCTTTACAGCTATGGTAGGAGCCATGTCTTCATTCACATCTGTCTAAACCAGAAACTTTCACACTCAGGCATTAGTCTGCTTGCGCCTTGCATTTTTTTGGTTCTTGGACAGGAGAATTGGGATAAATCCAACTCAAGACTTTTCTATTTCTGTAATACTGAGCATTTAATGTTCTCAAATATCAGCTGATCCGACATAGTCCCAGTTGCAGTTCTCTGTCAATTTTTTACTGAAATTGCAAAATATTCACTTTGGATGATCTAGCTTCAGGAGACAGTACAACAAAGTGAATGGAAAATGTTAAGAAGTCATAAATTAAACTGGACTGCATAGGTTTATTTTCCAGTACACACTTCTTTTTGGTCAATTTTTGTTTTGTATTGGTTTTTGATAAATAATGCCTAGGACTAAGTGACCTGAACACATGATGGAATCAATCAATTGGAAATAGTTCAGTATATTTCCAATGTAGGCATCATGGATGGCCAATAGGCATAAGGTGAGGTGACCACCACAGGTAGTTCAGGCTGAGCGCAGCTATGGCAGTTCCCTGGCTATTTCCCTTATCTATGTCATACAGCCTGACCTGGGCTCACTAAACTAGACTATTGACTACTGGGTGCTACCCTGTCACCAATGTGGAAGGTTGAAATTAGATTCAACTGCCAGATCAGTAGACTTCTGCACATGGAATGAAAGGGGGCAGGTGTGCACCATCTTTTCCTTTGCCTCAGGCAGCAAAATCTCTTGGGCTGTCCCTGTTGGCTAATCAGCCATTGTGCTCAGGTCGTAGTCAGCCATTTTGTTCAATAAATGCCCTTGAAACTTTCATTCGGAGAGCTCACATTCAGACTATACAAACCAACTAAATCTGCCCAAACTGAATTTGGGTTGGCTCTACTTATAACTGCTTCCAGTTACATCCAATATCCACGCACAATGAAGCGGCACACCAAGTGGAAGCATTAAGCCCTTCCTAAGTTTCCATTGTCAGTGCACTAAATGTAGTTATCCAAGAGTAGCAAAAATAACATATATTAAGGCTGCAATTAACTACCAAGGCAACTAACAAAACACTCAGGATCAGTGCACAAGACTATCTGTCCACAAGGTCAACTACTGTTGAATATTTGAAATTATTTCTTTAGAAAAATAAAATAAGCCCCCACTCTCTTTGAATTATGGTGGGCTTTCAAAGTGCGTATAAAGTGTTATGCAAGGAGACAAAGCTATTTTACCAGGCAGGCAGATATTCTAAATTACTGGTTCTTAACAAGCATGGTAATACATCAGTCAAAAGCAATAAATTTAAACTTAATGAAATCACAATTTGCCTACAGTGCATTTCACTTTGACATTTTCTTCATTGCCACGGTGCTTTGATAAAGTTTTTTAAAATGCAAAGAAAGTGTCTGTGTGGCGAAAGAGCAGACTTGGTGCCATTGTGCCCAATGGAACATTACAGTACTTAAGTTCCATCACTATACGCCCTGTGGCAGACTGAGCCCGAATGTTAACACAGGCTCAGTTTTCATTATCATCATGTGATTATCCATTTTACTGCATTTAACTGATAATACAACTACCAGCTCACCTTAAAAGAATTAGCTTGGAGGTTTCATTGCTTTCCAAATGGAATTCATTTGACAAACAAATGACAATTAGCCCACTCTCCCGGCTCTGTGTCAGGATGGGTTTTGATTGAACCTAGACCAATTTACAATTTTTAAATGAGTTTAGACATTTACATTTAAAATGTCTAGAGGAAATTAGCCCTGGGATATCTAACAGCCAAAATGCTTTTTGAAGTTGATTATTATTTGATCTAGTACCCTCTACCTGTACATTTTGTTCTGACTTCAAAGTTTTGGAATGAAAATGCCACCTACACCTCAAAGCAGAGGGAAAAACTTAAAAGCACTTTTGCTCATTATGTTATGCAAAGAAACCTATATTTTAATATTCGTTTAATATGGTTAGTTAGCTTTAATGACAGCAGTTTGACAGTGTCATAGTTTTCGCGTATGAGACAGTGATTGAAGTTTCTGGTTCTTGTCTCTTTTTTTTTTTCCTTCTTCTTCTTGAAGAGGAAAAGAATCGTTTGAAGGTGCAATTCACATGCCCCATCCATCCATTCTGCTGCAGATATAAATGTAACCCTTTGGAAAGGAATGTGACAAGAAAGTTTGAAAAGAATGTTATTGTTCAGTGGACCATATATACGGCTTAATGTCAAATATGTCTAACTATATTTAGTGTTTGCTTCAAGAAGCTGTCAGTAACTCTGTCATAAATAAGCAAGAGTTGATAATTCTGCCATAAATAAGCAAGAGTTGATAAGACAGTGACAAAAATTGGGCTGAAATTTGACACAGGTGTGTTCAACCTAGAGATAATTACATCGTACCCCTTCCTCCTCATGTTGCTCCTTCTCATGTTGTTGTCGAAGATGGTGCCTGAGACGTGCAACACCAAAAGATGATTCAAAGAGAGTAGTTAGTTACAGACAGAAGGTACAATCTAGTAAAAGTTAACTGTTTTATAAAGTGAAATCTCCCAGAAACCAATGGGGCTTATGTTAGCTGCAACCTAGGTTTTAGTTGTGGTAGGCTGTGAACCACAGTTGGTTGCTATAGTAACTCTGAGTGCATTTTTGGTTGACTAGCAGAACTTAATTTTTTATTTTATTTTATTACATTTTTATACCGCCCAATAGCCGAAGCTCTCTGGGCGGTTCACAAAGCTCTCTGGGCGGTTCATTAATTAACTAAAAATTAACTAATCTTTCAATCAAAATCTATTTCCATTGCTTTTTGAGAGAATTAAGTTGAAGTCCTATAACTCTTACCTAGTATAAGCCCCATAGAACTTAGCACGACATGTATATGACTGGACTGTTAGTCACAACTAACTATACCTCAATCGTCTCTTCGCAAAATGTGTGCTATCCCCAAATTGCATCCCATCCAGATAACCACATTTTTCAATGAATGTTTGTGCTATTTTCACATGCTTACAATGGAAATATAACAGACTATACTAGCCTGATGGCATCTATGATTTGGGGTTAACTTCGTTTATAGCCCACAGAAAAACAGAAAGCATTCAAATCAACAGTCATTCAGTTGGTTTTGACCATGGAGAAGATACTTTCACCAATAAAAAGGAAATGTGGGTATGAATCTATGCATTGACTTGCTTGCTTTCCAGTATCAGTGGAAACGTTTTTGGGTTTTACCTCTCAGTTCAGTCGGGGGATGTGGTGGCTAATTTGGTCCCAAAGAATAAAGCTTGATGTGGTTTTCTAGCAGTCTGGATTTGATACAACATTAACTGTTTTACTGGCTTCATTTTTAAGCAGCACACATTTTGCACATTAAAACCAGAAAGTTACTTGTGATTTCTTTAAAAAGTGGGATTTCATTTATTATTTATAAATTTCATTTGGTACATATCTTAGGGGACATTAAGAGATTAGCAGTCATGCAGTTTGTTCTGAGCATTAATGCTAATCCTTAAAGATAGGTGAAGGGTAATTTCATTAGTTTTTTTTTCTATATATAAAGATTTGCAATAAAGCTAACCATTCAGTCAACAGGGTGAAAGAAGACATTTGGCACTCTGCTCCTATGGATCCCAGCAGGGTCCCTGCACTTCTACCAAGACATTAGAAGGAACTGGTATCACAAAAGTAAGACCACATTCTCTAAAACCCTGTTTCATGTAAAATAGGTTTGTCCCTCATTCCCCTCAAAATGTCATAGGAGATCATTGGCTTTGATTTGATGTACTGCAGTTCAGGAGTGGAACCCAATCTAGACAATAGACTACAATCAGTTGATGCCAGAAATCAGCCATTACGTTGTACGAGAGATCTCATGAATAATTTCTGAGCTGAGATTTAGCATTAATCTAGCTGGTTCATCATACAAAGCTATTCCAACACCAATTAAATGCCAAGTGTTTTTTTTTAAAATAAAATAAAAATAGTATGCCTTTAATTTTCATGTGATGTTGGCAATCAATGCCTACATACACACATATATTAGTGTGTGCGTCTGTTTAAGAAGTAGCGTCACTGAATTTTCTCACTCGGGTTCCAAGTCCCTCTTTGTGCCTGAGTATCAAATAAATAAAAGTGAGCTTTGCATAAATTTGCTTAGATGGACTTCTTTACAACATAGACACAATTATTATTAAACTAGGGCAACAGTGCCATACGCTTTTCTGGGAATGAATGTTTGGGAAAGGAGCAGGGTTGACAGTTAGGATTCCAGCAAATCTAATATAATACTGACCAGTATTGGACGCTCTTACCCAGTTGAAATAAAGCTTGGCACAGAATTAGATAGGAACATAGGAAGGTGCCTTATACTCAGTCAGACCACTGGTCCATCTAGCCCAGTATTGTTGACACTGACTGGCAGCAGCTCTCCAGGGTTTCAGGCAGGATTCTTTCTTAGCCCTACCTGGAGTTGCCAGGGATTGAACCTGGGATCTTCTCCATGCTGAGCACAGTGTGCAAACAGGAACACCAGTAACTATAAAGCAAGATGACTATGGCCTTAGCTAGACCTAAGGTTTATCCTGGGATCGTCCCGGAGTCATCCCTGCCTGCTCCCGGGATATCCTGTGTGTCATTTACATGAACAGGGATGACCCCGGGGTGATCCTGGGATAAACTTTAGGTCTAGCTAAGGCCTAAGTTGTGCTCACTGTGACCTTAACAGCAGAGTTCACAAAAGCTGGAAGTGCAGCATGGAGCAGGGGTGTCGAACATCTTTCAGCCCGGGGACCAAATTCCGATCAGAGAAGCTCTCAGTGGTCATGTTCAAGTGACCTGTGGAGCCAATTGCACAAAGGATGGCGCAAAAGGGGCTGGGCCAAAAACTCCAGCATACCATACATAGCTTAAAGCTCTTACTCCCAGGAACTAAGCCCAAGGAGATGCATTTCAGCCTTTTAGAATGGGGGGAATACTCAGCAAAAGCTGGGAAACCACCAAATTACTGGTCGTTGGCGAAAGGGGAGCCTGGTCATTTGAGGAACCCTAGAGGGTTGGATTTGCCCTTCCCAGCCTGAGGTTCTGCACCCCTGAAAAAGAAGAGAGAAACCTCCAGTATAGAACGTGTGCTCATAAACCTCTTCTATGATGTTTACCTGGCAAAGTGAAACATCACTTTTACAGTGCTGATTTATGTTTGCACCATAATGATTCAATAGATGGAGATGTTGAAGCCTTTTTAGACCATACTTATACAAGGTATCCACAGGTACATGTAGCTATCCACTGATCATCATTTTGTTTTAAACTGGTCTCACCCCCAGCATCTATGCGCTTACTTTATGGTCACTAATTTTTATTTGCATCTTCTGCATTTTCAACCAAGTCATTTCCCCATCATTTTTTTAAATTTCCCGCATCCCATCCTTTCATCTCCCAGTCCAGTGCACCATTTGTTTCAATTAGCTTTCTCTACCATTTCCTCCATTGCCTGGATGTCACCAAGACCTGGATCTCTTCTGCCCTTGTAACTCAATTTACTCTTGTCTTTTACTAATTATTTTTGCTACCACATTTGCTGCATATCATCAACATCTCAGCATTCCTTGGATCCTTACTCCACAATGTTCAAATTATCTGTTCCATCCTCAGAACATTTTCTCTAACTGATAAATAGAAGTAACAAACTTCTTTGAGCACCTAGGAACAGCGCTAAATTACTATTAAGTGTTGCTGTTGTTTACCATGTAGTACATCTCCTTTACTTTGCATGAAAGGGAGGCAATCCGCAAATGAGGCTCCACAGAAGCCTCCAATTGGCTGTAACAGCTATTGAGTCTGAACTTCTGACAAGTGCTACAGATGGGCAGAACTGGAAATTCATGTATATGAAATTCATATTTCAGATATAGCTTTAATTGAATCTTGTATCGGAAATACATATTAAAAATATTAAAACTTTCTATTTGACTTACCATTTTACTGCTGTATTTGGTGTTTTGTGGGAAATGTGAGAAAATGCAGGGACTACCTTTCTGATGTTGAAAAGTAGCCACATTATGATAGAGTTTTACGGGGGGGGGTGTTCTAGGAATGTGTAAGGATGTTGCAACTAGGGGTGTGCACGGACCCCCCAATCTGCTTCGTGGCCCAATCCAGAAAATCCGGATTGGGCCTGATCCTCTTCGCGCCGCTCCGCCCGTCTCCTGCTCCACTCCGCGGAGCGAGATCTGGCTTCGCCACCGTCACTACATGGGCGGCGGTGGCGGCACAAGATAAGCCACCCACCCACCCCACCTCCTTACCTTCCTCCGTCGCGGGCTTCAATTGAGGCCCCGGTTGAAGCCGGAAGAGGCCTCGGCCTTCACTTCCGGCTTCAACTGGGGCCTCAATTGAAGCCCACGATGGAGGAAGGTAAGTGTCCCTCCTCCCTGCTCCCTTACCTGGCGCCGCTGCCACTGCCGCATGGATGGCGGCGCCAGCGGCGCCAGGTAGGCCAGGCCCCCGCCCCCTTACCTTCCTGTGTCGCGGGTTTCAATTGAGGCCCCAGTTGAAGCCGGAAGAGGCCTTGGCCTTCACTTCCGGCTTCAACCAGGGCCTCAATTGAAGCCCACGACGTAGGAAGGTAAATGTCCCTCCTCCCTACTCCCTTACCTGGCGTTGCCGCCGCCGCCGCATGGATCGTGGCGCCGGCAGCACCAGATTAGTCCCCCTCCCCCCCCACTTACCTGTAGGCGAAGCTCCAGATTGAGGCGATCCTCTTCACCTCGATCCGCAGCCCCCCTGACTCTCTTCGCCTCCACCTTTTCCGGAGGTGAATTAGGCCACATCGCTCCTGCTTCTCTGAACCGAAGAGAAGCGGAGCACATCCCTAGTTGCAACCCAGAGCATGAGAGATTGGATGATAAATGCAGAGTACTGATTAATAAATAAATCATGGAGTGCAATTGGTTATATCCATCTGGTGTCACTCCACTGATGAAATGCTCTTTGATCACAAAGAGGCTTCTGTGAGTGGAATGGGAAGAGAGGCATTTTTTGGCCATTTCTCCCTTCCCACTGCAGCCCTTTGCCACCTCCCATATTGTTCTGAAGGGTCCCGCAACCATCCAGAGCAGATTTTGGAGGTGGCAAAGGAAGTAGGAGGAAACACCAAAAATCACTTCCATTCCTCTTTGCTAAATCAGAGTGTTGTGTCAGTGGAGTGACTCCAGTTGGATATAATCCAATGTCTATACAATCTCCTAACATTGCATTCAGGGATTGAAATTTATCTCACAATGAGGCTGAAAGGAAATGGGAAAGTAATCATTACTGCACATTATTTGTTGTGCTTTGTATTTGAAACACTTTAAAGAAAGTTCATTATATTTATAAAATATAATTTAATCAAGAGCTCTATCACATCTACTTTTTTTTTCCTGGTATGCATCCGCGATTTCCACCTCTGTTTCATTAGCGCATCAAGCACTGGTCACTTTCATGTCTGTTTGTTGTTGCACTATTTCACCTTGTTTACCTTTTCACCTGTGCCAGCTCATGCTTCTTGGTATCACCACCCCATCCCTTCTCCTTCCAGTTCATTGGTTCTTGTAGTTGATGGACATTCTGCTGGAAGTTGCCCCCTTCTCCCCCCCCCTCTGGTTTTGTTGTCTAAAGTTTAACAATTTAGCATTTCATTGGCTGGGCCTTCATACAGTAGGCAAAAAAAGAGGGAAGTTGAAACGGGTGGATGATAGAGCAATGAGAGTGGGGTTGGAGCAGCAAAGGTCCATTTGACTGACTATGCACGCTGGAGAACTGCCCCCACCCTCCTCTTTCATCAGCAAGACTGCCCTTCAATGCACACACCCCAAAGAAGGGACATTCTGCAACATAGCACGAGGACAGCAATACACAGGGATGGAAGAGTGGTTTTATCCCACGTGGAGAAAAAATACAACACTTTCCACACCTTAGAAAAACATGGAAAATGGAGGGGAAGAGGCGAGATGACAGCAGGACAGGGACAACATCATGTGAGGGTTGCGGGGCAAACAGTAAACAAGGCAGGACAACAGTGTGATAAAATGCTGCTGTGATGGAGCTCCAAGTATTTGTATATATTTTTTTTAAAAAAATGAAAAATATGTATTTCACCCTGTTCTCCTTATTCTAGCCTTCTCTTCATACCAGTGCTGCTAGCTTCCTTCCCCTCCCACCATAATGCATGGGTACTTCCAACATGCAGAAATAACTTCCCATGCATTCACCCTTACTGGATCAGAGCAACGTTGCCCTATTTATTAAAGTGTCAGTGCAAGGGGGAAGAAGATTAGTCCAATTAGAAACAAAAAGACAGGAGCTGCTGTTGAGTATCAGCTCACAAATTTATTTCTCCATGTTTGTGTACTTATGGAGAAAAAAGTATTGTGGAAAAGGAGACCATATGTTCACTTTCACCAATGGCTAGACTGCAGCCATACCACCTGAACTTCAATCTTTCATGTCAAATCTTCTGTCTTCTTTTTTCTGCATAGGGAATGCTGAGTAGAAGTTTTCTGAGCTGAATAATTTTGTTCCTATTGCCCAAGGCAAAGCTAAAGCTCTAAAGAACATGGGCTGAATGGACAGAACGGACCTTTGTGTTTCAAAAAATGGAAAGACATATGGTGAAAAGATTCTTTTGGTCCCGTACATTTAATAAATACAATGTAAATAGCATTGATTTGTGTGAGGGAATATTGAAATCCATAGGAGTGCACATGGAGTAATCTGATTCAACAAGTCAGTATTCTCTCTCTCTCTCTCTCTCTCTCTCTCTCTCTCTCTCTCTCTCTCTCTCTCTCAAAAACATAATATCTGTAGTACATTGTTTGAGATGAAGGTTAGGTTACATTTCTCGCCGGTGCAATAATTCCCACACCATAAATTCAGATGAAATTATATCAATATATACAGCAAATGGATGTCTGGCCCACTATCGTTTTCTGGCTCTCAGATGTAGAAGCTGACATACAAGTAAATCCCCAGCTGCTTTGAGCAAAACTATTACAAAAGTGCCATTGCCTGAGAACTGTTATTAGCTATCTTGACCAGGAGCGGCTGTTAGAGTTTGTGGTTTCTGCTCTGAATATTAAACTTCAGCACACAAGAGTCCTTATTGTGGGGGAACACTTGGAAATGGTAATGCTAAATTGCCTTATATTTGTGGGATTTGATTGCCTCAGATGATAGAGGCCTGCTCGGTGGGCCTCTCTTTCTGCATACATTTCCAGATTATAAATCATGCCTTTGACAGTATATCTACCATAACCAGTTCTCAGTTTCCATAGGTTTATTCTTTGTATTACAGCTGGCAACTGCCATTCCAAGCCATTCATGTGAATGACACATTTTGGATAATTTATAGGGAAAAAGGCTACACTCAAGTATTCTAGGTGCCTGATTTTATTAACATGTTAGTGCATGGAAGGTAGAATTGCTTTTGCACTGCTACTGCAAAGGCAATTATGCTGTTTTGTTATAGCACTGTGCTGTGGATCCATTACCCCCTCCCCCAGTCAACACTTTCACAGTGAAAATTGGGCTTTTGGGGATTCCAAGAAGAATACCGGGAGCAGTGGAAAACCCAGACTCCCGTTGGTTTCTGGACTTTTGGAAGTATCTGTGTGTTTTCAGTCTTTGCCCTTGAAGACTTGAGAAATTTAGCTTCTGAACAGTTCACATTCTCCTCTGTGAAATGTTCGAGGGGACGCCAAGTAGCCCACACTTTTATTGAATCACACCATATTTGGCTAGCCACAGAAATAAGCAATTGGTCTTCACCACTCATATTACCAATGCCGTATTTCAGTGGATGAAACGTTGTGGAGGAATTAATCTAATAGTGGCATAATGAGACAGCTGAGGGTTATCCAGGGCTCTGTGTTAAGATGATTAAAAGCTGTGAAATTGTATTTAATAGTTATAGTCCAAGTTTTAACTCTAAGATTGTGTCCAATAATTCCTTTTGATTTTCTTTCCAATTTAACATTGCCTATTCTTCAAGGGGCAGTGAAGCATAGTACTTGATGATCGCTTTTCCCATTGCCCAGTGTATTATTATGCTGTATGAAATGACTTTCCTCAGTAGAGAACTGCCCCACTTCTGTTTAACCAGTTCATTTCTACCCTGTTCACTAGCAATTACTAAATTCTAAAAAAAACAACCTTACCCCAAAGACTGCAACCAGAATCAAGTTAGGCCAAGTTAAGGAAAATACATGCCAGAGAGATGCTCACAAAATGGCAGACAGGGCTGGCCCTACCATTAGGCAGAGTGAAGTAGCTGCCTGAGATGGTGGAAGATGAAGCGTGTGGGAGGGCAGAATCTTTTGAGCTACCTCACCATAGACCTCTGTTGAAGAACAGAGCTTTCTGTGCCACACTGCCTGACTTGCACTGCAAAGCAGTGCAGTGGAGGATGCTGTCTCAGTTGGCTTCTGTGCATGAAATTGGGTGGGTGGGGGTGAGGTTGCCTGCCATGTCCTTCTCCTCAAGCAGCAAAATGTCTTGGGCTAGCCCTGATGTTGGGAATGGGAATGCATATAGGATTGTTGCCATAATAATACGCTGTTTCAGTTTCTCTCAGTTTCTCATTTTACCAATTTCAAGTTCATTTTGATCCGTTTCTTACATCAATTTGAGGATTTATTTACTTTTAAAAAAAAAGCTTGCATGAAACTTTGCACGCAGTTTTGAGTGCATTACTTCTACTATATGTGTTTTGTATGCACATTTTCCTGATCCTTTTTGCAAGCAGTTCCATCCAATATAATTCATTTTTGTATTGGCTTTTCACCAATATGTTCATGTTGATGTGCACTTTCTCCTAATATACACATTTTTGTATGATTTTTTTTTATTGGAGAACTGTATTCCTACGTCCAGAGAAACGCAATTACCAATGGATAACTTTGTTTTGGTTCACATATTGGTTCACGAGGTGTGAATTAGGTAGGTTTCTCTTTTAAATGTGAACCAAACTAATTTTCTCCCCCATCCCTACAGGTAAGTCAGGCAGATTCTTTCTGGTTAAAGGAGGATACATATTTCAATGGAGTGGTGGTTATGCATCTGTCTTGATACCTACTCTACAGAGCTGTGTAGTGTCCACAATATTTGTAATCATTCATCAGTTTGGTTCTAAGTAATATGTTCAGTCCTTGGTTTATCATGTATTCTGGTCTGTAACATGGTGCTGTGGAAGAGATGAAGAAAATATTTTCTGATATACAAAGGCACAGGGTTGGTAATAATATTTATTTATTTATTCCAGAGAAAATGTATATCATTTTCCATTTCTGTTAAAAGTCACAAAGCAGCTCAGAAAATAAAATCATGATCAAATACAATAAAACCCATCATTAAAACAATATTTTTTTGCATTAAAATAACCAAGGGTAGCTGTGAAGTGTCAGGACAAATACTTATGAGTCTTCTATGCACTTTTGTAAAGATTAATTGAAGCCAACTATTCTATCAAGATGCTACTTTTGTTTTAAACCTGCAGAGGGAAGTAGCAGTGGGGCTGCATAAAAACCTGGTTTTGGACTGGTACACATGGCTGGCCACTTGGACCTTGGTATGATCCAGCATAATTCATCTAATCTTACATTAATCCATTTTAAAAAATAAATAAATACACACTTTAACCATTCCCATTTGTCAACATCCACCTGCTAACACCCAATGTTCAATGCAATGGGTTGGATCCAGAATTAGTCATACTTGGAATAGACCCATTGAAATCAATGGGGCTTAGGTCACCCATGACTAACACAAGTCTGTGTAGCATAACAAAACATGTTGATTGTACTCAATGGGTTGGATCCAGAGTTAGTCATACTTAGAGTAGAGTAACTAGGCATTACTGGGAAGTGAGGAGAAAAGACCAGTGGCAGTTTTGTGTCTCTTTTCTAGTCCTGATCATAAAAATTAGTTCTGATCTCAGTTTATGTTTTCCTTTCATTCATTTCCTATTCTGAAAATCACCAATTGTTGCTGTCTCTTTTTCAATGCAATGGTGTTCCATAGACTTACTTTTACTTGTAGGACTATTAATCTATCATCTCTGAACAATCTCCTTTACGTCTGGAGCTACACTGCTACTTTAAAGTGAGTTTTGACAACTGTATATGGAGTGTGTCCTGGACCCCAACAGTTGTCAAAACTGTTATAAAGTGCTTTAAAGTGCTTTAAAGCAGCAGTGTAGATCCTGCCCAAGACTTATGGAAGTCATGGAGCTGGCAATAGTGCAACCACCTTCTTACTATGTATCATAGCCCACTCTTTTAATCTATGTTGTTTAATAACAAAACAAAGCAAAAAATAATAATCTTGCTACACCCTCAGGGCTATGTTAGAGGTCACTGATAATTAGATAATGATCACATTTTCCAAAGACTAATTGGATTGTCCTTAATAAGATTTCCACTGCCTTTTGAAGGAGATCCAGAAGGCTGGTCATTCCGTAAGAATTCAAAACAAGTAGTGACCAAGATTGTTTATCCAACTGGAGGAGTAAGCCTGAGAGAGAAGGACTGCAACCATTCAGGAAACCAGGTGTTCAGATAAATAGACCTGCTATTTATATAGGGTAGCACTGGAAGAAGGAAATGCATGATAACAAGGAGTTTCAAATAACAAAGGCTGTTTTCCAAAACAGCTGCTCCAGCCTGGCTCGTTTTGACTGGCACCAAGTGAATCCTCTTGCCTCCCTAGTTAAAACTGTTCCCAGATAGAGATGGAGAATGTTTGGCATTAGTATACCTGTAACCTGCATATGTTGATCCCCTCTAGCTCAAATGACAGATTTATAGACAAGGAGTTTGGTGTCTGTGGCAGAGGTCCAATAAACGTTTGACGCACCAAATGATAAGCACAGTCTGTCTTCCGCAAGTTTTGCTTCTTGCATTTCAGGTGAGCAGCATGTTGTGCAACCAGTTAATATGGGGAGCTGCCATCAGGATTTGCTCCTTGTGCAATAATGCATTAGTTACACAGGCCAGATCATCTATACCAAGCAGGATGCAACACATAATTTTAATTATTTTCATAGTTTTTAATTGTTTCTATTGCTTTTTTAAAAAAATTCTACTGGTTTTAATTTCTTAACAATTTAATATGACTTTAGAGGTGTATATTATTTATTGCTTTATATTGTTCTGATTTTATCTGTACACTGCCCTGAGATCCCAGTGATATGGAGTGGGATACAAATGTTTAAATAAATAAATAAATCTATATTTGAAAGTGGTTTGAAAATGGTATATGGAATGTCATGGGCCCCAACTTGTCAATACTGTTATAAACCATTATAAAGCAATAGTGTAGGATCCTGCCAAAGTGTAAACGGCATTTTGTAGTGGCTTGATTAAACACACTGAGGTTCAATTTATTGTATTTTGGTGACTAAAGCCACAAATACCCAAGTAAATCTTTAAACCTCTAGCATAGAATTCTTACATTTTAAAGATTGAGTCTTGTATTTATTTATTTTCATATTTGCATTCTTCCTTCCTCCAGGAAACTCTGGCTAATGGGGTAATAATACATTTTATCCTTGCAACACCCTTTTAGATAGTGTAGGAAGAGAGATAGCTATTTGCCCAAAGTCACCCTGTAAACACCATGATTGAGTAGAGATTCAAACCCAGAGTTCTCTATTCTAACTCTAATACATCAATCCACTATCAATGGATATCTGGAAGGACTGACATATTGACCTATTTAGTGAACTTTGAATATATAATTAATAATGTGACCAAGTGGAAAGGAGAACAGGGCTCCTGTATCTTTAACAGTTGCATAGAAAAGGGAATTTCAGCAGGTGTTATTTGTATGTATGCAGCACCTGGTGAAATAACCTCTTCATCACAACAGATAAAGCTGAGGGAGCTATACTAGAGTGACCAGATACAAAAGAAGGCAGAGCTCCTGCAGCTTTAACTGTTGTGATGAAGAGGGAATTTCACCAGGTGCTGCATGCATACAAATGACACCTGCTGAAATTCCCTTTGCTATCCAACTGTTAAAGATACAGGAGCCCTGTCCTCCTTTTCATATGGTCACCCTAATTAATAAGGTATAGGAAGGAACTTGGAAGATGCTAACTGCACCTAATTTAGTTTGCAGTCTCTTACATTCATTTGGTTTGCTAAAAAGCCTTCCAGAATTCATACAGAGGGGTCAGGGGCTGAACTGTTTGGGGAAAGTCTGTAACATAATCATTTAAAAACATTCCAAACTACCAACAGTAATTGATACACATTATGGATTAAAATTGCCTGCATTTTTTTTACTGAACTTTGTAACAGAACTATATTTCAGTTATAGCAGGAGAGGTAGAAATCTTACACAAGGATACTCTTTTTAACTCACAACCCCAAGGGGAGAAATGGATTTTTTGAGAACATGTTTTTAAGTAATTAACTCCTGGGCTGAGATATTTTTTCATCCCGCTGTGAATTTCTGATGAGAGTGCTACCGCTAAACTGCTGAAAATATGGTTTTCTAGTGGAAGGGCTAACAGAACATCCTATGTAAGAATGCCAGCTGGGGTGCTAGAGTAATATTAATAATGAATCTAAGGATTGTCTCACAACCAAGAGCTGGGTGCAAGTGGATCCACCCTGAGATGTTACTGAAAGGTCCATGGAACAATCTAAACACACAATCTTCCACTTGGGGGGTGGTATTTTTCTAAACTCCAAATGATTCTTGCAAATCATTATTTTCTGTAATGCAAATGGATACTATTGACTTTGGAATTAACCCCTTAAATATTTTCCCTTGAATGCATGAGTGTATCTCTCTCTCTCTCTCTCTCTGTACATATCTGTGGGATGTATGTGTTTATGTTTAGGGGGTTGTTAAAGACATGCTTTGTCTCATTCGTTCTTTACATGTGCAACCACTTCCTCTCTCCCTGTGTGTTTTTAGCCAGTAGAACGTGGGCCTGTCATCATATATATGTAAATTGGGTGAGGCTTTCAGTATGGGGTTGGTGGCAACAGGTTACTCTGCCCTTATGCCAAGATTCCAGTGCAACAGACATTCTTCACCTGAGGGTTAGTGTGTTAGCATTGGTAATACTGAGGGCCAATTCATACAACCACAGACGATTCCAGACATGTGGGTTGATGATATCTAGGAGGAATAGTAATGTGTTTGCTTTGGTTGTCCCAGTATTTCAATCATCGTGAAAATGTTACCATGACATGGTACAATAGATTTCAGTGAGTTGATCATTGATTATGTGGCTATATTGTTCATTCCTTCGAAAGCACACTGGAGCAATGGCAGGGTTAGCTGGAAAATCAGCCTAAGCCAAAAGAAGGCCACAGGCTCAACATAGGTGAAAGACCTGTTTCAGTTTTTATCACGGCCCTTGGGGTGCTTCTTGCTACATTCACAGCTCTTGGTGGAAAAAAAAGCATGTTGTACTGACTCCATCTTGGCCAAATTTGAATTTCCCCACAACAAAGTCCCATAAAGAATTTGTGGAAGTAATTTGCAGCAACAGAGTTCTAAAAATGGAGAACACTGAAAAACTGTGCTGAAAAACTGGGATGTTACTATCCCATTTCTACTTAACCATGTGCCCAATCCCGGAAGGAAATACACCTACAAAGCTATTCACTAGGGTGAAGGGAAACAGGTTTACTTTCTGTGTAGCATATGTATATATGCATACAAGTATGCAGACTGTATTACATACACACAAATAAGACTATAGTCAACCAATGGGGTTACATACCTATCACGTCCCATTGCAGTCCTCAGAAGCCAAGCCTCATAAATGGAATTCTCATTATACGTGGGTCCATCATTGATTTCTGTTGTGTGTTGATTTATGTAGTGGAATTACATAAAGCCCGATAGCTAATACAAACCTCTTTCATGTGTAATTTTTTCCAAGTAATTGCTGATGTGCTTTTATTCCATCTAGGTTAATGCGGCAGTTGAAATTCAACCATAATGGAATTCAGATTGCCTGCTACTGCTCTATCAGCTCCAAATAATATTCTGAACAGTCTGGCAGCCTCACCAAAACACTGCAATGCTTTCATTTATTCTACTGGATATCGACCCAGGAGATTTCCCGTGGTTTCACTCAACTGCAATGATTATCCTGCATTCTTCTAATATCTGCACACTCATGGCATTCTTTTAAAAGTTCCCATTAAAACCATCCTTGCAATGTAATCTCATCTCATCACAACTTGCAATGCCAATTTTGATGGCAAGACCTCCAAAAGTTACTTGTATTCAACTGTGAAGGATGAAAGATTCTTGAGGCCTGACTTGCTCACACCTGACCCACAGGAACCTCTCCTCCGCCTCACATACATACACACATGCACACACTTACACAAACACACTTTCATCCGGTAGCATTCACACCAATCCAAGTCAGGTGATTCAGGTGCCCCTCCCCCTTCCTCCTGAACATCGATCTTTGGTGGTCTTCACATGCGCACTCGCACACATACACACCTACTCTAAAAGGTTGAAATGCCTCTCCTAACGTGAAGCAAAAGCTTGAAGCTAAAATACACTGACATATTTTGCACTCCCTCCTTTTGGCTTCAGCCCTGCACACCACTGGAATGCAGCCCCAGAATGCAGCTTCTCTGAAAATGAATTTGGCCCATGGGATGGAAAAAGTTTGACACCCCTGAGTTAGACATTCTGACATGCCTCAAAGACTCAGAATGTTTTTAGGCATGTTTGCAGAACACTGTGGCAATAATAATAATAATAATAATAATAATAATAATAATAATAATAATAATAATTCTTACCCTCCTCTCCATTTGGATCAAGGCAGGGAACAACAATAAGTATAAAATACATAAAACTGAATTAAAAACATAGTATACATTATTAAAACATCCCAAAATTCCACTGGATATGCCTGCCGGAATAGATCAGTCTTTATCGCTTTCTTAAATGCTAAAAGACTATTAAGTTGACGAGTCTCCTCTGGCAGGCCATTCCACAGTCTGGGAGCAACACAAGAGAAGGTCCTCTGGGTAATACCTGCCAGCCTATTTTTGGCTGGCTGAAGGAAATTCTACCCAGAGGACCTGAGTGTGCAGGGCAGATTGTACCGGAAAAGGCAAGCCCACAGGTAGCATGGACCCAAACCATGTAGGGCTTTAAAGGTGATAACCAACACTTTATGCTTCACCCGGAAACTAACTGGCAGCCAGTGAAGAGATTTTAAAACTGGTATATTCCCCACACATACAAACATCCAAAGCCTGATGAATAGCAGTGCCTCCCAGATGGAAGATACTATCTCCCCACTGCGTGGTGTCCCACTCCTTAAGAACCACAAAGTGGTTGAAGTGCCATCGTTTCCTTAACAGCAACTTGTAACACTTACTGTGCAACTACGCATGTTTACTTAGAAGCAAATCCCTTTGGACCCAGTGGTTCTAAGTAAGCATCCAGTGGTACTTGTATTTAGGATTGCACTCTGTGTAGGAAACAGGGACTCATACAGAATACGCCATGGATTTTGGTTTACTGCAGCTGGTCCTGTGTTCTCTGCAAAGCTTAATGACACCAAAACACACATGCCTCAAACAACAGAAATGTTAGAGATAAGCCAGAACCAGAATGATTACGAAATTAGTCAAAGAAACAACCATCAAACCCTTCCTGTCATAACCAGATTAATTATGACCATGATAGCATATAACCTGTCTTGGAGAACAAAATTAATTTCCTGAATACCAATTCTTCCACATAGACTTATTATTAGATTAAATCGTGATGTTGGGAGAGACGTGTCTGGTGCTTATTTGTATTATTTTACATTAACTCTAACAAATTATATTTTTCTCCCGCTCTCACTATGAAGAACACAGTTGGCTGTGTTCTTAGGTTTACCCAAAAAAATAACGTCTCAAAAAATTTAAATAGTAGGGGTTGGGCTCTGAAAAAATCATATTCTCATAGCCTGTTAATTCACGTTCTCAGGAGGGAAAATGGGTGCTTACAGCTTTTTAGTAGTTTCTGCTCCAATCTTTCTTTTATTAAACTATCCTTACAAATAGGCAAAGTCACTCTACCAAAATGTGTCTCTTTATCAACAAAATTTCAGGAAGCAGCTACACTGCAATATGACTTCTGTCAGCGAGAACTCTGAGGTTCTTGCTAAACGGTGCTCAGGTCTGCTTCGCGCAGGAAAACTATCCTGCACTGAAGCAGCTTCCAAGAAGGTGACTATGTGAATCCCATCTATAGAGCATCATGGGCACACAATGGGATGGATCCCCCTGCCTGCCCCCCACCAGAGCTCGTCACATTCTGTAGGTTCTCCTGACTCTCTGCATAGCATTTTCAGGGGGCTGGAAGGGCTGCCATGGAGAGGAGGGCAGGAAAATCCACTTCTGCCAGCGCAGTCAATCCAGATTAAATCTGATTATAACCCACTGTGTGCACACCAAGCCATATTCAGTGGAAATTTTGTACGTGCAGCATGAGCTACCAGAGCATTCACAATTTCCACCACAGAAAGCATATTTATATGGGGCATTTTGTCTTGAGTAAAACAACCATCAATGACCAAAGTTCCAAATAAGGTTAAACCTGAAATTGAGAATATGTTTGCCATGTGATTGCTTGTGAAAGACATGTGTTATAATTTATTTATTTATTTTTTAAAAAACAATAGTTATCCAGGGTGGGAGGAGCAATCTGGATTGCAATCATGGTATGCACAGGTTTGTGTGTGTGTGTGTGTGTGTTAACTTTTTCCTCCTACACTTTTTCTCTTTAGGAAAGTCCCCTGAAGCTGCTATTTGCCCCAGCAGGGAAGCTACTATTTGTACACATAGGCATGTATAGATTCTATAAAATCCATTCCATCTGCATTTCATGATTGACAGGTGCCTTTTGTTCCATCATCCACTCATTGGCAGATTCCGCCCCCCATTTTCTGAATTTGAGCAAATTTGTGCCTGCACAAATTCTAACTAGCAAAAATGCATAAATTTCCCCAAAATGCGCAAATCCCCCCCCCAAATGTGCATGTTCACTTTTTAGCCTATGGCAGAAATGTGCATTTCCAGCCAACGGGCTTTTATTTAATGTATTTTTCTACAACTATTTTTTTTGTAAAATTCCAGAAATTAAAAATAAATAAATGACCACAAGTCCATGGAACCTATGCAACTTGGGAAAAGCCAGTCTGCTGTGGAATGCGTGGGTTGAATTCATAACAATCTGAACTCATTGGATTCCATTTCTCCGACATCCATATGTACACATAGTAGTTACCAAGTCAGGGGAAAGGGGAGTTTTGGGGGTGGTTGGGAGGGGCTGAGGTTAGACTGGTTTGGTTGCTCTGTAATGTGTGAGGTGGCTCCATGGTATCATTTTAAATCTACATATTTACTGGTCTTTACAATATAATCTAGATAAGCCTTCCACAGCCTGGTGCCCTTCAGATGGTTTGGACTGCATTAGCCCCAGCCACCATGATAGGAGTCAGCTAAAACTTCTAGGGGGCACCAGCTTGTAGAAGGCTGATATAGATCATTAAACATTAGTTTGAGTGGAGGCATGAGAAGGGTGGGGGAATCCACTTGGAAACAGAACTTTACAGTGCTTAAATATGCAGCAGCCAGGTGCAGAATGCATTAGGCAGCAGTTCAAGAAGAGCTGCCAGAGCAATTTTGGAACTCATTCCAAATGAAAGAGACCAGGGTGGGTCAACTCCATGTCAGCCTGAGTGCAGCATGCAGAGCACTGATGGGTAAGCATCTCTCTTTCAGATGAATGCAGCAGCACATGGCCATCCTGCAGTCAGCATGTAGGCAGACTTGTTTCCAGTGTGATTTGAGATCCTGACAACTTCCTTCAAGGTAGCTTTTCTGTTGTGGAAACCATGCATGTTCCCCGCATGCAAATGGTGAAGTGGCAGTCACTTCAATGGCATCTGCCTATGCTAAAAGGGTATATAACAATATTATTATGAACTGCAAAATGTATTCTAGGTTTGGCTACCAAAGGGAAATCCACATTTTAGCTTGCAATTCAATAGTCCCTTGAAGGGCCATAAGATTAAGTGGACTTCCCTCTTAGCCCTTGGAGAGGGAGTGCCACCTGGGGCATGTCTACACCACAAGGGTGTACGGGGAGGATCGCAGACTTATCGACCTCCGCAATCCTCCCTGGGTGTCCAGACGGCCGCGTGACATCCCAGGAGGACGTTGCACCTGCCATTTTTTTAAAAAAAAAAAACAACAGGAGAGGAGCGCACGGGCACTCCTCTGCCAAAGGTAGAGGGGGAAACAATCCCGCTCCCCCCACCCACCTCTGATGGGCACGGAGCGCCTGAAGAGCTCCGTGCCCCATGCCCGGTTCCCAGCTCCTCCCATTTACTCACAAGGAGCCAGGACAAAACTGGGATGGCCACTTTTACCTCCCACGGTCTTGGGACGATCCCGAGGCCATGGGAAAAATCAGGCTAAAAGCCGTCCCGGTTATCCCAGGGAAATGGAGGAATCTTCCCTCTCTGTCCCCAGGATCCCCTCTGCGTCATGTGGACGCACAGGGATGATCCCCGGGATAAAGCATGGTGTAGACATGCCCCTGCAGAGAAGAAGGTCTACCCTTGCAAGCCTCCCCATCGGGGGCACGGAAACCTCCACCATCCTTGCTGCAGTGCTGTTGGTGCTCCAAATGTGGCAATGGCAAGATGAGGTTATGCCAGGGCAGTTTTGAAGCCACTGGATCCAAAGTCCTCCCTATATACCTCCAAACTGAGGGGCGTTGCTAGCCCTGGAGCTCAAATACATGTTCTCCCTCCCATTAGGAGCAATAGGAGAGAAAACAAAGAAAATGACAAACAGGTGGTATAAAATGTAAGCAGAAAGTAAAAAACATTCCCTGCAACTTTCCACCCTGCTGGCACAAGTCCCACAGGACTTAGGAGCTGGCATTTCTTCAGCCACAGACTGTCTCTCCCACTCCGAGAATTCCTCTGTAAATTTCTCTTTCATCTAATTTTGCAGAGAAAGGGGGAAACAGGGAGGGGGACAGGGGGAGAGATAAAGAACCCAAATATACTGTAGGATAATAAGGAATGAGGTTTCCCTACACAGCTATCTCAGGGGTTTTCAATATCAATATAATGTTAGAAAAAATATACACATGAGCAATACAAAGAAGCAAATGCTACAAGTAAGTATAGTAAATCAGCCTTTAAAAAACATATATTATTTAATGTTGATTCAGGAGGAGGTGAGTTAAATAGCACTGAGTTCATTTTTGATTTGAAATTCATTTCTATATGTCTTGGGAGTTCAAATCCAATGGAATTCTGGTCTACATCAGCAATTTTGGGTGCAATTCTATGCATGTTTAGACAGAAAAAGTCCTGCAACTCTCAGCATGGCTGGCTAGGGAATACTTGGAGTTATAGCACTTTTTTCTGTCTAAATATTCACAGGATTATGCTTTTATCCAATGAGTTATTCATGGAGTGAACAAAAAAGAAGTGGTTAAGGATAGAACTTTTGGTTGGTTTTGTTTTTATTCTAAGCTGTCCCCCCCACTTCAGCCAGCTCCCTACCATGCCCCTGTTCACAGAATATATTTAGGGTACAGTCCTATGCATGTTTAGACAGAAAAAAGTCCTATGACTCTAAGCATTTCCAAGTCAGCCATACTGGGAATTGTAGGAGTTTCTTTCTGCCTAAACATGCATAGGATTGTGCCCTTAGCCAATGAGTGAAGTGTAACAAAAAAGTGGGGAATGGAGTCAAAGAGATGCATTATTCTAATCTAGCAATATCCAGTGTGACATCTCATGTGCTTATGTGGAACCTGTTTGGACTCTTCATTGGGAGGCAGGGAGAAGAGGTTGGACTAGTGCCAATATGCCCACCTCTGGCCAGCCTGCTAGATTTGCCAGGAGTAAGTGTTGAGCTTGTGTGACCTTATCCTGTCCACACAAGCTCAACACTTACTCCTGGCAAGGAGTGGAGCACATTCAAGCATCATCATCATTATTATTATTATTCAGCCTGTACATGTTGTCACCAAGAGCTGTATCCAATGCTAGCCCTACTTATGATAAACCCATTGAAATCAATGGGACTTTTGTTAGACTAACATTGGGTACACAACCCATTGGAAAACAACCTCAAAAGGGTAGCTCTCTCTTTTCAAGCATTAATTCTGGACAGAATGAATGTAGCCCCAATCAATGCATGATTATTAGTACAAATGTAGAGAGTACCTGAACATAACAGCTATGATGTGAAAAAAATGCAAAGGCAAGTAGTCACCCCAAATAATAAAAGAGACAGGTTCCAAGAGCAACAAATAAGAATGCTGCATGTGTGAGGACTCTCTACAGCATTCTGATGAATGTGTGTAGGGCCCAATCTACACCAAGCAGGATATAGCACTATGAAAGCGGTATGAAAGAGTTATATAAAAAGCAGGAGCCACACCAAGCAGGATATAGCAATGTGAAAGCCGAATATGGTATGTGTCAGTGGGCCCCAACAGTCATCAGTGCACTTCAATACTGCTATAAAGCAGTAGTGTGGCCCCTGCCTTTTATATACCACTTTTATGGATTTAGAGATTTTTGTTACAGTCGGCACAGCTATCTTTGTGTGTTTTGCTTTTTAAAAAATGGAATGTGTAAAGCAGCCTAGTTGTCTGTTATCAATTTTGAACTGAGAAATAGGAAGCGATTTCTGGTGTTTCTGCATGAATTGTTATGTGTATGTGTGCACGTGCGTGCATGAATCAATGATGCTTTAATTAATGTTGTTTCTCCGTCTTTCTTTCATGAAGTGTGGTAATTCTGCATCTTTTCACATCACAGGTTCTGAATGATTTGGGGAAGAATGAGTTCCATGTGCATCTCATTCTTTCTTTCAAATGGGAAAAGAAGGGAAATGAATAAAGGCAGGCACATTCCTAGCCTGTTCCATATACAAATATTTACTTTCTTTAACAGACTGTGGTTGGACCCCTACACTCTATTGTATTTGGGTTGATGCAGATGACCCAGGCATGACCCATTCACATGGCGATTAAGTGATCATGGCTTCATTCTCCACCCACTGGCAGGAACTGCTTGCACATAATGAGGAGACTATAAAACAGGGAGAACCAACGTAGGAGAGAAGAGCTGGATGGCAATCATTATGTGAACAATATTGTCATGTATAGTCAGCCTTTAAGCCATTCATGCATCTATATCTGTATCTGAAGCTTCTATGCATCTCAGGTTACGTCTTATTAAGCAAAAAAAAATAGTTTTGGGTTTATTGGACTCTACAACACCTTTTTAATAAGGGTTTGACTAACTTGCACAATTGTTGGAGATGTAATGCATCTAATGCTTCTTTAACTCATATGTTTTGGCAATGCTCCATAGTTGCCCCTTTTTGGGAGGAGGTAACAATGTACTGAACTTTGTACTGAAACAATCTATAATATGGAACAATGTGCATGTCCTCCTAAATTACCTACTGGCTTCTTGAAAGTTAACACATGGTCAGTGCAGATGGATCTTCAGAGCCCTTATGACAGCCAAAATACTTATACTATCACATTGGAAGGACAAATCCACACCTCCCATAATGCAATGGATTGAGGACTTAATAACATTATCAACTTTTGAAGGGGTGTTATATAGACACAACTTGCAAGTGAATAAATTCACAGATATCTGGTCTGCTTTTCTTGAAACCTTTGTATAACTCTCTCCCTTTTTTTTTTTAATGAACGGTACACATGATGGAAATCTACAATAATTCTATATACATAATGTATGTTTTTTCCCTGTTTTCACAATGTATTTTCTGTTCTATTTTGTTAATATTCACAATAAAAAGAAAAACAATGACCCTGTTCAGATGACACACTAAGCCATGGTGGTTAAGCATTTTGAGCTAAACGTTATGGCTTAGCCTGTCGTGTGAACCATTCCTAACCATGGTGGCTATATAACTACTATTTAAACATACTCAGTAACCATTGCTGGAAAAGGGTTAGTGGGCTAACCATAGCTTAGCGTGTCTGAAAAGGCCCAATGTACTGGCAGATGAACCAAAGGTAAGGAAAGAAACAAGCACAACAACATCAATAACAACAGACCTGCATTCCTGCCAACTCCAAATTCACCAGCCACCAACGCTAGGGTGACCGTATGAAAAGGAGGACAGTGCTCCTGTTTCTTTAACAGGAATGTAGAAAAGGGAATTGCAGCAGGTGTCAATTGAAGAAGGTGAAATTCTCTCTTCATCACAACAGTTAAAGCTGTAGAAGCCCTGCCCTCTCTTGTATCTGGCCATTCTACTATAGCTAGTGTAGCTTTAACTGTTGTGATGAAGAGGGAAGTTCACCCTCTTCAATTGACACCTGCTGAAATTCCCGTTTCTACACTCCTGTTAAAGATACAGGAGCCCTGTCCTCCTTTTCTTATAGTTGGTCACCATAACCAACGCACCCAGCAATATATTTTGCCACAGTTACTTGCCAAGCCTTCCCTTTAGAATAAGGTTGACAATCTGCTTCTTCATTAAGAGAGATTTCCCATATGACAAAACTCTGGGTTTGATCTCTGTAGTTAGAAAATAAGGTCCTCTTTCACCCTGCTTGGGGGGTGGGGTGGGGTGGGGTGGGGTGGGGGTGGGAAGCTCAGGTTATGATAAGACCCACAGGAAATAACATACTGAATAGCAGCTGAAAAAAATATCTCTCCCTACTATGAACCATTTGTACATAGTCATACATATTGTATTTTCATCTGTTGAGGCATTGTTTACCTTTCTTTTCGCCCATCAAAGCAACTGGGACTCCCGTGATTATTCTGCTATCTAGTGGCTAGCTCTGTAAAACACATTTGAGAGATTCCTATTCACCCCCACCTTCCACCTCCACCTTTATCATATAACTTGTTCAATTATATTGTCTTTTCTTCTCTTGATTCCTATCTACAATTATACTTTCCCAAAGCAGCTATTGTATAACCTGTGGGTCTTGGATTAAGTTCACTAGTCAAGTTGACCCCAATCCTGACCTTCACTTAATTAAATACAGGATTAAACCAAAGAAGTCTGCAACTCAAATCTCAGGTTTAAGCAGAGGCAGTTCAGGGGGGAACAATGATGAACCGACTGATGTTCATGAATGAGCTCACCTGGCCTTGTAAAACAAAGGGAGCTGCCTAGCCGAGCTTGCTACTCTTCGAAATGGAACCAGCATTATCTCTTTCATGGAAAATTGTTCCCTGCTGAACAGAAATGGACTGGTGCCATAGGGAAGCTATTGCAACAAACTTTAAAACCCCACACACATGTTGCAGGATCTCAACTATATGCAAAACTCAAAAATTAGTATTAGCAATACCTTTATTAGGCCAACTCAAAGGTCGCAAACAAGATGCAAGCTTTTTACACAATATGCAAAACAGCAACGGCCACGGCAACAGCTAGCTGGGAGAGGAGAAAACAAAGTCTAACTTGATGTTGAAGGCATGAATTTTGCATGATTCACATCTCAAGGTGAGACATGGGAGGAGGTTGCAAACATTCTGGCCTATGAAAACTTATGCCATAATAAATCTATTGGTCTTTAAGATTGCTACAAGTCTCTCTGTTGTTCTTCAGGGGTTACTGCAGTAACAGGTTGGGATCCAATTTGGGGAAAGTGCCAACCATGATTCTCCAGTAATGTAGGAGTCGGACCTGCCTCTACTAGTATCAGACAGTTTTATGGTGAAACCTAGGAAAGAATGTGGAGAATGAGAGAGACATAGGCCATAAAAGAATGACCATGCATACCAGCAATTACACCTTGCAAAAAAATCCCATGCCATTGCCCTGGAAGGACATCTGTCAACAAATCCATGGGACTGAGGGGTCCTGACTTCAAAAGTAGGGGTGTGCAAAGTGGGTCTTCTGTGCCTCAAAATTCAATCCAGAGCACTGTAGAGGTGATTCTCTGCCTCGATTCTGGAGCTCCCCCCCTCTTTCGCATCAAATTATCTGTCGAAGAATCGTTCAGTATTCAGATAACAGGTATAAACAGAAATGCTTACAGCTCCCTCATGTTTAAGGATAAAGAGTTAAAACTCAGCACAGTGATAGCTCTTACGGAGGGCTTTAGCCCTGTCAAGATTGAATCAGATCGGTTCATACTTTGGTTTTTAAAAGAATTTTTAAATGGAAATTAACAAAAATGCTTAAAGAGATGAAACATGGCATTGTGATAGCTCTTAAGAAGGGATTTAGCGTTGCTAAGTTTGAATCAGATCCATTCATGTCTTGAATTTTTAGGATTTAAATTAAAATAACACATTTTATTAAAATAATAAATTAAAATAACAATAAAACAATTAATTTACAGAACATTTTCTCTAAGCATATTTGAATTACATCTAAGTTTAAAGTAAACCCCACAGAGCATCTCTCTCTCTCTCTCTCTCTCTCTCTCTCTCTCTCTCTCTTTATATATATATATATATATATATATATATATTTAAAATTTAAAAGAGCCAAAACTATTAATAAACTAAATTTCAAAAGACAGTCTTAGCAAAATAGGACAAGAAAATAAGTTATCAGAAACATTAAATATTTAGTTTGAAACCATTAAATATTTATTTTGTAAACAATACACACATTATTTTAGAAGCAACACCATTTTGCATGTAAGTTGCCTTTTAACGGGGTCTGTAAACAAAGAACTTGGAGATGGTGCCAAGACATGAATGTTATCACTCACAACAATAATTGTGAATGGAGAACCAGCAGCCATAAGAAAGAAATCATAATTGTCTTTATTTTAGCTCTTTACATTATTAAAATGACCAACTATCAGGGAGTAAGCTGGTTTGCAAGACCCACAGTGAACTTCTCTAAATGAGCAAATTATTGCAGACTCGTGATTGGCTACATCAACATCCAGGACATCTCCTGTGCTAACCCCGGGGAATCCTGCTTTTTTTAAAAAAATGGAGATAATGTGGCTTTATCTGGGATATCATGGGATTTCTCCGCCACTAGATGGTGCTCTCTCATTAAATACAATGCAGCCTTTCCAAGAAGGAAAGTTTTCTATTCAAAATCACATGGTCACATGTAAAGGAGCATGCTGTGATAACGGGAAAACTACAAGAAGGAAAGCCCCAGTAAGAGTGCGGGATTTTTCCTGTATGTAAAGAAGCTCAGTGTCTTGCAAACGACAAGCAACAAGTGTGTCTTTTGCAAACTTAGGACTGGCTTATAAATAGCATCTCCCTGAGTAAGAAATAAAACCCAGCAAAGCAATTTGACTACATTTTGTTCTCTAAAAACCATACTTCCTGTTTATCCCATTGAAACCCAGGTTTGAGTGACCTCAACTACAGGAATTTACCAAACACAGAAGCACTCGTCACAGTGTTTTTAGACAACAACAACAGTTCTACATCTCCCAGTATTCCTCAGCCAGCCATGTAGGCTGGGGAATACTGGGAGTTACAGAACTTTTTCCTGTCTAAACATGCATAAGATTGTGCCCTTAATGGTTCCAGTTTGTGCCATTATGGGACAAAACAGGGAAAAGCAATAATGGATATTCCAGGAGTGAGGATAACTCTGCTATCCCGCTCTGGACATTACATCCCCTACTACCCCTGGCCCTTCATTCATTCATTCATTCATTCATTCCATGAATATCCGATCTTTTATCCAATGAGCTTCAGGCAAAGTACATTGTTCTCCTCTCCATTTTACCCTTACAACGACCCTGTGAGGTAGGTTAGGCTGAGAGATAATGACTAACCCAAGTTCACCCAGTAAGCTTCATGGCCAAATGGGGATTTGAACCTTTGAAAATGGTCCGGAAATTTCAACTGGTACAAAACAGGGCAGCACGGTTACTAACAGGGACTGGCCGATGAGACCACATCACGCCAGTCATTTTCCAGCTTCATTGGCTGCCAGTCCAGGTCCAGGCCCGATTCAAAGTGTTGGCATTAACATTTAAAGCCCTAATCGGCTTGGGGCCAGGCTATCTGAAGGTCATCCTCAGGAGTCCTTCTTCGCGAGCCCCTGCCAAAGGAAGTGAGGCAGGTGGCTACCAGGAGGAGGGCCTTCTCTGCTGTGGCACCCCGGCTGTGGAATGAGCTCCCTAAGGAGGTTCGCTTGGCACCTACATTATATTCTTTTAGACGCCAGGTGAAGACCTTTTTATTCTCCCAGTATTTTAACAGTCTATAAATTAATTTTAACTTCGCTGTTTTAAATTTGTATTTTAAATTTGTATTTTTTGCATTGCTGCTGTTTTTATATTGGTTGTGCTTTTAGACTGTATTTTATATTATGGTTTTATACTGTTGCTTTATACTTTGAATTGTCTTAGTTTTTTAAATCGCCCAGAGAACTTTGGCTATTGGAAATGCAATAAATAAATAAATAATAAACCTGAGTCTTCCCAGTCCATCTACACACGAACAGCTGCTCATGCGTAGATACTATGCATGACTGGAAACCCCAATAGATGCTACACATGCTCCTGCTTGCATTGAACATATCTGCCCTTCATGTGGAGTGTAGATGCCACCCATGTGTAGATGCCCATTTGCAGTTGTCCATGTTTGTTTGTTTGTTTGATTGATTGATTGTTTATTACATTTATATACTGCTCCATAGCTGAAGCTCTCTGGGCAGTTTACAAAAGTTAACAACAGTAAACATTAAAAAGGTATACAAAATTTTAAACCATCAAAAACATAAGAACAACAGTATAAAAACAACAACATCCATTTAAAAACAACAGTTCTGGGGTCTGTTAAAAGACAAACTTAGTATGGTTAAATGCTGTTAAAATGCCTGGGAGAAGAGAAAAGTCTTGACCTGGCGCTAAAAGACAACCGTGTTGGCGCCAGGCAAGCCTCATCGGGAAGATCATTCCACAGTTAAGGGGCCACCACTGAAAAGGCCCTCTCCCTTGTTGCCATCCTCCGAGCTTCCCTCGGAGTAGGCACTCGGAGAAGGACCTTAGATGTTGAGCGCAGTGTATGGGTAGGTTCATGTCAGGAGAGGCGTTCCATCAGGTATTGTGGTCCCAAGCCATGTAGGGCTTTATAAGTTAAAACCAGCACCTTGAATTGGGCTCGGAAACGTATAGGCAGCCAATGCAAGCAGGCCAGAATCGGTGTTATACGTTCAAACCTCCTTATTCCAGTTATCAATCTGGCCGCTGCATTTTGCACAAGCTGCAGTTTCCAAACCGTCTTCAAAGGCAGCCCCATGTAGAGGGCATTGCAGTAATCTAATTTGGAGGTTAAATGCATGGTGGGCAAAGGGGGAAAACCAATGAGGGGACACAACACCGAAGATGAAGCCAGTAGCCCAGTCCTATATGTAATTTCCCTATACATGATTAACATAGGAAACGGGCTAGAGTCACACCATAGAAACCAGAGATGTCGAACCTCAGGCCTGAGGGCCAAATACAGCCTCCTGAGGTTCACTACCTGGCCCTCTCCAGTTCCCCAGAAGACCTCATCCCTTCCCCCCATCCCCTGATTGATTGATGGTTCCCCTGATTTGTTCATTTTCCCCTATTCTAAAAGGCTGAAATATTTCCCCTAAGGCTTAGTTACTGGAAGGAAGAGTGTCAATTAAATTATGCTGGTATTTTGGCACTGCCCCCCCTCTTGCCTTTGGCCCCACACACCACTGGAATGTGGCCCCTGAGAAATTGAATTCAGTCCTTTCCAAACCGGGTGCCCTCCAGATGTCTTGGGCTACAACTTCCAGCATCGCCCAGCCAACATGCTATAGACCGACACATCTGGAGGAGTCAAGTTGATGAAGGCACCATTAGAACTTCTGGGCTACCTCAGCCTAGCAAAGCTTTGGGTGGTGGCACTTGGGTACACCAGTCATCCAGTCCACTATCATGGAGCATCTGAAGCTTCATACCCACCCTATCTCCCCTGCTTTCCCTATAGCTTTTCCTCCCAGCTTTCCCACTTATAAAATTTAGCTACATGCCTCCATGATTTCTGGCCAAGGAATCGTTTACAACCATAGGGAGGCTCATGTGAAGGCTCTGTAACGGGGAGCCTTAAAAGATGCCAGATAGGTGGGCTGTGAATAGAGATGGGGGGAGAGTTCAGTTCACATTTCAATGAGAAGATACCTTATTTTGCCCTTTCGATCCACTATGCAAACCAAAACTGTTACACTTTGAAATTCGCACTTCTCCAAATTTTGCAATGGAGTTTTACAATTAAAAACTGCATACGAATGTGTGTGTGTCTGTGTGTCTATATATATCGACACACACACACATACTGTATATGGAAAAATAACATTCAAAATGCATTCTGTTGGGGAAATTGCTTGCAAAACGTACATATCAAGGGGGAAACACATACAAAATTGTATACAGTTAAAAGAAAAACATGCAACATACAATCCACAGTCAAGATTTCAGGCCCACTACAACTGGTGATTAGTTTGCCATTTACTTTAACCTACAGCATATCCATTCTCTTGGATGGAGCGCATCTTGGCATGTATCTACAAGGATCTGAAAAGGGAATAAAGTGTGCGATCACAATACTGAAATTTTCCAGCACTAATAATAATAATAATAATAATAATAATAATAATAATAATAATTTGTGTCGCATAATAGGAAATTACGAAGGCCTCGAGAATAAGATGTTAGGCGATGTGGGCAGCATCGCTGAAGAGGACTCAGTGAATGTGGCCAACGGCATAAGACGATTTGCAAACATATTATTAGAGGTGTCTTGTATCATCTCTATATTGTATATTGACATTTTCTTGACTCCTTCTGCTTTACAAATGTCATGTCACATCGGATAAAATGAAAAGTGGCACCAAGGAAGCCCTGTAATCTGACTGGGTCATGGATTGTAGCTCTCATGAAAAGCACATGAGAACCCTCAAGGTGAACTTGGACAAGCAATCAGTCTGATGGCACTTCAGGGTTGTTCCGGGGGGTGCCTTTTTTTTAAAAAAAATCACAGTGTTAAGCTGAAGAGCATTTGCCTACAATGACCATTATGATCGAGAAAAGAATGTGTTTGCTTTTAATATCTTGCTCCAATCTATTGGGCCATTGCTGCTTTTGACAGCAGTTTATTTTATCTTCCACTCCTCTCTTCTTCCTTCCACCCCTCCCGATTAATTTGTAAGAGCAAAGAAGCTTGACACCATACACAATATGGAATAAAAACTTTGCAGACGAATAAAAAGCAACCCCATGACTAATACTTTGCCCATGTTGAAGGCACTGTGGCTTAGTGCAACTGCCATTTCATAGGCAAAAAAAAAAAAAAAAAATGCAGAGATTGCCTCTTTTGTCAGTTTGTGAGATAAAATCCTATTCTTTGTAATCCCTGAAGAAACAAATCAAATAAGCTCTGGCTGAGCTAACCATTTTCAATCCATCAAAGCAATCAAATTCTGTTTACCTGAATCAGAATGATTTCTAAAATGTTATTAAAAAGTAAAATGGAGTTTAACTATTCCAAAAAACGGAAAATGATGTGCAAACACAAAAGGGATAAGATTTCAGTAATTATGTAGACACAAAGTCGGTACCATCATTTGTACCAGAATACAATGTAGCTATGGCATATAAAGATAAAGCTTCCTTTGTCTAACATTACTGCTGCAAGCGATGCATAAACATAATTAATGTAAGAAGTCTTCAAAGGGGTGAATATTCATTTAGTTAGTTTTATTGCTCTTTCAAGCAAACAAAGATTTTATAATTTAATAAACCAATTAACTGATTATATAAGTCACCCAAAATATTTGTATATCATATATTATTATCATTTGGAGAATCACCCCCTGCTTTGCTTCTCTAACCACACAGCCGAATTGCAGCATTAAAGGAAATATTTCTTAGCAGATTTCGGATTGTCAGGAAAACCGCAACATTTCCAAAAGCATGATAATACTGACGTGTGTTCTTCCCCCTCAACCCACTCTGAATTGTAGGGCTTTAAAGTACTTTCTCTGCCTGTATTTAATCAGTGAGTGCTTCAGTATCATTTGCTACATACATTTGTATATTTTTTTAAATCCCTGTGCCCAAAAAGAAAACTTCAAAAAGTTTTCCAAAGAAATCTGTATTCCCTTTTGTTCCCTTATTCCAAATGTGAGTCTTCTGGGGGGGGGGGATTCAAACTTGCAATGTGTTACTTACTATGCAATGTTGGCAACATATTCCATTGTTCAATAATCAGTGTGATGGCACCATTATAATGACTGGCAATTCTACAGCTGATCTGCAAGTGTGTTTTCCTATTTTGAATGATGTTATATCCATGACCATCTATATAGCATGTAGCTCTAAAATTCTTTTTTTAGGTTAAATGTGGCATCTTAATAAATGAACATATTAATAATATGGAAGAAAGAAAGAAAGAAAGAAAGAAAGAAAGAAAGAAAGAAAGAAAGAAAGAAAGAAGAATACATAAGCTAGCCAAGGCTGTAAAACAGTCGATAATACACTATGTATTTCTTCCTTAATTTTACTATGTGAAACAATGTGAGTGCAGAAGAGAAATGCAAATTAAGTGTAGATGTATTTCTACATCTTTACATCTACAGAGATTTCCTTTGTGCTTTTGAGCAAGTTACTTCTCCTTTGTTGTTTTTTTAAATTTTCCCATAATAAAATCATCATCATCATAATTCCCATAGCTATTTTTTTTATGTCCAAATTATCTCCCAGCCTGTAAACTATTACAGTTCTTAAGCCAAGACATAATGACCTTCTTGGGGCCACACAATAAATCTATTGCTTAACAAGTCTTATCCATCCACTGGCTCTCCTAAAGGTATCTGGGACACCATAATGCAATCAGAGACATTCAAGGCCTCAATACACATTCATCACTTCAACTATGCACAAGGGACACTGTGGGAACAATCACTGAAAAGTACACCAGGTATCCTCTGCAAAGCCTCTGCTCTGCCCGAGCGCAGGATTTTACAAAACAGGTCATCTAAGCTAGGTATAGGAAGCTCAATGGAGTGTGGGAGCCTGGCTTCTTTTGAGCATCGCAGATCCAGCTAAAGACAAAATTGACACCATGCAAAAGTAAGAAAAACATTCACTGTTTCAAACTATATATATATATATATATATATATATATATATATATATATATATAAAACAACCTCAGGATCATCCCCAGTACTGAGGAGTAGGTATGATAAGGCAAGCAAAATGAGGCATGTCTTTAACCTACGACAAGGGTAGGCAACCTTTAGGAGTCTGTCACACATTTACCCTTTATTTCCAGGCTGTGGATGCACTTATTTTTGTCATTTGTGATGGAGGGGGGATTTCCTCTATTCTTGCTCTCCTTCCCTCTTGTTCTGCTTCCCCCTCCTTCAGTTTCTACTTTTGTCCCTGGATTTCCTCTCCTTCTCCTCACCCTGATCATCCACACTCAGGATTTCCTGCTCTTCCCATCCTGCCATGAATCACTTCTCTGACTCCCGCCCACCACGTCTGCCTCCTATTGCCACTTGCCCACTGCCACTTCATGCTTTTCCCACTCACTGTGTGTTGCTTCTGCCACCTTTCTTCCCTGCCCATGCACTGACCTGCACTTCAAAGTGATGAAGCAGGAAGTTGGCAGGAGATAAGTCTGCCAACTTCCTGCTTCCTGGCTGCAGAGGTGAGTGGTGGGCAAGTGAGCAGCAGGGGGAGGAAGGAGGAAAACTGTTGGATCCTGATAGGTGCACTCAGGGGTCCTGGTAAGTATTAGTGTGCCCACACGTGCTGCATTGCCAACCCATGGAATTCATTGCCACATGCAGGACAAATATGTCAAAGACCACTTGCCTTGTGCCAAAATGACAGCCATCATGACAGCCACCAATCCATTAGTGCCTAATAGCCATAGTAGCTACCTATTTATTTATTATTAAATTTATTTATTAAATTTATATACCGCCCCATAGCCGAAACTCTCTGGGCAATTTACAGATATACAAGGAATGTATACCTGTAATGAATAGCTATACAAGTAATGAATAGCCATAGAAGTGACTATTGTAGCCACTGATCTATCAATGATTACCAGCTGTGGTAGGCCGTGTTAGAAACAAAATGCTGAACTATATGGACTACATAAGCATAGGGATGAATGACAAATTTCACGTACTACAGTCTGTTAGCTGAAAATCTAATACCAAACCTTCATTAAAACTCACATTGGCACTAAAGGAACATGGAGGAACTGCTTTATACCAAGTCAAACTGTTGCTCCATGTAGCTCAGCACCGTGCACTGTCTGGAAGCAGCTTTTCAGGGTTTCATCCAGGGACTTTTTCCAGATCTATCTGGAAGTGCCAGGGATTGAACCGGGAAGCTTTTGCATGCAAAGCAAATGCTCTCCCACTGAACAAAACAGCAACTGATTCTCTGGGCCATAGAAAAAATGATGAGACAAAGAGGATATTGTTTTTCCATTTAGGATACTTGATTAAAAAGTACAGAGGGACGAAGCAGATTGGGCCCAGCTGGATTAATTTAGAAGGCATGGGAGAGCACAATATTAGCAAAAGGCCCTCTGGGAAAGAAGCTTCATTCTCCAATGGCCAGTGCTTCTACAAGTGGGGTTACGCGGTGGTGGAGGTTTTTCGAATTCCACTTCTGAGTGGAATTGGATGGTGGTGGAGGCAAAAGCAGAGTCAACATTGCTGCTATTTATCTGCTCTCTACTGGTTGTGGGGAGAGGGAGAGGTTCATACACTGTACTACCATACTACAGGTCTCTCTGTAACTCTGACATGTCTTAATCCCCACTGCTTAAACAGTGAAAATCCCCCCACCCTGGAAAAAACCCCTCTTTAACATTGTTATTATTAATTACCCCCTTATATTCTGTATTCATTAATATAAAGCAAGGAGAACACAGTGGTTGTACAGTTTCTTTTCTTTTCCCCTCTTTCCCTGACACTGGTACACACACACACACACACACTCACACACACACTCACACATACACACACAATACTCAGAACATTAAAGAAAGCTGTTAAGCTAATCTAGTGCATCTAAATGGGCAATATATATTGAATCCATGCTCCATTGATCATAATTATTGTGGTGCCCTTTATCAAGTAACCATCTTAAACCATTATTTAGAGATCATTTTGCTTTCCATTACTGTCAGTATATTGCAGACGTCGCTGGGAATTGGCCGTTGTGCGATAGAGGGGTGTGCAGCTGCATTAGGCTGGAATCTGCCCATGTTCTCCAGCAATGTTTCTGAAATGAGTGACTTAGCCAGCCTGTATTTGCAGGGCTTTGGGGTAGCCGTCAAATGACTTCAGAATTATTGTTACTCTTTGTTTTTCACTCTACACCCAAAGTTTTGTTCTACCTGTTCCCAAAACTCTCTATGGCAATCTTTCCAAAAAGCTCACCATGGACACTGTCATAGCCAGAAACTGAATCAAAAATTAAAAAAAAATACGATAGCACTTCTTAGTTTGCACCATATAAATTTGAACCTGAAGTTCCCCTGCTGGCTCTGAACAGTCATTTTTGAACTTGAGATTTCATAAGTTGTTCTCCAATATTTAATGTAAAAATGAGAATGCAGTCCTGTGCACATTTGCTTGGGAACAAGTCCTATTGAATCGAGCGGGACTTACATTTGAACAAAGGTTAAGGATTTCTCTGTCCATCTGTTAGTCTCCACGTCACAGGCATGTAATTTAAAAATGCATGAACACCCGCAATTATCACAGATTTGTCAATAACAAATTTAATACGAGCAATGACTTCCAACAAAAAATTAGGCCACTATGGGACATGCCCATATCATAGGCCTCAATGAGATATTGTCCTCATTACATCACCAGTCATTAGATCTCTTCTTGACTTTGGGATGTTACTTAATTTCTTTGCTGTATGAGGCATGACCATTGCACAGCTTGCTTCCAGTTTCCCCATCTTGGAACCATTACCAGGAAAGGCAAGTGAGGAGAAAAGCAAATAACTCAGGCAGAGCAGAACTGCATAGCTAAGCATTTGTAGGACTTGAATAATCAAATTGTTCAGGGACCTTAGCCTCCAAACCCAAGACTCACCTGCCTCTTATGAGGCTTGGAAAGTCCACTTGCTCCTTGCCAGGCTCCATCAATGCAGCTGGAGGCTTGTATGTGTCCCAGCTGAGCACTGGCTTGGGGAGCCATGTTGTGGAGCTCAGTTTCTCTTATATTTAGGCATACACAAACATTGAATGTCCAAGTCCCAGATATGGACACAAACTATTGCATGTATAGCTCTAGTGTTTAAGTGCGTTTCTCCCAAGGGAAGGGAAGTCACACTTGCTGACATGTCAGTTACTTACATCTGAAGCGAAAAACCTGTTGGACAGACAGCAGGAAATCCCACCCTCCATTGCCAAAATCTCCTTGAAACTTATATTTGAGTGGGGTGGCCACCCATGTATTACCAAAATGAGGAATTCCACCACCAAAGAAGACAAAAGAGGACACCAATTTGCACAACAGTTGTAGGTGCAAATTTAGAAATAATTTATATTATTTGAATAGATATACAATATATCTCACCATAGCTAAGTGAGCTGTGTGCCTGTTCACATTAAGGAAAAATACCACAGCCTTACCAGGACTTCATCTTCCAGAGTCTTTGCAGGTTTACAATGGGCACAATACACATGTTTTCCCCTGCCCCCTTGTTTTTCCCCACTTCCTTAGTGGGTATGTTCCATATGTTTTATTTATACAATCAGTAGATGGAACTGCAAAATTTCTACAATATTGTGTGACTCTTGCATTACACCACCTCCTTGATGAGGTCATGGAAAGGACTCACAAACTTCTGCCTCGTGTAAAAAATGCTCTCAGTCTGCTGCCCAGGTGCTAATTGTTGATGGGCACCTTCCAAGCCCCTGCTCTCCTCTCCCTTCTTATGGTTCTTTGGCTTTAAACCAAACTTGGACCCACAGCTATCCCCCGCCAGCTCTCCAAAACAGAAGGCTATCCTCTGCAAGAGGCCACCTTAATGGAGAGCAAAGAGGGGATATCATATTATTCGTCATATACTACCTGATCCAAAACTCTCATTATCTGGGAATAATATAGAAATAGAAGAATTGCCCATAGTGGCAAGTGTTAATTGCTCTGAAGTAGACATTTCCAAATAATTCAAGTGGCTAATAAATGGAATGAACATTCAGATTTGGTTTATGCTTTTTAAAAATCATGTTATCCAACTAATCTAATTTGGGTGTGTATAGTGTAGTGAGTATAGCATTCAACTGACCATCTTTAGTCACACTATAATAATACATCCTAAGAGAAAATCAAGTCTTTAAAGTATATTCCATAAACAGATGGATATGGCCTGAAGCCAGAACATGATATTCTCACAGACTTCCTCAAAACACCTGGTCCATTTGTTAACTGGTGGAGATTAAAGCAACGCAATGAAAAGAATAAAGCAAGATGCTGGCATCATTTCTGAATGAATGCTTAATGCAGCTCAGCCAACGTAATGTAACTGGCGTGTGCCACATACCACACTATTAACTTGTATATCTGGACAGCAGGTTTTTATGCTGCAAGGATCTGCCGGTTCAGCCATCTGACATACAGATTTTCACACAGTTGGAGATCCATAACAAATAAGCCTAAAATGTAAACCCACAACATTTGAAGAAAATAATGATGGTTTTCCTATCCATAAGAAACAGATTATAGGGCATTTAATTCACCTTGAGGAATTTCCCTTTGATCCAATGGCCTTATTGGAGCAGGACCTGTTGGTGCTGTGACAATGTTCTGGTGTCAACACACACTGGGCAGTGTGTCTACCCAGGTAGCTAAGCTGACATCCAAGCCACACTTTCACGTAAATCAACCTTCAGCATTACTGAAAACTAGGGGTGGTGTGAGCACTCAACTGGGTCCAGGAGGTTCTCCCACACCTGGCCACTTGGACCCTGCTTGGCGAGCTGTGGGGTGCTCATGCATACTCTCGCCAAACACCATGGATCTTTTATACCTCTAACATTGCAGAGATGGCCCATTTTGTGCGACTGTAGATATACACAACTTCTGGAGCCCCGATCAGGAGCAGCAACTGCAGGGCACTCCAGCACCACTTGCCAAGCCCTCCAGTAACTGGGCGAGCACCTGGGCATGCAGGCACGGGAGAGTCTGTCAATCCCCATTCAAAACACAATTTGACCCTCACCATTGCCTGTCTTTGGTAGGGTTGATGGGAGTTGTAGCACAAAACATCTAGGGGAAGCACAAGTTGCCCACCTCATACAAGGAGGGTGAATGGAAATTGAAGCAGTTGAAATAAAAGAGCCAGATGTGGTATAGTGGCCAGAGTGTTGGACTGGGAGTCAGGAGATCTAGGTTCTAGTCCCCACTCAGCTATGGAAACCCACTGGGAGATTTTAGGCCAGTCACAGTCTCTCAGCCCAACCTAACTCACACGGTTGTTGTTGTGAGGATAAAATAGAGAAGAAGAGGAGGATTATGTGCACCGCCTTGAATTCCTTGGAGGAAAAAAGTGGGATATAAATGTAATGATAAATGAATAAAATAAAATAAATGAGTAGAGGCAGCACCACCGAAAAGTTCTGCTTCATATCTTTGCTAGCCTAATCGTACTGACTGGTGCAAGCGTGAGCAATGAGGCAGATAAATAATGGTAGAGTCAATTGGAAGCCAATATCTTGCAGCTCAATCACAGCAACAAGTGCTCAGGAGAACAAGACCCAAGATTAGGAGTAGCTGAAGTTGTAACCAGAAATGCAACTTCAACATTGCAACCAGTTTCAGAGTCAGAGTCAAGGAGAGCCAAGGTCAACAGCCAGTAGCCTGTCCAAGATGCTTAAAGTGGGAATCAGGTAATGGGGGGAAGTCATAGAATCATAGAAGTGTGGAGTTGAAAGAGACCACAAGGACCATCTAGTTCAACCCTCTGCAATGTGCAGGAAAACCAATTAAACCATCCATGACAGGTGGCTGTCCGGCCTCTTCTTAAAAACCTCCAGAGATGGAGAACGCACAACCACTGTAGGCAGACTGTTCCACTGTTGTACCGATTTACTGCCAGGAAGTTTTTCTTTATAGACCCAAACACTACCGCTAATTTAAATTATATTGCACTGACATAAACAACCTCTAGCACAATGCCAATAGCATTTGCTGGCATGACAGGATTCCTTGAAAAAGCTGTCATGCCACAAATGCTATTGGTTACCAGGTTCAAAGACTAGGCAACCAACCCACACTCAGTGGTTGAGTGTGGGTTGTGGTTTTGTCAAGGGTTGTTTATTGAACTGTGGGCTTTGGGTATATCTCATCTATGGAATATTGATTTCTTAACAAAGCACATCCTAGAATCCCTTTATTTTACATTTTGCCCAAAATCCATAAGGAGACCCAACCATTACCAGGTCATCCTATTGTTTCCAGCAATGATTTGATCTTAGAAGAACCTTTATCTCAATATGTTGATGATTTCCTGAAACCATTTGCTTCACAAATGACCTCTTTTTTGAGAGACTCTGAAGATTTCGTTGTAAAGTAAACTCCATTGCTATTCAGAGGGATGACTTTCTGGTGACTCTAGATCTAAGGTCACTCTAAACTAGTATTCCTCAAGATATGGCTCTTAGTATTATTGAAAATGCATTGGACAGTCATTCACTAAAAAAATCCCTTACACACTTCATTGTGGCTCTGGCAGAGGTGGCTTTATGTAAGAAATATTTCTCTTGTAACAACCGTCTGGGCTGGCAAAGGAAGGGGCTTTTAATAAAAGACATCACAATATCCCAACTAGCAGTGCTTTTTTTGGCTCAGGCACTTGGAGGGTTCCCTCCTTCAGTCTGCACAGCCAAATGACAGTTAGTAGGAGACTGGTAAGCATGCGCATAAGTCCAAGAAGGTAATAGTCATGGTTCGTGATACCACCGAATTTTGTAATTAGTCGGCTCATTGGCCATAACTCATTTGTTCATAATGCTCACCTTTGTAGTGAGCCTGGGTTGATGTATTACTAATTCACTGATGCATTCAGAATTGATTGAAAGCTTTGGAGCATGTGCAGACTGCATCTAAGCAATGTTATACCTGCACATGCTCTGAGTTGGTCTAACCCTTGAATGTTCCAGTGCATCCACCACTCCTTTCCTCATCATTACCGCTGCTGCAGCTCTGGCAAGCAAGGACTCTGTGGGTCAATTTTCTTTTCTCTGTATTTCAATAATTGGCAAATATATATCACATGACATCATCAGGCCGGCCGGCCACATAAAGCAATCCAGCAAGAAGGGGGCACATAATGTGCTGATACATGACGTAATGCCACACGATGTGATTCCAAACTACGGTTCGCAAGATGCACTTTGACATTGTGCATAACTAGTATACGCAGAATGAGATCTTAAAGGAGAACTTCATTCAAACTCATGAGGACAAAGGTGTTACTTTCTGAGTAAATAACTAATTGACTCGAAGTAAGTTTGCCCATCACTAGTCATGGTTAAGAATTTTCCTTAAAAGCCTGTGGTGGTTTAATCTGGGATCGAATCCAACATGATATTATCCATGGTTGTGACAGACTAATTTACTCCAAACATCCTTTACAACCAGAACTCTTTGATTTTCCCTTTGTACCTATTTTGGTTTGAGAGAGGCAGATGAGGGGAAATTTTGCCTTGATGCTAATTAAAAAGGTGGTCAATCCTTAGCACAAAATGGTGTACAGTATAGTGCAAAACAAAACCCCAAAGCAAAGCAAAACAAAGCAGAAGCAATTAAAGTGTTGGAGGCTGCATAAACACAGCTTAATGCAGTTTAAGGGCATGTTCATTCAAACCTATGGCTTATCTAGAAACTAAATGTAAACTGGAACATTGACCAGCATCATTCAGTTTTAAGATGAGTCTTGGGCCTAATCTACACCTCTAGCCTGGCCTCATGGGGCACATGCAAGCGAAGTTTCCTGCAAGGATGGGAGTGCCATTGCAGGAGCACGTGTGCCCCATTACGGCGGTTCCTCATGTGTATCAGTAGAAGTGGGCGGGGCTAGGGAGACGGGTTCTTTGGAATGGACGCAAGAGAGCAGGAAAAAAAGTGACAAAAACAGTCAGGGATATTTTGGTAAAACTGAGAGGTGGAGCCGCGATCACCATGGGAGCAGGTGAATGTCACGTGGCCCATTAGCAATGACAACAATACAATCCTGCAATAAAGGCTGGTGTAGACACCCCCTTGGTTACTGTGAGGGAGATGGCAAACATTGGCTTGCATGGCACAAATAGAATGGAGATTCAAAATCAGATTTTAATGCCAGCCATAAAACCGTCCATAGAGTCACAGCCAAGCCTATGATATGTTTTGGATGATGAGTCCCATCAATCCTGACAATGCTGGCAGGTGTTGGTAGAAGTTGTAGTCCAAAACATCTGGAGGGACTCCAGTTAGGGGAGGCTGCATTAGAATCGCCTCTTTTCTACACTTCCTTCCACCGATTAATCCTCCGCCATGCTGACTTAACATATTCCTATCCTCTGCTCTTAACTGATTGTAGGCTCATTTGAATGAGCAGCCACACCATCAGATTTTTTCCATACCACCAATGGCTCAGGACTCAGGTACATGAATGGCTGAATGGCTGGGAAGGCTTTATTTGAGGTGCCCTCAAAGAATTAAGAATGGCATTTCTGATTTTAACGGCTTAGGGCCAGGTTATTTGAAGGAACGCCTCCAACCATATGTGCCTGCCTCGACCTTAAGATCATCCACAGGAGTCCTTCTCCATGAGCCCCTGCCAAAGGAAGTGAGGCTGGTGGCTACTAGGAGGAGGGCTTTCTCTGCTGTGGCACCCCGGCTGTGGAATGAGCTCCCCAGAGAGGTCCGCCTGGCGCCTACACTGTACTGCTTTCGTCGCCAGCTGAAGACCTTTTAATTTTCTCAGTATTTTAACCCCTATTAACTTAAATTTAAACTTTGCTGTTTTAATTCCATATTTTAACCTATATCAATTTTTGCTGTGTGGTTTTATCCTGGTTGTGCTTTTTATATTGTATTTATATTGTATATTGTGGCAAAGAGCACCTTTTATCAGCTTAGGCTGATATACCAACTGCGCCCTTATCTGGACAGTGATAGCCTAGCTACAGTTATCCATGCTCTGATAACCTCTCGTTTGGATTACTGCAATGTGTTATATGTGGGGCTGCCTTTGAAAACGGTCCGGAAGCTTCAGCTGGTACAAAACAGGGCAGCCCGTTTACTAACAGGGACTGGCTGGCGAGATCACATTACGCCAGTCCTTTTACAACTTCATTGGCTGCCAGTCCAGGTCCGGGCCCGATTCAAAGTGCTGGTATTGACATTTAAAGCCCTAAACGGTTTGGAGCCAGGTTATTTGAAGGAACGCCTCCTCCCATATGTACCTACCCGGACCTTAAGATCATCTACAGGGGCCCTTCTCCGTGAGCCCCTGCCAAAGGAAGTGAGGCAGGTGGCTACTAGGAGGAGGGCTTTCTCCGCTGTGGCACCCCGGTTGTGGAATGAGCTCCCCAGAGAGGTCCGCCTGGCTCCTACACTGTACTCCTTTTGTCGCCAGCTGAAGACCTTTTTATTCACTCAGTATTTTAACACTTAATTTTAACTCAAATTTAAATTATACTGTTTTAACTCTGTATTTTAACCTTATATCAATTGTGCTGCGTGGTTTTATCCTGGTTGTGCTTTTTATATTGTATTTTGTATTTGTATTTTTAACTTGTTGGTTGTTTTTATGATGGTTTTAATTTTTGTGAACCGCCCAGAGAGCTTCAGCTATTGGGCGGTATAAAAATGTAATAAATAAAAATAATAAAAATAAATAATAAATTTTGTATTTGTGATTTTAGATTGTTGGTTGTTTTTATGTTCTTCATGATTTTAATTTTTGTGAACCATCCAGAGAGCTTCAGCTATTGGGCAGTATAAAAAAATGTAATAAATAAATAAATAAATAAATAAATAGAATTTTAGATTTTACCACCACTTTAGTTTTTACTTGGTGTGTATTTTGTATTTGCTTTTATTTCTATTTTAGGCTTTTATTTTGGTTTTAAGCTCTGATTAATGAGCTGCCCAAAATGCTTTAGCTGTTGGGCAGTATAGAAATGTAATAAGGAAGTAAATGAAATGAAATAAATAAAATAACATAACTGCACTTCAACTGTAGTGTTTCTTGCTGGAATTCATAGCCATTTAAACCAAATTGGCTGCTATGACAGTTTACTTGGGTATGTGATTGTAGGAGCCATAGTTTTTAAATCTTTGGCCATCTCACAAGGTCTTTGTTTATAATGAGTACTTGCACATTTTGGCATACCCAGGTGAAAAATCCTTAAGGCATGTGCATTAGATAGATATATGTGTTCTGTGATGTACATACACAGGAAGCACACATGGCCAAGCCCTGCACACACATAGCCAGGAAGAAGGCAAGTATCAGATGGTAGGGTGACCATATGAAAAGGAGGACAGGACTCCTGTATCTTTAACAGATGCATAGAAAAGGGAATTTCAGCAGGTGTCATTTGTATATGGAGAACCTGGTGAAAATCCATCTTCATCACCACAGTTAAAGTGCAGGAGCTATACTAGAGTGACCATTTTAAAAGAGGGCAGGGCCCCTGCAGCTTTAACTGTGGTGATGAAGAGGGAATTTCACCAGGTTCTCCATATATATAAATGACACCTGCTGAAATCCCCATTTCAACACAACTGTTAAAGATACAGGAGTCCTGTCCTCCTTTTCATATGGTCACCCTATCAGATGGTAACCTGGCAGTAAGTACCAATGAGAAGGTCACTGAATCTGATAAGGGCAGAGAGCCAAAAGGGAAATGTTTGTGCTCCAGACCCGTCACAAGTATTGCATGTTTGTCAGTTCTAATCTGCAAAGATGTCATGTATTGGAGCCACTATCAGATCAGATTCTCTCTCTCTCTCTCTCTCTCTCTCTCTCTGTGTGTGTGTGTGTGTGTGTGTGTGTGTGTGTGTGTGTGTGTTTGTTTGTGTGTGTGTGTGTGTGTGTGAGAGAGAGAGAGAGAGAGAATGGGGAAGAAATTGCATTGGCTACAATCAGATCAGTCGGCAACTGGCTGGCAAGCTAGTACATTGGTGATGCAGCGATTACAGAGGCAGGATCTACACTACTGCTTATAATGGTTTATAAGGGTTATGAGAACTGTTCAGGCCCAGGACACATTACATATACCGTTTTCATACTGTTTTGAAAGTGTTATATCCTGCTTGGTGTAGATCGGCCCAGAGTTGAAATGCAGGGCCATGTTACTTTGAACCTTTGAATCCACTTGCTTCTAAAAGGTAGTAAAACATGTGCTAGGCTCATTAGCCTTTTGTATTGTAACTTCTGCCTGGGAGAGAAAAATGGTCCATTCACTTCTGAATATGGAGACTGTTTTTTAATCCAGAGTCAACTGTGACAACTGAGGTCCAAGCAAAATGTGATGTTATTCATATAGTTTGCCCTTGAGTGTCGTTAGGGAGGTTCACATTTGGATAGAATGGATGTCATAAGGTTGTATACAATGTTGGTCTAATTTAAATCCCATTCATTTAATGGGTCTACTCTAAGTAAGACTAACATTAGATACAACCCAGAGAATACATTAATACACATTTATGTAACTAAGAAGCTTATTTCAAACATTCAGTTAACATGAACCTAAGGGAGGCTTGCCTTACTCCTCATTAATGAAAACCTTCTTTTTAAGAAATTATTTGGGGCCATACTTTTTTTTAAGCTCTGCAAACCTGTTTTAATCATGCTGGAAACTGTCTTAATGGAACTGGTTTCATTGGCTGCATTTATTCAATTTGATTCTGCTATTCCTAGTGTTGTTTTTATTTGGTGTATCATACCGGCTGTCCTCAATTTGTGGTGGGGTTAAGCACTTTGAATTGGGGAAAGGTGAGATATAGAAGTGGGGAGAAGGCATTGACATTGCACCTATTGCCATCCACTCCCAACCTCCAGTTTGGTAACCCTGTAAAAAGCAATACTCCTGACTGATCATACCATTGTCTGCTTTGGGGGATGGACAGAGGAGGGTTGATGGATCCAGGAATACTACTAGAGACTGTCTTAGAAGTCATAAGAACATAAGAAGAGCCCTGCTGAATCAGACCATGCGTCCTTCTAGTGCAGCATTCAGGTCACACAGTAGTCAACCAGCTGCCCTAGGGAAACCCACAAGCAGGACATGAGTGCAACAGCACCCTCCTGCCCACGTTCCCCAGCAACTGGTGTACATAGGCATGCGGCCTCTGATATTGGAGGTAGCAGAAGACTATCAGGACAAATAGTCATTGATAGCCTTCTCCTCCAGGAATTTGTCTAATACCCTTTTGAAGCCATCCAAATTGGTACCCATCATTATAGTCTTGGCAGTTTTGTGAAGTACCTTCCCTTTGTTAGGGAGATTGGCTGATTGCTTACAAGAGCTGGCCTACAATGATTCAAGCAGCCTTCTTCAAACTCTAGATGTTCTGGTTTTCAACTCCCATCAGCCCCAGCTAGCATGGCCAGTGGCCAGGAATACCGGCAGTCATAGTCTAAAGCATCTGGAGGGCGCCAGCTCTGGAAGATGAGATTCTTTGTATACCTCTCCCCACCACACCCCAAGTAAGGATGATGGCATTCAGGTGTCAATGACCTGGTTCTCACAACGCGATAGCCCATTGTGGGTTAATTAACCCTTGAGGAACTACTGTGTATGCTGGCCGCCATTATGAATCTGCAATCCCTGACTGGAACTTTTGTGACATAAGTACTTGACCAGCAAAGGTTATTTGATGGCTAAACAACCCTCACATAAGCCATGGCTAGTTATAAGATTATGTGAGGGTTGTTTAGGCCTCAAATAACCCCCTCTGGCCAGGTTCACATGATACAACAACCTCTGGTTGGAGGTTTCATATTTATAATGGTGGCCAGCACACAACACAGCTTCTTAAAGGTTAATTAAACCAGGATGAGCTGTCGTGTCATGTGAATTGGCCACATGTGTAACAATAGTCTGGAGTTTGAAATAGACTGAGAAAGATAGCTGAGAGGGTTTGGACTCTGTAACTTAACAGGCTTTGAGGATGCTGGCTATTTCCCTAGGCACCTGATGTAGGAGCAGTGATATTTGGCTGTCTGCTAGAGTCTTTAAGTTGTGTTGAACCTGTATATTTGTAAAAAAAAACAAAAAAACAAATAATACAAAAGGCCAAAAAGCCTGCAGTAACCTCTTCTAAAGGAAACCCAACCCAGGAAAGTGCTGCTGCCCTGGAACGTTTCCCCACTTGGAGAAGCGGGGTGCATGCCACAATACAATTCCACGCTCAGCGCTTCTGTTCCAACCTCAGATGAAAATGTGGAAGTCAGGAGAGGGGACAAACTGTGGGTGCAAATCCTGATTCCTCTCCCTCTGTGCACTCATTGAACAATTTTGAAAGCAGAATTTGGATGTTCTTTCCATGGGTTTTCAACATATGTTTGGCACAAACCTAGCCCAGTGCTGAGAATGACAGGAAAATAAAGCTTTGCAAAATGCTGTGAATCTAGACAGCCCGAGAGCTTTTAAAATTCTCTCCTCCTAAGCAAAGCTTTTTCACATAGTAGAACTGTAAGTCAATTATGCAGTGGCACAAAAAGAAGACTGCTGCATTTTGCTGTCATTGTGGGTAATTTGTCCCTTAGGGTGTTAGCATTCATACATAATTGCACATTGTCTTTCTCCCTAACATTTCCTACTTTCTTTCTCTGTTCGAACAACATAAGAATGATTGCATCCATGGGTTTTAGCAAATTATCCAGCTAACTCGATTTACATTTTATTCACAAACAGAATGCGGTGGGAAGGGGGAAGGTGACACATTTGTGGGTTTTGTGTAATCCCCCCCCTTTGCTATCATATTTGGCCCTAAGATACTGTAGTATCACCATATATTTCCTTAGTACAAATAGAGAATGAAGAAGCAGGGTAGTCCAAATGTCATTTTTAATGAAACAACAAGGCTGCATGATATACAAAATCAACATCACATGTAGACAGATAATCTTTGTGTTAAAATATATTGGTTTGCTTGCTTGTTTCTAGCACTTCTACCCTGTATTTCTTCATCAGGGTGACTTGCATCAGGAAAAGAGTAAAATAAGAATATCAAACATCAGACAAATAAACTAATGAAGAGGGAAGCAACAGCAGCAACATAATCTTTAAAAACAGTAACCAGGGAATATCTGCACAAATTAAACTGTCTTCCCAGTCCAGTGGAAAGCAGGTTGTGATGGATCCAGGATAGGTGAAACTTTGTAGGGGGGATGCTCCAATTTGGGGGCATTAAAACTGAGAAGGTTTTATCTTTTGTAACCTCCAAGACTATATCTGATCCAGATGACTGGAAGAAGGGCATCCCAAGAGAAATATATTGCTCTGGTAGGCTCATATTGTCAGCATCCTGTCCAGCCTTGACCTGGAGAGACCTCTTCAGAGAAAGAGGGTTTGTAATCCTCAGAAGAACACTTGGCAAAACTAGCAACAGATCAAAGTCAGTCTGAGGATGCCTCATTGGGTTCTTCAGTAATCCCTTTGACCCTCTCCAGAATGCTACCTCCATCCTTGATGTCTCCTCATCTGCTGAGACTCAAGAGAAGTGATGAGAGCAGACCTGGTGGGAAACTCAGAACTGCTGAAGGACCACCTGCCTGGACATTGGAGCTCTGTCACCAGGAGTCCTTTCAGGAAGAGAGGGCTACTCAAGAGATAAGGTTTTATCAGGAAGAATGAACAAACTCAGCATTGATCAATGAACCAACAGAGGACCTGGAGGAGGAGCACCTGGCAGGTGTATATAAAGCCCACACTCTCCTCTGAGTCTTTTGCTGGGTTTATTGCTCCTAGCTTCAACTTCTCTATCAGGTGTAGATCATGGGCCTATATAGGAATTTGGTAGTGGAGGAAGAGGAGGAGCAAGAAGATAAAGAAGAAGAAGAAGATACTTGATTCTTGAGATAATGTTTTTGAGCCGTTTAGAGCAGGTTGAAGGTAAAATTCAATTTCAAAGAAGCTCATGGGAGCCACATTCCAGTGGTAGGCAGGGACTAAGGCAAAAGGGTAGGGCCAAAATACCAGCAGATTGTAGCTTAAAACTCTGACTGCCAGTAACTAAGCCTTAGGACAGGCATTTCAAGCTTGTAGAATGAAGAGAAGCATGCAAAAGCTGGAAGGCACCAAATGTTGGGTAGGTGGGGCAGGAGAAAGGGGTCCATGACCATCTGGGGAACCTGGAGGGTTAGATTTGGCTCTCTGGCCTGAGGTTCCCCACCTTGATTTAGAGGATCTCAGTATTAGGACTTTAAAGGTCAAGGCCAGTCCAGAAACAAGTTGTCAACAAGTCTGGATGATAAAGAATGAGGGCAATATGATCCAATTTGTTGGTTTCCATCAAAATCCTGGCAGCTACATTCTGCATGAATTGAAATTTCTGAACCATCTTCAACAGCATCTCATCTAGACAGCATTACAATAATATCACCTGGAAGTAATGAGGGCATGAATGATTGAGGCCACTTCCCGGTCTCCAGAAAAGGGCGCAGCTCGCAGGCCAGACAAAGCTGGTAACAGGCACTCCTGACTGGCCTCATCTAATCATCCAGGAGTAAGGCTGGATCCAAGAGATGCTGCGATCCTGTTATCAGCATAGTGCCTTGCAAACTGATTATAGTGTTGGTGGGGGGAGAATAGGTGAGGTGAATAAGGCTATCCAAAGACTGTGTACCATTATTGTTAGCAGATGCTGCTGAATGAAGCAGATAGAATCCAGAAAGTGAAGGGCTTGGAAAACTTGTCTGGTTCATAAACATGTAATCCTGCAGCTAAGCAGCTAGAGGTATAAAAACAGCAGAGCAAATCAGGCCAGGCTTCTAACAGAATGAAACCAGTACTACTACAAAGCATAGTGAACATGCTAGTTTATACAAAAGACCCAGGCTAAAAGGAAATGTATTTAACTGGTTGCTAGGCAACACCCCCTCTTGTGACCCCTGTTGGCACTCAAGGAATTCTGAGTTGTTAATTATTTCTGCACCCTGAGTAAGCCTTGCTCTTGCACTTAATAACTGCTTTAAAAACTCCAAGAACAAATGAACCCTTAGCTTGCACTTTTATTTAGTGTGATTCCCCTGCCATCGCTCTTCCAACAATTATTGGGTTCTTGTTCTATAGTTTGGGGGAGAAAAAAACTTTTCCAAAAGTTAATGAGAATACTCCCTCTGCATTTACTGCTGAGGCAATTAGAGGTGTTATTATATATGATTATGCGTCAGACAGAATACCTCAGCAGCAGCAATGCATTCACTCTGGTTACTACACTGAAGCTATTGCAACAGTGAATCCCCCATGAAAACAAACGTGGCCAGTGGTGAGTCACTTTCAGATGGGCCATCCATGAAGTATGTCACACATCAAGGTGCTGCTGGCAGCAGGTTGTGACAAGATAGGTGTGACAGATTGATTGCAGCAGGCTGTGGAGAGAGAAGGTTAAAACAGGATTCAAAAATGTGACATCCTTTATTGATGGTCCCCTGAGGCAATGCTTGGTTGCAGCTTCTTGCTAGACCTTGATTATTAGAGCAAAATTGCCTACACAATCCAAAGTCAACACTGTCACTGAAATTAACTTGAACTAGATACAGGAAGAAGTAGGGAAGTTATGCATAAGTCTTGAAGATCAGACCAAGGGACCATCTAATCCACTATCAGAGGGATACTCTGTCCAAATATAGTTCTTTAACACCAATCCTTAGGTCCCACTGCATTCTCAACATGCTTAGCACTGTTTGTACACACTGTCTCTCCACCCCCATATCAAAATAGTCGACCAAATCCTCTAGTTCCCGATTGCAACATATTAATTCAGAATTAGGCTTGCAATCACCAAAATGAAGAATAGTTTCTGTTATTCTTTACATGCCTTGTAATGCCATCTCCTTCCCAATGTCTAGTCTCTTCATAGTTTCCCACTCGCACCCTAATTCTCTTAGCTCACTACCTTGAGCGAGACACTGTGTATACACACACAAAACATACATAAATAGAATCTATATCTATCTATGCATGCCTTTAATTATGTTTCTAAAAGTGTGTTAAGAGCTGAACCAGAATTGCTATCATAGGAAACAATGGCACATAATATTTGTCATTTGTAAAGTTAATCAGCAGCTTAAAGTATTTTGTAGAGCCACCAACCAGAGACCTATGAGCAGTATGCTCTTCCACTCAATCTGCTGCCCAAGCGGGACCCACTTCTTGCGCAACAGAAATCCAGCGGTTCAAAAAGCAACCCTGGAAACAAACAGAAATGCTCCTTTCTGAATAGGGACAGGTCAGTGGAGCTTCCTTCTGCAAGTTCCGCTGACCTGCCCCCCCCCCCAATTCAAGAAACAAGCGTCTCCGCTCATTTCTGGGTGTTGTTTTTTTTAACTCCTAGTATCCCGTAGCACTAGTGGTGGTTTCCACTGGTATGCAGACAGGCTTGGATATTGCTCAATGTCACGCTCCTGGCTAGTGGCCGGAACTGGTGGATTCAAAACTAAAACTAAAAATCCAGTGACACGATTTTGCTCTTACTGCACATGCATGAGTTCTCATTGCACATGCATGTATATTAAGGCACCATGGACTTGGTGGCTGCATTTCTGGTGTAGGGCACAAGTGATCCCTGGGAAGGCAACCTCCAAGTGGAAAACTACTTGACACTGCATGGCAGTGTGTGGGTCTCCCTTCCCCTGCCATAACAGAGACGGGTATCAGGACAATCCTACTATTGGTTGGCATGTTAACACCTCCGTGTTGTGACCCTCTGAACATAGGGTATGTGCTTTCACCCTCCCAAACATATACAGGAAATATGTAGTCCCATGCATAGACCATGAAAGTTTAGCCATATATTTTTGTTAATCTTTAAGGTGCTACAAGACTCTCTGTAAATTCCAGTCTTTCTTAACAGATTTGAAAGTTGTTGTGCAAAGTTTGCCTTGACTGGGAAACTTTTATTATTGTACAGTCTTTATTACAGAAAATCTTTGCCCTCTTGGCCCGAGAGAATGGGCTCATCCAAATGAGTGATTTATTGCACGCTTGTGATTGGCCACTTATGGAACGTTTGTGGATCTATTACACAACATTGCCAATAACCAGGACATCTCCCATGTTATCCCCTAGACATTCCACTATTAAAAGATCCACTTTTAATGTGGTAATATCCAGAAAAAAGTGGGATCTTTCATCACTAGATGGCGCTGTCTCAAAGGAAGTGAATGGAGCATTCTTAGAAGAAAGTATTCACTTCAAACCATTTGATTGCCCCTCTCCACCTATGTAATGCAGCCCATAACAATCACACCAAAACAGGAAACATAAAGCACCAGGTAAGCAGCACAATTTCCCTTTAATGTAGAGATGCTCAATGTGAAATAATTGAGGTGGTATAGTCTATTAGTAAAGACATGCAATGCTACATATCTGGTTCAGAAAACTTGTAAGGTCAGATCATCCCAAATCAGATCTCTCTTACATTAAATTATGGGGAAATGTGCAAAGCTATAACAGCATTTAACAATATATGCTAAGTTTGCTTGTTTTTTAATGGACCCCAGAACTGTTGTTGTTTAAAAATGGATACTGTTGTTTTTATATTTTTGATGGTTTAAAATTTTGTATACTTTTTAATGTCCACTTTTTAAAAACTTTTGTAAACTGCCCAGAGAGCTTCAGCTATGGGGCGGTATATAAATTTAATAAATAAATAAATAAATAAACCCCCACCCGCTTCTCTCCAACAATGCCTTGCACCTCTTAGGATAAGTCCTAACATGCCTGGCTCTCTCCTTATTAATAAAAAGCAGACATTCAAATCCCCTGATTATTCTTATGATTTTTTTTAAGGCTGCATGTTGATGATTGATCTAAGTATAGCAGCCATCAGATAGTCTTTATGGAGGTGTCTTAGAATACAGCCCAGTGGTATTTAAGAACCCTCTGGCATTTCAACGACCTTTTAGAAGGCCTAACGACTAATTTATTTCCTGATTGTCTTATTGTATCCAAAAGAAAAAATGTTAACCAAAAGTCGCATATTACATTTCAAAACACATTGAGTCAATGCTAATTCCAACTATTTGCATGAGAGACTTCTCTCTCTCTCTCTCTCTCTCTATCGCTCCTAATCATAGTATCAATGTCAGCTCAATTTTCTGAGCAGCAGCAACTCAAACATTGACCTGCTGCCTATTACAGTAGTGTCATGAAGTGCAATGGACGAGTAATTATTGTACATTACGCTGTATCAAGTAACATGCAGCCCTCGGTTATCTCAATGGAATGCTGGCTCTTGTTCAAAATGAGGAGTCCGGGCCCAAAGTTGATTTAAGGGTGTCATTAAAAATTACTTTCTGAGCCGGAAAATAATGTTTTTCTTATTCCCAAGGGAGCGTCTCACGTTGCCATTGCAAACGTCTCATGGTTGCGGTAGAAAGGAATTTGTTTTTAACAACTAAATGAAGAGTTGCATATAGGAATCAGCTATCAATGGCAGACAGGACATTTTAAAAATTGCTTGAGCATGGCAAGCAACTTCAGGCAAATGATTTAAGTATGCCCAGCCTAACACCAAGGAAGCAACACCCCATCAACTTATTCAGGAAATACCACACTTTCTTTTATTACTATTTATGAACAACTGAGGGCCAAAACAGACATCACTTTAAAAAAAAATCATTTTCACTCCAGAGTAGACACGAAGGGCCCAATCAAACATCATGAGGGAATTCCTCCCATAAGACTTTTTCAGATCAGGAAATGTAAGCCGTCTGGGAGACCTCAGAGCAATGGAAAGATGTGCAATAGCAAGGAAACACACACACAGTAACCTCAAATACACCACGAAAATAAATTATAAAACACCCTGAAAATGAAGCAGAGAGATGGAAGCCTGTTTTATTGGGGGGGACGGGGGACTTTCTGGAAATTGGAAGAAATTGGCACAGCACTAGTTCCATCTCTTCCCTAAACCTGGATGCAATACTGCCCCGCTCCACCCCCACATGCACACACCTGCATTGTGGTGGGTACAAGATGAGGGCTAGGCTGCCCACACAGCTGATGCTGTTGCTGCTTGCAGTGGCCACACATACGAAATCCCCCAAAACTCCTTAGAAAAAGAGAAAGAAGCCTTTCAACATTCCCTGCCAATGGTGAGCTCTACCTGTGAGAAACTGTTTGGCATTTCTCCTCAGGCTAGAGAAACTGAGTGAAACTGTCATCGCAATTTCTCTGCCCACAAATGGACTAAAGAATTCCAAGAGGCCACTTGCCTACAGCTCTGTTCTTTACAGCTTTGTCGTGTTCCCCACTTTTTGTTTCACAAATACTCTTGCAGGGGAGTTTGCTTTGGGGAAATGCAACACGTGCGGGAGAGTTTTGACGTCTTCTTACACGAAAATAGTTTACATCATCATCTGGTGGGTGGGGGACAGGGGGAATCTATTATATAAGTATCCAGTGATACACAGTCACATTTTAGCTTCCAATTCATTGAAAACTATTCATTTGGCAAGTAATTACGTATAGCCAATTTGACAGGAGAGAAACACAATCTGTTTGTGGGCAGCCTGTGAGAAGAAAAAGGCTATATTAATTTTCATTAATATACCGTTTTCTTATCTTCCCAGCATTAAATTAGGAACTGAAAGAATAAAAGTAACAATGTAGATTTAGCTAAGACTCCAGTTTTCAATGTATTTCCTAACGAATTACCTCCTACAAACTTTTTAAGCTTATTTATTTATTTATTTATTTGGGTTTTTTTATCCCACCTTTCCATCAAAAAATGGTGCTTAAGACATACTAACAGACACAGTCCTCCCTTTGTGTAAATTATAAATGCTTCTTTGTACTTTTAATATGGGAATCACATCAAATTTGATATTTTTGTGCATGCAAATATGTACAAAGCTCATTTGGTGTTGAATTCTAATAGGAAAATCTTTCTCAGCAGCGAAATGCCAATAAAGACATTTTTATTCAAACCATAAAAACACACATTTATTTAATTATTTGATTTGCACCCTGTCTTTCTACCAAGAAAAACCCGCTCTTGAGGTTTCACTGGGAAATTTGGAGTAAATATAAAGGGGAGTTGCTCCCAAGCAACTCACCTCTATCACCGGTAATAATGCTAAAGAATTTCCCAGAGGAATTAAAGAGTAGATTAAGTAAAGTTTTAATAGAAAAAAAATAAAATGAAATTAAGGGAATGGTTAAGAGAAATGAATACGAGAGAGGATTTGGAAGAGGTTTTAAAAGATAAAAAATTAACTTGGTTAAATTATTGGCAATTAGAACAGTGGACTAAAAAGTGGGTAAGAGAAAATGGAGATTGTAGAGAATTGACGAAGTTTGAGGAATTAATAGTTAAGAAAGAAAGTGATAAGGGAAAAAGAACAGCGTCAAAAGGGTTAATGAGTGAAATATATAGAATATTGGTGGAGAAAGGGTTGATGGATAGTTCAGGTAAAATGGTCTGGGAGACAGACTTGAATGTACAAATAGGACAACAGAGCTGGGAGGGACTATGGAAACAAAGAGCGTTGAGAAATATGTCAGTAAGAATAAAAGAGAATTACTTTAAAATTATATGGAGGTGGTACCTAACCCCGGTTAGATTAAATAAGATAAATAATCAGCACTCAGCAAATTGTTGGAGAGGATGTGGGGGGAAAGTAACGTATTTACATATGTGGTGGAAATGCAAATATGTACAAAAATTGTGGAAGATGGTGTTTTTGGAAATTGAAGAAATTGTGGGAATGAAGATAGAACGAACACCAAAAGTTGCATTACTGTCACTATTTGAAGATTTAAAATGTAAAAAAGAAATTAAGGAATTGATAACGAATTTGCTGACTGCAGCAAGATTGATTGTAGCTAGAAACTGGAAGATTCAAGGAGATTATTGTATTGAAGAATGGTACAAAGAAGTATGGGATATAGCTATTAATGATAAATTGACTTGTAATATTAAATTGAGAAGAGGTATAGCTAAAACAAATGATTTTGAAGGAATCTGGAAACAGTTCCTAATATTCGTGTTTTCTAAGGGAAGTGGGAAACCACCAGCAGAAGAAAGTATGAGATTTTGGAATCAGGAATGAGATCCAGAGGTGGGGGGTGCACTTATATGTTAAGTTTGATTATGTTATATAGATACGATATTAATGTTAATCAACAGTTATGTAGTATGTTGTTGTTTTTTAATTGTATTGGTGTATGTTTAAGTATTGTAGAAAATTAAAAATTAAAAAAAAGAGATCTTTATTAGGCTAGCTCTAAAGTTTACCAGACTTTAATGTCTTGAAGTTCAAGAACATGATGTTATTGGTTGGGCTAGCAAAAGAATGGCAGCTTATAACACTATTTGGAGGTTAACGCTATCAATGGCAACTAATCCAATATCAGAGGTAGTACACCAGTTGCTGGGGAACATGGGTGGGAGGGTGCTGTTGCATCCGTGTCCTGGTTTCCATTGGCAGCTGGTTGGCCACTTTGTGAACAGAATGCTGGACTAGATGGACCCATGGTCTGATCCACCATGGCTCTTCTTAAGTTCTTATGAGCTTTAGATTTTTATTTACATTTTCAAAACACAATTTTGAGTGATACAGATAGGATGCTGAAGGTCAATTTGCCTGTCCTTTTATGTTATGTCCTAAGCCTACCAGTTGATACCACAGACAGTAACAAATATATCTCAAATCATGCCTTAGCTCTGAAATGATGTTATATATGTTGGGAGGATTACATGAAGAAGTGTGCATAGTATGTGGTGGAATGTGAGCATACCACCCCTCGGAAAGCACATATACAGTCCTTATCCTTGTTTGCCTTGCATTCATTTTTAATGTGGATTTCTTTTCTCTCTTATGCTGGCCGTCTGTGTTACTTGAATTTGGGGATTGGGGTCTGGTGTGTGTTTGTTCAGATTCTGAGTAAAATTATAGTGTGTTTACTTGGACTACACTTGATTATTTTATTGATCATGGTCATGCCACACTGCTCAGGCACAGAAAAGAACAAACCAGAAGCATTGTGTCACTCTACTTCTCCATGCAAAAGAGTTGTCTAGTATGTCAATAAATCACCATGAGCCTTTTCAAAAGATTTAATATTGTATACATGAGAAATTGGTTTTTGATCAGAATTTACCCAAAACACACCTCCCAAACGAGACATGGACTCAAACACAAGCTGCAGTTGAAGTCTGCACATTTCCAAGCCTGCAATGTGATTTGTGAACCAAACAATTCCTTCGATAACATGCACACTTTTGAAAAATGCATGCAAACGTGCTTTAACCAATGGGAGAAGACTGCGTACATTTCAAAGATGTATACAAGGACATTGGAATGTTGCTTAAGCCTAAAAGTGACTCAAAATGAAGGTCTGAATCAGATCCTAATAATAGCTTCTACTTAAACCAGAGTATAATGCAAATAGTGAAGATGTAGGGGACACACTGTTCTCTGTGCCAACCCATTTCAGCAGGCTACATGAAATTAAGACTGAGGGCCACATGAAATTAGATTCATTAGCCCTTACTTAGGATAATCCTAAACACATTTAGTAAGTATTGGGTTCTGCTGGGTTCAATTGGACGTACTTCCTAGGATGCCTGCTTACGATTACAGCTTACGAAACATCTGTTTTCAACATTCTAGTCTACTTTAACACATGGCCATATGACACAAGAAATGCCCATTTTGGTTAAGCTGAAGTGAAAGATTTATCTGAATATTCGAATTCAATTAATGAATCTAAATACCCATAAGGATGAAATTTGTACCTGCAGTAGCACCAGAGAAGCTGTATTGGTGTGAATATTATCCACCCTTGCTTGTGTGCAATTGTTCCAAAAGAATGGGCTTTGTAACTGAGGGCCAAGCTAGACATGAAATTTGTTTCATACTGAGCTGTAATACACAGGCTGTAAAAGCAAAAAGCCAACACAGGGGTCCAAATCAGATTAGGACCTTGACATGGGATGTAGGAGGGCTTTAAGCTGTTGCCATGGCATTGTGGTCTGAATTCAAATTGCCACTGCTCATACCTTCTATTTGAATGGGGTGGGGAGCTTCCATTAGCTCCAGTGGGAGCTTTCTCCCCCCCACCACCATACAAATAGGAGGGATGGACTCCATGTTATGGATTCAGACTTCAGGGGGGTACAAAGTTTCTCCCCCAACATACACAGGGTCCCCAATCCAGATAGGTCTACCTGTGCTGCCTTTAAAAAAAAATATCTGCACACAATGGCGAATCATAAATGTTGCAAATCATTCGGCCATGTAGAATAGAATGCTATTCTTTAATTCTGTTTCAGGTGTCTTTTGTTACATGGTAAACCCATTGATGGAATCAGGTTTTCTTTACTTTTTTAGTTTCCAAATTTGCGCAAATTCACACATGCAAAAATGCACAATTTCCCCCCAAATGTGCAAATTCTACCCAAATGCACATTTTCACACTTTAGTATATGGGGAAAATACACATTTTTAGCTGGGTGTGATGGTTTCTCATGTTTTTTTCTAAGAGGAAATTTGCACAAAATTCCCAAAGATTAGAAAAAGATTGCACAAGTCCATGGAATCTGCCTGACAAGGGAGAAGCTGGTCCACTGCAGAATAACCAGGTCAGATCCAGAAAAATCAGAATTCATTTGGTTCTGTTGCAGATTTCTCTGACATCCCCTAAAAGTCTAAGAAATCAAGCAAATTATTGAAGTCGGGTGGGGGGGAGAATGCTTTTTTGAATGAGGCATGAGTTGGAATGGAGGGATATCAGAATATGTTAACATATGTCAACTGACATTTTTTTATGTAACTCCATGACAGGAATAGAAGTTCTGTAGGTTCATCAATGGGAAAATATGTTCTTATCACTTTCTTTGGGTGATGTTTTTAATTGTATTTTGGGAAATGATGGCTGCTGAACTATCATGCTTGCACCATCTGCTCATTGTCATAAATATAAATGAAGTGATAATGAAAATCTTCCAAGGAACTATCAAGATGATTACACTTCAACTCCAATTACTTAATTTGGATCCTCCATATTCTACAAACAAACAAACAGAATGAAAAGCCCTTTCTTTGAAACTCTGCAAGTGTCACTGGAACTACATATGGCTGTTTTCTATCAGCTGCTTGGATAAAAATCAAAAGACATGCAGTCGCTCTTGAAAGCTTACATTTCGGTTATGATAGAGGTGCTAACATAATATTGTGTATGTGTTGTGGGCTACAAAATGGCAGTTACCATTGTAGACTATACAACATACAAGATGTATGTAGATGAAAGATAGAAAGACTGACAGAGTATTAAAACATATATTTTAAGTGAAATATCAGGAGCTGTGCTGCTAAACGGGTATCAGGAGAGGCAGTTTGGAATGCCTTGATATGAAAGTTCCTCAGGAGAGGGGGGGGGAACAGAAATATGATTGGCATAATGCTTATGAACTGTCTTTCAGATTTAGGCCATTTGGACTAAGGCAAGATCTATAGTGCTGCTTTATGGTGGTATCAAAGTACATTGACAACTGTTGGGGCCCATGACACATTCTAAATACTGTTTTCATACTGCTTTCAAAGTGTTATATCCTGCTTGGTGTAGATGTGTCATAAGAGTTCTCAGAGATTTCCCTTTTTCCAGCACATTCGGGTCTTTTATTTGTTCTATTGGAACCAAGCCAAAATGTTTAGTTTAAAATATATGTTTCAGTACTCTGTGGATCCAGAACGTCCTTGTTGCTTTGCTGATGTACTACTTTACACCAATTCCCCCCTCTCTCTATATATATAATGCATGCATGTATGTGTAACAAACAAAACCACCCATGATGTACTTACCTATTGGAAGGATGCTTCCAGATTAGGCTTTTAATGCGCAATTGCCCTGCCTCGTTCATAGAATTTTAGAGGGACATGGACAGATAATGAAATCCTCCTATGGTAATCCTCCTGTGTTTTCCCACTGCTTCTTCCATCTTCTTTCTTACCATTGATAATCCGTTAAGAAAGGAAAAGTTAGAAAAGCTGCACAATGCCTTCTGTTAGCCCTACAAGCCCTCCATCTGGAAAAATCCTGAGATTCTTCCAAAACCATCAGCTGAGCTGCTGATCAGTATTTTATTCCTGACACCTTCTGCCTCAGTAGAGAGAAAGTCTGTCAATATTTCAGTGTATCATAGACTTACCAGCTCCAGGACAAGGAACAGCTTCACCACAATTGTATTCACAGTCAATCTAGGCTGACCCCCCCACACACACACACACCTGCAAAAAGCCACAACCACCACCAAATATAAAAAAGCAAATTATCTTTCCATCCCATTGAAAGAACACACAATGGGAGCATCAGATAGGAAAGAGCAGAACCACTGTGGCCCATAAATGATGTAAAGAAATGAAATAAATATCAAAGTCAAAGTATTTAGGAATGAGGTATTAGATTTGCTTTCGTACTATAGGTAGGTGAAAGAAACCGTTTCCTTTTAATATGTAATGTTTCTTGTGTTCCTGATTCCCTACGGCTTCTATCTCATTATCACTCTGCTTAGAATAACACTTCTTTACAAATGGTGAAAGCACTTCTATTTCCAAGAGAGTATTTTAATGCAGAGAGAGTGTAGTAAGCATAGTTGTTAAAAGCCACTTAATATATCTTATTTACATTGTATTCTCTAATAAGAAGAAGGAACTTATCACCTCAGCATAAAGCAATGGAAAGAAATAAGTCCTTAAAGGTTTTTTGTGCTAAAGCTCTTGCAGATAAAGTGTACCAGGGGGACAAGAACCCTACTACAGTTTGGAAAATCCCATTCGAGAATGAACTCCTGAAGAGACTTCTTGCTTCTTCCCCACCTCCTTGCTCTCCCAGTCCTTCTGGCAGTGTTTTAGTGGTACATTTTGAAGTGCAGGCACTCATCATGACAGTCCCCATAGCCACGCACCTAAAGAGAGTCCAAACATTCAGGCAGCAGAGTTGATCCATATCAACAACACCAGTTTCCATCTCTTTTGTAAAGCTAATGATGAGTCCTAATTGCCCATTCTAGACCAAGCCATCTGAAAATGCTTTGCATTGCAACAGGGCACAATATTGTTGCGAGAATTTCATCTAAGCTCATAGCTACTGGAAGCATTGCCTCTAAGCTCAGAACAGTGAAGCCTCCAGAGGATGGCAGATGATATCAGCATCCCTGTTAATAAGAAGAGCACCAGCGCTGATTCCCTGCCAGCCCTGGCTCCTCTCCACCCACACCTGTACCTCATAACTTTTCCTTGTAGCTGCAGGAGAATCTGAATCTTCCAGCACAGCCAAGCAAACTGCCATCTTTGCCATCTCAACTTGCCATTGGTTTCACCAACTGGGCTGGGCATCTCCTCTCCACTTCATATTGGGAATGTCGGAGGGGTGGAGCTTGTTGAGTTTCATCAGCTTGGTTCAGCAGACTTTGGTTTGTTTCCTCATAAGCTGGCCCAACTTCATCTGCACTGAGTTGAGGCAGCTTGCAGATGTTCTCAGTTGTGCCCGCAATTCGAACACATTTCTATTTTCGTAACTTTTTAAATAGATAGATAGATATTTGGGGGCAAGAACCGTGGCTTAGCCCACAAATGCAAGCCGAGTCAGACAATCACTGGGAGGCCACTGAGCCCCAAAAGGGCTGAATTCCATAGTGACTGATGTCCCTACTTCAAAGAGGTCATGGGAACCAATTGCCCTGTAAAAAGGGAAAGCTGCCATTTTCCTTCATGGCTGCTTTCACCAATTTGCTGAGTTCCAGGTGACCATGCACCCTATTTCATGTAAGACAGTCCTCTTTGTGTAGAGTGTCATCTAATAACTAAGAACGATTGTCTAAGTTTGCTTGTTTTCCTCTTCCCTGTTTCTTTTATATTGGCTGCATTCAGACAACACGATAGTCAACAGTGGGGTAATAATCAACTAAACAGTTGTTTATCTAGGGGGTACTCCCCATACGACATAATAATCAACTGCAGTGTGGATTCAGATCAGTGTTGAGTTGACTATTAGTTCACGCTGAGTTGGCTCACTCATCCCCTGCCCTCTCCCCCCCTTCAGTCCTCCTGCTAGTCTCCTATCAGCCATTGCTGCCAAAAATCTTCCCTGCCAGCTTAAGTAAAGCATCAGCCTCCATTTTGACTGCTCTTGCCTTGCAACTCTATAACTGATGAAATAACCAATAGTGGCCAAAGATTAACCAACGGTGTCCTCCACACGGCACAATAACCAATGGTGGTTCAAACAGCCAACTCGGCACAGCTTTCATTATTTGCATTGGTTATTTCAGCGAAATAACCAACCATTGATTAAAAAACTCCCACCACACAACACGATAACCTACAGTGAGTTAAATAACCAACCATTTATTATTTAAACATCTGGAAGCAAGGACATTATTGATCTTTATAAGTTTTTTTAAAAAAGAAGAGTGGGGTTAAATATCTTTAAATAAAAAATGTCTTACAACATTCCCACTCTAAACAAACGAACTCAAAGCAAATTTTACATGACTTGGAACGAGCCAAAAATTCAAGTTTTCAAATTTCTTACTTGGGTGTTAGTAACACAGTTTAATGTTAACTCAGGAAAACCACCCAAGGTTGAAAACAGCTAAACCATACATTCATCCAAATAACTTTGTCTAAGGACATCCATGTTGATATTTTTAAAGAATAAAGAAATGACAAAGATGAATTAACATCAGAAAATAAGAAAAATGACCAATACAACTATAATAAAATAGTGATCAGAATTTAAGTGGCAATTTCCTGTACTGTTTTGCAATTTAAGTACTCAGCAATTTATTTCTGACTCTTCTGAAGCCATGTTCCTCATTACCTCTCAGCAGAGGAGAGTCAATAAATAGTTGCATTTATTTACTGATGATTCGTACATTATCAATTAAATGGACTGATGCAAAACAACGGAAGCCACCTTTAGATCCAGGGAACAGTTATGCACACACAAAACTCGCGGTCAAAATGGGACTCCTATCATTCATTTCATTATTGGAAAATATTCTGTTCTTTGCCTGGTGCGTTCTCCAACATTTGAAGTGACCGGGCAGCTATTGCTCATGCAGAGTTCTACAAGTGTACAGGACACCAGGGTCACTCAATCAGGGCAGATGTCTCTTACATGTTTATCAATAAACATTAAAATAATCTGTACTAGTTAAACAAAGTAATCTGTAATATTCAAATACATAAGCACTTTTCAGATTATAAACTTAGTACATTTGTACTACATGTAGCCCAAAAAAAGCAAATCAGGTTTTCTGTACCTATGCAACAAAACATTTTAAAAGCAAAGAGGGTCTGAAAAGCTTCTTTGAAGACGTTTAGAAACAAATTAAATAGTGTACAGAATACACATTCATGTATATTAATCCAAAAGGTAAACGTTTCCAAAAGACTTGTGCTAAGCATAAAAATGTTACAACTATCCAAAGGAAGGAAATGAGTTTAATTGGAAAGGGGTAGAACTGGGGGTGGTGTGGCGGCAGGGGGCGGGGAACAGAAAAGAAATACACAAGAACTCCTCAAAGAAAGTTCACGAGAAGTACTTTGCTTGCCTCTAAAAAACCTGTTACCAACACAGACATCTGTACTGAACGATACTCTCTATTCGAAGACAAACAAACAGTTCCCACAGTGTTTAATTATATTCTTGGTTTGGAATTGCATGTATTTTTTTTCACTTGTTTGATCGCTTTTCATACTTGTCCTTCACGTTCTGGTTCCTGTTCCGGTGCCTCGGAGGAGAAGAACTGACTCTTCTCCTAGACCGAAAGCTAGGTTTGTAAGGATGTGATCTGTGTCTCTTTGGTTTGGTTTCTTCCCTGCACTGAGTTGGCTCAGATTCCTCATTGTCTTCCTGATGATTCTGTCCCTGGTCTTGCTCTTTTGGGGACTGCAATGTGTTCTTAATAGTATTAATAAGAAATCGTTTATTTGTGCTGGCAAGAGGGCACTTCATCCAGCCCATAGCCCCCATAGTTTCTGCTCTGGTTTTTCCACGCTTGGCTTCTGTTAGAAGTTCTTCCACTGCCTTCCTTTCTAGCTCCGAATTCTCCGCCATGGCGGGGGCCTCGGTTGGTGGGTCATTCGCCTTGGCTCTCCTTCTCAAGTGCCGGCCTCCTCCATGTCTTCCTGCCCGCGACGCAAGAGCAAATCAAAGGCAGAGCTCGTGACAAGTGTAAACAGCCGCTCACGAGGACCCCGGGAAGGGGGCGGAGGCTTCTCGGGAAGGCAGACGGAAGCGCCGCCTCTACTTGGATGTTTGAGTCAAAATGGTTGCCATTTTCCCTCCCAGAATTCCCTGAAATGATGCAATGTCCAGGATATTCTGAGGAAATTAAATGGTGGCTGCCAAGAGAGCAAGCCCCAAGCAGATACCCACTGCTGCCTTAGATCACTGGTGGCAGCAAAAAACAAGAAAGAAATGCTCACTCATATAGCTGATGTGAGGAGTAGAAACACACTTCAGTGAATAACAAAACAAATAGGATTGAAATGAATGGATAACAAAATGAATCACAAATGAATGGAATAATGAAACAAAAAAATGCTTACACATTATTTGGGGTAAATTAAATTGCAATCTATCTTATATAGTACTTCTACAGCACCCAGAATTGGTTACCACCGAACAAGAGTGATACTTGAACCATTGATCTGAACAATTAATCCTTCTATTTTTTTCTTTAAGACATTTAAACACTACCCATCATCCAATTCATCCAATACTAAACTATATAATAATACCATAAGATTAATAGTAAAATGAGGCAGCAACTAAAAAATACAACAGGCTAAGGCATTTTGCAAATTAAAATGCTCAGAAAATAATAATTAAAAAGTGTTAGCAGTGCAAAACTGAATGTAACGTAGGCATCAGGCTCATCTGTTTAAAAAAGCATGTGAAAACCAGGGTGCCACCAGTGAGAAAGCCCTCTTCCCTGATTTTGCATAGTGAGAACAGCTTCAGCAGAAGGTATCAAAGCACAGACAGGCTTATGCAGGAAGCTCCTTCAGGTATTTGGGTCACAAGACATTTAGGTAAGAACCAGGATCTTGAATTTCACCCAGAAGTGGATAGGCAGACCTTACCAGACAGGTCTGCTCATCAGGTCAGAGTCACTGAGATCTTGTTTTGTTTTTCTTTCCCTCACATATCTTACAGCCAAACTTTCTGACTGATCCACTCTTCACACCTAACCACAACATATGCATGAAGCATCCCTCCAAAACTGCTGCCATTAATTGCAACATTGATTGCTAACAGCTGATGTCTGGTTCCAAATATAAACCACATCTATGGCTTTTCTTTACATAAAAAATGGAAGTGCTGTATGTCTGGGATTATAGCCTAGTAGCACAACTTTTAAGTATCATGTGCTGGAGTGACAAGCTCTTCTTTAAAAAGGCTAATTTCACCCAAACATCCTCTTTAAATTATTAATCTTGCCTCATGCATAAATTCAGAGGGGAAAACTTCAAAAGTCACCAAGTCGTCTATGCAGATCACAACCATAGAAGGTTTCTTTTTAACATGCTATCAGAAAGTTGGATTAAGATTCACTCCTTTGATATGGTACTGATTACTTTTTTTATTTATATAAAAAAGAAATTCCTGTTTCCTGCAATTAACTCTATTTTTTGAAGAGCAACAGGCCTAGAGAAATCACATATCTGTGGTGACTCCTTTCAAAGAAAACAATTAGCATCCATATCAAAAAGCTAATTCAGAGAAATTAAAGAACACATACATCAGTAAAATATAATATTTCCTTTTTAGCACATCTCATTGAGTACAGTGTGTCACTGTAAAATTGTTGGGCTCACAGATAATGAAGAGTGACAGTTGAAGGGTGCAGGGCTCCATATAAGACTTTTGGGTATGTAAAGATTTTAATTGCACATAATTATGAATGTGAAAGTGGAACGATTTAATTTTTCGTAGCTTTCATGCTATTAGAAGGCTAATAGAACCAATATCAAAATGAGTTAGTTACAGCAAAATTACCAGAAGAAGCTATTCCACCACCCCCACCCACATTTGGCAATTTAAATTGAATCAAAACAAAAAAAAATTGAATAGTTGACATGTTTATCTCTTATTTTCCATGTACTGAGTGGTAACAAGATAACTAGTGTATGTCATTAGCAAAGATGCAACAAATAGGACTAATAAGATTAGACTGTCATAGAACAATGTAAGGGAGGCTGCATTGTCTTTCGTCAGAAGCAGAGACTCATGGCAGAGTAGAAGAAATAAGGGAACAAGCTTTATTCGACATGGATTGTAGGGAGAACAAACTTTCAAACAAACAAAAGGCCCAACTTTTTCCTACCAGGCCACACATACAGTGCAATCCTAGTATGCATGGCTATGCAGAAGCATATGCTATTGAGTTTAATGGACATACTCCCAAAGGATTGCAGCCTGAGTTGAATCAATTCGCCAAGAGAAAGTTTCCTAGGCCATAGCTCAGCCTTCCAATACCTCAGGACCTGTAGATGAGTTGGACTACAACTCCCATACATCCCAGCTAGCATGGCTATTGGCCGTGCAGGTTGGGAAGGCTGCCACAGCTGTTTCTGTTAAAGAGGTCCTACACTAGATACCTGGTGAAGCATAGATACCTGGTGAAGCATAAGTGTATTACAGAGATGTGGGAGTGGGATTAGAATTGTCACATTATTTTAAACTTTAATTCTTAACTCATATTTTTGCAAAATCACAAAGTTACGAGAAGAATTAAAATAAAATGCACAGACATAGTATTTTAAAATGTAGGAATAAAATGCATTAGATTGCAAAGATGTCTTAATTTATGATGGTCAGGGCTGATCTGTAGGCCAGCAGCTGGGTACCTGTTGCCAGGAGTTGTGCCAAAACACCTGAGCTGAGGTATGAAGGCAAGAGTCAGAGCTGGTAAACACCAAAGAGAAGAAGATCTCTGTTGCTCAGGCAAAGTCTCAGCCCTTGCAGGAAGCTGCCAATCCCTTCCTGTCTAGGAGAGCCCAATGGAGATGCTATACACGGCAGTTCTGTGACTCGCCACATGGGGCAGCTGCACACAGAGCCAAGCACTCCCCTAGTGGAGGGACTCTAACTCAATGATGGAGCACATGCATTACATGCAAAAGTTTAATCCCTGGGATTTCCAGGTAGGGCTGGGAAAGACCCTTCTCTGAAATTCCAGAGAACTGCCATCAGAAAGTATTGAGCTACACTCAGGATAATTCAGCTTCCTATGTTCCTATGGTTCTAGCCTTGGTGGTTTCTGATTATGCTTATACAATTAAGCTCTTGTGTTAAGACTGTTAAAGGAGTCTTGCATGGCCACGTGCAACTGAGATTTTGGAGACCTTGTCGATTCTTTCAAGAAGAGGATGCCATATGGTGAAGGGTGATTTAAGCACTTGTAGACGATGGAACTAGTGCATAAGCACTTTAATCTGGTGTATGCATTTTCCCATGATAAGGTGAAAATATATAAAAAACATGATCCCTTAGTTTCTTGCATTGAAATATCCAGTTGGGTTCTGTAAGTTTGTGCCACCTGTTGTTATGCTATTACTAGTAAATAAATGCAATATTAAATCCTTATGTAAGCAAACAAATGGTTCTTCAGGATATATTCCTGGATGAGCAAGCACAAGACCTTTAGCCATCTTCTCAACTGTGATATTATAGATCAACCAAATTATCTGTATAACGTACAAGTAGCAACGGTAAGAACAGACCACGGAACAACGGACTGGTTTAAGATTGGGAAAGGAGTACAGCAGGGTTGTATACTCTCACCTTACCTATTCAGCTTATATGCAGAACACATCATGCGACGTGCTGGGCTTGACGAATCCAAGGCTGGAGTTAAAATTGCAGGAAGAAACATTAACAACCTCAGATATGCAGATGACACCACTTTGATGGCTGAAAGTGAGGAGGAGCTGAGGAGCCTTATGACAAAGGTGAAAGAAGAAAGTGCAAAAGCCGGGTTGCAGTTAAACCTCAAAAAAACCAAGATTATGGCAACTAGCTTGATTGATAACTGGCAAATAGAGGGAGAAAACGTGGAGGCAGTGACAGACTTTGTATTTCTGGGCGCAAAGATGACTGCAGACGCTGACTGCAGCCAGGAAATCAGAAGACGTTTACTTCTTGGGAGGAGAGCAATGACAAATCTTGATAAAATAGTTAAGAGCAGAGACACCACACTGACAACAAAGGTCCGCATAGTTAAAGCAATGGTATTCCCCATAGTAACCTATGGCTGCGAGAGCTGGACCATAAGGAAGGCTGAGCGAAGGAAAATAGATGCTTTTGAACTGTGGTGTTGGAGGAAAATTCTGAGAGTGCCGTGGACTGCAAGAAGATCAAACCAGTCCATACTCCAGGAAATAAAGCCAGACTGCTCACTTGAGGGAATGGTATTAAAGGCAAAACTGAAGTACTTTGGCCACATAATGAGAAGACAGGATACCCTGGAGAAGAGGCTGATGCTAGGGAAAGTGGAAGGCAAAAGGAAGAGGGGCCAACCAAGGGCAAGATGGATGGATGACATTCTGGAGGTGACAGACTTGACCTTGGGGAAGCTGGGGGTGGCGACAGCCGACAGAAAGCTCTGGCGTGGGCTGGTCCATGAAGTCACGAAGAGTCGGAAACGACTGAACGAATAAACAACAAAAAAGCTTAGTAACAAGGAGAGAGCACTGCCACCACATGTGGATTAGGATTCCTGTGGCTTTGCATGCTGTCCAACATTGATTAGAAAGCAATTTTAAAAACTTTTGAGCACAATGTAGAGTCAGATGCTACCTATCAAGGACTTCCAAGTATTAATTCTTGGGTCTGTGTGCTTATATCACTTTTTATTAAGTTCCATAAATGCTTTATCTAAAGCCAAGTCTCTCCACCAGTGCACACAGAGGCATATTCTCTGCCTCCAGTCAGATTCATGAACATATTCTAGCAGTAGCCTCTGACAAAAAAAAGGATATTTTGCGTATTATTTAGTGCAGAACATGTCTGTGGCATACTTAATCACAGAGTTAAATGGAAACTGATCAGTCCTTAGATAAACAGTCTGCAGCCATCTGGCAAACACCTGCATACAAGCCTGTTCTAGATACGCTTTCAGCTGTTTTCCCTCTAGATTCAGCCCATAAGGTCAAAACAGATGACTCAGTCATTAGGCAATGAAGCTAGGGATGGATGAGAATCTTATTTAGATCATTTTTCAATAAAATTCACCAAAATTTGCAAATTTCTTCATAAATTAGAAAAATGTAACTTTTTAAAAAAAATGGAATGTGAGGAAAGTGAAACTGATGTTTCACTTTGAGTGTCTTAAGCTTGGATTTGAATCCCCATGTATTCATCTATGTTTGTGACTATTTAGGGTTACCACCTCTTTTTTTCTGACAGTCTTCTTATCTTCAACAGTTACATGGCAGGCAGGTACAGCATGGTCCTCTCCCAAGCTTGGAACAGCTGTACCTCTTAAATTTGGCTGGTGCCAATGGGTTACAATGTTAAGTTCATTTTCTCACAACCACTTATCAAAATTTGCCCATTTTTTCTTAAATGAGATGGAAAGAATTTGAGGTTTAAGATAACCAAATGTGAGAGACAGCAAAACTGACAGATTTGTCCATCCCCAAAGCTAGCCCAAGACATTTACTGCCTGAGGCAGAGCAGCTAATGGGACTCCCAACCCAAGAAAGGGGCATAGTACCCAAAGTTAGCTAAACTATTTTGGTCCACATGGCAGAAAATGCCATAAGTACCTCTCCCCCTCCCTGGCGGAGAAATCCAACAACAACAAGGCAAATAACTAACAATTTGCTTTTTTATGTCACCTGAAATCTGTTGCCTGCGGCAACTGCCTCACTCTGCCTCATGGTAGAGCCGGCCCCTTTCCATCCCTAGCTGAAGCTCTGCATTACTTCCCAGGCTTTTTTCAGCAGGCACACTTTGTGTTGGCACTGGCAGGGAGTGAATGTCATCCAGGTCACTCAGACTGACAAACATCTTACAAAGACTGATGTTTGTGACCCAGATAAAGCATCCCAAGCTTTTAGAGTGACATCATCAGTAGTATATCAGATATTCTTTTAACCTGGAAGTAATTTCCCAAGCTTCCCATCAGCAATGGTGAGGGATCAGCAATGGGTGAGGGAGAATAATGGATCTCATGCAGTGTAAATGATGTTGCATTCTTTTGCAAACATCTTAACAGTACTATTGCCATTTTTAGTCAAAATATATCCATTTTAATTAAAATATATTTTATTTTTGAAATCACAAAATTGCATTTTCCATCATTCATATTTTGGTCCAACTCTCAACACCTGTATAGAATTCACTTCAGCTTCTCATCATATTCTTGTTCCCCCATCTATATTATACGTGACACCAGCAAGACCCTTAAGGGTGGAATCCTATGCACATTTAGACAGCACTGGCTGGGGCATGCTGGGAGTTGTAGGACTTTTTTCTGTCTAAACATGCCTAGGATTGTGCCCTTTGTTATACCCTCTTGGGAACTGAGGAAATATCAAATTATAATCTTGTAAGTCTATATCTTTTGAAAGATGTATTGAATGTACACAGCCTGGAACTTTTGCCTTCCATCAGAATTTTCCAAAATGCACTATTGGCATCAAGGTCTATAAGTATTTCCTGATCATTTAGTGGTGATTTCTTCTACATCAGGCAATTGAAGATGTTTTCCTTTGTCAATTTCTTGGATTCAAACATCCTTATCTGGTTTCTGCCAGACTTGTGCAGGGCAATTATTGGATCGACCCACTCTGTAGAGTTTTCTGCCTTGACTATCCGCATCAGTTTCCTATACAATTGTGTTCCTTTTAAACTTTATTCCTTAGTGCCTTATTCTATAGTCTTCCAAGCAGCATGAATTCCAGTTGGGACCTGTAATTCTCAGTGATCTGGCTGTAGTCTGCCTGACTTTATGCTATACATCAGGTGATCTTTAATATCTGATTCACATAGCTCCCCAAATGCACACATCTGTGCTAATGCCTTTGAATCCTCATCTATGGGTCTATGCTTTCTCCTTCATTTTGAGTTCTAATAAATACTTTTAAAATGTTTCATATGTAATATTTCTCCTGTATACAGCAAGCATCAAATTTATTAATCAAAAAGCTTGCTTATCCCTTAATAATAAGGGTGTGCACTCTGCACCAAAAATCAGGGGGGTGTCGATGGACCTCTGGCAGACCTCCAAAGTTGCGGTGCAGTTAGGGGGTGGATGGAAACCTGTGATGTGGGTAGAAGATTATTCCAAGTCCCAAAGTGATCCATATCCAAAGATATTTTAAGCGATGTGAGGGCTCGTTTCATCTTGATGTTGGGCAACTAACTGAACACTTCCATATTAGGAAGATTCTGAGGGGAGGAGTTAGTTTTGAGATGGACATCTGTGGCTAACCAATAGTCACAGTCTCCTCCATGGCTTTTAATGGGAGTTGTGGGGTGGGTTAGAAGCATCCCCCAGCATGCACTGTCCTGGGTTTGGACAGTGGCAACCCATGACATGGCATGGATAATTAGGCAAATGGTGGGTTTGTTAATGGCATGCACAGGGATGAGGAAAACAAGCTACAGTACATGGTTTCCCCCTCTGATTGTGCAAACTAGGTCTATGTATTCTAATCCATGTGTCATTTTGCTTGGATATTTTTTTATATATAACCGCTCTGTACTTAACACAGCTGCCTCAATTTCCCTCTCCTTAAATAACCTATTTATGTCTCTCTCACTCTCATCTTCAATTAGAAGTTTGATGATGTTAGGATCTTTTTGAAGATCTTAGACCTTTTCAATTAATTTTAATCTGGCTCGTTAACACTTTTCTAATGTGTAAGAAATGGGCAAATATGTAACTGAAGAGCCATTTACCTTTTTTAACGAAGGTAACAAATATGCAATTATAAAGCCTCATCTTTCAGGGACTTTGCAGTAAATTAACTTGTTTTGTCATTGCTGCGCCTGTGGAATGTCACTTTCTCTGGAGTTTTGACAGTAAAATTCTTTCTTCCTGGCAGAATTAGCAAATAACATTAAGATCTGGGAAATGACAATTAGTTTGTGAATTAGGTGGGGACACACAATGTGTTAATTACTGAGGGAGCAGACTTCATGCAATTAAAATTTAGCATCAAGATAAGGATAATGTATTAGGAGGACTCAGAGTATTTAATGAAGTTGAAAACGATTACCCAATCATATAAATTAATTCTGAGTTTTCTTAACTATTCAGAGAATTTTCCCCCACCCCTCTGTACTGGGAGTTATCGTAATGGACTATTATTGTTTGCAAATAGAATAAAAATGGAACTGATGAAATAAGGTTGTAATTGTTGGTTTTATTTTATTAATTTGTGTATTTAGGAAATGTTAGCTGGCTGACTCACTTGGAATGCCATGTGTTGTTGTTTGTTAGAAGGCCCAGCCCTAATAGGACAAGGAGTGAGTCAGGTTGTGACATCCACTGCCATCTTTATTTCCCCACAATGCCTCTAGGCGGTGGCAGCGGCTCCTGCAGCCACCCAGCTCAGCTCTTCTTCTATCCGTGCTGTGCCATAGAAATGGTTAGAGCAATATACTGCATGGTGGGTCTTCTGGTACTAGCACGTGGGCTGTAGCATTTATCCCACTATACTGGGTGCTGATGCTGAACCTAAACCTTTTCCTTCCTCATCTTAGTCCTTATAGCACTCCAGGGTGCTATAATTGGCCCAGAAAAGAAAGGCTTTGCTCCAGGGATTTATAGCAGCTTGAGGGATTTTTGTTAAGATTATGGAGAAGGCGGAAAGGGTTAAACCAGAGGGAGGTAACATTTTGGACCTGTGGGCACATTTAACAATTTGAGAAACTGCCCCAGGCATCACCACAAAATGTGCTCACTGCAGACAAAAGCATTGGCCTGCAGGCCCCTGCCATCTTCAGGTCCTAAGGATGTCTCTGAGGCCCATTCGTAGCGCACCTGCATCCATGGGGTCAGGGGAGATGGAAGCAGCTAGAGACCCTCATTTTGCTTTGAAGTGATCCCATCTGCCGGTAATACACTTTGTTAGTCAATAAAAAATAAAAAGCAGGACGAATAGGGTTAAACCTCCCATCCCCACAACCTGTGGTCCTGGTGAATTTTCCTGCATGGACATCACACCACATCGTAGATCAACAGCTCTTCCGTGAGCTTATGGAAATGATTTCAAAAGATATGCTCCAAACTTAATTTTGAGTGTAAATGGGAGTGAAGGTGTTGAGAAGTTAATTAAGGATCCCTTCAGGCCTTACTTAGTGAAGATCATGCTCAAATTATGCCTGGGTTACCTCCAGACATGTGCATGCCACCCTGAACAACTTTTCGAACTTCCCAAACCACTAAGAATCATTGCCTGCACAAGCACTGCAGTCCAAGGTGGCTTAAGTCCATGGTGGACTGTGGTGCATGTCGGGGGCCCTTATGAATATTCAAGCAGGCAGTTGTCGTGACTTATCAGGTCATGCAAAATTATTGAGGGTGGCTTATGAGAGGGTTAAACAAAACAGCTCCTAGGTTGTTTAACCCTCACATAAGCCACCCTCCTCGGATTCACACAACACAATAAGTCATGGTGCCTGCCACGATGTGAGTATTCAAAATGGCCGCCAGCACACACTGCAGCTCACCATGGCTTAAATAAGCCACCTTGGACTGCAGTGCTTGTGCAAACCCAGTCAATGATTCTTGGTTAAGCTTATTTAAGCTTATTTAGGCTGCTGCAGTGATCAACAAATGGTCCAGTTTTGTGTAATAAATATTGCATTGGCACAGAATCAAAGGTGTGCATGGCTGACAAAATGTGATTCCCCAAAAGGACGACATTGCTGCCAGCAGTGGTTTGGCACACACATGCCAATTTATTCAAATTACATTTATATTTAAGCATGTATATTTATTGTGTTTCTCTGGCTCAAACAGTGTATTTTGAAGGAGGCTCTTGGTGCTGATTTAAGTGCCCTGTTTCCAGTACCTAAATGCTGATCATAATTATTTAGGTCACTAGAACTCAGATCCCAGGATGCCTTACACAAACAGAGGGATCATTGTTAATGTCGCTCCTCTTTTAATTTAGTTCTTCACATGCATCATTTTGTATAATTACATGAGTGACGTTCATAGAATTCTCTGTTATTACAAGCCTGATAATAGATGCCTCTGCTTCCCCTTCTGCATTTATTTTCCGTAAATGCTGAGGCTTTTCCTTGGCATTTATCTACCAGCAGGAAATCTTAATCAGACCATTCATGAGCATTAAGTAACTGGGTAGAGAGAACAATTGACATCTGTTGTCTTAACAAGGCAGATCATTGGGAAATTATCTGAACCAGGCTAAAATATCTATTCAGTCCCACTGGTTTGGAAGAACAATAAAGAAGGAGAAGAGCAGGGACACAATGACTGCCAATATGCAATTGTTTTCCCCATTCAGGAGAAAAATAACTGTTAACCTTTGATGAATTCCAGGTTGCGGCAGAATAACAGAAGTTAAGCTACACTATCTAATTGCCCATTTTCTGCTTACTCAAAAGCCTTGCAATCTGCCTCTGACTTAGCTCTGAAATTAGAACAGGGGAGAATCAGAGGAAGAGCAGGTCCTTAATGACTGGAGAGTTGAATACCTGGGAGTGGGAGAGAATGCATACTTTCTCCTGATTAATCCATATTGACATCCCTGGGGTGACCATATGGAAAGGAGGACAAGGCTCCTGCATTGTTAACAGTTGTATAGAAAAGGGGATTTCAGCAGGTGTCATTTGTATGCATGCAGCACCTAGTGCCCAGATACAAAAGAGGGCAGGGCTCCTGCAGCTTTAACTGTTGTGATGAAGAGGTGACACCTCTTCATCAGAGCAGCAATGACACCTGCTGAATTTCCCTTTTCTATACAACTGTTAAATATACAGGAGCCCTGTCCTCTTTTTCATATGGTCACCCTAGACATCCCAATATTTTGTATCTTAATATTTCTTTATTTACATTTATATACTGCTCCACATCTAAACAAATTGGAGCAGTGAACAATAAAAGATAAAAAGAACAAAACACCCTATTAAACATTTTTTAAAACAGAATATCAATAAAAACTGTGACTGGTCATTCAAAGAAGGCTTCTTTAAATAAAGATGTCTTCAGCAAGTGCCAACCCCCCCCCCCGCCAAAAAAACACAACCACCCCACAATGTTGGTGCCTGCCTGACCTCCAGAGGGAGGAAGTTCCATTCCACAGAAAGGGAGCCACCACACTGAAGGCTCAACTCTTCATGTGGAACCTCTAGGAGCATCCCAATTAATGACCTGAGAGGCTGGGCAGGTTGATAAGGGAGAATGCACTTTCTCAAATACACAAAAACATAAGAACATAAGAAGATCTATGCTGGATAAGACCAAGAGTCCATCTAGCCCAGCATTCTCTTCATACAGTCATCGACAGGAAACCCACGAGCAGGACATGAGTGAAACAGCACCCTCCCACCCTTGCTCTCCAGCAACTGAAGGTATATAGGTATACTGCCTCTGATACTGGAGGTAATATCCTATTCCTAAGATGTTTGGGGCTTTATACACTAGTACCAAAACCTTAAACCTAGCCTAGTAGTATATAGGTAGTCAGTGAGGTTCCCTCAACAAGCCAAGCTCCTGACAACAGCCAAGCTGCTGCATACTGCACTAGCTACAGCTTCTGGAGCAGTCTTAAGGGCAGCCCTGCCCTCTGGTCAGGCCTCATTTCAGTAATCTAGTCTTGGATGTGTTGGACTACAATTCCCAGCTGACTGGGGATATTGGGATATGTAGTCCAACACATCTGATGGAGGCTTCTGAGAATTGAAGTCCACATCTGTAGGGCCCCAGGTTGGGGGAGGCCTGTGTGTCCCATCACCTGCTCTGTGATCTTCTTAACTGGAGAAGCTGGAGGTATTGAAGCTGGCACCTTCTGCATATAAAACATACCACCTCCACTGAGTGATGCTCCCTCACTGTGTTTGGTGTGGGGCTCACCTCCTTGGCAGGAAACAAATGTTCTACCTATCTGTCTATCTCTGATATTTCAGTAGCTGTAGCCATAAAAGTACATAAGTTTTGATTTGCTTCAGAGTTTACTAGTAATATTTACACTATTTAGAGGATATTTACACTAGTAATATTTACACTATTTACAGGGTATTTACACTAGTAATATTTACACTATTTAGGACTAATCTACACCAAGCAGGATATTGCACTATGAAAGTGGTATGAAAGTGGTATATAAAAGGCAGGAGCCACACTACTGCTTTATAGCTGTATTGAAGTGCGCTGACAACTGTTGGGGCCCATTGACACATACCATATACCACTTACATACCGCTGTATCCTGCTTGGTGTGGCTCCTGCCTTTTATATACCGCTTTCATATGCTTCCATAGTGCAATATCCTGCTTGGTGTAGATTAGGCCTCAGTCTCTTGAATGTCACCACCAGCACTATTCAGACCAGATGAATTCAGACCCAATTTTTGCATGAAGAGTAGATATTTGGTAGTGTCGGCCAAATGACAAAATTGAATAGGCATGTGAACTTTCAAAGCAGTCATGAAAAGAGAAAGGGGTATTTGCAGTACATTCTTTAACTGGACAAGAGCAAAAGGTTACTGCTATCTTTTTAAATTTTATTTAAATGAATGTTTTCCCTGTGACTTTACAAGCATATGGATCAGTGGAAAGAGAAAAAGGAAAGACATGGTATCTTTTCAACCTGTCACTTTTAATATATGCCTAGATCCTGCTTTGGCAGAGCACCAGACTGTTTGAAACGCAATAGCTCAAAACAGCAGGGAATATATTTTAAGGAAACTTTTAATTAAGCCTGCCCTTAGGCTCAAGAGCTTGGTGAGGAAGAGGCTTGCGAAGCCCATGTTTAAAGGGTTAACACATCCAGGCAGGTTTGCCCATGCTGTCACAGGTCTTAGATTGGAAATCCAGTTTCCTGCAGGTAAACGATCTAATTCATCGCATTGTCAGTCTAAGTGGCCTTGTGTGCAGCAAAAGTGCAGCTTTATAAGGCCGCTTTTTTTTTCCTTTTTCTTTTTTGGTTCCCAAACTAATTACCTGCAAAAAATCACAGCCTGGAATTGGACCAAGCCATTGAAATCAGCATTCATCACCACAACTGTTATGTGAAGGAGAAAATCAAAGGAATGTGTAGGCATAAGAGCACTGCAGTGGAAGGAAAATGTGTCCCTATCATGGTTCTGTAAGGGGAGAGAACAACAATCAAGGGCTGATTCAGACATGATAGCAGCAGCACAGTGACCACAGAAAATCACTTCTGCATGGCAAAGTCTCCGTGTGACCTAAGGAATGCCTGGAATCAGCCTCCCATGTAGATCAGTGAGTCTCAATCGGAGGTGCCCACATCAGCAGTAGACTTTCTTGGTGACCTGTGCTGGACCACAGGTTATCAAGGTGGGCAGCCGATTCAAAGCCTGCCCATAGAAGTAAATGAGCAAAATTTATCTTTTGTAATAAGTAATTTGTAAATCATCCTCAACTAGCGAGTTTATCTTATTCCTGTTTTTGTACTTGAATGACCAATGGGAAAGTCAGGAGAACATCTCTGGAAAAGTAGGTCTAGATATGGCATACATTAAAAAAGGAAAGGAAAGGAAAGATGTCATTGACATCGTAGTTTGGATTGTGCAAATAATCCAGTCAGCATTGGCTTTATGCGAATGCAGACGTGGTGCGGAAGTAGCAGGCAGCTCAAGACATATGTGGCTTTTGCAACTGATCAACCCTCCCCATGCGCAAAGGTCTGGGCATATATGGTGTTACTCAGCAAGCAAAGACAAACTAGAATGATCAAAAGGATCCAAGCCAAGTTTGCATATTTCATTAAAATAAAGTCAACAAAATTTGTAGCAATCTGCATGAACATGGTGAGTGATAGCCAGGACGCATGTCATAGATTGGTTGTTTATCTGTCAATGCCAATGTGTAATCCCTGATTCAAGCGTTGAAGGCACATTTCATCAGTTAATTTACTAGTTTAGCACTTTACAGCTAAAGTTCACTAATGAGGTCGTTGCTCACACAAAAACAAGTTCTGTTAATCAAGCCAATGTATAAAACACAACAAGCCCACCAGTGAAACTTACAGATATGATCAGCAAAATTAAACAATAATATTTGGCATTCTTATTTCAAAAGAACCGTTTTGCATAATCATTGATCCATGCTATTTTTTCCAGCAGGCGCCACTTTGGTTCCAGGCGCCACCACTAGGGCAACGGGGGGGGGCTTTCCTGAGCTATGGATGGGTGCTCTCTTCTCCCCCCACCAGCAGTCAAGCAGTGATGCTGAGCATTAGAGTTGGCTAGAGGCATTTTGGGGCCTCTTCGCCTCATCCTCCCCCCGCCATGCTCCAAGCAAACCCTCATCAGTCAGTCACCAACTCCTCCAGCAGGTACTTGATCCTTGGATTGGGATGGACCTTTTCCTTCTCACCAAGAGAGTGCTCTGCTCTACTCAGTGCTGCAAAATCTCCCATTGCAGGTCCATATTTGACTCTTTCTCTCTCTCTCTCTCCACTGTATTCAATTCTTGGATGTGTTGGACTGGAGGGTACCATCGTGGGTGGCTGGGGGATGCTGAGACTTGTAGCCAACATATCTGGAGAACACCAAGTTGAGGATGGCTGAACAAGCTGTTCCAGGGGAGAAGGACTTGCATCATTGACCACCCGTCTAATGCCACTGTTGTTGCAGTGGCTGTGATCACTCTTGGTATAGACTCCCAGCCCAAGATCAGAGGAGGGTTGTCTGCTATTTCCTAGCTAGGGTGTCTTCTGGGAAGAGTGGTTGGGTGTGAGCTCCCTTTCTGGCCTGCACCCTCCACCCCCACCTTTCAATAATCCCATCTGGACATTGGATCCAGCATTCCACTTCTTGTGCCTTCATTACTACAACATGGCAAACTAAAACCAAGTGTAAATATGAAGTTATAGCCAAAAAGGCTTATAAAGCATATTACAACACAATTACTCTCCTAAGTCAGTTAAGTGAATCTTTCCAAAAGGATTAATGAGATGAGAGAGGACAAATCTCCAACACCCCCTTCGTTAATTTAAGAGCGCCTCGGCCTAATTTCAAAAGCCCTCTGCACACAGTCAGACCTCTAGAAGAGCCATCTGTCCCATCTCTGGCAGACCTCTGGGTGGGAAGGAAGAGGAAACAGGAGAGAAAAGGGGGTAGCAGAGAGGGGGGGATCACCCACCCATTTTTGGCTCTGGCCTCACCCGCTTCCAATGGCCCTGCCAGATTACCCTCAAGGGAATGCGGTTGCCTACCACTCCCATAAGAGATCGACAGAAACTCATGTGAGAGATAAAGTGAAAGCATTTTTCATTGGAGCAATAAGGAGATTTTAAGGCATTTCAGGCTGTGTCTACACCAGGCCGATAGTCTGGGCTGGTCACAGCTGAGTCCCTGTGTGTCTATATGATGTGCTGGGACTCCCAAACGCAGGTGAGGACGAGGACAGGTTTTCTGTGGGATATCAGGAACCATGGAAAACCCAGCTTTTCCCGCAGTCCTGGGATGATCCCGAGGACAGTGGGTGGTGTGGTCACCCATCCCAGCTTCTTCCCTCTGCCCTGCAAGTAGTGAGGGTCAACAGAGGGAAGGAGCCAGGCAGGGGGGACTCCAGGGACATCGGGGGTGGGTGGGAGCGGGGCTTTCCCCCCCTTTTTTTTACTCACTTTTGTCCTGGAGTGCAAGTGCACTCCGGCTCCTGTGCTTTTTTTTAAAAAAAAACGGCACCCGCAATGGGCACAACGTCCCTCTTCACTTCCAGGACATCGTGCAGCCATCTGGATGCAGGGCGACGATCCTGGAAGCCAGAAATACCAGTATCACATCCCCTGCATCCCCCTACACCCTTAGGTATAGAAAGGGCCTCAGGCTGAGCTGGGACTCCCACATTCCAGTGGTTTCATGTAATTTCTAGATGGCCATGTAAACATCTGGTTGGTCCAGCCAAGGCATTTATTTATTTATTTATTTATTTATCATATTTATACCCCGCTCCTCAGCCAAAAAAGGCTCTCAGAGCAGCTTACACTTAGCAAAAAAGACAGTCCCTGCCCTCAGGCTTACAGTCTAATAAAGACATGACACACAAGGAACAGGAGGGATGGAGGGAGGGGGGGAGGAGAGAGAGAGAGAGAGAGAGAGAGAGAGAGAGAGAGAGAGAGAGAGAGAGAGTCCAACAGGAGCAGGCCATGATGTTTCTTCTGCCTGCTCCTGTCCCCTTGTTCTTTCTTCTTCCCCACAGGGCCAAGATGACAGTTTGCCCTGTGGGGGTGGGGGAAGAGTCCAACAGGAGCAGGCCATGATGTTTCTTCTGCCTGCTCCTGTCCCCTTGCTCTTTGCATGCAGCCACAAACATTTCTGACACACCCGGGTCATACTTTGTCTCCATTTAACCAAGGCATTCTCTTGCCTTTGTCATGACATTTATTTATTATTGAGATTGAATACCCTTCATTCAATCTTTTTTTCTCCCTCCCGCCCCGCCCCCCTTTGATGTGTGGTATACTTTATGGATGTCCCTGATTAACATAGGTTGGCCGGGGAGGGGGGCAGTGGACAGGAGAAGGAATTATAACCTTTGAGATGCCAGAATTGTGTGAACTGTGGGGGGGAGAGACCTCAGTTTTGCCTCTTGACCCAATCGAGCACATCTAGAAGCTGAAAAAGGAACCAGGTGCATTTGGTCAAACTTCCTTGGGAGGTTCGAGAATGATAGGATGAGACTGAGTTGCATTCTTGCACTCATCCGTCATTAGGAATCGATACCTCGGTCTCGTGTAATTCCTTTCATCCAGAGGTTACAAAGCATTTTTGTGATGAGAAGTGAGGTCCCGACATAAACTTCTCCCTTTGTGCTTTGCCTGCTGGAGCTGCCTGCCGCCCTCCCCTCCTTTTTTATTCTGACAGCCAGTCTGGACTGACCTACTTAACAGCCACTTCCCTTATCGCTGCTTCGTAATAATAAAGCAATACATTTGGAAAAAAGCAAATGGACACACATTTGATGATATCCCTCCCTTTTTGTCCTGCTTTGCATGTTACTTGTCTTCTTAGACTTTAAAATTCTTCGGTGCGTAAACCCTTCTCGTCTTTTTTTTTTTTTTAAAAAAAAATACTTAGTGCGCTTGGCCCTAGCTCTGCTCTGCAGCCTTTGCAGGAACAAGCACACAACCTGTGATAGGTTCATTCCACTTGACAAGAGACGGCAGAGCTGAAGTCGGGGGCTGCTGGCTAAAACAACAATGGGATTTCTTCTGCCTTCCCCGGCTGCATCTATTGCAGGGCAGGGTCAGGAGCAAGGCTAGAAGGACGCCTAGCAGATGACTAGCCTGACAAGTTCCTCAGATAATAAGCGTGCTATCACATTTTAAAGGAGTTAATTAACAGGTGGTGGTTGTTTAACAAAAACGCAGAGCCAGTCACTCATATATCATACTTGTGCTACATGGCCCCCAGGAAGTTTCTTTTCTCTTGGCATGCCTCCTTCTCACTGTCTTTCTCGGAATTCTTCCCCCACACATAAACCCCCATCAATTTTTATAGTGAATCTGCTATGGGGAAAGGGTGGTAAAATGCTGTGCTGGTTCCAGGTTTCTGAGGGCCCTTGGGCAAAGCACCCTCAATGGCCCCCCTTCTCAGTGAGTCTACCTTCTCACCACCGTTGTCTCCAGCTGCTATCTCGCCATATCTTCTTTAGCATCATTGCTACCACTCGCTTTCTTGACAGGCAGAGAGCCAGTGAGCAAGGAGGAGGCCGGGGCATTGACTGCTCCTCCTTCTCTCCACCACCACTGCTGTCTGGGCCAGAGTGAGAGGCAGGTGAATAAGCACATTGCCACGGTGAAGAGGAGGAGCAGCTCCAAGGGGACCATTGTCAGTGGGCCCCTGCTGGGGTGGGGGCCTTCGACAGGTGCCCAACTAGGACTACCGTTGCATTTCACCCATTCCATTTTTTCATTTCGAGGGGGGCGGAGGTTAGGGTGAGAATTTCAGAGAGAAGTGAGAATTTTGGAGAATGTTTCTCTTTGGGGAGGGGAAGGGGTTTCCACATCCCTTTTTAAATGCAGCCAGTTGTTGAGGGGCCTTCTTACTTTCTTTTTCTCTTTTCAAAACACCCTCAGCACTTTCAGGAACCAGGAGTTCTTCCTGTGTGCTTATTGGAGAGGGTGAGGTCACATAGTTTCCAATAGCATTCACATAGAACTGCTAGGCTGCTTCAAATGCTGAGTTAAATTGGAGGTGTTGGTTTTTTAATAAATAAATAAGAAGCTCCCTCAGCAGCCCACTACACTTAGAAAAGTTATGTGGAACCCCTAGCCCTCTCTCCCAAAAGCAGAAATTCTCCAAATTCCCCCCCCCCACACACACACACCGACAAAAGAGGCAGAAAAAACAATGCCTATTTCGCAGGGAGAGAGAAAGTTCCCGAAAATAGGGGGCAGGATTCAGCCCAGCACTAATACAGATGTCTAGACATGCAGTAAGTTGAACTAGACATTACAGGGTGAAGAGAGTCAACATGGGGCTGATGGGTTTGCTTGTGTGTATCTGTGTGCGCACGCACACGTGTGAAAAAATGCAGTTCCCTTGGATTGTACTAAGCCTGTCAATGAATTTATTCTGCCTTTCCCCAAAATTACAAACACTCCTTACATAGTCATAGTGTCATAGTAGTCACACGGAGCTAATTTCTTTTAAAGGCTAATGAATAAAGCTAATGAATAATTACACATTTTCTGAATAACTGACATACAGGAGTCTGGATAAATGAAACGGCACAACCTTAGTTCCCTTTCCTGCACCTTCAGAAGAGACACATAGTTATTATTCACTGTCATTTCTACACTGCTACTAGGATTAATTTTCCAACAAGGACCAACTCTGAAGGGGTTTAGTAGCCATTTCCCTGGAAATGCAGAGAAAAGGACTCTGTTCAAATGGGTAGAACAGATGCCACCCTGTGGCCAGACAAGCAACATACCACTATTTTCAAAGAAATAACATTCATTACTGTATTATATTATTCCAGTTAATATTTGATGCCTGTTCACCAGCAAGACAGTGTTCATCCCTCTCAAAGGGACATGGTTTGGGGGAAATGGGCAAATATTCCATTGCCCTGAACATTAGGAAAACAGAGCATTCGAGGGAGCTGAGTTTCATCTATCTGTTTAGAGTCAATAAGTTCCGGAAAAAAGCAAACAGAGTGAGCTTCAGAGTACTGCATCAGAAATAGCAAGTGGCAGATTGCTCGAGTGTTTCTGTGTAGAAGTTCAGAAGTCAGTAGTCTACTGGGAAATTCAGTCTACCTACCTGGTCTTGCCTTAAACAGACAGATATTATTTCATTTTACCTTTTCTTACCCTCCCCCTGGGGGATAGGCTGTCTCTTGGCCATAAAATGTTCCTACTGCTCCACAGCATGCTAAAAGCCATCACTGCAATCCACAAACAATGCATGAACCACATCACCAACATGCATACACATCAACAAGCTTTGCCCCATATGAGACTGTGAGATTTGCAACTCAGTCCTAGGCCATTTCTTCACCAGCCCAGTGTAGAGGGAGAAGGGTAGGAGGATCGCACGATATCCTGATCAGGAAATCTTTCCCTTAGTCCACATGCGGGCACGACATCCCAGGAGGAAGGAGGGTGTTGCGCCCGCCATGTGTTTCTTTTAAAGGAGCTGAGCACACGTGTGCTCCATCACAAAGTAAGTTTTTTAAAAAAAAGCCCGACCCTGCTCCCCACCCCACCCCCAATTCCTCCTGGCCCAGTTCCTTCCCTCTACTGCTCTCTGCTACTCACGGGGAGGAGGGAAGAAGCCAGGACGGGCGGCCATATGTCCTGCGGTCTCGAGACGATCCCAAGACCATGGGAAGAATCGGATTCTCCCAGGGACTACTTATCCCTGGGAAAAGCCATTCTTGTCCCTCTTTCCTCCCAGGAGTCCCTGTGCATCATTTGGATGCACAGGGACTCAGCCGAGACCAGCCCAGAGTTTGGGGCTGGTGTAGAAACGGCCCTAGGATCATAACTCTATAGGGCCAGTTCACATACCACTTTGGGCTCCACATGATGTTCTCTGAGGATGCAGGAAACATTTCCTATCAACTAGACTCTCTGTAGATATAGTAAACACATTGCAGGGACAATATCTGTTACAGCAATTGCTTCTTTTCTTTTTTAAAATGTTCTTCTTAATGGCTACATCCACAGAGTAGTTCAGGGGTGAGAAAGCTATGGCCTTCCAGATGTTGTTGGAGTAAAAATCCCATCAGACCCAGCAAGCATGGCCAAAAGTTAGGGATGATGGACTCTAAAAACATCTAGAAGTGTTCCAGTTCCCCTCTCCTGGAGTAGCCGGTTCATTCATACCTTCTTCATACAAATGCATCCCCAAGGCACACCAGCAAGAGGAAACCGCGCACTCCGTTAGGCAAGGTGTAAATGCTAGGGAATTAGTCAGGAGCTGGGTCATCACTGGGCTGTCCTTACCCAATTGTTCCAATTTTCTACCTGTGTTTCTCTCACTTCCATCAAAGTTAGGAATGTAACACCAATACAGAAAATGCAGTCATGGATGAACGGATTTTTCACCTCCATATATTCTCAGGTGAGACATTTAGTACATAAACAAAATGGCCTGCTGTGGACAAATATTCTTAGTCTTCTCCCTTGTCATATTATCTGCCACTGTGGCTAGGGTGAATTAAGTCTTCTACCAAATAACCATTCACAACCTTGTTGTGAAGGAACTTTGGTCACCCATATTGCAAAACTAGAATAGCTACAAAAGACCAATTTGGATTTGGACTCAGTTTGATGACATAATGAATATCTCCCAGAAGCTTTATCATAGAATCATAGAATAGTAGAAGTGGAAGGGCCTATATTCCACTCTGTTTTAGAAGAGCAACTTTCTTTACTTAAAAAAATAAAATGAGAGCAAGGCTCTATCTGCCTTTTCTCATTAATGTGTGTGTCGGTGTTGGAGAGATATTGCTTCTGCACAGCTGGACGAAAGTGGGGGAGTTCTGCCGGTGTCATCCAGAGATGTGCTCAGAGGCCTTTGTTAATAAGCCAAAGAGGTGTTCTCTAAAGTTTTTGTAAATGTCAGGCGGGTGCCTCCCTACTAATTATTCATTTCATTTCTTTCAGGCAAAAGCAAAATGGTATGGGAAGAAAAATGTTTTGAGATCCTATTTTGTCTTAAAGCAAGTCAGTTGATTTAATTCAGTCAAAACTTAAGCAACTTTGAGACCCATTGAGTACAATGGGAAGGAGAAGTTAATGTTCTCATTGCTCCCATGTTTAATTCTCCCACTGAAATCAGTGTGGTTTACAGTGCAATCCAGTGCATGTTTATTCAGGAGTAATTCCCACTGGATCAGTCTTTGCCAGATTTAATTAGATCTGTTCCTTGTGAAAATATGGCACTGTTGAATGGTGCTCTTGAAAATTGTCCATTTGATCTCTTCATTCAATTCATTCAATATATAACGAAGGGCTTTTTCTGAATCTGTTAAGTAGCAGAGATAAACTGTATAGCTATGTTTTCACATCTGCAACCCTAGAGAGATGTGCTAGTCCCCCTTCGATGGTTACATCAAAAACACACATCACTCACACTTCCACTTTCCATATCAGGCGAATGAGCCTTAAATGGGTCTCCCCCCCTTTTTTGGGGGGGCACTGTTTTCTCCATCCTTAAATTGGTTTTTAAATCATGCCACAAAATGTACTATTTGAGTGTAAAATGCCTCAAATGGCAATTGGTAAATTACAAAGAATTCCCCACAGAATTGAAATTGATCGGATGAGGAATATAGGAAGTTGCCTTTTACTAGCTCTGGGGTAGTACTCCAGGGGTAAGGAACCTGTGGCCTTCCAGATGTTGATGGACTCTATTACACAAGAAGTTAGCCAATTACCAGGGATGATGGGAGTTCTAGTCCAAAATATCGGGGGGGGGGGGCAGGTTGCCTTCCCTGGTCTATTCAGACAGGCAGTGGCTGTTTTGGGTTTCAAGCAGAAGGCTTTCCCGTGATCTGCTTCCTAATACCTTTAACTGTAGATGAACCGGGGAGCTTCTGCATGCAAAGCAAAGGTTCTGCCACTGAGCTATGGTCCTTTCCATAGTTTCCCTGAAATATAAGGTGTGAACAAGGTCCTAAATAACTGAGCGGCTGGGGAACGCTGGGAATTGTAGGACTTCGTTCTGTCTAAACACGCATAGGATTGCACCCCATACATGGAAGTCAGCTCCATTAAACTCAATGGGCATGCTTTAGAGTGGACATGTTTAGGACCGCACTACAATGAACTTATTTGTGCCTCAACATTATTTACTCATGTTTGTTAATAAAGCTTAGAGATCCACTGGTAAAATACCTAGTCAAAATTGCCTGGAAGCAAGACAAAATTCTTGCAAGTTAAGGCTGCTAACTCTTAACAGAGCTCCTTAAGTATCACTATCACATAATCTGTCATGCAAAACATATGCTTATGAAATATTTTCCCCGGATCCCATATGTGCTTCATTGAAAATGGCTGAACGTTTGTATTTTCAGACTACTCCTATGACAAACCCCTCCAATATGCACAGCTGGAAAACACACTGTAATGCAAAATAATAACTTCTTCTTCTTTAGAACTGTCATTGAGTCCTTTATTTAAAACCAAAAATAAAAATAAAAAGAATCACAGCTGGGATATGAACTCAATGGGGTTGCAATGGCTGTTTCCTTTATTGAAAAGGAAGGGTGCAAGCATATTTATATATAAAAAAAAACTTTATTTTCCAAACCGAAGACATGCAATGTCCTTTAATTTCATGATTAGTGTCATTTCATCATGGGGGAAAAAAAAACCTTGGCTCAGCCTTTCTGGCAGCCCAAAATGAATACAAATCAAACCCATGATTTCTGGAATTAGTCACACAGTGTTTTTGAAAATTGACATAGTTCAATAGTTGAGCAATAAATTTCCCCGCTAATGAGACACTAAAAATGTTTTTGATGTTACAAGCAGGGAGACCTAGTTATTGTAGATTTATAGTCAATCTGTGAAAATACTGTCCATTGCTCCCAATGAGTTTTTAATTTTAATTTGATTATATCCAGCTGTCTATGGCTCACTGCAAACCAATATAATCATGGTAGTGTTGCATCTAAACAGGATGTCCATCTTCCAAAGAAACTGAACTTTCCCTTCTTTCTTTTTTAACTGATGAGTTATTATAGCACATCATCATATTAAAAACCAGTTCCATAATATATGGCACATCTATATCAAATTATATTGGGCTCCTACTACTCCAGCCAAATGGTTTTCTGGGACCACAGAGGGTAGGTAATGACTTCTTATATTCCTGTGTAGACATAACGTGCAGAGTAGGAAAGGAGGTGACACCAGCGGGGCACCAGCACTTATTATAGGATATTGTATTAATTCTAATGGAGATCATTGTGTTCCCTGCAGACGATGTTCCAGTACAAGTATATAACTGATAGACATGGGATGTCCAAGAGTCACTTCTCACGAATGTACTCAGTATGGCAGCTGCTCTTCATTCTGACTTCTGCCCCCCCCCCATCATGTGACAAGCACGAGTACTCCAACTGCAGGCACGGGGCTAAAGTAGCCATTACATTAAATCCATATCTAGCAGCTACGTCTCCATTTTTATTTTTACTCTAGAGTATTTGTTACATTTATATCCTGATTTTCCTTCAAGGGACTCAAGTAGATTTACATGATCCTCCTCTTCCCCTCCTTATCTCCACACCAATCCTGTAAGGTAGGTTAGGCTGAGAGTCAGTAACTGGCCCAAAGTCACCCAGTGAGCTCCATGGCAGAGTGGGGCCTAGAACTTGATTTAGATCTTAAAAGCTCCCTACCCCTACCCCATGCTAAGGTTCCAATCTGGATTAGGGGCCCTTCACCTACTCTGGAGTAAAAATGGGGAAGGGGAATCCATAGCAGCCAGATGTGGATTTTGCTTTAAAAAAACCCCAAAAAACCATTAGGCAGCATAAGATACCTCAGGCAGTAGATAGGGGGCAGTGGCGAGAGAGGCAGCAGAACTACACACACCCTGGGCATTTTTCTTGAGCGCTCCCAGCTCTTCCCCTCTGTTGGAGGACAAAGCTCTATGCACTACGCAGCCTGCCTTGCATTCACAGGTGGATAGAAGGAAGAACTCCAAATGTTTTGGACTTTGACTGCCAGAAGCCCCTCCCAGCATGACCATAGAATCATAGAATCATAGAATAGCAGAGTTGGAAGGGGCCTACAAGGCCATCGAGTCCAACCCCCTGCTCAATGCAGGAATCCACCCTAAAGCATACCTGACAGATGGTTGTCCAGCTGCCTCTTGAAGGTTCTCTAGTGTGGGAGAGCCCACAACCTCCCTAGGTAACAGATTCCATTGTCATACTGCTCTAACAGTCAGGAAGTTTTTCCTGATGTCCAGCTGGAATCTGGCTTCCTTTGTCTTGGAATACCAATGGTCAGGTATTCCGGGAGTTGAAATTCAAAACATCTGGAGGTCTACTTTCTACCTAACCCTGTCCTGTGCTAGCCTGCTGTCCTCAATACTGCATGGCCACCACTGTTGAGGAAAAATCCCCTGGGTTTGTGTTGCCCAGGAGTCTGACAGAATTTTAGGAAACAGATCTTTGATTTATAATACATCTGAATATTACAAGCCAGGCAAATTGATTAATTCCAAGATTCAGCAACATTACTAGTGAAGAGTCTTTACACAAGTGCTGCATATTGGCTAATCTACATGTTACATGGGAAATCTATGATGGGATCTCCTGCAATGTCTTTGAATGAAACAGAACTGCAGAGATCTGCCAATTTGATCAGACCCATGGGCCTGCAAGAAACCTTTAACCTTTCCTTCTACACCATTTCTGCAGTTTGCCTGTTACCCCACAGATTTTTTATTTTTATTTTTAAACAAGCTATAGGAATCAAACTCCTGGTGGATCTTAAATCTGGGGGCATTAAGGGTGTAAGCAGGTGGCACTACAGAGCTTTGGAAACAGGAGAGAAAAAATGCAAAGAACTCAACCAAATCTACAAAAGCCACACAAACATACAATAAGGCAACTAGGGTGGCCAGGTACTTTACAAAGGACAGTCCTCTATTTTGGGTTGCTAGCAGAGGAGAGTTGTCTGTTTACTGTGTCTTCTATTTGAAGGGTTTCCAGTCCAAGTCTGGCTTAAAGACAAAGAACCATAAGGAAGGAGAGCATAAGGGGCCTTGAACTTGCCCATTAACACACGTCATCTGGACAGCAGACTGAGGAGGCACAAACTTTACCTAGGCCCTGCCTGCACCATGCTGAGTTGGTACCACTCCACCGCCAAACCCCGTGGTATCGCTGCTGGGGGGTGGCAGCAGGTTATCTAGACAAAGGGAGGTAGCGTGAGGTTTCTGGTGGCCATTTAGCTTGCTGGGCCTGCCCTCTTCCCCTCGCCCAGCTTCCCGTGACCAATGGGAGGTCGCCATCCACCAGGATCACACACACACACCCATGGAGTGCAAATTGGTGTTCTCATTTTTGCTGATCTGTAAGTAGCCACCCTAAGGCCAAAGAGCATCAGTTGACGAGGCCTAATCCCTCTCCCTGTAATAAGCGCATCCAGGCCTTTTTCTTTGGTCTCAGCAAGAAGTGACATGGTTTGGTACTCCTCCACATATTGCCTTCCCCTACCCTGTGCCTTGCCGAGGCTCTGTCAGTGCCTCACCCTGCCTTCTTCATGGGTAAGTGCCTCATTCTACCTTACCCAGTCTGCCTTTGCCACTGCCTTGCTCCAAAGAACTTGCCATCCTGCATAGGCCTTGCTGACTCAGCACAGAGACTGGTCTAACAGTTGAGTATTCATGTGTTAAATGGATGTCAAGTGTTCACCGTGTTCTGGAGGGGGTTGCACTCCCTCTACAGGATCAGGTTTGCAGTTTCATGGACCCAGAACTGTCACTTGAGGCACAGGTGGACTCGGTGGCATGGAGGACCTTTTGTTTAGACTAATATACCAACTACGCCCTAATTTGGACAGACATAGCCTAGCTACAGTTATCCATGCTCTCATAAGCTCTCATAAACTCTCATTCAGATTACTGCAATGCACTATACATGGGGCTGCTTTTGAAAACAGTCTGGAAACTTCAGCTGGTCCAAAACAGGACAGCAAACATGGACTGGCCAACGAGTCCATGTGATGCCAATACATTTCCAACTGCACTGGCTGTCACTCCTCAGGCCTGATTCAAAGTGCTGGTATTAATTCAAAGCCCTAAACAGCTTGGGGGCAGGTTATCTGAAGAATTGCCTCCTCCATATGTACCTGCCCAGACCCTAAGATCATTTTCAGGGTCCTTCTCTGGAAACCCCTGCAAAAGGAAGTGAGGTGGGTAGCTACAGGAAGAGGTCCTTTTCTGCTGTGGCATCCTAGCTGCGGAATAAGCTCCCTAGACAGGTTTTGCTTGGCACCTATGTTGTACTCCTTCCAGGGCCAGGTGAAGACTTTTTATTTTATTTTCCCAGCATTTTTACATGTTATCATCCTACTCTTTTAGCTCTGCTGTTTTAAATCTGTATTTTAAATTCTCCATAGCTGCTTGGTTTTAATCCAGTGGTACTTTTATATTGGGGTTTTACCTTATGCTTTTACTATTTGTGAACTGCCCAGAGAGCTTCGGCTATTGGGCGATATAGAAATGAAATGAAATGAATAAACATGAAAAGGGAGCTATTTCACGAAGTCAGTACTTCATCTGTATTTCGACTCTGCTCCCAGCCCTATGCAGGGAGTATCATCTGGACTAGTATACCCAGCTGAGTCCCATCTCATTTACGATGTAGCCCTATACCAGGAGGAGGCAACCCATGGCGTTCCAAACCCAGACAATAGGTTGAATATATCTGAAAATCCAAACATTGAACACATAGGTTTGTTTAGAGTTTAGCCAAGATCTTGGTGACACATTTCCAGTTGTTGCTACTGCCCATCAAGGTTTCTGATTGTTTGCTACTTAGGTGGAACTGAGCAACAATTTCTCCAATGGTGCCACAGCGCTACAGAGAAGCTCCCTCTGGCGCCTGTAGGTTTTGTCTCCCCGCCCCTTCAAATACAGTAATTATGCTTCACAATCATTTCTGGCAGGCTCATATAAATATGTCACCTCTCTTTCCCAACTTCAAAACACACTGTCAGTTTCAAATAGCTTCTGACACACTATTAACGAAATACTGTTTTGCCCCCATGGAGAGGAAAATGCTGGCAATAATGATACAGCTCTAAAGGGCTTATAAATCAATAAACAAAAAGGCAGTGAATGAACAAATCGCTGATTGAAATCACGAGCACTCAAAGGATCTGCAGATAATCAGAGTCACATGCTGAAGGAAAAGAGAAGAGCTGAAAAACATGTTCCCATTTGTGCGGTGTCACTCCATTGTGCTGCCATGACGGAAAATGGGACTTTATTATCTGACCAAGCAGCTAAAATGGAAGCCTAAGCATCAAACCATTAGCAACATTGAATAGTTTGTGGAATGACTTTTCTAGTCCTGATACAGGTTACAAACAAAGGTTTAGGCCCAAATGTCTGAATGGCAAACCAGGTTTTTTTTACTCTCTCTCTCCAATGTATCTCTGCTACATCTAAAAGTCCATTTTACAATGAAAAATAGTAAGCAAAAGTCATTCTCTTGTGACTTTTCCAAAAAATCTGCATTGAATGCAAGTAATTTCAACGACTTTTATCCTGAATAAAATTTTGGGCATAATAACAGTGTCTTGAGATTTTGGAAGATAGAAAATCTCTCATCAAGAAGACCCAACCAGTGCTCTCCCAGTAACCTTGGGTTTGGCTCAGACTGCAGCTTGAGTCATAAAACCCCAACTTATTTTTTTTTCCTGGCTGGATAACTTTTATTTTTCCTATTGACTTCCCACCTACCCAACCTTGGAGTCAGCCCAGAAATAACCACACCTTCTCTTATATCTTGCTTTAACATTTGATAGTGATGTACCAATGTTCTATGCCATTTTGTTTGGATTCATTTTACTTTGAATTTGCCTTATTTGCAACCTCAAAAGCAAATGCAAACAGGTGCATAATTTTCTGGAAAAGCCCACAGGTTCCTAAATTTGTCTTTTTGTGTTCAAAAGTGTGCATTTTTATTCTTTAATGTATGGGAAGGAAGTGTACATTTTGGATGAGCTTTAAAATTGTGCATCTAAATGCATTAAAAAAAACTCATCTTCAGGAATGAGACAAACTGACATCAGAGATGAAAATTGGAGAATTTCGCTCGTTCTCCCATCCCTAAAAAACAGGCATTACTTTATATCTGTATCTAGTAGCTAAGCCTCCCCCCACCCCACTGCCCATTTGTACTCTATAGTAGGCACAAAGGATCCAATTTGGATCAGGACCCAATCTGGATCAAGACCCTAGCATGGTGGTAGGAGGGTTTCAAGGTATGGATTGGGCCCACTGCATCTACTCTAGAGTAAAAATGAAGGGGGAGAAACTGACATAATGTCTCTTTTGGCCTTTAGGATTAAACAACGCCTTTTAGATAGCATGCAGCTATCTTTTACTCAGAAGTAAGCAGGAAGTTCAATCCAGGTCTAAGGACTAGCAGAATGGGGGCTGGGGACTTTCATTTTTTGCCCACCACTTGTGGTCTCAATACAGACTGGGTTCCCCTGCACTTGATTTTGAGTAAAAACAAAATCCCAAACAAAACAAAACAAAACAAAACAGGCATAGCTGCATGCTACCTGCGAAGAGTAACATGTAGTTTGTCTGGAACTGCGCTCTAAAGTAGAGACTGTATTGCACCATAACCAAAACTCCATTTTATTCCTTTGCACCATGTAAAAAAGCAAGTCTAAAAACAGTTTCAGGTAAGTAGAAAGGAAGTAGGAGGTCTTCTCGTAGAAGTTTCAATTCTAAAAAACCCTTTGGAAGTATTTTGCTTAGCTTTGTCTGAGCAGCAATTAGCGTCCATAATTTGGATTAAGAAGAGACTTAAATTAAATAGCACCATCTGCTTGTTTTTTACATTCTGAGCAGGCGAAACTCTGAGGGGAGTAAGATTTGATTCATAATGCATCTGAACATTGCAACAGACATAAATTCAAATTGCAAATTAGATCATGATGTTTAGTGACATCATTCTCATTTGTCTAACTATAAATATTGTCATACTTTGACCATAGGCCATTTAGAAGCAGTCTCAGCTGAACATTTCAACCTCAAAGCAGCACTCAGCTGTGCACATATCAGAAAATGCAGCAAACTGCAGACAGACCCACCCCTAGGTTAGATAAACTCAAGGAAGAGGACAAGTCCACCAAGGGGAGGGGGCATGCTGGTGAGTACAAGGGGGAGGGCCATTTCAGTAGTGCCCCCCCACACACACACACTTCTTGAATCAGCTTCTATTAGTGGTTTTTCAGGCCCTCTCTTTACACAACTTCAGGAAGACTAGAAGACAAACCTGGGGGCTTTCTTGACGGTGATGCATTGGGGACGCAAGCTCCTAAAATCCTGCACTTGCGCTCCTGCCAAGTGCAGGATTTTAGGATTTCATCCTAAAATGAAATTGGATTTCATGCCAAGTGCAGGATTTCATGCCAAGGAGCAAGCATGGGGTTTTCATCAGAGGAGGAGCCGCCACCACCCCATGCACCACTGTGAGTCACTGTACGAATGCTGCTGCATGTCCGTGTGCCCCTGTGCACCCCTCCCGTTGTTGGTTTTTTACCTTTTTTTTTTACCTTGGCTTTCTCCGCCAAATATTTCCTCCCCACGTGCTGGAGGATGTGCAGTGGCATTCCAGCAGCCATTCGGCTCACTGGAACACAGCCTCCCTCCTGTCTGGAAAGATGGAGACCAATCATGGGTTGCCATCTGCCCAACCACACCTCCGCCGCGACTCCAGAGCAGCAACATATGGCAGATGAGACATCATCGCATTATGACGTTGGCAATTTTATTTTCCAATCCTTTTCTAATGATCCCCAACGTGGAATTTACCTTTTCCTCAGCAGCAGGTGAAAATTATCATCAAGCCTTTCACTACAACCCCAAGATCCCTTTCCTGGTCAATCACTGCCAGCTCAAACCCTGTCAGTGTATAAGTGAAGTTAGGACTGGGAGGAGGGGGGTTGCTCCAATATGTATCATTTTACATTTGCTTACACTGAACTGCATTTGCCATTTTAATGCTCATTCTCCAAGTTTGGGTTTTAACCACCCTAAGTAATTTGGTGACATCCAGAAAGGTAGCCACCTCACTGCTCACCCCAACTCCATTTATGAAAAAGTTAAAAAGCATTGGTCACCATACAGGTCCTTGGGGAACTCCACTATTTACATACCTCCTTTGTGAGAATTGTCCACATATTCCTACTCTCTGCTTTCTGATCTTTAACCAGTTACTGATCCATGAGCGGTCCTCCTTTCTTATCCCATGACTGCTAAGTTTGTTCAGGAACCTTTGATGAGGAACTCTGTCAATAACCTTTTGCAAGTCAAGTAAATGATGTCTCCTGGACCACCCCTATCCACATGCTTGTTGACACTCTAAAAAAAAAAACCTCTAAAGGGTTAATGCGGCAGACCTTACTTCTGCAGAAGCCATGTTGATTCTCCTTCAGCAAGACTTGTTTTCCACCAACATACCCCAATTATATATCAAGCTAGCATGCCTGTAATTTTCTGGATTCCAATTTAAAAATTGGCATTACATTGGCCACTTTCCAGTCCTCTGTTACAGAGGCCAATCTTAGGGACGTGTTTCAGTTTTTTGATGGGAGATCAGCAATTTCACATGTGGGTTATTTAAGTAGTCTTGCATGGATATCATCTGCACCTGGTAATTTGTTTGTTTTAATTTTTTTCAATAAGACCTAAGGCTTCATCTCTTGTCACCATCATTTGCCTCAGTTCATCAGACTCACTTCTAAAAAAAAAAATCAGTTCAGGCACAGCTCTCTGCCCTAAATCTTCAGCAGTGCAGAGACAGACACAAATAATTCATTCAGCATCTCTGCAATCTCCTTACCCTCTGTTAGTACACCTTTAACTCCCGTGGCAATGGTACAACTGCAACACTTTTATTTTCTGAAGAAAGCCTTCTTTTCTCTATTGGCTTGTTGACCCTGCTCTTTAACCATGCTGGTGTTCTCTTGTACATTTGCATCTGCAAAATGGTTTCTAGCTGAGCTTTTATTATTGTGTTTTTCAGTAACCCCCAAGACTGCTGCAGAGATTTGACCCACTTGACTTTCTCTTTCAACTTCCTTTTAATGAATCCCCCACATCTTTGAGAATTTTTCTCTTCTGATGTCAAATGTTGGGTTTCCTTGACAATTTCCACTTATATATAAATTAAACAAGATAGCATGGTTTCCAATTGGTTCAGCAACATTCACATCTCACACTTGTTCCTGGGTTGCACCATTTAGGATTAAGTCCAGGATTGCTTTCCCTCTGGTTGCTTCCATGACCAGTCATTTAAGGCCACAGTCATTTATGGGACCTAGACATTTTACCTATTTCTCATGACTACAACATGCATTTATCCCATTCATATGGGGATAGCTGAAGTCAGCCATTACCAAAATACTTTTTTCCTTTGGCTGTCTCCCTGAATTTGTTCTTCACCTCAAGATCACTCAAAGTATTTTGGTCAGGAGCATGATAATAATGAGTCCTCACAGCAATAAATTACTTTTGGGGTCTGGTATTGTCACCCACTGTGGTTCTGTAGAAGAATCTGTTCCATTTCCCCCCGTTGCTCCTTCCAATTACAGGTTTTGGCATGCCAATGGAATTACAGAAAGATACAAGGAAATATCTGATCTTGGATACTTCACAGTATAGTTGTTCATGACAAAGATTTTTTTTAAAGATTGGGACAGTTTCTCTTGTAGAGTATACAAATGGTAAAATTGAGATATTCATGATAGTTAGATACAATCATATTTTCCCATAAGAATGGTTTGGTTTGAAGAAAAAAACCACTTTCCATGCAGTCGCAGGTGCCTTAAGTATTCAATAATGGGATCATCTTTTCAATAGAATTTGATTTTCTTGGGAAATTAAATGGATTAACTGATAGAGAACCAGAAAAAAGTTTTTCAATTGTGTGCAGATGTGCTTATTAACAAGAAATCATACATTTATCTGCATAAGGTAAGTTCATCCCAGTCTAGACCTTAAACAAAAAAAGTCAGAGCTTTCTCTTTCAAAATGCCAAAACTTTCGAGAAGTTCCCAAGAACTTTTTTCCTAAGGGAAATTTCACCTATATTGCACTGAAATAGTGTTGTTACCTTTTCATCTCTCTCCTTTCTCTGAATCATTTCATTAAATAAATGAAATATAATTTGACTTTATTAAATGAGGAAAACTAAAAATGTAGATTTTTAGCTGGCCACTCTTGTGTGCCAGCCCAACCGCCATTCCTGCCTTCTGCTGCAGCAATGGCACATCTGGGAGAGGTCAGACAAACAATCCGAGGGTGCTCTAACTATCGCAAGAGGGATAGAACCTCTTGAGATAGTTTGGCCAACCTCTCCCAGGAGCCCTGTGGCTTGAGCACAAGGCAGGAGTGGTGGCTGGGCAGGTGTGTGTGAGAACAGCCAAGCTGGGTTGGCTGGCTGGCCAGCCAAGAAGGTTGAGTGGGAGACAGGCAGTCAAGTGGGCAAGCGAGTGGTAGTGGCTGCTTGCTCACTCAGCCGTTAGCCCACCTCCCTCCCTGACACCCAACCTGCTTGACCGGCCAGGCAACCCAGCTGGCTGCTCTCATGCATGCATGAGCCCAGACACCACAGGTCAGGTGGGAGGGTGACTAGAGGCTGGGCAGGAACAGTGGCTCAGCAGGTAGACAGGTGGAAAGTTGGGCAGGTGGGCACAAGCAGCCAACCAGCACCACCAAGAACTGGGCCATTCCATCACCTGATGTACCTGTATCAGGGGTATAGGGCCAGCCCAGGAGATAGATATAGATAGATATAGATATAAATATACACACATACAAACACACACACACACACACACACACACACAACACATGCTTTCCAAAATGACATCGTTATTGCAAGACAGAAAGTAATAAATCTATTCACATGATGAATAGTGATTCCTGTTGCCAGATGTGTTTCAACCTTATGGTTTTCTTTAGTAGCAAATAAATGAGAATGAGTGGATTAGCTGCTCCAGAATAGGATTTAATCCAGGCTGCTTGTAAATCAGAAGTCACATTCTTGAAATAAAAATATCACATTTCTATTACTGTATATGTAATTCTTACTTGCAATGCTCCCTGTGTAGTACTCTGCATGTGGAATTATACGTGCACACACACACACACACGCGCACACACACACTGTACATTGCAAGTACAGCATAGGGATAGAATGGAAAAACCTCCACTCCCTAGACTCTCTAAATCTGGACAAAAAGGTGCTCTAATTACAATTTCTGATATTCAGATGCATGTCTGTGAATATAAATAGATAAACTAAACTTTTTCTAAAAAAAACCCCATACACATTATAATGTGGGAGAAAATAAAACCAAGAGCTTCACCCATCCTGTCAGAGGGCATTGAATGCTTAGCTCTTATAAGTCTGTGTTTGAATCCCTGTGCATTGAACATGTTTTTGGTGCAGAATTAGCACTGCCATCTCTCTCTCTCTCTCTCTCTCTCTCTCTTTCTAACCATCTCGTCTTCAACAGGGACATGGCAGGTACAGCACAGGGATGTATGGATTTTATTAAATCTATTCATTCTGTGTTTCACTGATTGTCAGGCATCTTTCATTGATGGAAATAGTTTTGGTGGGTTTTTTGCCAGAATCGTGTACTATTTGCACTAGTTCGCATTAGCACTAAGGCATACTTGTGCAAATGTGCATTCGTTAATATGAATTAATTAATGTGCAGAAAAAGCTGGTCCGCTGTGGAATCTGCAGGTTGGATTGAAAGAAATCTGAATTCATCTGAATCCGTTGTGAGTTCCTCCAAGCATCCCTAGTACAGCATGGCCCTCTTCTTCCTGGGATCAGCTATTCCGATTGAATTTGGCCAATGCAGATAGACAAGAGTTCAATTTTTTAAATAAAGCAATTACCAAAGTTTGCAGATTTCTTCATCAACGGGATAAAAAGGACCTGAGATTTTTAAAAATTCAAATGTGGGAAAAATCAAGACTCATCTGTCCCTACAGATTCTAGCTAAGAGAGTATAGGATTGCAGCCTTTCTTCCATGCCTGGACTAATGTTGAGTTGGCCTGCTCCTAATAGTTAGCATTGAACAGAGATACCAAATGGTATAGCTTGTTTAAAGTATTGCATCAAAATATAATCAGGACAGACATTTTCATTTTAATGTTTTATGATATTATAATTGAATTTAAATAAGGTTTACAGCATTCCAGTGTAAACTTCTGAAAATTGCTGAACACTTCTCCCATAGAAAGGAGAATTATTCATGATTAAACCTAATGAAGTATTTGTTTCCTAAATGGCAAGGATTATGAAGCCCATGGGCCTGTTGCACATTTCCAGAAATAACAGTAGCAGATTCTATTTATCATAGACTAGTTTTTCCAGTTCTACAGCTTTCACTGACATCTGCTGGACAGAGACAGATTTTTCCCCTAAGGTAAGGTGTTCATTTGAAGTCAGTCTCCAGAGGATTGATACCACTGTCTTGTCCTGCATTCTTGGAGGGGCTGAGATGATAGATAGAAAGGAGGCATTTAAAGTAGCACTGCACCCTGTTTTACATTTAACATATCCTACAACTATTATTGTGACTGCCATCTCTCTGTATGTTCCTCAATATGCCCTATTTCATTTATTTGTACAGTTCTTATGCTGTCTTTCCATGAATCAAGGAACATAGGTAAAGCAATTTACCATAAATTATCAACCCAAAACATAATTCATCAGTGAAGCTAAAGTACAGCAACTCCTCTAAAATCCTCAATGCCCAGCCCTTCAAATGTTAGTCCAGTGACAATTCAGTGTGTCTATATATTGTATCAGACTATGAGTGTTGTTTCCTTTTACTTAATTGTAAGTTGGTTGAATTTGTTTATAATGCAATATGACTTTGTATATATTTTATTTGAATGTTTTATAGCTCCTGATGTTTTGTATATATCCAGATCCAAAACCTTGAGTGTTTGTACAAGTTAAGTTGAAAGTTTTTGGATTTTTTTTTCATTTTGGATAAGGAAAGTAAAGAAAACCTCCTTTCATATCTTATAGCACCAGAGCCAGCCTCTTTTCCAAATAGAGGGGAACCAGTACCTTGCACACGATTTGGAAGCTATACTTCTATTAATGTAGCATGAAATAGCATTTGCTGTTTTTGCAACCACATCACACTGTTGGCTCATATTCAGCTTGTGATCTACAACTATTCCAAGACCTTTCTCACTTGTAGAATTGCTGAGCCAAGTATCCCCTACCTTGTAACTAACTGTGCATTTGCTTTCTTTTTCCGAGGTGTAGAACTTGGCATTTATCCCTATAAAATTTCATTCTGTTGTTTTCAGCTTAGCGCTCCAAACTATCATAATTACCTCCTGCGATGTGGCTTGTTGCCATGGGTAACAAGCCACCCTGGCTGGTTTTGCATGATGTGACAAGCCATTTATTTATTTATTATTTATTAAGACATTTGTAGCCCGCCCTATATCACAAGGATCTCAGGGCGGCGTACAGATAAAAACATACAAACCATGCTGCTGCAAGCCCCTGTGACATACCACTGACACCTGCAGCTTGGGCAATGAGCCACCATGACTTATCAAGCACCCTGCAATCGTGTGTTCTAAGTCACTCTGGAAATTCAGGACTCTACATTGTGCAAGGGGGCTCAACTGTTAGCAGAAGCTGCCCACTGCAGAAGTTCAGCCCAATATAATAATAATAATAATAATAATAATAATAATAATAATAATAATAATATCATTTATTATTTATTTATTTATTTTATTACATTTATATACCGCCCCACAGCCGAAGCTCTCTGGGCAGTTTACAACAATTAAAAATGGTAAACATTAAAAGTATACACAATTTAAAAACCATCAAAACATAAAAAACGGTATAAAAACAACAGTATCCATTTAAAAACAACAATTCTGGGGTCCATTAAAAACAAACTTAACATTGTTAAATGCTGTTAAAATGCCTGGGAGAAGAGAAAAGTCTTGACCTGGCGCCGAAAAGATAACAACATTGGCGCCAGGCGAGCCTCATCGGGAAGATCATTCCACAGTCAGGGGGCAACCACTGAGAAGGCCCTCTCCCTTGTTGCCATCCTCCAAGCTTCCCTCGGAGTAGGCACTCGGAGGAGGACCTTAGATGTTGAGCACAGTGTACGGGTAGGTTCATGTCGGGAGAGGCGTTCCATCAGGTATTGTGGTCCCAAGCCATGTAGGGCTTTATAGGTTAAAACCAGCACTTTGAATTGGGCTCGGAAACGTATAGGCAGCCAATGCAAGTGGGCCAGAATCGGTGTTATACGTTCAAACCTCCCTGTTCCAGCTATCAATCTGGCCGCCGCATTTTGCACAAGCTGCAGCTTCCAGACCGTCTTCAAAGGCTGCCCCATGTAGAGGGCATTGCAGTAATCTAATTTGGAAGTTACCAAAGTATGGACAACTGAAGCTAGGTTATCCCCGTCCAGATAGGGGCGTAACTGGGCCACCAACCGGAGTTGGTAGAAAGCATTCCGTGCCACCGAGGCCACCTGAGCCTCAAGTGACAAAGATGGTTTCTTACCTTTGGATCTAGGCAAGGAACAACATTAATACAACAATACAATATAAATAAAATGCATAAAACTAATTAAAAGAGATATAAAATCAATACAATATTAAAATAACAATCAGGGCATCTTAAAATTCTTAAATTTAAAATTCATCTGGGTAGGCCTGCCAGAAGAGACTAGTCTTTACAGCTGTCTTAAACTTGGAAAGAGTGTTAAGTTGATGAATCTCCTGTGCCAGGCCATTCCACGGTCTGGGGGCAACAGAAGAAAAGGTCTTCTGGGTAACAGTTGTCAGCCTAGTTTTGGCTGACTGGAGTAAATATAGAGAACAATGAGGATGGCGATTGGGGGTATAGGTAGCTTGCTCATCTTTGCTTTGTTCTTTAAACCTGAAATAGAGTGCCTCAATAGGGCGATACTCTGGTTATTCTCAAAGGTGGCTGTTGCCTTTGCATCCAGAATGAAGACAGGATGCATTTAAAGCTTTACACTGAACTCAGAGTGCTTCCAGATTGATTCTAGGGCTGCGCTCCGCCCCATTTCGGGTCGTAGAAGCAGGAGCGGAGTGACCTGCCTCGCCTCCGCCAAAGATGGAGGCAAAGCGGGTTGTGGGGGCAGCGCTGTGATGTGGAACGGTTCACTCATTTGTGGAGTGCTCCGAGAGTTTTCAGGGCTCCGCCCGCCATTTTGGACTTTCCTCCCATAGGAATGCATTGGGCAAAAATATGCCTATAACTTCTTTGTTTTTAAAGCTAGATCCTTGAAAATTACTGTGCTTAGACATCGATGATTGGGGGTCATTTGTGTTGATTTTCAGAATTTTTTGTTGTGTGGTTTCCTTGCAATTAATTTATAATGAATGGGTAAAGTGGGAGGGGGAACCTTTTTTTTCAGTGTTGATTGACAGGTTCATCTCCCAATCATGATAAGTGATAAGCCCATGTGAAGCATCCTCCAATCCCAATGTTGGAGGGGGGATAAGCAAAATGGGATACTTAGTAACTTTTCTTTCTTTGTCTTTTTTCAGTTTGTAGTGGATTGGTGAAGCAGTAGCCCCAGCAAACTCACACACACAACCTTAAATAATATAGAAACTAAAATAACAGATAGGCAACACAGCACTGCAAGGTACCCACAATAACCTTGATGGACAACTGGAATACAGTGGTGCAAGTGGATGATGTCCTGTACAGTATGTGGACGTGTCCAATGCCCACTGCCCTTGAGAGTCATCAGAACCCTCAAAAGGGGAACCAGTGGAAATAAGCCAATGATTTGCACGAGCTGATGTGTGATGTGGCTTCTCAAAGGCAGGCACCTAGACAGGACCGGCCGAATGACTGGTGGCACAGTCCACTGTTCCACTGGGCACGTCCACTTCCCCCTTACTGGTAATAAAGTCAGACAGGGTTTTTGTTCTAATTCCTCTTGTTGTTGTGATTATTAGTATTATTATTGTTATTGTTATTACAATTATTGGAATGTGTGAACTGTGACAGAGGCGTGGGTGGGTGGGTGCATCTTGAAAAACCAACACGTTATAGCACTTTGAAATGAGTGGATGGCTTGAAAGAAATTATGTTTTTAGAAGTATTGCGACCCAAGCGTGGCAACGCAAGGTCTGAGTTGTTTATCCCATGTGCTCTATGCTTACCCAGTTTAATAATTTTCTATCTTGAAGTTTCCTGTGTTCATTTTTGACATGGTTACCTGAGAGGAAGATTCTGATTTAGGTTTAACTTTAAAAATTCACCAAAAATCAGGGCATAATCGGATTTCCTTCAAAATGGGCAAGAATAAGGATCTATGTGGAAGCTCTCATGGTGCACAGTTGCATGTGTGTATCTGGAAAAATGATGGAGATATATGCATTTCTGTAAATGGGGAAAATCTTTTAAAAATTCACCATAAATCAGGGAATGATCCAATTTCCTTCAAAATTGGCATGAATAAGTATGTATTTATAAGCTATCCTGGTGGGCAGTTGCATGTGTGTATCTGGAAAAATGACAGCGATACATACATTTCTGTAAATGGGGGGAAATCTTTTAAAAATTCACCAAAAATCAGGACATGATCCTGATGTCCTTCAAAGTGGCCATGCCTAAGGATCTATTTAGAAGCTCTCCTGGTGCCCATTTTCATGTTTCTAAATTGAACACTAAAAATGTTATAGGCATTTGACATTTTCAATGCAAGTCTATGGGGGGGAAACGCAGAGCTCCGGATCCGGATTCGCCATGGAGCAGATCGAAGGAGGATCATCCCAAAGCAGAGCAGACCCGATCCAAAAGTTGCGGATCGGGATACAGAGCGGATCGGGGGGTCCATGCACAGCCCTAATTGATTCTCTCACCTACCTAGCTCTGCACTATCCCTGGCTACAGCTGTGACAGAGAACAATTAGGATTTGGCGAAAACAGCCAAGCCTGGTAAACTAGCAAGCTTGAACTGAATAGGCTGTGTGGCAGGAGTGGAGAAGCTGTGGTCCTTCAGAAGTCATTGCACTCTGCTTCCCATCATCCCCAGCCATTATGACCAATGGTCACGGATAATGGAAGCTGGAGTCCAACCACATCTGGAGCAGAGAATGCCAATCAGGGAGCCTCTAGGAAACACAACACCCTATTCAACATTTTAATGGTGACAAGCATTCACTCATATAACCTGGTCTGACCATTTGAACCAAGTTCATGCCATTGTGCAAGTGAAATTCAAATCTCTTAGAGCCAACTCTCCAATCAGACAGGAGTATGCCCACAACCCAACACAGGGCACAATGGGAGGAAAGGTTGCCCAGAATTAACTCCTATTACTTCCCCAGTCATTTGAATAATAATTAACTAGGTTTTTTCCTAAAGTCCTGTACATAGCACATGATAGCCACAGGGTGGCAGTCAAAGCACATATAGTCCTGGAATCAATCAATGTCGAAGAACTTAGGAAAACTGGAAAAGAACATCAGATTTTGCAGATACACAAAGTTCAGTAAGATGCCATCAACACAAACAGATTTCTTTAAAAATCTCAGGTGTTGTGTGCATGCCCGTTCCCTCTGGCATTCACAGAAGCTGGCAAACTGACACGAAACACATCAGTGAGACTTCTTTTTTATTGAGGAAATCATACGGTAACAGGCTTAATAGTTACACACTCCAAAAACACACTTAAAGCTGAATGATGGTCAGAATGATTTAGGCTCCATGCTTCAGGCATTCGCAAAGGGAATTCTTGAAAGGCTTAACAAACCATCCCAAGGGAGTTAGTCCAAATGCGGCCAGATGTGGGTAACTCAGGGAACATGGTGAAATCTTAATATCATGGGTAGGATAAAATCCCAGGGACAGGAGCCCCGCGCTTTCTGCTTAGCACTGGCAGTGGCAACTCCCTGACACCTGAGTCTGGCAGAGAGAAAGAGATCACACACCAGTCAGCTGAGCTGACCCGGTAGGCAGGATCACAGGGAAAGGAAATATCTCAGGCACAGGAACTCCCCTGCATGTAACGTTAGCTCCAGGGGAGCTCTCTGCCACCTGAGTCTGGCAAGGAAGAAATCTAACAGCCTGCCATACACTGAGCTGACCAGGGAAACACAATCTCAGGTTCAGGAACTCCCCTGCATGTAACGTTAGCTCCAGGGGAGCTCTCTGCCACCTGAGTCTGGCAAGGAAGAAATCTAACAGCCTGCCATACACTGAGCTGACCAGGGAAACACAATCTCAGGTTCAGGAACTCCCCTGCATGTAACGTTAGCTCCAGGGGAGCTCTCTGCCACCTGAGTCTGGCAAGGAAGAAATCTAACAGCCTGCCATACACTGAGCTGACCAGGGAAACACAATCTCAGGTTCAGGAACTCCCCTGCATGTAACGTTAGCTCCAGGGGAGCTCTCTGTTACCCGAGTCAAGCCACACAAAGCTTCATCCCACTACGTGTTCGTTGTGCTTTTCCCTCGAATTATCCCACTTTGGTTATGTAGTGTTTATATAGCATTATGAAAGCTTGCAAACTTACACCTGTGCACTTGTAAGTCCCAAGCTTCTTTACACGTCTCCTGTTTCCCCGGTGAGATTCACTCACACACGTTGTTGTTTCCCCCGTCATCTCCTGCCCATTGATCTCCTTGTACCTCCCCCTACAGTTTATTGGTTGCCTGACCCCAACAGAGGAGGAGAAAAGCGAATGGGGGAATTCCAAAGGGCAGTGTTCTCTTTTACACCTTGGCTATGGAGACAGATAACAAATAAATCAACTCCACCAAAAGTGGGGCGTGGGATCAGGTTATTCGTCAATGCACGTAGAAAACTTGCACTATTATTATTATTATTATTATTATTATTATTATTATTATTATTATCATCGTTATCATTTATGGCCTACTGCACATTACTTTAGTTAATTCAGATTGGCTTTTGCTGAACCCAAGGAGGAAGAGGAGAAGGAAGAGGCAACAGAGATGGCACTTCTGGACGTGTGCGGGCTGTCCTGCGGAGACTGGGACTGGAACCCACTTGGAGTAATGGACGAGCGCTCCTATGAACCTTTGTACTAGTGTACTATAAGAAATGAGAGAGGAGAGGAGAGGAAAGAATGGAGCAGGAGAGAGGGGAACCTGAGCAGTGGGGGCTGGCTTCGCAGATGTTGAGGTCTTCTCCTCCTCGCCTGCATACTCCGCTTGTGTGGATCGGGTGCAGCACGGAACAGAAAGACAGCAGGTAGCTGCGCCCTCATCCAAGCCATGCTTGGAAATTGAAGTTTCCAAATGCCCCCATTCAATAGTGAGACAAGTGCATGTGTGTGCATGTGTGAGAGAGATCCTGCAACCAGGAAGCAGGAGGAAAGGATTTCAATTGGAATTTTAAAACACCCACTGGAGATAAGGCATGCCTCTCTCTTTCATCATCAATACCGCCCCTTGAAAACATGCCTACAAAACCTCGGATTGAAAACGAGGGTTGAAAATACACTTTGAAGTTTGAGTGCATTACTAGAAGAACCAGACTTTCCGAGCACCAAAATACATCGCTTTAAGGGGGGAACAACCACAATCACAACAAGACATGCTCAACGTCATCAGAGTCTTTTGCAGTGAAAGCAGACTATAACGTAGCCATCATATAAGTCTTTTGCATGCAATTCGTGGCGAGAGCAGAATATAAGGCTGGTGTGATGAAGCTGACACGCACAATCCACAGCGAATCCCAGTTCAAGTCTATGAAAAGCCTCACAGTAATTTTCATGTCACAATCCTTAGAAATCCAGAGTCCAAATAGTAGCGGGTCCATGTGCAGAGTGCTTTCAAAGTCCCAATTGGAGATGGACTCCAAACAGATGGGATGTTGTATTGAGAGATGAAACTTAGCAAAGCTTTCAGCTTTTCTAACCTGCTTTTATAGGCCAGCAGCCTGGCCTATTCAAAGCCACTTGGCAGACAGAACCTGTGACCTGTAAAACATGCCCATGTGCGAACAGGGCAGAACTGCACAACCCACTAAGGTGACGCTACAATCTGAGTGACACTCCCAAACAGCGGCCCTCACCTTTTTACCATACCCAGGTTCCCAGGAAAACCTTTTACAGCTGTAAGGCCACGACAGGGAGTGAGAGAGCTACTCCTGTGAGAAACTCTGACAGAGATAAGCTTACAGAGACATTGACATTCTAAAACTATTCCTAATAAACCTAACTACATTAAACAAGACCTCCAGCCTTGTACCTGACACAAGGCCTTTTAATGACAGAAAGCTTCTCAGCTTTTAGATGGGGTAGTGTTATTATGCTAACTTTTCTTCTTTTGTAACGAGCCTTTTTATGTTAGGTTTGCTCTTTCAGAACAGAGTCAATTTTATCTAATTGCTTTCTTAAAGTACATTATGTATGATGGCATTTCATGGCTTTGCTCAGAGAAAATCCACAGATAATTATGCATGTACAAGAGCCAGTGTGGTGTATTATTATTATTATTATTATTATTATTATTATTATTATTATTATATTTATAAAGCACCATCAATTTTCATGGCGCTGTACAGAATAAAACAAAACAAGACAATCTGCCATATGGCTTACAATCTAAAATCACCGTAACAGACAGGGGAGGGAGGGGGAAAACCAACAGGGGTAGGGGACATTAAAACTAAATATAGACTAGTATGACCACGCTACGGTTAAAAAGCTTTCGAGAAAAGAAATGTTTTCAAGTGTAGTGGCTAAAGTGTTAGACTGGGAGTCAGTTGATCTGGGTTCTAGTCCCCACTCAGCTATGGAAACCCACAGGGTGACTTTGGGCCAGTCACAGACTCTCATTCCAACCTTCCTCACAGGGTTATTGTATGAGGATAAAATAGAGAGGAAGAGGAGGAGGAGGAGGAGGAGGCATCTTGGAGGAAAAAGGGTAGGATAATAATAATAATAATAATAATAATAATAATAATAATAATAATAATAATAATAATGTACATACTTCCAGTGATATACCATTTTTAACTAAAGTGGAATATTAATACATTTTATCACTAAATATGTACATTTCCCAGATTTTCAATACTTAAGGATATATGCCATTCTATTTATGCTCCGATAAAGAAATTGGTCAACTTTTTGTTGCTTGCAAGGTGACTGAAGCCTCATATTGTTTGCAAAGTAAAGGAGGGGCCATAGCTAAGTGGTACATACAAAAGTCCCCATATTAAAGCCCCAGCAACTCCAAGTAGGGCTGGCAAGGATTCCTATCTGAAAAATGTGGAAAGCTACTACTAGTCAGTGTAGTTCAGCCTCCCCCAATCTAGTGTCCTCCAGATGTTTTGGACTTCAACTCCCATCAGCCCCAGCAAGCATGGCTAATGGTCATGAATGCATCTTCCCCTGTTTGGGAAAGGCTGGTGCATACAATAGTGAGCAAGATGGACCCATTGTCTCACTGTTGTATGATATTCCCACCGTGTTCCTATTTTGCTGCACTTGTGAGGAAGTTAGCTTCTTCTTGTGATTTCAAGTAAAATAGCCCTGAACGTAATTCTAGCACCAAGCTTGTTGAAACTGAGATGAGCCAAACAATTAGCATCCATTGAATTATTTATAATGGATGCATCTTTTAGACTCAATAAATTATCCCACAACCTTTATAAAAAATGCAGAGAGGATCCATGGAGTCAAATTCCAGCATAACCTAGCAAAAGCAAAATGACAGCATGATCTTTCAAATCTTGCCACACTGAAAGGGGTCGAGGGAAATGTTCCAAGCATCTTCTTGACTGACTGAATTGTAAGAGAGTTGATGCAGACAGAAAGGGTGGGGGGTTTGTTTGTTTGTTTGGTCTCCAAAGAAGCTGTAGAAGCTCTTCCTTGCTACAGAGGAATGGATAAGCTTCAGGCAGGCAGGAAAAGTTCAGGATGTCTATAAAAGCTAGGGGAACCCGTGGTGCATCTTCCCAGATTATAGACTTCCCCAACCCCACACTTTTGGGGCACAATCCTATGCATGTTTAGGCAGAGAGCATGTCTAGACGAGGGGGTTGGAGGAGAATGATCTCACAATTTTATGATCGTGAGATTGTCCCCCTCGTCTACACATGGCACACGACATCCCAAGAGGAAGAGGACGTCACGGCTGCCATTTTGTTTGTTTGTTTCATTTGGAGAAGAGCCCAGGAGCGCTCCTGCACAAAATGTGAGGGGGTTTTAAAAATAAAAAAAACACCCTTCTGCTCCCGCCACCCCACCCTCGGTGGGCACACAGCTCCTGACGAGCTCCGTGCCCCGTGCCCCAGTTCCTTTACTTGTGAGGAGTTGGGATGAAAACAGGATGGTGGGCCACATGTTCCATGGTCTCGGGATCATCCTGAGACCATGGAAAAATTGGGATTAAACTGTAGGGCGATATCCCGGGCCAAGGAAGGGATCGTCCCTCCCTGCTCCCAGGATGCCCTGTGCATCATGCGGACACACAGGGACGATCCCAGGACGATCACCGGGGTATCGCCCCGTCTAGCCATGCCCAGAGAAAATCCTACAACTCCCAGCATTCACCAGCCTTTAAACTAGTAATGTGTGGATGAGACAGCTCTGAGTCTGTAGTACCACTGAAACATCAATATACTTTTTGTGTTGTCTCCAGGATAAGCAAGGAAGTCATTGCCAAATATATATCGTAACCTTGTCAAATGAAGCCCAAGTACTCTGGCTCTTGCTTGCCTTTATAAACCTGTTACTAATCAGAAACAGATGTATTGCTGTTCCTGTCTTTAGGGCTGATTCAGGACTGTTAATGGGATGCTGCTCATGGGAGCTATTTGTCCTTTCTTTGTTTCTGCCCGTGTTCCATCTTTGTCTTTTTTGCAAAAAAAAATCTCTTGAATACAACATAACTGCATTGCACAGGAGAAGATTACTCTGCCAGACCCATCATGATTCAGCTAGATGCTGCCTTAACCATTGTTCGCTGCTCTGTAATATAACAGATGCAGGTTGTAGGTGCTTGTGAAAGCAGCAGTTTCCTGTTTTGGATTTACATTACAGAGCCATCCAGTGGGGGAAAGTGTTAGATCTGGACTGGGGAGGAAAGACATGGGTTCAGGTCCCATTTATGCCAGGGATCTCTAACATGCAGTTTCTATCTGTAAAATGGGCATAATAGTAGTAACCTATCTCACTGGGTAGTTCATGTGAAGTCTTATACAATGGTAAATAATACATGTATTTAAAAGGTATGTGAATAGTTCTGGAGAGCAGAGGTGGGCATAAAACAGATCTCCAGGTGTTTGGGACTTCAATGCCCAGTATTCCTGACCATTGGCTATGCTGGCAGGGGCTTCTGGGAGTTGATGTCCAAAACACCTTGAGAAGATCTACCTTTTGCCCACCCCTTGCTGTAGAGATTTTAGCATTCAGACCTTTGTCTCAGCACACACAAAATAACTTCATTTGAGAAAAGCTGCACCATAGTTACCTGCTCTTAATAACACCCCCCAAAAAACTCAGGTATTTGTTCAGTGAACTAGGGGTTATCTATATGAGGGGAATGCCCCAGGGTAGCTCTGCAGTGGTGCTCTGTAGTTTATATGACACAGCAGCCATTGTGGAGCCATCCCAGGGCTTTCCCCCCCCCCCCAAAGATCTGATAGGAAGTAAGGCAAGTGGCTACCAGGAGGAGGGTCTTCTCTGCTGTGGCACCCCGGCTGTGGAATGAGCTCCCTAAAGAGGTTCACCTGGCATCTATACTATATTCTTTCAGACACCAGATGAAGAACTTTTTATTCTCTCAGCATTTTAACAGTCTATAAATTCAATTTTAACTTTGCTGTTTTAAATTTTTATTTTAAATTTGTGTTTCTGCACTGCTGCTGTTTTTATCCTGGTTGTACTTTTATATTGTATTTTATATCATGTTTTTATACTGTTTGTTTTATAGTTTGAATGGTTTTAATTTTTGTGAACTGCCCAGGGAGCTTCAGCTATTGGGCAGTATAAAAATGCAATAAATAAATAAATATTTAAAAGTCGGGGACTTACCCTGATTTTTTTCTGTGGAGCAAGTCAACATCAGTTCATCTGTGTCTGTCACCTTGCTCTGAAGTTGCAGTGGAGGCATGGCCAGGCCAATGGCAATCCCTGATTGGTCGCCATTGGCCCAGACTGGGGGAGGGAGTGGACCAGTGAGCCAAATGCCCACTGGAATGCCTCTGCACTTTTCTGATGTGTGCAGAAGGATGCCCACGTTGGAGAAGCACGTAAAGGTAAAAACAAACAAAAAAGTTAAAAGTTTTTTTTAAAAAATGGGGACACACAGATGTGCCACGGTGCCCGTGCAGTGATGCGCAGTTGCGCAACAGTGCATAAATGCGGCAGCAGCAGTGGATCCTTCAGATGCAAACCCCATGCTCGCTCCTTAGCATAGGGACAACCCACAGGAGCACAAGTGTGGAGTTTTGAGGGCTCATGGTGACAATGTGCCATCATCAAGATGCCCCCCACATCACTGTTCTTTTTATAATCCATCTAGATCAGGGATGTTGAACCTCAGGCTTGGGGGCCACATCTGGCTTGCCTGGGGTTGCACTCTGGCCCTCTGGAGTAGCCTAGTTGGCCCCTCCCCTCCCCTGGCCCCACCCCCTTTCCCCCAATCATGGATTGTTTGATGGCTTCCTGGCTTTTCTGCAGCTTTCCTCCCCAATCCTAAAAGGTTGAAATGCCTCTCCTGAGGCTTCATGGCAGGAAGAGCTTTAAGATAAGGTATGTTGGAATTTGGGGTACTTTTTCACCACCACCACCACCACCTCTTATACCTTCGGCCCACCACACCCCTTTGGACCTTCCTAGCACTGAAATGCAGCTCTAAGAGCTTCTCCAAAAAATGGAATTTATCTCTTGGGCTGAAAGAAGTTCAACAGCCCTAGTAATATATAATGTAAATATTCTATGATTGTAAAAAAGGAACTTTGTTTAACTGTACAAGGTTAGTGTTTAAACCTACAATGTGCAAATCATAAATGCAATTGTTCAGTTCTATGTCTCGGAAGAGCCTTACTGAAAAAGTGCTATTTAAAAATTGGTGTCATCACCTTGAGTGCTGAAACAAATAACGGCAATGGGTTGGAGCCTGATATAGTCATATTTAGAAATCAAATCCAATATCATTTGGCATTCTTAGAATAATAAGTGGAATACACAAAACAAAACAAAACAAAAACCCAGAAGATGCACCATAACAGATAAATACCAATTCCCATAACGTATAATTAATATATTTAACATCTCCATTCATTACATTAAAAAGTGCCTGGTTCAAAGAATCAGGAATGAGTCAATTATCAATGAACAGAATCTTAAATAGGAACTGGTGCATAGCTGAGTTATGTTTCTCCTTCTCTCTCAACTTTTTTGTATCCCACTTATCATTCTAAGAATGTAGTTGAAAGACACTTTGACAAATCCGCATTTAAGCCTGATGCCAAACTGGTGTAATAAATTTGTCAAAGCCGCAAAGTAGAAAAAAATATATATTCTTACTGCAATTTCAATTTAAGGAGTGGGTTCTATTTTTATTTTTTAAAAATGAAGGTGATTCTAATAGTATAATCCACACAAGATGGCCTTCAGCAAGCGCCTTTAATGATGTGATCCCTGATCATTGCCTTCATCCTCCTCAGCTGTAACCAATTTTTACATATGTGCAACTGCATTTATCCACATCTCTCTCTCTCTCTCTCTCTGTGTGTGTGTGTGTGTGTGTGTGTGTGTGTGTGTGTGGCCATTGCTAGATGAGGGTTTAGCCCGGTCTGATACCCAGGCTCACCCCTGTGTGTCCAGATGACACACAGGGGATCCCGGGGTCAGCCCGGGCTAAACCCTCCCTTGACCTGGGATAACCGGATCCACTTGTGGCTCGGTATTTCCACAGCCCTGGGCTGAGCCCAGGGCTGTGGAAGGTCTAGCCGGTTCCACAGCTTTTCCCGGCTATGTGGCTTACTCGCGAGTAGCTGGAAGAAGCACTCCATAGGAGCGCTGTGCCCATCAGGCCAGGGGGGGATCACAGGGGGAGATGGGGGCCAGGGGGGAAGAGCGGACCCGGCGGGAGAGATTGGGGGAAGAGCGGAGCCAGGGTGGGGAGATCACAGACGGGGGGTGGAGGGGGTATCGGACATGGCGGGCAATCGGGCAGGCATGGCAGGGGGCGGGCAATCAGGCAGGGGGGCATCAGACATGGTGGATGGGGGAAGGAGAACGGGGCCAGGGCAAGGAGATCGGGGATGGGGGGGGAAGGAGAATGGGGCCAGGGCAAGGAGATCGGCGATGGGGGGGAAGGAGAACGGGGCCAGGGCAAGGAGAACAGGGATGGGGGTGAAGGAGAACAGGGGCAGGGCAAGGAGATCAGGGACAGGGGGGGAAGGAGAACGGGGCCAGGGTGAGGAGATCGGGGACGGGGAGGGGGGGAGAAGAAATTTTTTTAAAAATAAAAACCCACTTACCTTTCCTGGCTCCTGGGCTGCTGCTGCCACTTAAAAAAAAAAAGCAGCCAGGACGGCTCTCCTCCAGAGCTCGTCCCAGCTCACGTGTGCATGGGGCGAGATCTCGTGTTAGTCATAATGCGAGTTCTCCCCTCCTCTCCCCCAGATTTTTGACCAGGTCTAGCAAGGGTGTGTGGGTGGGTGGGTGTGTGTCTGTGTGTATTTTTCCCTCTCCTCCCTTTGTTTGTCTCCCTATCTACTTTAGATTGCAAGCTTTTGGGGTTAAGGAACTGTCAAGTTCCATAAATATGGATGGTTCTGTATTAATGTGTGATTATGAATGTGTTCATAAATGGTAATTTGTTGTGTTGCTGGGGAGTAGATTCTGGCTAAAGTCAAGGAGTAACTTCCTAACAGTAAGAGTCTATGTGATAGTGGAAGAGAATGCCCTGGAGGCAGTAGACTCAAAGAAGGAGGAATGAGCTAGGCATCAATGAACAGAATCTTAAGTAAAAATTGGTGCATTGCTGAGTTATGCTTCTCCTTCTCTCTTGTTGTCTCTGCATTTCATCTATCAAAGCTCCAAGATGTCTCCTTCACTGGAGGTACTTTCAGCCGAGGCTGGAGGACAACCATCTATCAAGGCATTGCACCCTGTATTGTAGACCATGCTTTGCATCCCTTCCAACTCTAAAATTCTGTGATTCACTCTCTGATGAATTGATATCATGAAAGGCTAAGTTCAAATCCAAATTGATTTACGTATAGCAGGGACGGAGAACCTCTTTGGGGTGGGGGGCTGGAGCTTGACATCATTAGGTCCCTGAACAAAGTGCCAAATGGAGCTTTTCTGGACAGCAGTTCTGCCAGGGAGCTGCTCCACTCATGATGGAAAGGTGAAGGACAAGCAAAGCACACTTGTCCAGCACCTGGAGCAGCTCCTGTAAATGCTGGCTGAGTGCACAGCACTTAGTGGTGTGCAGAAAGTGGACAGGGAAACATTTTCTCCCTCTCTCATAATACTGAAACCTGGGATCATCACATGAAGTGGATTGGTGGGAGATTCATGGCAGATAAATAGAAGCACTTCTTCACACAGTGTAAAGTCAAGCTATGGAATTCACTACCACAAGACGTAGTGATTGCCACCAACATTAGACAAATGCATGGAGGATACAGCTATCAATGGCTACTAGTCCTAATGGCCATATGCTTCCTCTATATCAGAGGCAGTATGCCTATATTCACCAGTTGATGGTGGACATGGGTGGGAGGGTGCTGTTGGACTCCTATCCTGCTTGTGGGTTTTCTGTGGGCAGCTCACTGGCCAATGTGTGAACAGAATACTGGACTAGATGAACAGTTGATTTGGCCCATCATGGCTCTTCTTATGTTCTTATGTGTACCATTCCCCCTCCCATTTGGTTGATGCTGTGAACCGCCATCTTATGCTCAGCCTGTATATGTGTAAATAAACCTTAGGTTTCCAGTGACCACCTGCTAAGGAAACTGAACCCCGAGTAAGCACTGCAACCCCTGAAGCCTGCTTGGAAGTGGGGTGCATGTGTGTAACAGCCTAGATAGTTTGTTTTTTTCTCTCCTAGGGGCTGTCTTCACGACACTGAGTTAGCACCGCCCTGCTGCCAGAGTCCATAGTATAACTCAGTGATTCCCAAACTTTTTCAGGTAAACGCCCCCTACAAACTCATGCCCAGTGCCCCCTAGGAGTCCAATGGGGAGGGAGGGGGAGGGGTTAACAGCGGTGGCAAACCCCATGCCAAGGAGCGCCTGGCGAGGCCAAAATGCTGCTGCAAAAGAACATATGTGCTTAAAAAGCAGGTCAATCACAGCAATATCCTAACTTTTTTTTTTCTAATCTCCATTTTTTGCAAACCTCTGCTAGGAGGAGGCACTCTGAGGAGGGCCTTAGATGATGAGTGTAGTATATTTGGGTAGGGTCATGCCGGGAGAGGCGCTCCATCAGCCTGAATTGTCTGGAGCCATGCTGCCAACAAGACCCTCCTCAATCCACACATGTATTAATACCGTTTAAGAAGAGTCCTTTTAACGGTGAATTGAAATGTTTCAAAAGCACCAAAACGCTAATGAAGAGACATACCCTGCTTGGTGTGCCCCGCCACGCCAGCTGCAAAACAGAGGTGTTCGCTCTCTTTTCCCTCTTTCCCTCCCTCCCTTGGCAAGCCTGGGGTGGGCTTGGGACCAAACTACCTTCTCCCATAAAAATGTCCCTGGGTTTTAAGACCTTCCAGAGAGGCGCTTCTCGGAAAAGACCACCTTGAGCGCCCCCCTGCTGCCCCTTTGCCTCTTAGCGTCCCCTATACAATCCCACCCACCCCAAGGGGGCGGTACCGCCCACTTTGGGAACCACTGGTACAACTGTTGAGGGGTGGCATCGAGTTATTTATATGAAGGGAGGCAGTGTGGGCTTTCCGGTGGCCATTGGGCTTGCCAGTCCCACCTTCTCTGCCTCCCACAGCTTCTGGAGACCAATGAGAGGTCCTTCCACCCAGGAACGCTACCTGGGAATGCCCCCTGACACAGCACCCAAGTAAGGACAGATGGGAAGAGCCACACTGAGCTCACTCAGCCAGGAAAAGTCGGAGTAAATGCCTGACTCTTCTGCTGCGGGTCTTTGGCTCTTTGCCTTGGGGTAGCTCCGAATTGGCAGCAGCCTCATATAACTGATATAGCACAGTTTCGGAGCCACGCTGAGACAAAGGCAACATTAAGACAGCCCCCTAGTCATGTGCCTCAGAGTTCAATCTCATACAGGATTTGAAGCTGTCCTTTCCTTTGAAAACTTCTAAAGTGGATAAGATGTGAATGCATCAAGGTCCCTGGAGAGCACAACAGATTGTTCTAGGAACTTGAGATAAACAATATCACCATGTGCCAATGTGACTGCTGAACCACTCAGAAGACTTCTATCTGGAAGAGAGAGGTGTAAATAGTCAAGGCCAAGGCATAACATTTTCTGTGGGCAAGTGTACAAACACCACGTTTGAAGCCAGTTGTTTTGAATGAATAGGAAATGCAAATATGGCCTAAAAGACAGCTGTATCTCTACAAGGCTAGATATTTAGTTAATATCAAATTAGCACTGTTGTGTGTGAGACATTTATTTGCACATGGTGAGGATCCAGCCATAGCATCTTTACAGAAGTATGTCTAGTCTCCAAGAAGAAAGGTCTTCTCAGCTTGAACTGGCTTCAGTCTGAGAGAATTGTGTTGAATTCTTTCATCGCAAGACACAACATCATACTGTCAGCTGCCCCAAGCAACGTCAGCTGGAAGTGATAGTGTGATTTAGAGAAAAGAGATGGCTGTGAGAAACCTGCCAGTGATAAAAACAAAGAGACGGTTTTGAGAATCTAGCAAATAATAAAAGCAAAGAGATGGCTGTGAGAAACCAGAATACTATAATTGGATGAATCTCAGCCTTCCGTCGGAAATGTTATCTAGAGGTGCAAAATGCAATGGGTGAGTACATTTTCATACTGCTCATTAGCTGAAGCTCCCTGGGCAATGCACAATTAAAAACTATACAATACCATACAATAAATTTAAAACATTAAAAGTTTAAAAAGCAATATAAAACTAGCTGCATTAAAAACCAGGAAAAGCCTGTGTAAAAAGGTATGTCTTCAGGAGACATTTAAAAGATATGTTTTCTGCCTTCAGAACCACACAAGGGAGGGTCCTCCAGAGGGTGGGTGCCACCACAGAGAAGGCCTGCCGCCGAGGTTCTTCATGGTGGCATTCTGTTCATTTCAGAATGGCCAGTAGGGCCTCCTCTGAGGATCGCAGTTGTCGTCTGGGTGTGTATAAGGACAGGTGTCCTGGTCCCAAGTTGTTTAGGGCTTTGTAGGATAACAACATAACCTTGTATGTGGCTCAGTAGCTAACAGGCAGCTAGTGCAGTTCTTTTAACACAGGTTTTATATGAGCAGAGCTAGGTGTCCCTGTGAGCACTCTAGCTGCAGCTTCCGAACCACGCACATGGGTAGCCCCACATAGAGCGCATTACAGTAGTCTAATTGTAAAGTTACTAGTGCATGAATGACTGTGGCAAGGCTATCCCTATCCACGAATGGGCATAGTTGATGTACCAACCGAAGTTGGTAATGGGCGATCTGGGCCACCAAGTTCACCTGGGCCTCCAGTGATAAAGATGGGTCCAGGAGCACTCTCAAACTATGAACCTGTTCCTTTGGAGGGAGTGCAACCTCATCCAGAACAAGCAAACACCCCAATTCCTGGACCTGGGAACCACCAACCCACAAGGCCTCTGTCTTATCGGGATTCAACTTCAGTTTGTTGGCCCTCATCCAAGCCACAACTGTATCCAGGCACTGGTTCAGAATGTGCACAGCCTCTCCCGATTCAGATGTTACAGAAAAATAGAGCTGAGTGTCATCAGCATACTGATGACACCTTGACCCAAATCTCCTGATGACTGCTCCCAACGGCTTCATATAGATATTAAATAACATTGGGGAAAGGATGGTGCCCTGAGGAACCCCACAGTTCAACTGCCATAGGGCAGAAGTACATTCCCCCAATGCTATTTTCTGGAACTGACCCCACAAGTATGAGCTAAACCACTGTAAAACAGTGCTGCCAACCCACAACTCACAGAGGCATTCCAGGAGAATACCGTGGTCAATAGTATCAAAAGCCACTGAGAGATCAAGGAGTAGTAGCATAGTCATACTCCCACTGTCCCTATTCTGAAGAAGGTCATCCATCAGGGCGACCAAGGCCAATTCCATCCCAAAACAAGGCCTGAACTCAGACTGGAACGGATCCAAATAATGAGTTGCATTCAGGTATGCCTGCAGCTGAGACACCACCACTCTCTCGAGTACCTTGCTCAAAAATGGGGTATTGGCAGCCAGACGATAGTTATCATAACTCTCTGGGTCAAGGGAGGCTTTTTTCAGGAGTGGTCGCACCACTACCTCCTTCAAGGCAGCAGGGACCACCCCATCACACAGTGATGCATTCACCACTCCCCTGATCCAGTCGGTCAGCCCCCCGCAGCTAGCTCGAATAAGCCATGATGGGCAAGGGTCGAGAGAGCATGTGGCAGGTCGAACAGATGCAAGTGCCTTGTCCACATTCTCAGGCTCCAAAAAACAAAATTGATCCCACAAAACAGGATAAGACAATGCACTGGACACCTCAACAGACACTGAATCAATAGCAGCATTCAAGTCAGCATGAAGGTGAGCGATTTTATCCTCAAAGTGTCTTGCAAATTCCTCACAGCGAGCCTCCAAGGGTTCCAATATTGGATTTGGTGGGTTAGATGTAAGTAACCCCCATACCACCCAGAAGAGCTCAGCTGGACGATAGCCTGAGGATGCAATAGAGGCAGAAAAGTAAGCCTTTTTTGCTGCCTTCATAGCCACGCAGTAGGCATGATTATAAGCTCTTACATGATTGTAAGCTCTTACACCTTCAAGACAAGTCTTACACCATTTACGCTCCAGCAGTCTTCTGACCTGTTTCATTGCCCAGAGCTCACCAGTAAACCAGGGAGCCATCTGAGCTCCACAATGTCAAATAGGGCACTCGGGAGCGATTGTGTCAATGGCCCTTCAAATCTTTCCATTCCATAGTTCGACAAGGGACTCAACAGACTTGCCTGCTCTGGCTACTGAAAATTCCCCCAGAGCGTTCATAAGAACATAAGAAGTGCCCTGATGCTGGATCAGACCAAGGCTCCATCTAGTCCAGCACTCTGTTCACACAGCGGCCAACCAGCCATTGGCCAGGGATGAACAAGCAGGACATGGTGCAACAGCACCCTCCCACCCATGTTCCCCAGCAACTGGTGCACACAGGATTACTGCTTTGAATACTGGAGAGAGCACACAACCATCAGGGCTAGTAGCCATTGATAGCCTTTGCTTCCAGGAATTTATCCAACCCCCTTTTAAAGCCATCCAAATTCAGGAATCACTCAGATTCCATAAGTCTCTGGGGGTGGACCATCTTAATGGGTCCCCCATCTCTGCAGGGAGGGACTGACACCATGAGACCAAGTTTCACCAGGAAGTGGTCTAACCATAACAACGGGATAATTTTCATCTCCCCAATATCCAGACCACCTCCTCACACCCTGAGGCAAAGACCTAGTCAAGGGTATGCCCTGCCCCTTGTGTTGGGCTGCTGACAAATTGAGACAGCCCCATGGTTGTTATGGAGAACATGAAGTCCTGAGGCAGCCTCAGTGTAAATGTTGAATTTTCCAGCACCACTTCTGAGACTGCCTCAGCCAGTTCAGTCAGGGTCCATTGGGTAGCATGGTGGGGGGTACACCAATTGTATCCCCAATCTGTCTCTTTGGCCCAGCACAAGGTACAGGCCCTCACAGCCTTTCCCAGGGTGGATGGGTTTCCTGGTGAGAGATATTGAATTTGTATAGATCATGGCAACTCCCCTCCCCCCAGCCCTCCAGCCTGGGTTGGTGCTGCACCAAGTGACCAGAACGGAGGGCTTTAGGCATGCCAACTGTGCAGCAGATCCCTGAATGCAGTGATTTATAGGGAATTTTTAAAGACTGAACTCAAATGTCCTCTCAGGCACCTCTCGTGCCTTAATCTGTATGGCGAGGGAGAGGAAATGAAGCAGCGGGAAGTGCTTAGCACAATAATAATTAAGTAAATATATATTAATAAAATGCCACAACAGCAGCACACAGCTTGCCCATCCTCAGAGAGGACAGGAGGCTTGGAGGAGGAGGAGGAGGAGGAGGAGGAGGAGGAGGAGGAGGAGGAGGAGGAGGAGGACCCCTCCCCTACTGTTGGTTGGGCATTGGAGTGAGTCGACTCAAGGCAGCAACAGCTTCCCCTACATGTGCCTTGGAGGAGGAGGAGGAGGAGGAGGAGGACACACACACCCTGCACTGGAAACCCAGCCAGCCAATAGGAGTAATAGTTTAACTGAAAAACAGCCTTCCTGACTCAGGTGTAGAAGCTTACTTACTCAGCCCAGCAGCACTTTCACACTGTGGCTGACTTCTATGAGTCTGAATAGAAATGTGCAACTAGATCTCTCTCTCTCTCTCTCTCTCTCTCTCTCTCTCTCTCTCTCTCTCTCTCTCTCTCTCTCTCTCTCTCTCTCTGATCCACTCACTCACTCTCCTTCTCTAAATCTGACTTTGCAAACAAACACCCCCTAATCTCACTAATTGACATGCCCTCCCCCAAACACTGCAATTGGAGGAGAACAGAACAGGGAGGGAGAGCACTGTGGCAATTTCTAATTGGTTAGCCACAGATGTCAATATCAATTATCAAAACTACCCCACCCCACCCCATCACCCCATGTTCCTTATTGGGAGGTTTTCAATTAGACACACCACACACGCAAAACAGTAGGATAATTTCGGAGACGTTAGGAGCTCCGATTGGGCACATCTCCACTCTGATATTATTTGAGGGGTTTGGAAGCGGCCAATCTCTTCTCTGGAAGATTGGATGCTCCGCAGATGTTCGCAGTTACCAGATAATTCCAGGGCAGAGAGCCCCTAGTAGCTAGAGTGCAAATACAAAATACAGGTCAAACACTTTTCTATGGAAATCTCCCTTATCAAGCAGGTCTGTAAGGAAGGATGACTCAGTACTCATCAAGGGAAAATTGAAACACTAGAAACAGGAGGAAAGAAGTTCCAGTTATTTCAAGAAGCATCTCAAAGTATATTGACCTGTCCCATCATGCGTAATACTAGATTGCTCTCAGATTTGACACTGTTCCCTGATGTTGATGACCATTTCTGTGAAAGTACGGTATCGATGGAGCTTTATCTTTCACCCTCTGAAAATGGTCTATGGATATTTCTTTCAGTCCTTTGGCAGCGATTACGTATATCATTGAAACATTTTAAAGTAACACAAATAATAACAAACACTTTCCATTTCTGTTCCTTCTGTCAAACGTCAGTAAGTGGATAGGCCTGCCATAATGCAAAGAGAAATGCAGTCGGAGCTTTTCCTCATACTGTCAAGTGCCGCAATCCTATACTTCGGGGACAGACATTTTTTTTATATTCTTTGAGCATTCATGCATGGTTAGAAATAACCATGATTCAGGGTCCCAGATCATGCACAAATGACCTACGTACATACGCTTGCACTTGCATAGGCCTTGTGCATATGGCACAATCTAGGCATGGAGGTGGAGCCTGCCATTTGGATCCTACTCTAGGCTCCCCGCCCCCAACCTCTATGCATGCATAAAGTGCACCTGGATGGTGATTGTCTACACAGGCCTATTGCTAGACAATTTTGTCCTGACACTGACATAGAGATAAGAGTATTGATAGAAGTTTCACTTACATCTCCAGACACTGGACTATCTCATCCCCAAGTACCTAGAAGCACTCTTTGCATTCTGCAGGATGTACTGTAGATGTCAAAAAATAGGTAGTGATTGAGAAGATGGTCATCAACTGGGGAGGGGAAGTAGCTTAGTGGTAGGCCATGTGCTTTGCATGAAGAAGGTTCCAGGTTCTATACCCAGCATCTCCAGGCAGGGCTAGGAAAGTCTTCTGCCTGAAACCTTGGAGATCTGCTGCCACTCAGTTTCGACAATACCAGACTAGGTGGACCAGCGGTCTGACTTGCTATAAGGCATCTTCCTATAGTCCTAAGAGGGAGGATGTGCATCTGTGGCTCTTCAGTGACCAAGGAAGATCTGTGCAGTTGAGCAACCTGTGCAGACTGACCATGGCTGGGGCGAGCTCTCCCACTGCCTGAGGTGGGAGAGCAAATGCCTTCCTCCACTGTGTCCACTCACCCCCTATTGCTGCTGCATCATGCCTCCCACACCTACCCCCACCCCAATGGCATTTTTCATCCACCCATTTTCCACACAACTTACCGGGAGTGATGGGAGTTGTAGTCCAACATATTTGAAAGGCACTAGGTTGGGGAAGGCTGCTTTAGGCTTTTGATGCACTTAAATTTGCCTTTGTTGGAGGCATTCTTAACCCAAATTCTGATGTGAATATTAAGTCTGATGAAGCTGAAAGTTTGAAATACATAAGCCACACTATGTAGGAGGCCATGTTTAGCTCTGTGGAACCTGCCCACAGGGGTGTGGTATTGATCTGGGTAGAAAATACTCATGTTTTGAACTGAACCTTCCCTCCCATTGTGCTTGCCACAGTGCTAGGCTCTAATGATGCCCTTAAGGTCCAGAGGGGAAGATTTGGCAGGAGACATTCCAGTAGGTAACCTAGCCCCAAGCTATTAGTGGCTTTAAAGGTTAAAATCAGCACTTTGAAATTCCTATTTCTCCTTCACTTACATGGGCCCAAGGACACTTTTTATAAAATGCACAAGCATTGAAGGTCATTATTTTCATGAATCCCTGATGCAATCTATCTATAACCAATCAAAACTGTACAGCATTTCTTGAAGGATTTCCATTTATAAGAGAAAGCATGAAGGTCATCACATAAAGCAATAAAAACACAGAGGATTGTGTATTTCTCACTTAGCACATTGTTGAATAAGCTGTGGAAGGTCAGCAAGGCAATTACGGCTTACATTAGCAATCTCTTCCAGGCCATGTTAAAAATTCCAAGATGGCATCACCCTCATGGTTTGTCAGGGGCCCAGGACATTGCACAGTTCTTGGGCCGCCATGTGTCCTACTTTACGGAGAACAGTCCTCAGTTCGAAGGCCTGTTGGATGACAATCTTCTATTTGAAGACAGCCTCTATTCGAAGGGTTGTCCAGTACAAGCCCAGTTTAAAGCTCCATAAAAAGGGAAAATAGGAGCCTTGAAGTTTTCCACCAAAGGTTAGAAGATAGGTCCCCTCATCACAGTCTTCCCCACTATGAGATGTATTGTATTTCTATTTCAATTACAGCAATTATTTCAAAATTTGCATCTATCCATGCAGATAGTGTCGTTTTTTCAGATGATGTATATGTGGGCACCCTATCCCTGTGGCTCCAAGTCAGACATGAGTGGAATGAAGGCAAGAGACTTCTCCAGTCCCAACACTGTAACCCTGCTTCCTTTTTGAAACATAAAACTTCCCCCACACAAGGCTTCTGTGACCGTAATGCTGCAGACCAACCAGAACCCTCCATGTCATTGGTGACATCATCCACTGACTTGCCTCCTGAAGGTAACAGTAGGGTGACCATATGAAAAGGAGGACAGGGCTCTGGTATCTTTAACAGTTGGATAGAAAATGGAATTTCAGCAGGTATCATTTGTCTGCACAGGCTCCTACAGCTTTAACTGTTGTGATGAAGAAGGAATTTCACCAGGTATTGCATACATACAAATGACACCTGCTGAAATTCCGTTTTCTATCCAACTGTTAAAGATACCAGAGCCCTGTCCTCCTTTTCATATGGTCACCCAAGGTGATAGTGTCCTTTCATTGTTGCTGCCCTATGTTAAGAGTGAGTTGGCCGAATCACATTCCACAATTAAAATCAGAAATTAGGGGGCAGTAAGTTCTATGGCGTATGCTCAGAAAACAGGTCAGAAGATTGACAGTGTAGGAGACAGTGTAGGAGAGGATGGTCCATGCCAATTTTGAGATAGAAAGGCTAAAAACCAATACTCGTTTATACTGTAAGCATTTAAAGTTTGGTGAGTGACCTTCAGCACATTTGACGGGTATTGTTTGTTTTCTTTCTCATAGAGTTTGCTGGGGTTAAGCTTTATTGTCCCATTTCTCCACTTGTACAGATCTTTTGGGAAACAGTTTGTTGTGTCAGGCCAGGGGAAGGTCTAGTACATGTTGTGCTCTAGTAGTACTGTAACATGGTTGCAGTTATTATTAAAAATGCAAAAAGAAAATGGCCTCATTTATACAATGATAATTCCTAAGACCCTTCTCTGAACATGCCCGGAACAATCCTGCAGAAGAGAGTGGGTAGAATGTGAGTTTGTGTGTCTCTGGTTACTGGGGAGACAGAATAGAAGGGGAGGAATGGGGAGCAGATGAGGAGGGTGTTATTGAGTCATTTAGGGTTTCAGACAGTTGAAGACAGTGAGGTTTTGGAGGGAAATAGGAGCTGCAGCATTAATTCAATTTTAATAAATAGATAAGCTATTTATGCTGTTTTTACTTTAGTTTATTGCAGGAGTGGAGAGCCAAACAGTGAATCTTTCTTAGAAGTTTTTTTTAAAAAAATAAAGTAAACTCTATCATTTTATGTGGATGGTATTGGTTGCCAGTAATGTGGAATGATAGCTTCAGTTGCATAGACTCTGTGTGTCTATTCCAGTGAACAAAAAAAAACAACCCTTGTACTTTGGTCGACTCCACCATTCTGCCACTGACATCCATACAGCTCCAAAGTAGTGCTGAACCTGGAAATAGCCACAGCAAAAGATGCCATTCCATATCCATTTTGCCTTGATAACACATCTGTTAAAGATATGGCCCTTCAAAACTGTAATTTCCAAGAACTTTGGAGCTTGGCCTTAACTAGACCTACCAGTCTAGTGGGACAGAGGGATGAAGATCTCATGATATTTTTATCGTGAGATCTCCCCCTCTGTTTACACGTGGCATGCGACGACCTCAGAGGGAGAGGCCGCACCTGTCAATTTGTTTTTTTCTTAAAGAAGAAGATGTGCACGAGCGCTCGTGTGCAAAAAGTAAAGATTTTTTTAAAAAAGATCCCTGCTCACCCCACCCCACCACCGATGGGCGCAGTGCTCCTGAGGAGCTCTGCACCTCATGCGCAGGTCCCGGCTCCTCGTGAGGAACCGCAAGCAACCGGGACAAATCAGGACACCCGCACACACGAGACCGTGGAAAAAGCGGGCCTAAAGTGTAAGGTGAGATCCCAGGGCAAGGGAGAGATCATCCCTCCATGATTCCAGGATCGCCTGTGCATCATATGGACACAAAGGGATGATCCCGGGGATTGCCCTGCAGTTTTGCCCCATCTAGCTAAGGCCCTTGAGTGAACACAGAAAGCCCTTAACAAAATGTGTTAAACCAAAAGGTTGTTTTGTTAAATGAATATTTTAAATACACCCTCAACAGGAGCGCTTTAACCCTTCCCCCACTATTGGCCCAATCCAGATTGCGAGGGTGGGGGGGTCAAAGAAAGGCATAGTTGCTAGTTACATCTTTAACACAATGCCTGTTTTGGCCTTATATTAGGAGTTGAATAGCTTGAGGAGACCTAGTTCAGGAAGTGGAGCAATGGGATGAATCCTCAGGTTAGAAGGAGGTGAAGAGCATCTATAACAGTGGTTCCCAAACTTTTTCAGGTAACCGCCCCCTTGGTTCCACAAACTCATGCCCAGTGCCCCCTGTGTGCAGCCCCTTTAAATGGGAAGCACCCGCCACAGACTTGCCAAGAGAGGGAGGGAAAAGAGAGCAAACACCTCTGTTTTGCAGCCAGCATGACAGGGCACACCAAGCAGGGTATGTCTCTTCATTAGCGTTTTGGTGCTTTTGAAATATTTCAATTCACCATTAAAAGGACTCTTCTTATCATCCCTCTGTCAGGGATGCTTTAGGGTGGATTCCTGCATTGAGCAGGGGGTTGGACTCGACGGCCTTGTAGGCCCCTTCCAACTCTGCTATTCTATGATTGTATGATTCTATTAATACATATGTGGATTCTTCCCCTACATGGCTTGGGACCAAACTACCTTCTCTCATAAAAATGTCCCTCGGTCTTAAGACCTACTGGAGAGGCGCTTCTTGGAAAAGACCACTTCAAGCGCCCCCCTGCCGCCCCATTGCCTCTTAACGCCCCCCTATGCAATCCCACCCACCCCAAGGGGGCAATACCACCCACTTTGGGAACCACTGATCTATAACTTTGGAAGAGATACATACTTTCATCAAGTTTGAGAAACTCTTTGAACAGATGCACTTCTCATTATAGCATTGCCATAGAATATGAAAGCACGTGTCTTAAGAGCCACTCAATGGGCACATGGAGGTTAATGGCTGAGGCTTAAATTGCACTGATCTCAAGAATAAGGTCTCACAGCCTGAACAAAGAACTACACACCACACCAGCCCCACAATGGCCCCAGAGCATTTCATTTCCTCTGAAAGTAGCTATCATCATGAACCAGAGTTAGCAAATGGCTTGTCACTCTGGATGACAATAGGCTCTTGATTCAGGCGGACGGTGTGACAGTTTTGGATGAAATATGGAGCAAGGTAATTGCTTACCAGGGTGGGGGTGGGGGAGGCATATTTTATGTTGCACGCTCTGCACTATTCCCACACAGTGTGTTTCATTTAACTCTTACTTATTTTAAATTACTTAACTGTTTATTTATTTTTAAAAGTCATCTCCCACTTTACTAGGGCAGTTGGGCTCATGCAACAACACACGTCAATATAACAAACAGAATAAAAACGTTAAGGCATTTTTTTTAAAATGTAGAAACTAAGAACGAAGAAAAAGAACAATTGAAACATCCTTAATTGTCCCTCCAGAGACAAAATTCCTGTCATTACATAAGTGGGGTGAAGGAGTTGTGGGTTTTAGGGATCTTCATTAGGGGGAAATATCCTGAGGCAGAGCTGCTCCAATGAAAGAGACCCAGCTCGGAGGGTGCTACAACTGTGGAGCTCAAATTACCTCAGGCTGGAGTTGAGGCGATGCAGGTAGAGAGCCCAGCCCGTCTCTTTGTTGTCCCTCAGGGCCACGTTACCTCAGTCTGGAGTTGTAAGGGTGAAGAGAAAGAGGCTATGTTGTTTTTGTTACCTTTCTTTTGTTAATTTTATTTCAAAATAAACTGTCTTGATAAATTGGGGAGGAAGGCTGTGTCAGAGCCAGGGCGGGTTCAAATCTTGCTGCAGGAAGTCACTCTAAAGCAGAGGAGTGGAACCTCTGGCTCCTGGGCCTAATCTGGCCTGTGAATGTTCCCCATCCAAACTGTGGAGGATTTTCATTTCGTGTCATTTATTACTTTTCTATCCCACCCCATAGCCGAAGCTCTCTGCAGGCCCCACTCCTTGGCCAAGACCTGCCTCCAGGAGTCTACCAGGAGCTTAGGAAGGAGGGGGATTCCCCTTAGTATGCTACAAACTCTTTAAATTGGGAGGGTGAGTGGTGTGCTAAGTGCTTCACCTGTGCTACATCTTCTCCCATCAGGGTGGGTGCAGTGCAAAGCCACGCTGCACTGCAGTGCTCCAGCATAGTTTTGACCCAGGCTTTGGCCCACTTTAGTTTCACCCTGCTTTCCCTCATCATTAAGGAAGAAACAATAGAGGTGAAGCAGTTTTGACATGATGCGTCAGCTGAAGCTCCGGCCACGGTTTGGGTAGGGTAATGAAGAAGTCAGGGGACATGTCCATGCCCTGTGATGTAATCTGGCCCCCAGAGGGCTGAAGAAGCACATTCTGCCCACCCCCATCCCAATTGAGTTCCTTTCCCCAGCTCTAAAGCCATCTTCACAAGTGATGCTTAAAAGCAGGGGTGTTTATTTGTCATGACCTGGCTCATAGGGTGGCCAGACGCAAAAGAGGGCCGGGTTCCTGTACCTTGTAATAGTTGTGCAGAACAGAGGCCTTCAACCAGTAGGTCAGGACCCAGAAGCAGGTAATGAGGCCTCACCAGATGGGTCCATGCCCTGCTTATGGCTTTCCTCAAACAACCCCCAGACACAATAAAAGAGAACACCCACCACAAGTCCTCAATGTCAGTTCCTTTACTAGCTCTTCTAATCACTATGTATTCCATTTTCCAGGCATGGTTCCAGGCATTCTGTTTTCCTGGTAGCATGTCCTGTTTCTCTCTGAGAGCATGTTTTGTCTATCCAGCAGCAGCAGCACTCTCCAAGATAATGAGCAAATGAAAACTTTTTGTTGACCGCCGGTGTGGAGAGAGAGTGAGTGAGTGTTGTGGGTTTTTAAAAGAAAATGGTGTATGTGTGTGTATGATTGAGTATGGATGGTGCCTCTGGCTGAAATTCATCTCCTTTTAGGTTTGTTTGTTTGTTTGCTATTGTGGGGTAGGATTTAATCTCTGCTGCTTAGGCAATTACTCCAGAGTAATTCAGAGTAATTCAGTGGGTAGAAATGCATAAGCTGGATTTTTATACTGTGCAACTTCTTACTGTTACTTCTGAGTTTTGGAGAGGGGTGGCTATGGGGTTGCTCAGTGAAAGAGGCAGATTTTATACATAAAAATAATCATGTGCAGATTTTATGCACATTTGTGCCCTCTGTTGTGCAAAGCATGGAGGGCCCAATCCACCTACAGAGTACTGAGCCCAGAAAACCCTGTTAGCACCTCTGGTCTGAAGGTGCATTATATAGCCACCATGCTGGCTAAGCAGGCCTGGGCCTGGGTGGGGGACCACCTAGGAATAGCATGTATGTCACCTTAAATTGCACAGTGGAACAAAAGCAGATATAAATGTACTACGTAAATAAAACTGGTCTTATCAAAATTCTTAACTTCTGTCAAAATTCCACAGATGTTTTGCCTGAGCAGAATTCTAACATTTTACATTTGGCAAAATCTGGTGGCAGCCTAAGAATATGCAAAACCACCAAAATACACAAACATATCTTAACTCACCCCATGGAACGGATCATATGGGTTAATCTATGGGAACCTCTCTAGCACTATGATTCCCATTCTACATTTTCAAATTCATTTCTCCCTCATCCAGATCTCTCTTTGTATTCCTGTTTCCCCTTAATAAAACTCACATAGCCCCCTCTTTCCATTCCTACACACATGCACACACACTTCAATTCCAGCCCAAGGAACCCCGATTTGTTTATTATTGTTGTTGTTGTTGTTGTTGTTGTTATTCAGGATATATTGTGCAAAGTAAGAAACTTCATGCAAATTGCCTTCATTCACACATCATATAATTTATTCTGATTTAAAGAGTTCACAGTTTTATGTCACATAATTTGGATTTCATTTAACATAGCCGTTGATACCCCTTGAGAACTAGTCACATGTCATTTGTAGCACAGAGAGAGACTTTTAACAGTGCAACAGGGGGGAAAAAACACCTCACATTTACAGCACCACACTAGCCACAATGCAATGTGTGGCAGGTCCTGTCTTTTTCCTCTGCCACACAAACATTTTCCTTAGCTCCCCCCTAAAGCTATCATGAAGCCAAGCATAAAGGAAGGCATTAGTGCAAGCAGACATCATTGCAAACCAGTGGCAAAGGAGCTGAATGAGATTAAAATACTGCTTGTCTATCAGTTTAATATCTATGTCTTTGATCACATTGAAGATGTGCAAAGGCAGCCAACAAACTCCAAAGGCAGCTACCACCAAGACCAGCAGGCGAAAGGTTTTCCTCCTTCTGGCTCGATCACACTCAGCTTGGCTCTGGGTGACATTGCCAGGGACAACTCTGTTTTTCAGTTTGACTGAAATCCTCAGGTACGACACGGAGATGACCGTTAAAGGCAGAACATAAGTGAGGATGAGAGTGCTATAGGCATACGCTAAGCGATCCCTCTTCCTATTGAACCAAAACTCTTCACAGATAGAGAAGTCCAGTTCTGGGAATTCTGCATGGTAAGTGCGGACCAAGGCTGGGGCAGCTAGCAAGCAGCTCAGCATCCAAATAGCAGCCAGAATGTAGGCACAGATTGGTATGGTGAGCCTCCTCTGGAGTGGATAAACCATGGCATGGTACCTGTCCACAGCAATGACAGTCAGGGTGAAGACCGAGACAAACACTGTGACCGGCTGCATCAGGAACACAAAGTAGCACATGAAGCGTCCATAGACCCACCCTCTGGGCTCAAAGGCATATGCCAGGGTCAGAGGTACACAGGTGGCACACATGAGCATGTCAGAGAATGCCAGGTTGCCTACAAGAAAGTTGGTGACATTGTGCATCTTCTTGGTCTTGCAGATGACATAGATGAGCAGGTAATTCCCAATGATGCCGACAAAAACCACCAGGGAGTAACAAGGAATGATGAGAGGCTTGAAGAACTGGACAAGCTGGAGACCCAAGAAGAGATTGCTGGTGTTGCTGTGGATTGCTGACAGCAGACTCTGGGAGGTCAGATTCTCTGGATTCATTGTCTTTCTCTTTTGCAGTTGGGTTAATATGAGCATACACATACACCCACCCACATACATACACACTCAGTTACGTTTGATCATCTTGGATGAAGAATTGACTCTGACTTGGCTACCCCATAAAGAATATATACCCATCTGAAAAAGAAAAGAAGAAGTGGAGGTGAGCCTCAGCAATTAGCATTTTACTCATGAGAATGGCCAAATGCAGTCACTTTACTGGCATTCTCTTTTGTTCCATGTTCACACAATCACTTCACAAGCATGCAGTTTAGTAGCTAATTATTACCGCAAGGACTATACTTACAGTTGTTGTCTGTCTCCAGAGGTCAAATGATTTTCTTGTACATGTCACTTCACATCTTCTGCTTCTGAATTCTTTTCCTCTCAAAATCCATGGCCAGTTAAGACTGTGTAGGTGTCTGTGTGTGAGAGAGAGAGACAGAAAGCAGACATGAACTGTGCTTTATACAGCATAAAAAAGAGATGCTTTTAGCAGCTTTCACTACTTACTAATGATGGATTTGTGTGGGAAAATATACCTCTATTGGCTATCCAAGGCATTGCATTGTTCCTTACATGCCGTTAAACCAGTTAGAGTTTGTGAAGCTCACATTTCTCTCCTTGTCATCCAATGCCTCTATGTCACAAAACAATAGACCTTCATCAACAAGAATCATGAAAATATCTAAGTTCAGAGCTGGGGGTCTTGGTTACAGCACTGAAAGAAGCTTCCATTGTCACTGCTGATTTTTAAGAAATGAAATCATAATAAAAGGCTGATGGCCAAAAATATTGCTGATACCACTAGAGGGACTCAGCTACATGAAAGTTGAAAAATCTGGTCTGCGATCTGTGAATGATATTGATTCATATTTAACTATGAGTGTGTGTCAGTTTCACTCATTATTAGGCTTTAACATAAAACCAAAATTTTCTCATATGCAGTCTTTACATATTTTCAGTACATCTGTAGTGCTGGAAGGGATATGAAAAGTACATTTGGAATCTGATAGATTGACATTGCTCGAAGCGGAATTGCACTTTTTTTATTTCGAAGATCTACATATTTCAGCACAGATGTTTGGTTGCATTGTGTTAAGGAGTTTGGCATTTCATTAGTTCTCTGTTTAGTACTTTAGCAGTACTTTAGTCCTCACATGGTTCTTCCGTCTGTTTTTTCCATTACCTTGTGTTTGAAAATGATTTCAAGAGATGGGTCTTAGAGAATCTCTTTGCTGCACTGCTGTTTAACTTTAGCTCTTCTCACCTCTCCTTCCAGTGGGTCTAAATAAATTATATTCTCCTCTCAAGTCATTCTGACTTACAGATTAAATGAGTTTTTCTCCTCCTGTAGAATAAGCACATTAAAAGTGTGTTCCAATTTTTACCAAGTGTAATTAATTACCATTGCAATGGGTTTCATAAAACTCACAGACATCATCATTATTATCAAAGCTCTCTTTTCTTCATCCTCTTCTTGTTTCTTCTTTTTTGAATTGCTTGCTTTACATCAGTTTTCCACAACCTGGTACCCTCCAAATGTTTTGGACTACAACTCCCAGGTTTCCTGACCATTGGCCATGATGGGTGAGGTTGATGGGAGTTGAAGCCCACAACATCTGGAGGGCACCAAGTTCAGGAAGGTTGTTTTTCATCAACAAACATAATTTCTTTGATTTACCATAGTTCAGAGATTGTCTCATCATCACCCTGTATCCACACAAACAAGTGTAAATAACTCAGATCACAGACCTTGGCTGATATTTTCAAAGCAATCAATACTGATTATGTCATAAGATAGTACAGGCTATTATAGGCCGCTGTGCCTGTTGAGCATAATGGTGTTTACATGGCTTAAAAGAGGGCCTTCCTGTCCCTCAATTGCTGTTCAGCAGTGCCAGAAATCAACTTCACTGGACTAAGTATTCCTTCTTCCCTCCATCTTTGCCACGTTCAGATTACCACTATATGGGGAGAATGCTGGATAAATTACAGAACCTGCAACCCAGTCCTGAGATGTACTGTGCCCAGAATAAGTACGAGATCTTCCAACAACAGCACTGTGCTACAAACCATTGCATCAGCCTAGCATTGCAGGATCACAGGCAGATATATTGGCACAAATGTTTAGTATCATGGACTCAGGAACTCAATAGGGAAAACAAAATATAAGAATCACATTAAATTTCTAAACATGTTCCAAATGTCACCATCCTTCTGACGCCAAGCTGTGTCAGAAATGTTCTTGCTATCTATTCCTCTCAAAATACTAATTAACTCTTCGTGACATTATCTGAACCTCTGGCTGTGGGCCACCTACCAGTAAGCGAGAGGATTTGGGCTTTAAGCTGATTTTAGCCCAATTTACTTCAATTAGAATGAATTGACTTAAATACAATACTCTGTAACTGGATTCCGGATTAGCCTGTGGGCCATTTCTGTGATCATAGCAGCATATTCCCACCCCCAGCCAACACAACCATGGCTGATGGGGCTGTTTCTGCTTTCAGCCTTCTTCACATAGATGTTTCTTTCTGAGATCCCATGTGCAAGAGGGGGGTCTCACAAGAGAACATAAGCACCCAACTCAAATGTGTGAACAAGCCCTGTGCTTTCTTCAAAAGCTCTTGTTAATCCAACACACCACATAACTCCCAAACAAGCCCTTGAGTATTATCTAAACTTCTGATTAGAAAGGAAATAGGACTTCACCCCTAAACTTCAGGTTTTAGTTTCAGTTAATTAATAATGAGGAGAAATGGGAATCCTGCTGTAGCAGTTATAGTTTTCCTGGAAATGTACTTCAAAGTTGGTTGTAAATCAAAGTTGGTTGTGAACCGCCCAGAGAGCTTCGGCTATTGGGCGGTATAGAAAAATGTAATAAATAAATAAATAAATAAATAAAATAGTCCTGAGGGAGACTACAGTTTACAAAGTTGGCTGTAAACTGTAGTCCTGGAGAGAGACTACAGTGTGGTTGTGGGCTCTCCCACACTAGATGCATTCAAGAGGCAGCTGGACAATCATCTGTCGGGTATGCTTTGAGGAAGATTCCTGCATTGAGCGGAAGGTTGGACTCGATGGCCCAATAAGCCCCTTCCAACTCTACTATTCTATGATTCTATGATATTGACATGATTGACGTTGTATCTATCACTTTGCAGGACCTTGCTAAATCATCAGTTCTTTGCAGTGAGAAGGTTACAGCCTTTAAGTGGGTGAAATATAGGGAGCTCTGCTGCTACACAATCTCCCCAGCCTTTATTTTTATAGGTCACTGTCACTTTGCAGACTGCAAAATCTTGCCTTGATTTTAAGGATGTTAAGGATGAGAAGTCTTCTTCTTCTTCTTCTTCTTCTTCTTCTTCTTCTTCTTCTTCTTCTTCTTCTTCTTCTTCTTCTTCTTCTTCCTCTTCCTCTTCTTCTTCTTCTTCTTCTTCTTCTTCTTCTTCTTCTTCTTCTTCTTCCCATCCTCACTTCTAAGCCCTCAGGGAAACTTATATGGTCTCCATCCTTTCATCTGTATAATAACCCTGAGAGGTAGGCTATGACAAGAATTGGTGATTGGTCCAAACTCACCCAATGAATTTCCTCGCTAGGCAGTAACTATATTCTTCTACCTATTAACTAAGTCATTAAGGCAATGATAGATCGGCTCTGAAAACTTGAGACTTAGGAGAAATCCCTGTTCTCCAGCTACACAAAGTTGAAATTGTCATTTAGAGTGTCGTACATTTTGTTTTATCTTCATATGATGACTAACACCTCATGATTGGTGGCATTATGGTATTACTGCATTTATATTTATATAACCAGGTGTTTTTGAAACACAGGATGCAAAGAGTGGTTTACTAGCCTGCGAGTGCTCTATTTCTGCTTGCTTGCTTGCAATAAGGAAGAAGGAATATAGTCAATCCTTGCCTCTGTTTTGTAAGCCTCTTATATTGATCTTTTAGGCATCCAGAAGATCAAGTGCAATTTCCCCTGTATTTGTTCATAGCTTTGTGTTCCAGCCTCCCTGGAGGAATAGGCTGGAAGGCTCATATTTACAAACAAGTGTACAAAAAAAGGTTATAAACAGTGAGCAATCAGTTCCTTTTAAGAGAATTTCAAAAGCCTTAGAACTGAGGTCTGCGTAATCATCAGGATTCAAATACTTTATTTTGTAAAGGGAAGATACACCATCCTTTATTCTCCTTTTCATACAGTATATGATAACTATGTCTTGAACTTTTCATGCAGAATGTCAGATGGTGTTTGCTAAAGGCAGGATAAATCGGTGGTTTGGGTGCAATGTCTCCTGCAGGACTAAGAAATAAAGAAGCATGACTCCAGCGTTGATTTCAGATAAAGACCACAGTTTTATGAATGACTTATAAGGGTCTGCAACAAAGAAATTCATAACTAGTTCTTAGCTCTGATCTCCAGGGCAGATATAAAAACTAGTTTGGAGATAGTGGATGCTTAGTTAATCTCCAGCAGATAGTGGAAGCTCAGTCCATCTCCAGCTAGTAAATGGCATGCTTATCCGATCTCAGGATCAGTGCAAGAACTAATTCTGGATCCTCATAGATGCACACATCTCAAGGAACATCTGTCCTTTTCACCCTGCAGACCCATTGGCTTTGAGTGGGTGAGTTGGGCAATCCTCAAGAGGTTTCCAGATCCCAAGCCACATAACACCAAGAGGCTGATGGAGCCTCCTAAAACCTCTAATGGATGCCTTGGGGGACTCATCAATCTCTTTCCTAGTCCTCCCCTTTTCACCATCACTGCCCCTGCCATAGAAGGTGACTAGTCATGAGTTAAGGCCACTTTCCCACCTGCAACAAACAGCATTGCAGATCTTGCAAAAGGATATTGCAATCGTTGTCTAAACCCTCATACACAGACTTGCCTGACTGTCTGCCCAAGTCATTTTTGCCCTGGTGAATTAACAGTTTGCGGAATGGAGTTTGACTCTGCCACAGCTGGATGAAGGTAGGAAGCAGCTGGTGCCAAAGAATGATGCATGCAAGCCAGTCAATCTTGGACATCGCTCTGATGCCAAGTTGCATCACAAAGCCCAAATGCTGTGATATGAGGCATAGACATTGTGGGTGCACCCAAGTCTGATGTTTGTTTGCCATAGACCTACCCCCACTGGTCGGTCGGGGCTTTTTCAGCCACCATTGGGCAGCAATTTATTGATTTTCAGTGAGAAGGGATGTAAGATGGGAGATCTAGAGCATCATCACACAGGGGGAAATCGTGTTTCCGTACCGTTGCTTCTCCACCCCCGCTTTTGTCCCTCATTACTTCCTCTTTCTGCCCGTAGGGGAAAGAGGAAATAAACAAAAACCACCTGGCCCATTCAGGGGCCATTTTAATCATGCCGCTTTTCCTGCACACAGCAGGAGATCATGGCACATTCGGTTTAAAAATAAAAGTCAGGTTAGGAGGGGTCTATTTTGTGATGGAAAAATGAGCAGAAGGAACCAGAGATGCATGGTAGGTGTATGACAACATCTAAAGGACACATGCACATCTATAAGTGGGCAGTAGCGAGTGTGTGATAAAACACTTGGTTAATGAATCTCCTAGTAACCCCTTGTTTATATTGCAGGTGTGAGTTCGAGGGGAGACCACATAAATATGGTGATCTGTGGACACAGTATCATTTTTGGGTTAGGAAGACGGCTGGTCACAATGCCTATTCTAAGATACAGAAAACTAGACTGGTGAGGGGAGGCCAAGGCCCCTAATTTAATGGCTAAAGGCTCCCAAGCAACATCTACTGACTTCTTGTAAATGGCAACCATCTATATGCTCTTTGGCCCTTTCCAGCACCTTCTACCATACTAATGGACCAGCTTAGTCCGTCTCCTACTTGTTTTACAACAAGGACACTCCCTGGATGTTGGGGTGCTTGTATCCTAACATTTTGTTCTGAGCTTCTTGGTCTTTTTAATGTTCATATAATAAGATACAGTTTAATTTCTGTCACCTGCTTCAGTAAGATGATGCCATTCATATTCACTCTCTCCAGCAAGACATAAATCATCATTGTTGTCCTTTCTGTTTCAGAACAAGCAAACTTCATGTTTTTTTTTATTTGTCTCCAAATCCATGTGAGGTTTCTAAATTTAAAGAACACAATTCTGTATTGGACCAGGTTATTATAGTGCATTTAATAAAACGTAAAATAAAGGTGTCATGTTTTATAGATAATGTGTTGGATTGTGGTTTAGGTACATGAAACTGCAGTAAGTGGAAGTGGAATCTCCCACGCCCTCCTCTCCATGGAATCGCCTCCCCACTGAAAATGCAACACTGGCCCTATTCAGAAGACATCTTAAACCATGGCTTTAACCATGGTGCTTAAGCCAAAAAGCCTTAAGCACCATGGTTAAAGCCATGGTTTAAGATGTCTTCTGAACAGGGCCACAGAGTTTCAGGGAAGCCTACTAAATGGGACATGCCAGAAAATAGAGTGGAGGCATCTGCCATAAGATACCTTCCATCAATGGAAAGCAGATCCTGGATCCAACCCTAAACTTACAGGCTTTCCCCACCAACCCATGTTCTGTCCATTTAAAGTCATTTTCTGCTGCAACTGTTCATTTTTAGTTATTGTGGGTGGTACTAGTTCTGCTATAGGCATTTTTATATCCAAATATAGTTCATTGTTGAATACAGCACTAGGATGGTAGAATATTGGTGACGGCGTGGTATACAATATTTCTGAATTTTTCAAACTGGAATGGTTTTAACAAAAAGACGGTTCTCTTCCCACCAATGACTTGTCTTTACTTTCATACCAGACTTCAAGTCCAGCTATCCACACACTGGTAGTTGGCTTTTACATTTCAATTTGCATTCGTCTCTTAGTGTGTTTACAGTCCGTTACAGGAAGTGGTTTTCACAGGAAACTGCATTACAGATAACGTTTGCTACAAATGTTTTACATCTCTTGGGCAGTTAATACATTTTCAGATACTTTGATCTTTTACTGTCAATTCGCAAATGTACGCATTATATTATCTCAGCATTCAAGGACTCGCAAACAAAGACATGCAAATTGCCTCCATTGAAAAGGATTCCAAAGGATGAAGGATGATATGAAAGCACTATATGTGGTGTTTGCCTATGGTGGCTATTTTCATATATGCAAACCATCACTTGTACTTGGAGTTTTAAAAGATAGATCTGCATTTCTCCAAGAACTTTCCTTTAATTAATATGTAGTATTTTCTTCATCAACCCTGGATCCCTTGAATGGCCACCATTTGTGCTTTGGGGCAGTATTAAACTCTCTCTCTCTCTCTCTCTCTCTCTCTCTCTCTCTCTCTCTCTCTCTCTCTTATAGCTTGGTGCTTTTTAATATTTGACTTTTGGGGGGGTAGGAGGAAGGGTATGCCTGTAAACTTATTATCATTTGGTTGGAGGGGAAGGTAATTTTTAGCTTGGTTGAGGTGTTAATTGATTTGAGTACTTTAAAATACCTTCATCAATAAATCTGGACTAATGGATTTCGTATACATTTCCAACGGGGTAGCAGTGTTAGTATGTCTATGCAAAATCAAAGACTCTTGATCAACACATTTATTAGGGCATACGTTTTTATGGACTAGAGTAGGCTGCATCAAATGCATAAAGTCTTATCCTCAGTTGACAGGTCTGTATACACACACACACACACACACACACAGAGGAGTATAAGTGCAGTGCATGGGATAAAACAGTGAGGTCATAGAGAAATAAACTGCAAAACATACAGACTGTGGACAATTACCTCAAATCTTACATGTATTTAAAATAAGCACAGTGACTATTCACAAACCAAGATAACACAAACATCTTGACATTGATAATTCATATATTTCATCCTGTCTTAATGCCTTATTATAGTACATCCTAAAGAACTGAAGATGTTTTCACATTTAAAGTTTCATTACATAACATTATGTGTCCCCAAAGACTCACATTATATTGAGCACAAAGAATAGTATATTCAGTCAGTTATCTCCGTGCTGCTGCTCTCATCTATGACAGTTTTTGATGTATGGGTTTGATGAGAGTGAAAGACAGCATTCAGCATTTCATATCTCCAGGCAATCACTAACAGCGAGAGAGATTCAGAAACCTGTGGGCATATATTACCCATAACATGTAGCTTGAAATGCTGATTTTTTAGTGGGATTTGCAGGCACAAGGAGCCTATCTCTGCAGTTAGAATTATTATATATTGTGCATTTTATCTGCAGCATTTTAAATACATAAATTAGATATTAATCACATTTACACACCTTATTTAAAAATGTTATGCTACATTACACAAAGGCAGAATGTAATATTTCTACATCCATACACCTTTACTCATACTGAAAAGGAATATCTACAGAATGCTGTTTGAAACTCCATTTCTATTCCCCCCTTCTATATACATTTCTTCCAAATCATCCATCTGCAGAATATGCCATGAATTACTTTTTACATGGAGGCATGGTTTGGGACAGCATAATACATGTTGTGATTTGCAGCTCCAAACCATTTTGTACAATGGCTCAGGGTAGATCAATATTGATCAGAAGACCAGATGCCAGGGAGGTGATCAGATAACAACAGTTACAGTCACACTTTGCCCAGAAGGAACGACTTTCCTATGCCAGACAAGTATTTTTTTAAGTTCTTCTCTAAAGCTATCATGGAGCCAGGCATATATGAAAGGGTTGTAGCATGCTGAGCTCATAGCAAACCAGTGGCAAACCAGCTGTACCAGGCTGAAATAATAAGCATCAATAGCATTGATGTTAATGTCCCGAATAAGGTTGAAGATGTGAAGGGGAAGCCAGCACACCCCAAAGACCACAACTACCATGACCAGCAGGCAGAATGTCCTCTTCCTCCTGGCTCTGTCCCAGTCAGCCTGGTTCTGGGTGACAGTCCCTGGCATCACCCTGTTCTTTAGTTTGAGAGAGATCTTGATGTAGGATATCAGGATGGCCAGCAAAGGGAAGAGGTAGGTGATGAGCAGCAGGCCCAAGGCGTAGGTTTGTCTCTGGCGCTCTTGCTCCCCCCAGAACTCCTCACACAGGGTTACTCCCTGCTGATCCAGCTCCACATAATAGGTGTGTGCCATGGCTGGCAATGCTAAGCAGCAGGAGAGAATCCAGATGAAGAGAACCATGTAGGCAGTGAGCTGCAGGGAGACCCGGCGTCGCAGTGGGTGCATAATGACAATGTACCGGTCCACAGCAATGGTGGCCAAGGTGAAGATGGAGACATAGACAGTGACAGGCTGCATAAAATAGACAAAGTAGCACATTGTGCTGCTGAAAATCCAGCCACGGGGCTCAAAAACGTAGGCCAGCGTAAATGGGACACAGGTAGCACACATGGCCACGTCAGAAAGGGCTAGGTTCCCGATGAGGAAATTGGTGACGTTGTGCATCTTCTTTACACGCAGGATGACATGCACCAGAAGGCAGTTCCCAACCATCCCGATAACGACCACGCCTGTGTACATCAGGATGATCAGCAACTTCAGCCGTTGCACCAGCTGTAAGCCCTGGAAAACCATTAAGGTCCCATTCGTGGCAGACTTGTGGGCGATGGGGGTGTAGTTGGTAGGAAGGGTGCCAAAACCTTCAAAAGACTCTGACATTTTGGCCTATAGGACAATAAACCATGGATATTAGTGAGTTCTCTGAGCACAGAACAGTGGTATAAGCTGAAGACCTATCTGTAGCTCAAATTACATTCACAATCCCCATATATCTGCAACACAGACAGTGTGATTAATATTAAAGTTTTTAACATGAGAGAATTTGCATGAGTGTATTTTATTTTGAAATGTGATGAGTGCCTTATTATTATTATTATTATTATTATTATTATTATTATTATTATTCAGGAGCGAAGGAGAGCAGAAGGGGAAAGGACACTGTTTTGGGTGAAAAAGTAGGAAAAGATAAAGAAAAGGTATAATAATGGTTGGAAAGGCAAAGTGAGAAATCATACATTCTCCACCCCATCAGTATAATAATATTTATTCAGACCTTTGGTTTCTGAGCCTTTTGCAAACAAATGCCTACACATTTTACAGTATTTAAATAGAACCCAAAGGGCTAGAAATGTACTCTCTCCTCTTTTACACAGCAATCCTATCCTCACTCATGGAATGCTCCAATATTGCAGCCTCTGATCCATCCTAAATGCTGCCAGGCTTTTGGAATGTGGTTTATTTTTTCTGCCACCTCCCATGCCAATGTCCCAAGCCAGATCAAGCACCCCATGCTGGCTTTTATTGAAAGAAAAATCCTGGATTGACATCATATGTAGTTTGACCCACAGCTGTTTGGGCCCAAACATGTAAAGAGCCAGTGTTCAATACCCAATAATGTGGAAGCAGGGCAGGCAGGCAGGCAAACTGAACTGAGAGGGAATTCAGGGCAGATAGAAGGCCCAGGAAACAGGTTCAGAGCAGGGTAGGTGCGCGTGGAAGGGGCAATTTCAGAAACACTCATTCTATAAGATTAGTGATAATTGATTTCCTCTGTTGTCTGTCACTTTCTAGCTGAATGAAGAGTGACCTATTTGGAAGGTTATCAGAGTTTAGCTCTGAACTGAGCACAGAAGTCTTTGCCATCACCAGATGTAAGTCTTCATATGTACTGCTAATTGGTACACGCCTGCTGGCTCAACTATCTATGAGTGGACTGATGAGAAATGTGTGGATTCTCAAAAGCTCTCCACCTACCAAGTCCAATCCTAGAAATTCATCACAAATGGTGGTGGTGGGGAGTATTTAATTGCCAATATCATGCAAATAAGCTAATGATTTGTCCTGTTCACTATCCTCCTTTAAAAAAAATGAATACACTTGGTAATTTACAAGTAGAGCTCATAAGTAATTGAAATAGGCTTTAATCAATCATTTATTCAGATCTGCATGTGCCTCTCTGATGGGCATATCCCTGATGTCTAGTACGAAGGGGTTGCACGAGGGAAGGAGGGTAATGAATCATAATGCTTGTAGGTGATGATTTGTAAGTTTCTTTTGGAGTTAACACAGACAGTAAAATTATAGGAAGAGAATGCAGGTGACCAAGAACAAAGTAAATGGCTACATGTTTAGAGAAGCACATGAACTAAAGTGATATTTAATGATCAAATGCTTAACTCTGTCTGCTCAAGAACTGCTAAAGGGGACTCCAGTGACCATAAGAAACAGCATTTTGCTTAGCTACAGCAAGCATACAATTTATTTTGAGAGACAGACGTCAATAATAAACAAACACCTACTAGTTATCACCAGAAATGGACTTAATGGATTCACAACATCTACATTCTTTTCCCTACCTTTACTCCAGAAAGCTGTGTTATTCGATGTGAAGAGGAGACAGTCCTGGGTCTGGTATCATTGTCTTCCTGAATCAATGTGCTGTGCCTGGCTTGTGAAATCAGCCAAACTGTGTGATGATCAGGAGTTTAAAGGGACAGAGATTGATTTTGCTGGCATGGCATGTCACTCCCCTCCCGTGTCTCAGCTTAATTTACAAATAGTAAGAGTCCATTGGTTGGAGTGCTGAGTTCTTTTTCCAAATGCAATAGCTATTGATTTTCACTTCTGATCTTACCCCATCTTTAAAAACAACAACAACCTTATTAAAAAAAACTACATGCATTAAACATCCAGCCTTCACCCCTTTCTAAATGCACAGTTCTGTATATTAAAAGACCTGCAGATATTAAGAAATATTGAATTAGGTAGAATCATTAGAATATTTGGCATATTGAGGATTAGTAAGCAAACTGGCTTTACGAAATGCTTTTTGATTTGCCAATCCCCAGAGAAGGTGGAAAACATCACAAGCGCATAATAATACTCTTGGGGGTTGGGGAGGCAAGCACCTGCCCTGTCCAATCTTAGGGTAACTGGTTCAGGAGACAAAGCTGTGGGCACTCTCCATGGTGCTGAAAAAACAGGGAGATGATTTACAATATTAATTCAACACTTCCAACAACAGATCTGCTGCTCAATCATTGTATCATAGCTACTATAGAACAACATGTTTAGTTAAGGATCAGGAATCATTGGTTTATTGTCATAATAGAAACTATGTTTATAGAAATATCTGGACATGCTGGCCACCCCATTAGTTTCAGAGAAAAAGATAAAGCATCATTGACATTGCCCAAACTGGTCAACAACTGAGTCGTTGGAAAGCAATTTTACTGGATCCATTGTAGGCTAAATCCAATGTTATGGAAGCAGACATTTGCTCAAGCAACTGGAATTTTCCTCCCCCTCCTCTGCATGCCACCTAGTCTGCTCTTCCCACCTACCAATGCTCCAGAGCAGATTTGGGGCTGCACGGGGACTGCAAGGAGAGGGAGAGGGAGAATTTGATCCACCAGTGGTGTCCATTCTGGCGGCAGATGGACAATGTTGAATACAACCCAGTTTTGATAATTCTGTTCAATGAGATATTGTTCCACAGTTCCTTTTTTCCCTTCCAGAGTTCGGGGGGCAGGGGGAGATGTCTTTCTGCCAATACCTATTATAAATGCAATATGTGTTATAAATACCAATGGTCTTTGTAAAGTATCTTCCTAAAAGTCTTCGTTAAACTTCAGCTATGTATTCTCTCAGTCCATGAATTTGATCAAATAAGCAATGCCACTGATGAGAGGTGGTTTGTTCACATAGGAAGCATCTACATGCTGAACTGGGTGCATGAAAATCATTTTTCTTTGGCAGGAGCAATGAAGTGCAAAGACACCTGTACCAGCATTGGTTTTGTGATCATGCTGTAGAAACTCCCAGGTCCAACATCCCCATCATCTGCAATGAAAACAATATCACATGATATAGCAGGGATGGAAAACCCTTTGCACACACTATTGGTCTGACCCAATATAAATCAGCTCCTTTCATTGCAAGTTTGCTGCCAAGCTAAAATCCCACCCATATGTCTTCTATGCTGAGTAGCATGACAACAGTACATTAAACGATCAAGAACTGATTTAGATGCCTAGTGTTTTCTCATGCTTGTTTGTATGCACTTCTTTACTTCCACCCTTTGATAACTGTGCCTATACCCTGGACAATCAATGAAGATCGGAAGGCTCTCGACGTGTCTTCTGGGATGTGGGGATTATCTCTCCATTTATGAACTGCTAAACTGCTTCTCTACACCTCTTCCAAAAGTGCAAAAAGTGGCTTCCCTGCCCCAAGACATGACTGAGGCAGGAGCCCCTGGAATGCTGGCACCCTACATCTAGTCGGCACCTAGTTTGTCTCAGTGGTTGACACCAGCCTGTAGTATAATGGTATTTATCTGCAATGCAAATGGATGCAAGTGACACTTCCCCAATAAAGCTGGTGTTCCTGTTCATCCAGGTGAGCTTTCAAAACACTTCCATCTATGCAGATACTTTCTGCCTTCCTGTGCAATAGCTGTGAATATCTGCATTAACCCCTGTTTCTTTTCCCTTTTATCAAAGTTTGGCATACTGTCTGGAGGCTTAAATGGGAGGTTGTGCATCACTGCAATAGGCTTCACATGAATGTGAATTGGGCAGAATGCTGTAATTCACCCTGGCCTTCACCAACCTATGGTTTTTGCATTTTAGCCAGCCACAGTACTGTGGCTGAAGGCCCTATATTAAACCTTCATCTCCAGTATAGGAAGGATTCCAAGCAGCCACCACCACTCACCAATAAAATGACACTCTCATTGACTATAATGAAATAGAATAAGAAAAAAGAGCCAGTGTAGCGTGCAGCTAGAGTGTTGGACTGGGAGTTGGGAGATCTGGGTACTAGTCCCCACTTGGCCATGGAAACCCACTGGGCTAGTCGCAGACTCTCAGCCCAGCCTACTTCACAGGGTTGTTATTTTGAGGATAAAATGGAGAGGATGAGGATTATGTATGCTGCCTTGGGTTTCTTAGAGAAAAAAAGGCAAAATATAAATGCAATAATAATAATAATAAAAAAAGCATAAGGGTTAGATCCAACAGTAGTCCTCCTTAGTATAGTCCCATTGAAATGAAGGGGAGTTAAGTTAGACTAATGCTAGATGCATCTAGCCTATCTAACTTGTCATCAAACAGACAAGTTGTTCTTGATTAATTCAGATTTTTCCCTCTATTATTTTGTATCAGCTTCAACAGTCTTTATTTACTCACAAAAGCTTCCCATCATCATTCAGTATGGAATGTTAAGGATGATATATTGTCTGATCTTTGGGAATTGTTTAAAACTATCCAGGTATAGTTTCATCAACCGCTTGTTTTAACACAGATGTGTTAGTAACTGTGGGTTGGGGGACAAGGAGATGAAAGAATACTATAGAAACAGGGGCATGAGTTACTTTATTACATCAGTGTAAATCCAGAGTAATTCCATCAGTTCATGCTATCACATGTATAGAAAGAGGCACACAATGGTACAGATCATTTGACAGATCCCAGTAAAGCAGTTTCACACTTAGGTGAACAGTAATGGAATGAATATGGCAAATCCCCAGTGCTTATGAGCAGATTAGCAGGAGAAATTGCTTCACAGAATAGGCAGGTCCTACTAACATATGTATATTGATTTTGGATTTGTGAATAATTTTAATGTTAATGAAACCACATCAGAAAATTAAGTTGGGATTCCATGTCCTTTGGGAGAAATACTGTCACAGACGACAGGGAAAGGTACTTACTCGATGCAAGCCTTGTTGCTATTATATGTCACATTAACAAAACATGAGCTGATTCAATCTTTAGGGCCAGGATAGGGGAAAATATTTTAAATCCCATATACAATAATGTTTTCCTAGCAGAGTGAAGCCTCATATTCATGACTCATTTTGGACGGGTTCCGATGACATTTTTCTGATGAGTCTCTGACCTATGTGTGATGAGGAACCAGGTTGTGAATTACCTCTAGCACCACATGGAGGATATAAAGTTCAATGAGGTCTACACACATATAATGATAATCCAATGATAGGGATATATGACAAATTCATATCAGTTCATTTTTTATCAGGATTTACCTTCTTCACACCTTCCAGGTTAAACACAGACTCAGATACAATCTGTGGTCGATGTCTGTATGTTTCTGAGCTTGCAATATGATTTGCAGACCCCACAAAAATGTGTTTGACAGCATGCGTACACTTGTAAAATGTGCATGAAAACGTGTACTTTTAGAAAATATGCACAAGTACACTTTAATCAATGGGAGAAGAATGTGTACATTTCAAATATGTGCACATCTTATGCATACTGTTTGGGAAAAAAACACAAAAGTATGCACAGCTTTTCATGCAAAAAGAAAAAAGCAAAGTTCACAATCTAATACAGACTCAAATTGGAACAAAATTCAAGATGGAATTTGGAGAACTTCTGCAAGCTTGCATTTTGCTGATTTGCCCATCCCTAGCCAATGCACATATGATCAGAGGTAGTGGTCCATTTCAAGGTTTGATCTTGAAATAGGCCTGTGCATGTTGAAGACAAAGACAAATCAATTAATTACTCAATCCATGAGGGCTTGCAGCTGAATGTGTGAATGGCCTACATTGAAATAATGTGTGAGAGAGATATCAGTGGTGTTTGATGACTCCAGCATCAGGAGTTGACTTGGATGTGAGAATCAACCAATCAATCAATCAATCAATCAACCAATCCTTTATTTACAGTCAATAGACCAGAAAAAGAAAGGTACAGTCATTCCAAGCAAAAGGTCAATGATAACCTAAGCATATAAAACATCTAATTAATAATACATTTTAATACATAAAAGTCAAGGGTAAAAGGGAGTAAGATCAGTGCAAGAATGGGACATGTGTTAACATTAGACCGTGAACAGAACATAGGAGGAAAATTCAAGTAATCATATGTGGTCTGGTGAGAATGGCCAGATTCAGAAACTTGGCAACCTGTATAGCGTTTGATTGATTTCGGCCCTGGAGGAGGCTCACCATGAGGGTCTCCGGGGAGCGGCCAGGCAAAGGGCGTATCAGCTCTTTTCTGATATCATCATAGAAGCTACAAAAAAACAGGACGTGGGTAATGGTTTCTAATTCAGTTTCATTACAAAGGCAGCATCTTTTGCATAAAGGATTTTTTATATATCTGCCTTCCATCAACCTGGAAGGCAGGGCATTAAATCGGGCCAAAGTAAATGGCCTCCTATACTTGGGAATAGTCAACCAGCATAAAAATGGAGGACCATCTTTATTAGTGTGTCTAGTTAGGCCTAATGAGTTTGGGGAGCATGGGCCACAGGCAGCTCCCTGTAGTTCCTGCTGGTCAATATCCGCTAATCACTGTTTAACAATCGATTTAGCCTTTGCTAGGTCCATTACTAGCAGATGAGGAGGCGAGAGCCCGATAGTGCAGATTTTTTCTTCAATCATTTTTGCCCAGTGGGATTTACCGGTGTCCAGCGGGATCAGTGAGAGTAGAGAGTTTGAAGTAGTGGCTGAGTGGCAACGAAGCCAAAAATATATAGTGTAGGTCCACACTAGACAATTAAGTGAATTAAGTCCTGGCACAATTAAGTGCCAGAAACACATCTTGGAGTACCAAATATTAACCTTAGAAAGAGGTGTTGGATACTTTCAAAAGATCCTTTGTAATAAGGTAGCCAGATTGGTGACCCAAACCAAGTCTGGGACACCGTTTTGGGTTGAAAAACCCGGATGGCCGGATGAAATTTTCCACCCTTTGTGTAGTGAAACCGAGCAAGCGCACCAGCTGCCTGCTCGGCCTTGGTCTTTATGTGCTTAACATGGGTACCCCAGCTTAGGGTTTCCTGGAACCAAATCCCCAGGTATTTATAGGAGTCAACCTGGGAGATTCTCTCCACCACCCCCACCACCCATAGACCAGATGAATTTTGCCTTTCTCTTACTGAAGACCATCACCTTATATTTAGAGTTGTTAATTGTTAGGGAATTCTTCTCACAGTAGTCCGCAAAGCCATCCATTAGGCATTTAAGCCCCAGACGCATTTGTGATGTCAAGATAGCATCATCGGCATATAAGAGGAGAGGAACTGGGGTTGGACCAGTCTTGGGTGGGTGGGATTGTATTGTCGCTAGTGAATTAGGGAAATTTACTAAATAAAGGTTAAATAGGGTAGGTGCCAGAATGCAGCCTTGTCTGACGCCTTGCTCAAAAGCTATGTCATTAGTAAGAGGGCCATACTTGCTGTATCGCACCTGGACTAGAGTGTTACGATATAATGATTGGATCAGGAATAGAAGTCTGCTTTCGATGGAGAGGTGTTTTAATTTCCCCCAAAGGTGGGGCCGGGAAATGCAGACTTAAGGTCCATAAAGGCGGCAAAAAGTTTGCTGCCCTTTGGGGCAGTATATTTATATGCCATATGGGCCAGGACTTGGCAGTGGTCAAGAGAAGAACATCTGGATTTAAACCCAATCTGTTCTCTTCCCAGGATATTCTTTTCACTGATCCACGCTTTTAGTTTGTCGTTTAGGAAACTTGCATAGGTTTTCCCCATGATGGATAACAGGCTAATAGGGCGGTAGTTGTATGGATCATCTTTAGAGCCCTTTTTGTGTATTGGAATAATGAATGCTTTCAACCACGTCACTGGGATTACTCTAGATTTGTTTATCAAGGAGAAGAGGGATGATAAGAGGGCAGACCACCATCTGATGTTACATTTCAGCATCTCGGGGAGAATGCCATTAGGTCCGGGCGCCTTGCCTAACCTTAGCCGCATTATTAAATCCTCCACAGTGGTATGGTCAACATTTGGCCACTCAGTAGTGTCTGGGGGCAGGGTGGGGGCAGAGTTTGGTTTAACGCAGTTCCCACAAACCACCCAGAAGTGGGACTCCCAAATCTCAGGAGGGATATGACAGTCTCGACTTCTATTGCAATTACTTAAGGCACTTGTCACTATTTGCCAGAAAGAGTTTGTGTCGTTGGAGATGGTGGCCGCTATCAACATTTGCCAGATTTCTTTGTCTGCCTCATTTTTTCCCGTTGAATAAGTTTTTTACAGTTCTTTTTTAGGTTATAATATGATCTGGATAATCGGTAATCATTGTTCTCTCGGTATGAGCGGTATACCCACTGAATTTTTCTTCTTAGTTGAACACATTCTCAGTCATACCACTTTTTAGACTGAGTTCTTAAGCTTTTTAGTTTAGGAGCGTTGCTATAAAATGCAGAGTACAGCATTTGAACATCCATGCATGAATTGGCCCAGGACCCCACAGCCCAATCGGCTGCAAATTTTTGTATTTGGAATGCAGCACATTCATTTGCAATCATGCAGTTTTCATCATATATAATTATTTCTTTGGCTTGCAGCCTTCGGAATCAATTATTTCTGCAACATTATATAAAATATTTGTGGTCTTAATGGATACAGAATGAAGAATGATGTTTAAAATGCCATTCTATTGCCAGGATGTTTGTAAAGGCACAGTTACAAACAATTCCAACAAGGAGAAAAGATAGAAGACAACAGAGGAAACCAATGTGGCTCCACAAAAAGCTTATTGATGAACTGAAAACAAAAAGGGATACATATAGGAAGTGGAAGGAAGGCCAGGCTACAAAAGAAGAGTACAGACAAGTGGCGCAGAAGTGCCGAAATGGCGTCAGGAAGGCTAAAGCTGTGAATGAGCTGAGATTAGCGAGGGATGCTAAAAGCAATAAAAAGGCTTTCTTCAGATACGTGAGTAGTAAAAGACAGAGGAAAGAAATGGTGGTTCAACTGCTTAATGAGGATGGCAAATTGATAACAGACGACAAACAAAAGGCTGAAGTGCTCAATTCCTACTTTGCCTCGGTCTTCTCCCAAAAGCGGATCTATGACCCCCCTGGAAAAAGTGAAGCAGAAGTTGAGGGGGCAGGATTGCAGTTTGAGATTGATAAACAAATGGTCAAAGAACACCTAATTTCCTTGAATGAGTTCAAATCCCCAGGGCCCGATGAACTGCATCCAAGAGTAATGAAGGAGCTAGCGGAAGAACTCTCAGAACCTTTGTCTATTATCTTTGCAAAATCATGGAAGACGGGTGAGGTGCCGGACGACTGGAGGAGGGCTAACGTTGTCCCTATCTTCAAAAAGGGCAAAAAGGAGGAACCTGGGAACTACAGACCAGTCAGCCTGACATCCATCCCTGGGAAAATTCTGGAGCAGATTATAAAGAAGTCAATCTGTAAACACTTTGAAATCAATGCAGTGATTACTAGAAGCCAACATGGATTTGTCAGGAACAAATCCTGTCAGACTAATTTGATCTCATTTTTTGATAGGATAACCTCCCTTGTGGACTGTGGGAATGCTGTGGATGTCATATATCTTGACTTCAGCAAAGCTTTTGACAAAGTACCACATGACATTCTGATTAACAAACTAGCTAAAAGTGGGCTAGATGGAACAACTATTAGGTGGATCCACAGTTGGCTACAGAATCGGACTCAAAGAGTACTTATCAATGGAACCTTCTCAAACTGGGGAGAGGCAACGAGTGGGGTGCCGCAGGGCTCAGTCCTGGGCCCAGTGCTCTTCAACATTTTTATTAATGATTTGGACGAGGAGGTGCAGGGAACGCTGATCAAATTTGCAGATGACACCAAATTGGGTGGGATAGCTAATACCCTGGAAGACAGAAACAAACTTCAAAGTGATCTTGATAGGCTGGAGTGCTGGGCTGAAAACAACAGAATGAAATTTAATAGGGATAAATGCCAAGTTCTACATTTAGGGAATAGAAACCAAATGCACAGTTACAAGATGGGGGACACTTGGCTCAGCAATACTACAAATGAGAAAGATCTTGGAATTGTTGTAGATCACAAGCTGAATATGAGCCAACAGTGCGATATGGCTGCAAGAAAGGCAAATGCTATTTTGGGCTGCATTAATAGAAGTATAGCTTCCAAATCACGTGAGGTACTGGTTCCTCTCTATTCGGCCCTGGTTAGGCCTCATCTAGAGTATTGCGTCCAGTTCTGGGCTCCACAATTCAAGAAGGACGCAGACAAGCTGGAGCGTGTTCAGAAGAGGGCAACGAGGATGATCAGAGGTCTAGAAACAAAGCCCTATGAAGAGAGACTGAAAGAACTGGGCATGTTTAGCCTGGAGAAGAGAAGATTGAGGGGAGACATGATAGCACTCTTCAAATACTTAAAAGGTTGTCACACAGAGGAGGGCCAGGATCTCTTCTCGATTCTCCCAGAGTGCAGGACACGGAATAACGGGCTCAAGTTAAAGGAAGCCAGATTCCGGCTGGACATCAGGAAAAACTTCCTGACTGTTAGAGCAGTGCGACAGTGGAATCAGCTACCTAGGGAGGTTGTGGGCTCTCCCACACTAGAGGCATTCAAGAGGCAGCTGGACAACCATCTGTCAGGGATGCTTTAGGGTGGATTCCTGCATTGAGCAGGGGGTTGGACTCGATGGCCTTGTAGGCCCCTTCCAACTCTGCTATTCTATGATTCTATGATTCTATGATTCTATGTATTCCTCCTCCCCACGTAATGTACATATTCACATATCCACTGGAGCAGCCATTGACACCCACCTTCTCTCTCTCTCTCTCTCTCTCTCTCTCTCTTTTAACCCCCCCACTATTTTTCATTTCTACTTTGCTCAGCAACCTCATGAAAATGAACACTTGAACCTCTCCCGAATCCCAGCAACAAAACACTTACAATCCAGTACTAATAAAAATGCCTGTGCCACTGCATCCATGCCTACGCTGGAGATACCTTAAACAGAATCACTTGAGTATGGTAATACTTTCAAGCATGACTAAAAACCTAACTGATGGAAAGTCATATTTATAGCAAACAAAAGTGTTTTTCTACAGCATTAAGAAGGGGGATAATCAATTAGGTCTAACCTTATTAATCTCTTTGGATTTCTATTAATTGGTAAACACTGCTCACCTACATTTTTTAAAAAAAACATCTTTATATGCTGGTGCAAGGGAGACACATGCATGCAAAAGAGGCTTATTAGATTTTTCAGACTGGCTCTCCATTGTGGATTTCTCTGATATCTCTACCCACAATGCTGGGGGCATTGTGGGAGGTGAAAATGGTAGCTAGCCCCAGCTACCCAGTGTTGCTCTGAGCACTGAGACAGTTATTTTCTAAGAGGGCCCAGGAAATGGGGAGCTCGGGGCACTGGCAGATCCCAAGTGTTGGTGCTAATCTCACCTGAACCAAATAGCAGCTTGGAGAGGGGCATTTTTTGTCAGGATCATGGTGTGAGAAGAAAGGGGTAAGCCATCCCTCCCTGTGTGCCAATCACAATCCTGATCCCCCATGGTGGCTATTTAGCATAAGTTTCCAGTGATAAGTTTATCTCACATATCATTTGATCCTGAAGTCTAAGGGCCTTGCTAGACGAGGTCTTAGCGCGCTGTGAGGCCCGGTTTCCCTGCTGTGCGTCCAGATGATGCACAGGGGAATCCGGGGTCAGGCCGTGCTGAGACCTCATTTGAGCCACCATAAGCCGGGACTGCGGAAGGTCTAGCAGGGTCCGTGGCTTTTTGTGGCTACTCATACGAGCACTGTGCCCATCGGGCCGGGGGGGATTCGGGGGGGGAGATTGGGGGGGAAGGCCAGACCGGCAGGAGAGGGGGAGGGCAGAGGGTGGCACAGACATCGGGGACAGGGGGATGGCGAAGGGCGGCGCAGACATCGGGGACGGGGGGATGGCAGAGGGCAGCACAGACATCGGGGACAGGGAGGGAGGGCGGGGAAAGAGTGGGCAGGGGCCAGGGGGGATCAGGAGCAGGTGGGGGGCTTAATTAAAAAAAAACCCACTTACCTTGTCCGGAGTCTTCAGGGTGCACGTGGCCCCTTTAACACTAAAAAAATGGCCGACGCTGCAGGGCTTCCAGAGTCCCTGCACGTCATGTGTGTAGGAGGCGGGGCGGCGCGCGCTAAAGTTAGTGCGCCATCGCCCTGCCTCCCTGCCGGCTTATCCGGCATAGTCTAGCAAGGCCCTAAGAGAAAGAAACTGGCTGAGTTTTAACACTGTTCATTTTATGACTTTGAAGCAATGTCGAGTTATCCTCCTGAGGCACAACAGAAAGCTACTCTTTATAAGGGCTAATAAAGAAAAATGGTCTCTTCAAAAATCACAGAGCAATATTCTAGGAATGATCAACTGACCAGAGGCCAAGTGTATCTCAGTATTAACAGTAAAGAGCAACAGTTGTTTTGAAAGCAGACTCTCGACAATCCGATAGTTGATGAACAAAGGACAAAGAAAAACAGATTAACAGCTGCTGGCAAAGAATCCAGACTTTGTGAAACCAAATGGAACCACACAGCTTTAAAGAAAACATATAAATAAACCCAGATTCAATTTGCTTCCTGACATTTCATGTATCCATTCCTTGGAGAATTGTTTCTCCATGAAATTTCTTTGTGCCCATATGTTCTTGATTCACTTCACATCGCTAGTGTTTAAACAACCACAATTGCTCCACATACAGATTACGGATTATGGTAGCCTGGTTGTGGAACATACTATGCATAGATATGTAACTGGTGCTAAATGGTGACATTTTTTTTCTGTTTGTCTGAGCATTTTAATTGGTCAGTCTGACCTGTCTTTTAAAGCCTTTGGAAGTAGATTTTAGTGCTGTATTTTTATATTTGTAATATTTTATGACATATGATCATTTTGGTCTTCTTTGAATACCACCCTGATAGCTATTTGATAAAGGGCAGTATAAAATATTTAACTAAATAAAATAAAACAAAACATTATAGCATTACTGGCCGTTTTGCTCCTCAGTAAAATCCAGGATTGCAATCCTAAACATACTTAGAAGGGAATAAATTCAACATCATAGTGCAGCTTCTGCCTGTGTAAACATACACAGGATTTGGCTGCATATATTTGGTCGGAAAGTGTGTATAGTAAACCGCTCCCCACTTGCTGAATCTGTCCTGAGTAGAGTACACACACACACACACACACACACCCCACACACACACACCACAAAGCAACCTTGATCCAAATTCTTTTCTACACCATAACCAATGCCATACCTGACAGCCTCAACCTGTCAATTGAAATCACATGGGGCAAAGCAAATGCTCTCTCAGGGATACTCTTCCTACTGGCTGTACTTCAAAATAGCAAGTTACTGCTTTTCCGGTCCTAGAGAATGACACACCGGCTACATCAGGATGAAATCTGTCATAGAACCAGCTTTAGCTTTTAAAAAATAATCTCTGGGTTTTATCTACAGACAAAAACAAAATGCTCAAAAGAGGGTTTGTTGGTCTACACATCCAGCACTTTCTTTAGCCAAAGACAAAAGCAGATATTTTTAAAACAGAAGAGAAAGAAATTAGTGATCATTGACACACACACCCAAAATTATTACAACCCTGAAAAGTATCCCAAAATGATTAAAACAAAAAGATCTGCAAGCACTGGCTTCAAATGCAGCCCAACTTAATGCATATGTAGTCAAAGTAGACCCCACTCAAGTCAATGGGACTTTGCTATCTCTAAGGATGTGTTAGATTCCAGCCAGAAGAGGCTAGCTCACACTTTCCTGTTTTCCAGGACATTCCGCAAACAGACTCGCTTAAGGGATGTTGGTATCGATGGAAGATTATTCAAGTGATAATCTTACCTATTTTTATCATAGAATCTTTGTGAAGCTCCAAGAGTTGAGCAAAGGAATGATTAAGGGAGGAAACTTGAGCAAGACAAAATATCCAGTCTCATTAAGTCAGCATTGCCCAGAAAGGAAGCCAAGTTATGAGTGTGTATGTTTTCCATCTTCTTTCCCCTTCAGCATCCCTACAAATACTTCAAAGAAGTCATCTCATTAGAGGAAATCAATATTGGGAGTCATGGGGTTTGCTTAATCTTAGCACAAACTCAGCTGTCACTATTTGACAGGGAAGGGGAGCATTAACATGTCATTAGTCCCTCTCAGGGGCTAAGTAGACATGACAACAGTAATAGACTCGTGTGTTAGGAAGCGGAGGACTCAGTGGCAGGGTGGAGAGGGAGGCTAAACGCTACACACCCACCCACACCCACACATGCTGTTCCTCTTAATACCTCCACCCCTCTCCATCTCTGTGTTTTCTCCCAGCCACAATCCAAGAGTGGGGCCCAATCTACACTACTGCTTTAAAGCACTGTATAACAGTTTTGACAACTGTATATGGAGTGTGTCCTGGGCCCCAACAGTTGTCAAAACTGTTATAAAGTGCTTTAAAGCAATAGTGTAGATACTGCCTGGGAGTAAGACTGGCATGGAGAAATATAACTGAGGGGACTTGATTTGGGTAGGAAGGGGAAAGGTTCCACAACCCCTTCCTATCCATCACTCCTCTGGTTTAAAATTGCTCTTTTTCTTTCTTTACACCTGTGCAGTGTGACCTGCTGTCACATCTAGCTAACTGTTTCAGTTCTATGAAAACCAAAAGAAGTCTTATGGCACCTTTAAGACTAATAGATTTATTGTGGGATAAGTTTTTGTGGACATCACATGGATGTAGTGTCTTGTCAGTTGGAAGACAAAGAGCTTCTCTACATCCTTACTGCGCTTTCTTCTTCCAGAGTCTTTCCAGGTTTCCGATGGACCCCTTGAGATGGCGAAAACATAATTTCAAATTGAAAATGTCCTTCTTTGGCAATACTCTAAATGTTCAATGAAACAGCACCATATAGTGGCTGAATTATAGTGCAGTTTTTTGTTCGTTTTTTAAATTTTTGTACATTTCTTTTCCTAGATTTAAAATGTATATGTTTTAAATTTTGTAAGGCCACCTTGAGGCCCAGTATTGGGCAAAAGGCAGGATAATAATAATAATAATAATAATAATAATAATAATAATAATAATAACAACAACAACAACAACAACAACAACAACAACAACAACACTGCCGATACAGCACCATTAACTGTAATTACAGCATTTCTGATCTTTTTGGAAGCAGGATAAAGGGAGGAAAGTGCGGGAGACATCCTGGAGATAGATGACATTGTGTAAAGGACCCACAAACCTCTCTGAGAGACCAATCATGAGCATGCAATAAATTGCTCATGTAGAGAAGCTCAAAGACACAAACACACACACACACACACACACACACACACACACACACATATATATATATATATAGGCCATGAAATGCAAAATTACAGTCTGTAGTTGTTTATGCAAAGCTGAAATATCCAAGATAACCACAGTGATCTTCATAACAGCAGTAATATTTTTGGCCATATGCTTCCTTTTGCTGTAATCATCTCTGTACATGGTAGAGTCTAATTTGAGTATCTTCAGCCTGCTCCCACTTTTCATTGTAAGACTGTATTCCAATGCAGACTCTATGACTTGAACATCAGGTATCCCCACACCCTACTCAGGCTTCCTTTGTTCACCATTATTATTATTATTATTATTATTATTATTATTATTATTATTATTATTTATATAGCACCATCAATGTATATGGTGCTGTACATCTTGTCTGATTGCATTTTGGGAGAACTCAAAAGCTTACACAGTATTTTGTGACCATTGAGGTGGCCAAATAAAGGTATTGCAATGATATGGATTTTAGAAATTTTCTTTTCGACTGCTGAAGCATTCCCTCTAGAATTCTCTTAGAATAAAACTTATCCACTGAAGCCCTGGCTAATCAGTTCTTAGCAATCTTAAACTGTTCTTCAGCTTCTGTTAAAAGTAGCAGAGCAGATCTCACTAGTGCACAATAATCCAATCCTACTTTTATTAACTTGCATTGCAAGGGTGAAACACTGTGCAAACCATAGACAGATATTACAGCAATAACACAGTGCAACTGTTAGTGGAGAAGATGACTAAGGTGAGTCATAACTTGGGATAAAAAGGTTTTTTAAAAAATACAGAAGAAATTGGTTTAAGCCGCATTTGAGTCAAATATAATAGAGTGCAGCCTTCCCCAAACTGACATCCTCCACTACAACCCCCAGCATTCCTGACCATTAGGCATAGTGTAGGGTGACCATATTTTGGAAACCAAAAAGGAACACAACATGGTCGCCCCCAAGGGGGCATGTCCAGTACCAATGGGGCATGCCCACCCAAACATAGCCTTGGTCACATGTCTGATTTTACAGCACACATTTAAGACAAATCTGTTCTACATAACATCTTAATGTTAAAATCACTGAAATAAAGAACAAGTGAGAGATTCAATGTATCTGAAATGAACTTCACTCACTCCTACTTTTGTAGGTTTTGCTGTACTTTGAAGCTTTTGCTATACTCTGTGTGTTACATTCTCCCCTTCCCTCAAATATCTTTTCTGACTGTATCTTCACTTATTGCAAGCTGCTGTTGTTGCCCCCAGATCTGTTTCAAATTTGGTATGGCTAAAGCTCTACCTAAAAGCTTTCATGGTGCCAACTTTCAGCTCTTTATCTTTAAAAATGACAAGTTTAAAAAATAATAATTTTAAAACCTCATTTTTTAAAAAAAATCCCAAAAAATCAATGGATGAACAGATCCGTTTCAAATTTGGTGTGGCTAAAGCTCTACCTAAATCCTATCATGGTACAAAGTTTCATCTCTTTATCTTTAAAAATGATGGTTTTAAAAATAATAATTTTAAAACCTCAATTTTTAAAAAAATCCCAAAAAGTCAATGGATGAACGGATCTGTTTCAAATTTGGTGTGGCTAAAGCTCTACCTAAATCCTTTCATGGTGCAAAGTTTCATCTCTTTATTTTTAAAAATGACGATTTAAAACATAATAATTTTAAAACCTCAATTTTTAAAAAAAATCCTAAAAAATCAATGGATGAATGGATCTGTTTCAAATTTAGTATGACTAAAGCCCTTCCTAAGAGCTACTATTGTGCCAAGTTTCATGTCTTTATCTTAAAAAATGACGGAGTTATAAGCATTTTTGTTAATTCCCATTAGAGCTGCTCTTTGGAAAAAAATCCGGATTTCCCTGTCATATGGTCACCCTAGCATAGTGCCTGGGGCCAATGGGAGCGGAAATCCTAAATATCTGGAAGGCTGGTACAGTACAACCTTAATTGATTTTAATTCATGAAGTCTTTCTTTCTGCAACCCCATTTTGTAACTGGGAATCTATGATCTATTCCCTGCTCTCTCAAATATGTGTATGAGGGGATATGTACTCAACACCATTGTCACTTTGGAGAGCTTGAGGCTTCCGGTTGAACATCTGAGTCACTTTAGCAACACGCTCCTTCAGCATATGTGCAGTTTGGGATGTCTCTATTAGCAGGTGGGCTACACAGTACCTGGGGAAATCAGCTATAAACAAAAATCGGCTATAAAAGGCTGGCTGAATGGGAACACACAGATCTGTGTCAGTCAGGTCAAGAGGCTTGCTTGAGTGTCTCTCTGACTTTGCTCGGGGCCTGGTGGCTTTTCCTTTTATGCATGTCATGCATTTATGATCACAATAGAGCTTCACAAGAGTTTGTTGGAGGCCATTAGGCTTAGGTGGGGAGGGTTGGATTAAGCTCCACTTATCCTTCCCCTTTGGCGGTTATTTGCGGGCATTGTGGGTGAGCATAGGAATGGTGAGCATTCTTTGGCACCGGTTAGTGGTGAGGAGTAACGTCTGAGGCTCACAGCTGGGAGCCTTGTGGCAACAGCTGGTGAGATAGGGCTTACCTCTGAGGCCAACCTTTCTCACTCACCCGGAGTTTTGTAACACGGGGGGAGTGACACTGGAAGGCCTACCAACCCCATCCTGGGGAAGCCAGAGGGGTGGTGGAATACAGGCCACACCTCTCTGGCTACGAATGACTCGCCCGATCCCTTTAAGGCCAGATGGATGGCCAAGATAGGATGCCCGCTTAGGCCTCCATCTCTTGCAGAATTTTCAATAAAAGTGGCCCTTATTTTAAATACATTTTCTGTGTGTCGTCTCTTTATTTACGCACTCCACTCACGCAATGGCACTCACACTCTGTTGTACATTTAAAGCATGTGGGCGGCTCCTGTTTTGTGTGTGTGTGCTTGCTTTGCCTTGGTTGGCTTTCAAAATGGGCTTGTGTTTGGTGATCGTGGAATTTGAGCCACTGTGTGTTTTGGGCTCCTATGAACCTTTTGCCTTACTGCTTCTCCCCTTACGGAACTTTTCTTTCTCCTTTTATATGCACAATCTGATTGTCTGGTAAGCTTTGTACTGGTATATTTTTTGCCTTCACCTTTTTGAAGTCCCATCTAGGGTTGAGCACCACGTGTTTCAACCTTTCTCGGCACGAATCTGGAGCAGCACCAGGTTGGCCCAAGGTGCCCCAAGGCCAAAGCAAATTGGCCTCAAAGCCTCAGAGTGCCACAGGATTATTTGAGGTGGTGCAGGGCTGCTCCCCCATACCTGCCTGCCCATCCAGAAAAGCTGGTACGATACCGGTCATAAGTCCAGGCGAGTCCATTGGACTAACCGGATTCACTTCCCTCTCCCTTCCCACCAACCCCTACCACTTTACTTTTAGTATATCTCTATGGCTGCAAACTACAGTGGCCGTAAAGGGGGAATGGCCATTTATGGCTACCATAATTTGTGGCCGTAGAGATATTTTAAAAGTAAATTTCTAAAAGTAATTTAGATATTCTAAATTACTTTAAATCGCAGCTTGACTCTCATGAGGAGGATGGGTTTGAAGGTAAGCCCTACTGGCGGTGGCTCTGGGTTGAGGACATAGAGGTGGGGAGGGGGAGGGGGAGTCCAATGGGCTCCCAGTTAACCTTGCTTCCAGCTTTACCAGGAGTGCCAGCTGTGTGGCCGGCGCCCAGGAACCCACAAAGCCAACCTGCTTCGATGGGGTCGAATCTCACCTCAGCTTCAGTGCTGAGGGGAGGCAGGCACCCCCAAAACACCCCGAGTCAAATCAAGGCCATTTCAGAGGCTCCAAAATGGCCTCTGAGGTGAGTCATAGCTCTAGTACACAGTTTTAGTCCTATCTCACAATGGCTTCTTCTCCTGTCCTGCATCGCTCTTTATCCAGTGCTTCAAGCATCCCATGCATCTTCAGTTAGTTTCTCACTTTGAAGCACCATATCTGGTAGTTGTCTGCATTTAGTTTAGGATGACCATATTTTGGAAACCAAAAAGGAGGACAACATGGCCACAACATGTCCAGCCCCCAAGGGGGCGTGCCCACCTGAACATGGCCTTGATCACATGTCTGATTTCACAGCACACAATTAAGACAAACCTGTTCTACATAACACCTTAATGTTAAAATCACTGAAAGAAAGAACACGTGAGACATTCAATGTATCTCAAGTTAACTTCACTCACTCCTGCTTTTTCTATATTCCGTGTGATAAAGTCTCCCTTTCCTTTAAATATCTTTTCTGACTGCAAATCCTTCACTGGATGACCATAGTCTCACCTCTCTTAACATTTAACACTCTTTCCCCATCACCTTTCTCATATCCATACTCACAGATTCAACCAGTTGTTGACTAGGAACTCACAAGCAGGACATGAGTCCATCAGTACCCTCCCACCCATGTTGCCCAGCAACTGCTATACATTGGCTTTCCACATCTACTACTGAAGGTAGCATATAGCCATGAGGACTAGTAACCATTGATACCCTTCTCCTCTGGGAATTTACAATATCTAAATCATCCAAACTACACCTTATGGTTGCAAATTCCATAATTGAACTATGTGCTGTGTGAAGAAATACTTTCTTTTATGTGTCCTGAATCTCCCATGGGTAAGAGTAAATGTCAATTTAAAAGTTGTGTGTGGAAGTATTCTTTGTTAACCTTGCTTAGTGTATAAACCTATATACATATTAGAAACACACAGTTAGATATAAAAATGGTGCATGAATTATTGCCCATTGATATCTGCATAATAAGAAGAGTCTCTGCAGGACTCAAGAAATTTGTGCTTCTTTTAATAAAATAAAAGCCTTTATATATTATGGCAAGAAAAATAAATAAAATATTTCTCCCTTTTTAAAGAACCAGTGACTGGTTTTAGGCTGTTTTTAAATGTTGCAGATTCTATTTTATTGTATTGTATTGTTGATTATTTTTATGCTGATTTTTTGTGTACGTGAACATTTTATTTGAAGGACAACATTCATTATAAATTAATGATTTCACTAAAACTAGAGAAATCAGTTTGAGTCCTTGATTTCTGCTTCTCTTTTGGTTAGGCTCTAGAATGTCAGTTTTTTCGTATTATTTGTTATAGGACAATGTTTATTCTATGCCTAAAAGCTGGTGAAGAAAAGGCTTCCTCTGAACACATGCAAAGTTTCTTAGCCTCCTCTTCCACACCTCCAGGGCCTCTTCTTTTGCTGATGCAGGGGCTTCACCTCCTCACATACCTTCACCCCATGCTGGTCCTTTGCCCCATGCAGGTCCTCCTGCTGCTGGTGGTCCAACTGGTGGTGGTGCTGGTGCCGCACCTTGGCCTCACTGCTGATGCTGATGCCAGCCAGGAACAAGCTGGAAATGCGTCTCCCAAGCCCCTCCACCATGTCGCCCCGGCCAACAAATAGTAGTGGCCACCGCTACACCGCCAAGGATGCCTCCATGCCCACAGGCGCCAAGTGCTGTCCATCAGCCTTGATAGCAGCGGTGGCTCCCCCCGCTGGACTTCACGCAGGCCCTGCACCTTGCGCCCTGATGGCATGCACAGTGATCAGCAAGGGCCACTTCTTGCTCTACCCCATCACGCAGCTGCTGGACTTCATCATGCCCCAAGCGGCCCTCAAGAGCCACCCAGGCCAGGAGCCGCCGCACTGGGGCTCACTGCTGCCTGCCACCAACCCCAGCCTGGACCCAGCTGAACAGCAGCACTGCTGCCATCTTGGTGCCAGGTGGCTGCTGCAGTGTGCCCTCGGAGAAGGCCGCCACTGCCGCCTCTTCCCCAGTGGCCACCTGCTCCTCGTCTGCTGCAGCCTCCTGTGAGCCGCCCACCTCATCCATCTGGGGCTCTCCTTGGTCGACATGGAAATGGAGAACCCTGGATGTACGAGGTGGGCGTGACTTAAACTGGGTGTTTCTGCATTTTGGAAACATGCAGTTTAAGGCTCCCCTGGCTTCCATTGGGGCCTCTCCTTGGTCGTCGTCACCGTGGCAACCAAGGAGAGGCCCAAATGGAAGCCGGGAGAGCCTTAAACCATGCATTTCCAAAACACGGAAATGCCCAGTGTAAGCTCTGCCCACCTTGTCCATCCGGGGCTCTCCTTGGTCTACGTCATCACGTCGACCAAGGAGAGCCCCAGATGGACAAGGTGGGCATGGCTTAAACTGGGCGTTTCTGCATTTTGGAAACGCATGGTTTAAGGCTCTCGCAGCTTCCATCGGGGCCTCTCCTTGGTCGCCACAGTGACGACGACCAAGGAGAGGTCTGGATGGAACCCAGGAGAGCCTTAAACAGGATTTTGTTTTGTTTTACTGCTTTCCCCAGACAAAAAGGGGAAATCAGGGATTTCCCCCCAGACACGGTTTGCCCCCACCCCCTGTGTCTGGACATGTCCTGTCAAAACCAGACATATGGTCAGCCAAATTTAGTTTGAGAATCACAGTTTGCATGTTCTAGAGTCGGCAAACCAGACAATCTCTATATCTACACAGACAATGGAACAACTAAAAATATTGTATATCCACAAGCATTGTGAAATTAAACATATTAGAAACATCCGCTTTGTCTTTTCTTTCTTTTCAATTTAACCAGACTGAGCCACAGCAACGTGTGGCAGGGTACAGCTAGTAAATAAATAAATAAATGTTTCAAAATAGAGGCCTTGAAACAGTATCTGTCCTGGTGAGTTCCTGATTAGTCTCTCAGCTCCTATCAGGCTGGACCTGGATCAGAAAAAGTGGAGCCTCCACAGCTAGTTTCATTTAGTAAGGCAGCTTCATCCATGCACATGTAAATGTCAATCCCCTGCTCAATCTTAATTTTGATGGTGAGATAGAAGGAATAGAGGTAGATGGGGTTTGGTTTCTCTAAGTCCCACATTTTTCTTGTCCTAAATTCATTCCAGCCAATTTTCGCATCAATAGCAAGCATTTTTGTGCATATTTTTTCTAATATGCCCATTTTGTACAAACATTTGCCTAACATACATATTTCTTGCATGCACTTTTCCTTAAGATAATGCTGTTTCATAAGTTTCCTCCCTTAATATGTGCATTTCGTGTGCTTCCCCTGCCCCACCCTGAAGAATTTCCCTTGGTCTGACTGGAGGAGTGACAGAGGAAAGTCATGTATGACTCCTCTTTTCCTCCTGATTCCTCCCCAACCCTGTAGCATCGTTACTATGAAGTGGAGTCGAAAGAGTTAAATGGCAGGGGTGAGTGTTGCCTATCCTGCCTGGAAAAAATCAGAGCACCGTTGTCAGAGGGCGGGAACAGGGAGCAATGAAAGGCTTATTTATTTATTTATTTATTTATTTATTTATTGTGTTTTTATACCGCCCAATTGCTGAAGCTCCCTGGGCAGTTCACAAAAATTAAAACCATTCAAAGTATAAAACAACAGTATAAAACCATGATATAAAAATACAATTTAAAAGCACAACCAGGATAAAATCAGCAGCAGTGCAGAAATACAAATTTAAATTACAAATTTTAAAAAAGCAAAGTTAAAATTAAATTTATAGACTCTTAAATTGCTGAGAAAATAAAAAGGCATCTAAAGAATATAGTGTAGGTGCCAGGCAACCCTCCTTGGGGAGCTCATTCCACAGCCGGGGTGCCACAGCAGAGAAGGCCCTCCTCCTGGCAGCCACCTGCCTCACCTGCTTGCTTTGAAGTAGACCTGGTCAGGATCTACACTACTTCTTTAAAGCACTTTATAACAGTTTTGACAACTGGTGGGGCCCAGGACACACTTCATATACCATTTTCAAAACTGTTATAAAGCACTTTAAAGCAGTAGTGTAGATCCGGCTTGCACTACTGGCTGTGTAAATAGGGGCATGTTAGCCACAAGCTAATCGCTTCCAGCATTATGCCTCTCCTGCTTTCCACTCCCTTTCCAGGCAGCCAGGTTCTAATGATGCAGCAGTGACTCACTTCCAGCCACAAGGGTTGCTCCCTTCCCCTCCTCTCTAGCCTGTTTGTTTGTTTGTTTTGTAAATCCATGGCTTTGCAAGCTCGCTGCTGCACTTCTTAAACCAGCATCTCACTAACCCCCTGTCCCCTGCCCTGCATTCCCACATCTATCCTGCAGTGGGATCCACCCCTGGTACACCCACTTTGTAAACCTGAACTGAAGCCACCACTGACAGATGAAAAAACAACCATGGTGACATCAGAGCAATGGGAAAAGTCACGGTAAATCGACACTTAGAAAAAGTGCAGTTTCATGAGGAAAAGCCAAATGTGGCTGTGAGTTGGCAGTTGCGTCATATAAACAGTGAGGCACAACTGTGCAGCTGCCACAGGGTATTTAGAGTGTATAGACAAGCCCGAAGTTTCCTTAAGTCAGAAGAAGGGAACCTTTGGATCCAACCTTTCATCAGCACTGTGGGGTGCTGTCGCATGGCTTTATCCCAAGGCAATTATACAGGGGTAGACAACTTGTGGCCCTCCAGATGTTTTGACCTACAACTCCCATCATGCTAGCTAGGGCAACAAGTTGCTCTGCAGTAATTCAACATTTGAAGGACCACAGTCATATTAGTGGGGCCCAGCTGCCCAGGAGGAGATGCCGACTCCATGGAAAAAATGATGTGGCCCTTTTTGGTTGTGTACCTTTAAATGTGTCTGCAGTGCCACGGGATAAAGCCATGGAAAAGCAGCTGCCACCACACCACAGAAGCATGGAAAGGGCACCTCATCAAATACACCAGAGGCACCTTCAAGATTAACACATTTCATTACAGCATCAGCTTCGGGGAACTAGAGCCCACTTCACTGAAACTTAATTTCAAGGAAGTATCTGAAGGATGAGTGAGAAAGTACCAGGAAATTGTGAGAAGCAGAAGAACCGTTTGCGTGGAGTGTCCATTCATGAGTCATCTGAATAGCTTATTCAAATTTAACTTGGAGATAAACAGCTGTATGTATACATCATGGTGTGACTGGCAAAACTGGGACAGAATTACGGGGATAAAAGCAGCTAAAGTCATCAAAACAAAGAGCTATCTGGGTGTTGTTGTTTGAAAGGAAGATTGATTTGTTGGAACAAATATTTGACATGGTTTGTTGGTTTGTTTTAAAAAAGAGCACCAATTGGATAGTATCTGCTGCATTTGTTATATCTATACTACAGCACATGATTCATTTTATGCAGTGGTCAAAACACTAAGTAGAATCAAACTTAGCTCAAACCATTAAGCTTCTTCATGGATCAACTGCATAAAATATTGTTGTGCTTGGACATTAATGAGCTATGCTGACATTTTTACAGCACTTTAACTTACCTTTCTCAACTTCTCTCCTGTGCAGCCGCATCAGTATTAAAACAAAGGCTTCACCCCTATGCATAAACAACCGAGGCTCTTGAGGCAGCTTAAAAACTGAATATTTATCATGGCATAAGGTTAGGGGGCTAAAGTACACAGGCAGATACATGGATAATTATGCCACAGTAAGTATGAGAGGCTGCAATCCTGTTACCCACAGAGCTTCGGCTATTTGAAGGAACGCCTCCTCTCATATGTACCTACCCGGACCTTAAGATCATCTACAGGGGCCCTTCTCCGTGAGCCCCTGCCAAAGGAAGTGAGGCAGGTGGCTACTAGGAGGAGGGCTTTCTCCGCTGTGGCACCCTGGTTGTGGAATGAGCTCCCCAGAGAGGTCCGCCTGGCGCCTACATTGGCCAGCTGAAGACCTTTTTATTCACTCAGTATTTTAACACTTAATTTTAACTTAAATTTAAATTTTACTGTTTTAACTCTGTATTTTAACCTTATATCAATTTTGCTGCGTGGTTTTATCCTGGTTGTGCTTTTTATACTGTATTTTGTATTTGTGTTTTTAACCTGTTGGTTGTTTTATGATGGTTTTAATTTTTGTGAACTGCCCAGAGAGCTTCGGCTATTGGGCGGTATAAAAATGTAATAAATAAATAAATAATAAATAAATACCCATTAGCCTGGGAGTAAACCGCATGGAACTTAAGGTACTTACATTTTAAATGACCTGTATATGAAAGGCATCTATCAGCAAAATGGAAGGAGCAATTTTCAGCAATTCCTCTCCTCCTGCAGTGCTCCTTCCTGCCCAAAATCTGCTCCAGAGAGTTGGGGGACCCTTTGGGAAACAAGGCTGCAGAGGGGAGGGAAATTGTTGAAAATTGCCCCTTTCCCTGTTTGTTTGTTTTAATGGATGCCTTCTGTCAGTGGAGGGATACCACTTGAATACCTCCCTGAGTCTTTGACAGGCCTACCCCAAGGCAAGTTGCCACCTTACATTTAGTGCCGCTGCCACCTACATGCACGCACCTACCCTGTACACTGGCTGCCTCCTGTAAGGCATCCCTGCCTCTCCAGGAAGTCTCAAGTATTGTGAGACTTCCGGAATGAGATGTCTGACATCTCACGAGACTTCAGACACCTTATCCCCGAAGTCTCACGAGACTTCCAGGAGAGGTGTGCAAGCCAGGGAGCAGCCCGCTGCCTCCTGTTCTGTACTGCTGCCTCTTGTTCAGGTGAGCAGATGGAACAGAAAGCAGTGAGACGGAGGTAAATGCGCCTCTGGCTGCCCAAGTGGGCAGTCCAGGTGGGTGGAAGGCATGCAGGTGGGCAGCATGTCCAAGAGGTGGCTGCTTGCTCAGGTGTTTCCTGGACTCCCAAGATGCTTGCTTGGGCAGCTGGCACCAGCTGTGCTCACTGCTTCTTGGTCCCACTGGCCTTGGGCATGCAGCTGGTGGGACCAAGGGATGGTGGGTGCAGCCAGTGGGCATGGCCTGTCAGCTGCGCAAACGAGCAGACCAGGTGAGTTTGAGTCTCCTGTGGGGCCTGTGAGCTCCCACTGTTCTTCTCAAATTTTGCCACCTAATGGGCCCACATCAGGCTGCTTCAGGGAAGGCCAGCTCTGGTCTTTGTGGTGCCACGAGACTCTCCCTTGGGGAGCTGTTTCACAACTTAGGCCAGGGATGTTGAACCTTTTTCAGCCCAAGGGCCAAATTCAACCTCAGAGAAGCTTTCAGGAGCCACATTCCAGGTGTGGATGGGGTGAAAAGCCAAAGGGGCAGGGGCAAGAATACCAGCCTATTGTAGCTTAAAGCTCTTACTGCATGTAAGTCAGCCTTAGGAGAGGCATTTCAAAGTTTTAGAATGGGAAAGAAACTTCACCAAATGATCAGTGGTTGGAGGAACAGGGTCAGGTCCAGGGGAAGGGGCATGGCCAGCTGGGAAAGCCTGGAGGAGCAGATTGGGACCTCAGTGGACCTGAAGTACAACATCCCTAATTTGGGTGCTATACCTGAGAAGCCCTCTCCCTCCTCCCCCACCAGCCTTACTTCAACATGCAAAGGGGAATTGGGAAAGACCTGTATGGAAGGAGGCAATTCCTGAAATACCTTGGCCCCAAGTATTACTGATATAAGTAAACATGTCAGGTGGAACAAACAGGTTTCTTTTTAGTTTTGTTTTACTTCAAGGAGATTATATATTTATGTCCCCCATTCCAGTTCATCAGCATGAGCAGGAGAATTCTACTGATTGATGGATCATATGCAAAGAGTGCTCATCCATGGCTCCCCAGCAAACTGGAGAGTAGAGACCGGTGGAGTACCACAGGGTTCTGGCCTGGCTCAGGGTTGTTCAATATCTTTATAAGTGACTTGGATGAAAGAGTAGAGAGGATGCTCATCAATCAATCAATCAATCAATCAATCAATCAAATTTATTATGGTCATAGACCAGCAGATTAAAAATAGCTAGAAATACAGTAATTATAAAAGCAAGATACAGTAATTACAAAAGCAAGCCAAATTAAGAATAGGGAGACAAGAGTCACTAATCAACAGGTTAAAATAACTATAATTACAACTTAGGATGCAAAATAGTTTATTCACAAGAAGACCAATGTGTTTTGGCCTGTTTCTTATTCTGAGGCCTTTTTCAGGGTAGAAAGAAATGTCTGCAGCGTTTCTTACAGCAAAAAGATTGTCTCCTGTGTGCATCTACAGGGAACCTACTTTGGATGCTTACCTCCTTCTGTTTTTTAATAAAATGAATTGGGCCAGCCCTGGAGTAGATCACAGATTCCAAATTACAGGTTTCTTTGATCAGTGTTTCTTCAAAGTTTGGGCAAACTGTACATTATACAGCTGCAGTGTGTAAGAAATCTGTGATGGCCTCCTCTCAAGTTCCTGGTGTGAGGGAAGAGAGAGTAGTGCTAGAAGAAATTATGGGAATCAAGTGTGTAAAGGAAGAAACAAATAAATGAATCATTCTCTTGCCAGTCGCTTTTCCACTGAAACTTCCGCGCACACCCAGAAAACTCATTTTTATTCTTGCTAGTGTTCCAGAACCATGTTTATCTTGCCAAAATGGGATTCAAAGACCATGGGGCTAAAAGCAGCTAAGTGGGGTGAGGGAAATTTTCAATGAAAAAGAGGCTGGCAAGGGCTGGAGAACTGAACACTAGCATAAGTTGTAGAAGGAGCTGGAAAAGTCAACTGCAGTAAAAACTGTAGAAGGGGAAGGAAATCAACTGTGGTATAAGCTATAGCTCTCCCCCCCCCCAACCCCGGTACACCAGTGTGGTAGCATCGTGGTAGCACTGGTACAACTCACTGCTTTTTTTTGTAGCTCAACTCCATGTGTGTGTGTGAGTGTGTGTGTATGCGTGTGCATGTGTAAAACACCTGCCTGATTTGGGCCAAATCTACAAGTTGTCAAAACTGTTATAAAGCACTTTAAAGCAGTAGTGTAGATTCTGCCTTGCACTTGCAGTAAAAGATCCTGGATTTCAATCTAAACACTTGCTTTAAAGATGTACATTTCTGGTCACACACTTTAATCTTCATAGCACAATAGAAACCATTTCATCCTACTAAAAGACTAGACATGCAATAAACAACCTGACGATTATTGCAGATAAAAAGTGAAATGTCAAGGATAGAGCTCTAAGCATGTTAAATACCCTCCCCTGAGTGACTCACTGCACAAAAGAAAACACTTTGACATCCAAATTGCTCTTCTTCTGTATATCTAAAAAATATGGTACAATCAAGCAATGATTCAGTGATGTTTGGGGGGCTATTTGTAATTTTTTCTAAGCAATTATTTTAAATGGTTTTTTTTCCCCTTCCAGAAAGAGGACGTTTGCATTGATTATTTTTTTTTAAAAAAAGGTCTTGAATTTTAAAATTCTCATCTAAAGATCCTACAGAATAAGAAGTTTCCTGAATTCATACAAGTTGGGCATACTATACCAGTTGACCTAGTCTGGGTCAGATACTATTATTATTATTATTCTGGACCTCTCACCAATGTTTGATATCATCAACCACAGTATCAATCTGGGCCATCTCAAAAGGATGAGAGTTGGTGGCACTGTACTGACCTGGTTCCATTCATTCCTGACTAATAGGATCCAGAGTTTTGTGCTGGATAACCATTGCTTCTCCCTTTGGCTAGTGACCTAGGGTTCCATCTTGTCCCTCGTGCTGTTCAACATCTACAAGAAACTGTTGGGTGGTTGCACTCCATCTGAAAGATCAGGTTCATATTGGGGTGATATGCTGCTTGATTGGGCATTCTTGCTAGATGTGCAGTTGACATCAGTAAGGAGATGAACCTTTTTCCAGGCTGGCCCACCAGTTATAACAGTTCCTGACAAAGTAGACCGTATCACAGTAATTCATGCCCTAATTAATTTCCAGATTACACTACTGCAGCATGTTCTACATGGTGCTGACTTTGAAAAGCATCTGGAAACTGCAATTGGTGCAAAATATAGCAGCTAGGTCTCTGCCAGCAGCTGGGTGTTTTGCCCACGTTATGCCCATTGTAACTGAATTGCAGTGGCTGCTGATTTGTTTCTGGGCTCAATTAAAAGTGCCAGCATTAGCCTTTAAGGATGACTTTAGAGCTGGGCACCTTAACAACCTCTGTCCTCTCTATGTTCATCCCCATATGCTTCAATTATCACCTGAGGCAATATGTCAGGTTCCCCAGCCTCATGAAGCTAAGTGGACAACTGTGAGGTCTAGAGTGTTTTCTGTGTGTTTGCGTTCCAAGGTTGCAAACAGAGAGGTTCATCAGGCGCTGTGCTAGTTTTTGTGTTGTATCCCGCCACAATCCGGAGGGAGAGGCGGGTAACAAATATTATTATTATTATTATTATTATTATTATTATTATTATTATTATAATTTATGTGGTATGTAAAAACTGGGCTCTTTCAGAAAGCTTTTGGTTAACCTGAGAGAGCGCTTCTCCCTTACCAACCCACCCAGTTGCTGAGGTCATTAGACGGCATGCTCCTGGTGGTTCCACGTGGAACTTTGGTCTGATTGGAGTCCACCAGGAGAAGAGCCTTCAGTATGGTGGCCCCTTCACTTTGGAACTCCCTGTCCCTGGAGGTCAGGCAGGTGCTAATACTGTGCTGCTTTCAACGCCTCCTGAAAATAGTTCTTTTCCAGGAAGCATGCCTTAACTGACCAGCCACCATTTTTATTGGTATTGTGTTTTAAACAAAACAATTTTACTATTCTTTTGAAATCTTTTTATCTTTTCACTGTTTTATTCTTATGTTCACTGCTCTGGAATCTATTCTATATATAGAGTGGTATATAAATATTGTAAATAATATATAAGTTTAAATTCCTGGGTGTTCTTTGAGCCCTTCTGGTTAATTGCTGCTCTTACAAACTGTTCTTATTGTTCTTTATTCATTTGGGTTTTAAAAATTATTTTAAATATTACCGATTTGGTCTGCTCATCACCCACAGTCTCTTCGTAGCCCATTTACTTTTGGAGCTATAAGGAAAAACATGCAGGAAGTATTCAACCCAAGTGTTCTGGTTCATAACTCAGTGGCACAGCACTCTTTTTGCATGCCAAAGTACCAGGTTCAAGCCCTGGTATCCCTAGTTTGGGCTGGGAAGACCCCTGTCTGAAGACCTGGAGATCCACAGCCGGTTAGTGCAATGGTAAGCTTGATAGACCAATGGACTGATTTAGCCAAAAAAAGCTTCCAATGAAAACCTGTTCCCCCACTCACTATTCTGGCCAATGAAAGCAAAGGTAGCAAGATGCAGCTGGACAACCATCTGTCAGGGATGCTTTAAGGTGGTTTCCTGCATTGAAAAATAACCATAATCTCAAAGACATAGGGCTCATCTACACCAAACAGGATATAACACCATGAAAGTGGTTTGGAAGTGGTGTATAAAAGGCAGGAGCCACACTACTGCTTTATAGTGGTACTGAAGTGCACTGACAACTGTTGGGGCCCATGACACATCTATACCAAGCAGGATATTACATTATAAAAGCAGTTATGAAAGCAGTATATGGTACATGTCATTGGGCCCCAACAGTTGTCAGTGCACTTCAATACTACTAAAATTAGTAGTGTACATCCTGCATGTTATATACCACTTTCACAGTGGAATATCCTGCTTGGTGTAGATGAGCCTTAAGTTAAAAATAAAAATTCATTCACACACACACTCAAGGTAAAATAACAACAGCAATACACACCTCACATATGCTCATCAAAGGCAATAAAAATTAAAATCCACACACCCCTACACACTCACCCAGCATGGAAAAAACTCCACACCCTCCCCAAGACCATCTAAAAACAACAACAACTCCACACATACTTAACTGGGGGTGGGGGTGGGGGGGATAAATCCATCCCACACTCACCAAAGGCAAAATAATAATAATCTACAGCAACACCCCCCAAGGCAAACAATAAAATAACATCAAAAATACAATACAATACAACCCAAGGCATCATCATCACCATCATTATCATAGTGTGGTATAGTGGCTAAAGTGTTGGACTGGCAGCTGGGAGATTCAGGTTCTAGTCCCCACTCAGCCATGGAGTGACTGGGAAGAAGCCCAGGCCCAGCTGAGGTGAGCCCTGTGTGCGCCGGCTGCAGGCCCAGGTGCTGGGAGGAAGCCCGGGCCTAGCTGAGGTGAGCCCTGTGCACAGCGGGTGTGGCTGCAGGCCCGGGTGCTGGGAGGAAGCCCAAGCCCAGCCAAGGTGAGCCCTGCACGTGGCAAGTGCTGGGAGGTGGGGCTGGAGGACCCGTTCCCAGCCTCCAGCCCTCCCAGGGCCGAGATTGGCCTTTTGCTGGCCCAGCGTGATAGCGCCGACCCAGCATCGCTGGGGGAGGGAGCTGAGAGACCCGTTCTTGGAGAATGGGTCTCCTAGTTCCTCCCCCCCAGCGACGCAGGCCTTCTGTGTGCTGGCACGCTTGTGCCACCACAGAGGAGAAGGGGAGAGCGTCGCTGGGGGGCAGGGGTTGCGAGGCCCGTTCTCGGCTCTCCCAGCTTCCATCGGGGCCTCTCCTTGGTCACCATGGTGACAACGACCAAGGAGAAGCCCCGATGGAAGCCGGGAGAGCCTTAAACTGCACGTTTCCAAAACGCGAAATGCCCAGCTTAAGCCACGCCCACCTCATCCAACTGGGCCTCTCCTATGATGTCGACAGAAGAGGCCCGGATGGATGAGGTGGGCATGGCTTAAGCCAGGCATTTCCGCGTTTCGTGAAGGCGCAGTTTAAGGCTCTCCCGGCTTCTATCGGGGACTCTCCTTGGTTGCCATAGTGACAATGACCTAGGAGAGGCCCTGATGGAAGCCTGGAGAGCCTAAACAGGTTTTTTAAAGAGCTTTTTTCCCAGACAAAAGGGGGGAAACAGGCATTTCCGGCCGGACCCGGATTTGGCCCCCCTGTTTCCGGGCATGTCCGGGCAAATCCAGACGTATGGTCACCCAAGATTCAGGTGTCATCACCAACCCAAATAATTTTCTGCCTCTAGAAAACAATGCAGCTTGTTTTGAGTGGCAGCACCTCTTCCATGAAACTCATTTCTATATACAATGGACATGTATTCTACTTTATATAGGACAGTCCTCTAGTGGAAAGCAGGTTGTTCTGTCAAAGCCTAGTTGAAAGTCTAAGAAGCATAAGGAGACAGAGCAGGGGCCTTGAAGTTGCCCATCAATACAGATCAGATGGTCACAGTCTTCCTGGTTGAATTATTCTTTCCAAGCTTTCAATATGGTGAAGAGCAAGGTGCATAATTATGAAAATAACATAAACAAAACAGGCAAAAGAAGTGTGGAAGGAGGAGCCAGGTGCTCACCAGGCTCTGAAGGAATAGCTTTTACTATCTGGCACTGGGACTACCAGTTCCGGCACCCCCAGCACGAAGCTGACACATAACATACATAATTTCTGCCAGGGAGAAAGCCCTCGGAGGGCATGGAAACTGCTGCTGCTGCCCCTTTTCCATGACCAGGGTATGTTTCTGGGCCTTGGGAAATGGGGAAATGGCAGCAGCAACAGCAGGCACAAGAAGAAGATTGGAATATTTCATTTATTTTAAATAAGTTTAAATATATTTCATATATTTTAAATAAGTTTTTTTCTTGTCAAATATCTCCCCCTCCCAATTCTGACCAAAGCTTTTCTCATTTCTGAAGTAAACCTTTAAAACAAAATATAAAAAGTTGTCTCAACAAAAGTAGTACTGATATATTAGTTGAAAGATTTTTTTTTAAGCATCTCTATAAAAATTAGAGCACCAGAGAACATAAATCGATTGAGAGAGATATCTACTCCATATTGTGACTATTGATTTCTCTTCAAGCAACTGTGTATTTACACCAATTCCTGTAGGAAAGGATCTAAGAACTAAATCAGTTGTTCTTTTTAGAACCAATATAAAATCAACACAGCATGTAGTCCTGTTCTATGAGAACAACAGTACATTTCAGAATGCTGTTGAATTACTTACTACAAATGTCTTACTTAAACAGGTTGGGGAGAAGTTGTTTTGTGAAACACATGGCAGCTGTGTGCATGCTGCTTCTGGAGTCACTGGTGGTGCTGGACAACAAAGAGGACTGAGGATGGCTGGCTGGGCAGAAGTCCCAGGCTGGAGGAGCAGGCCCAGGCATGCCAAAAATTGAAAACTCAAAGCATGTGTGCCATGCAGCTGAGGATAGCCAGCTGGAGCTCTGGACCAGTCGGAAGCAGGCCTGGACAGTCACATGTGTGCCATGGCTGGAGAAGGAGGACACATTGCTGAGGATGGCCAGCTAGAGCCCCGGGCTGAGGGAACGAGCCTGGGCAGCCACGTGTGTGCCGCAGCTGGAGAAGCAGGACCAACCATCTTCCGCCACTGCTGCCACCAGTCCAGTGCCCATGCCGCCACCTCTGGTCCACCGCTGCCACCACCACCAGCCTGGTGCCGCACTGCCACTGCCACCAGTCCAGTGCTGCCACTGGTTTGATGTGCCATCAATGCTGCTGGTGTTACTGTTTCTGTGCAGATAGCCAGATAGCCAGGTCTTTTTGGCGCGCTTTCCAAGTCTCAAATCTTGTGATACTTCTGGGATGCCAGAAGTCTCACCAGAAGTCTCGTGAGATTTGATACTTCTTCCTGGAGAAGCAAGCAGCCAAAAAACAAGGCTTGACCATCACTGCCATTTTCTCTGGTAAATTGCCCCCAGCCCCGGTTGCCCCATCAAGCCTCATTTTGCCGGAGGACTCTGGACACTTCCGGGTATGTTGGTCACCCTAACTTTTGTCATATGCTCACCATGAGGACTAGAATATTTAAAATGTTATCCCTAAGTCATGAGCTGTGTTGAAACAAGTTGTGTTTCCCAAAATATAGCTTAAAAACTGCTCTGTTACCTTTCAGATAGTGAGGGCCAACAATCTTGTGCCATCTTGGTTCTAGCAGAATCTGCCTTCTCTTTTGTACTGACTCAGCTGTTAACAGTTGATCAGAATTCAGAAACCTGCAGAGTCACAGTCTCTAAAGTCAATGAGAGTCTTTCTTTGAAGCTCAGGGGACCCGAATCAGATCCTACAACATGCAGCTCCACACTGACTTTAAATATATTCCTCATTTCAGAGAACTGCAATGCAGATAAACCAAAGGGAGGAAAACATCCCCTGCAAATGAATCATGCACACACGCACAAAAAATCCAACTTATTCAAAAGTGCTACTCAACTGCCTGCAGCTGTTTCAGCATACAATGATGATTACATTTCCTAAGTTATGAAAACAGATTCTGGTATGAGAATGCTGATGGATCATTAGTGAGAGGACTGCAAGACATTACTACGGTGACACTTGAAAAATATATTAAAAAGCAAGAGCATTGTGACTCTTCAGACATTTAAAACTTTCATTGCAACATAAGCTTTCATAGAGTAGAAGAGCCCATTTTGCCAAGATGTGGTCTAAAAAGTTCATAGGTATACCTGTAGCAAGCACACACAGTATCACAGAACAGATCATTGTATTGAGTGAAACATTTCAGACCTGCTTGTTTACATATAAGAGGATCACATGTGTTATTCTGCTAATCTAATGCTACGTGTGGCTGCCCTTGAAGATGATTCAGAAGCTGCTGCTTGTGGAAAATATGGTGACCAGATTGATAGCAGGGATCCAAAGATCTGAACATATAACACCAATTCTGGATCATTTGCACTGGCCACCTGTACATTTTCAAGCCCAATTCAAGGTGCCGGCTTTGACCTATAAAGCCCAACACAGCTGGGGACCAAAAGTATCTGACAGAGTGTCTCTCCCATTGTGAACCTATCCATACACTACAATCATCATCTGACGCTGTCCTCCAGGTGCCTCCTCTGAGGGAGGTCTGGAGGACAGCAGCAAGGAAGAGGGCCACCTTCCAAATGAGGTTTGCCTGGCACCAACATTGTCATCCTTTGATATCAAGTTAAAACATTCCTCTACTCTAAGACTAGATCTACACTACTGCTTTATAGTGGTATTGAAGTGCACTGATAACCGTTCGGGCACAATTCACATTCCATATACCGCTTTCATAGTGTTACTTCCTGCTTTTTATTCCACATTTGTAATGATTTGACACAAGGTGTAGATCTGGCCCCAGGCATTTGACAGCATATAATAAGGTTTTATCTGGTCCTGGGGAGGGGCGGTAGTTTCATTGAGTGTTTTAAAGTTCTTTTGTTGGGTTTTATATTGTTTTACATTGCACATTTAAGGTATAAATCTTTTGTAAACCTCCCAGAGAGATTTTGCTACTGGGCAGTATAAATAATAATAATAATAATAATAATAATAATAATAATAATAATTCATTCTTATTTTATTATTATTATTTGATAGCACATGGAATTCAGTATCCTGAAAACCACAGCTTCCATTGCTGGATACTTTCTAACCCAGAAGTCTCTGGCAATGACCTTGACAGTAGGTGAGCAATGCTTGACAACATTTCAGAAGCCAGAGGGAGGGCTGCTCAGTGACTCCAGTGGTGAGTGGTGGGCCGCCTTTTTTTTTTTTTTTTCTGTCGATGGCCACAATTCCTCAAGAGTCACATTCCAACTATGGGCAAGACCATCCACCTTTCTCTCTTTTGTTATGACACCCCTTATCTCTTTGTAAACAGCCCAGAGAGCTTCAGCTATGGGACAGTATGTAAATGTAAATCATCATCATCATCATCATCATCATCATCATCATCATCATCACTCCCTTTGTCCCTCTGCCTCCTCTTCCTTCCCTCCTAATTGGCAGCTGGGTAAGAGGTAGAATGCTTTGGCCCACGGTCTGAATTGACTACTTGCAGAGTGCTTTTGAAATTAGATAGAAGGCCTCATGCACTTCTAAGGTCACGAGTCACCCACCCCACCATTAGATGATGGTTCTGTACTGCTGACGTAGCATTTTTCTCAATGGCGAGCAGAAGAAACTTACATCATTTATACAGATCATGAAATTCAGCTTTAATTAGTGTTACCTTGCACACTGCAAAATTGTGTGGGTTTCAATTGAACTATTTATCATTCCACTTTTTGTTATCCATGGTATGAACCTTTTTCCCAATTTGGGGAAGCTGGTTCATAAACAGACTCACTTTCTATCTTCTATGCTTTTTTCAAGTTTCACTGTTAACACAGCAACTAGAACTTCACATCTTGGATCTTGGTGACAGGAACAAGACCTACTACATTGGTTTTTGATCCCTTTCTAATCAGTCATTTTAACCTCAGAGCACACGAAATGGATGTTTTCATTAAGCTATCCACAGCAGCCCTGACTTGTAGTAATTATTAGAAGTAGTAATCTCTAAGGTGAAGCCCTAAATGTTGAGCATTGGACATAGGACTCTTCAACGGTGCAAGACCCCTGCTGGAATTAAAGTGCTCCAGTTACTTCCAATGAGACAGTGCCATCTAATGGCAAAATTACAGCACAATACCAGGTTTACAAACTAAGAGATCGCTCCATTTCCACATTATGTTTGGGGCTTTTAAACCTGTGATTTCCAGGGGATAGCTCAGGAGAGGCCTTGGATGCTGACGACATCATGTAATGGAACTGCAAGCTTCTGTGAGTGGCCAATCACGAGTGTGCTATAAATTTCTCATTTAAAGAAGCTCACAGAGAACTTTATTTCCAACCAATAAGAGCCCTGATGAACCTCTACTTTGGTCAGAAAAGACTCTAGCATTTTTCAGTGGGAATGATCGAGTTTGCAATCCATCATCATTGGTGAGGAAAAGATGGTTTACAGCCTGCCAATGACTCTCCCTTTGCTACTTCCTACCTCCTTCCTCATTCCTTAGTTGAAGCTTTCCTCTGATGGGGAAAGAGCATGGATAGGGTGGGCAGCTCCATCATTGTATCTTTGGAGTATTACAGTCAAATTCTCAGAGGATTCCTGCAAAGATTACCAGGCATTCAATTGTAACACTAAAAAGGTGCAAATGATTTTGCAGATGAGCACCTAAGTGCTCAACCATCCCTAATATTTTACACATCAATCCTAAACACAATTACTTGCATTTATTAAGGGTTGCTTCACACTTTCACCTAATTATTCGATTTCCTTGATGACTCACAAATGTAAACTGTAATTTACATGTAAACTGACTCCATTGCAAAGCATTTCATTTGAGGTTATAGAAGCATTATGGTGTGGTTTCAGATTTGTGATGGTCCTTCACACATACAAGTCAGGACTTCATGCTATAGTGATTGAGTGATGTATGTACATGTGTGGACCAGAATATATAATGCCTCGCATTTTCTGGGACTACTTCTGAGACAATATAAGGGCCAAGGTGTTAGGACAATGAACTTCAGCGTGGCTTTCTCAGTACTGCATTTCATCTGCTAATTTATTGCTTGGTCATGGTCTACTCAGAAGTAAGTCCCATTGAGTTCAATGGGGTTTGCTGCCTGGTATGTGAATACTATGTACTGTATAGGATTACAGGCTGAGACAAAAAAAAAACTTACACATACTTCCTTGGGAGTAACTGCTAGTGAATTCAGTGGAACTTATTTCCAAGTAAACTTTCAGGCTATTTTACATTCTGCTTTGAATTTCAGCATCTTGAATAATTTGCAGATACAGCTATGTTCCTTTGCATCATCTTTACCAAACAAATCATGAATGTGTAAAGGGAAAAGGCTCCAGTGTGAATCCATTGTGAATTCTAAGCCTCTTTTTTAAAAAAGAGAAAAAAAGGAGGGAGGAGCCGTCACTAGGGCCCAATCTACACCAAGCAGGATATAACACTTTAAAAACATTATGAAAATGGTATAAGTAATGTATCCTGGGCCTGAACAGTTGTCATGACTATTATAAACCATTATAAGCAGTAGTGTAGATCCTGCCTAGAACTGTGAAGGCCTTTGCTCCAACTTCAGATCATTTTCTAAAGTGAATCTAATGAAGCAGCTTGTCATGTGTTCGGTTTGCAGTCATATGTGTCGGCTGTTAAGATGCTTGGATTGTGTGCAATATGAAACTGTCTCTAACATACTTGTCTAACATCCACTTATGAGTTAGACACATCACATATGCTGTGTTTGCAGTACACCTGGATGTGGCAAACAAAACATTTCAGACCTCTTACTCCTGTTCTTCCAATCCCAAACCGAGATAATTACTGGCAAAGGTCAATTGTATTGTTTTTGTCGGTTCCATCTATTGTGGTTTGTAAAGGCAGAGACAAGGTCACATCTGTTTTCTGTACAACACCCAGCACAGCACGAAGTCTTAAATATTCATACTAGTAGCTGTGAAGGACGAGGGCCTTGCTGGTTTGCGGGCTGTACTGGCTCTTTAACTGTACTGGCTTTTAAATTGTATTATTCTTTTTGCTTTGTATCTGTTCTGGTATGTGTTGTGTATGATGGTATGTTAAGTGGAGGTGGGAGTGTGGAACTCCAAGGTCCGAGACTCCAAGGTCATATTGGGCCTCTCACCTGCAGGTTATCTCCATGGTCGTTAGGATAATTGGGTTTAGTTGTGAGAGAAAGGGCGAAGCCCTCCCTAAGAGGGGAGGGTTGTTAAGAGCCAGGCCAAGCTGGGGGTTGGTTCAGCGAGGTCATGGGGGCCTAAATCCAAAAGGAGATAAAAAGGGTATCCTGTTTGGGATGAGGATTGTCTGTTCTGGTTTTGGAGGAAGAACACCCAAGTCAGCCTGGGATGGCTGCTCGGAGTAAGCTAGGGTCTTTGGTTTATTTTAAATGTCTGGATTTCCTGAGACAAGGCTAGCCGCTTTTATGGCTGGGGGTGGGTTGTGTGTTTGAATGTTTTAGATAGAGCCGTGGCTTCTAGTACATTATCCTTTTGTGATCCCTCCTTTAACTCCCCTCCCTTCCCATCCTCTTTCCCCTTTCTTCCCCATTTGCTGCTACCTCTGGCCAAAACCTTATGTGTCAGTTTTAGCTGAATGGTATTAAACTTGTTTTGGCCCTTAAGCTGAGTGTGTGTGTTTTATTCCAGGAATCTCTAGCTTGTCCCGGTTGGGAAGAGGGCAAGGGCGAGGATTGGCCGGGGACAACAGGACGTTTGGTCTGGGGCCTACCTTGCAGGAAGGTTGGATTGACCCCAGCCTTCGTCTACAGTAGCCTATGGCTTCTGCCTCTTAATATCATTTAAGATCTAATCCATACCGACTTGCAACCATCATTGGCATCATAAGGCTCAGAGTTTTAGGCTGTTAAGACTTTCAAAACTCTCTAACCCAATCCATGATTTGCATCCATTAAGCATCATCCTCTTGTAAAAAAAAAAAAATGCATTTGAAAGCTTTTCCCTATCTACAATAGTAATGGGTAGCCTGCAGGCTTGCTAGGTTTACAGGCTGAGGTAACAGGCATAACCACATCCACCACACTGTACACACAAACATAATGCCATTCTTCTTCATCTCCCACACCCTTTTATAGAGGTTAAGCCCTGCCCTCAGCTGCCACTTTCTGAGTAATAGGGATCGCCTATAGGGTGCCGCTTTAGCTACTAATTTCTCCCAAAACCTACAGCGTTGCTGCTGGAAAGCAGCATCAACAGGGTCACATGGCAGGAGAGTGTGTGGGCTATCCAGCCAGGAAAATTCACAGCCCCGTTGTCACATGGTGGTAATGGGCAGCGAATATCAAGTGACTGAAAACCTTCAAAAGCATTTTGTTTGTTTGTTAGTTTTCCGGCCACTCTGTGAAACACTGTAGCTTTGATAGCCTGTAACTGTGCATTTGCACTGCTACAGTAAATTGAATTTATGTATTATACGTAATAACTGACATTACTTTCATTTTAGAAAGTGACTTTAATGTCACCATAGCAACCATTACTAAACACTCACATGGACACACACACCTCGCCATCCTGTATTCTCATGCCTGCCCTGCACAGGGATCTGTCCCCTAACTACACCTGGTCTCTTAATCCAAACTGAAGCCACCACTGACACATGTACAAAGAACCATGGTTCTATCAGAGCAAAGCAAAAATTTGTGGTAAAACAACAACAGAGTGCGACTGCGCAGTCATGGTGGTGTATAGACAGTGTACAAACAAGCCCCAGGGCTCCCACTGACTTTGTGTATCTGGTAAGCACCAAGTTGGGAGAGAGGTCCCAACCTGGGGCCTACCAGATGTGTTGGACTGCCAATTCCCATAATTCCCAGCCAGCACAGCCATTGGCCCTATGAACTGGAAATTAAAGAAGTTGCAGGCCAACGTATCTAAAGGGCATCAAGTTGGGGAAGGCTGATATACACCAGGACTTATATATATAAGGGTGCGTGCACTGATCACAAGATTTGTTTTGGACCCCAATTTTGATGATTCAGAAAACAACCTGATTTGACTCAACCAATTCAGAGGCTTGCCAATTCAACTTGGGGATTAAATTTGAATTCCTCCATTAATTATCATTAGAAATCAACAAATGAATGATAACCTTTGTGCTGTTAGGCAGAATTGGATGAAACCTGCAGGCAAAGTAGCTCCTTGTGAGTGGATGACTCCTGGTAATTTCAAACTCAGAGGTGAAAGGTGGGGGAGGTTCTGCTGGGGCTCGTTAAAGTTTTTTGTTTAGTTTTGTTTTATAAGTTTTTTCTTTCTTGGCAGAACTGAATGACATTTGCAGGATAGCTGCACTTTCAGAGGCATTCTTGTCTGCCATGTTTCAGATGAATAGGTGTGTGCGGGGGGGGGGGGGGCAGGCAGTGTTGTTCAAGGGCAGCCTTTACAGATTATTGATTTTTTAAAAAATACCCTACTGCCCTATGCCATATATCATTTTCATAATAACTGCCCTCAAACAACTTTATGGGTGATGGTTATGAAACTGACATATGACACAGAGGTAGCCTAGCTAAACAAACAAAAATAAAAAACCTGCTACATTTCAGAAGAATAATTACACCAGTTTTTGTAGAAGTGGAGGCTGTATACTTTGGATGGTGGAGTGATCTGCTTTCCCTCCCCCCTGATTTCTCTTCTTTCTCTTCTTTCTTTCTTTCTTTTTTTTTTTTTTTTTTTTTGCCATCTGTACGCAAATAGCATATGTCACAGAGATATCCCTATGCAAGAAACTGCCGACATTTCATAAGGATAGATGACGGGGCTAAGAAGTTATGAAAAAACAGTTTATGGCTTTGTTTGTTTGTTTGTTTTTCTGCTCACAAAAGTCAAAAAAAGTGAAATAAGTCAGGGTTCGATGGTGGGTGTGGAATGTACAGTGGCAGAGGCAGAAGGACTTGAATGTCCAGCGTTTTCCAAACAAGCACCCAATGCTACACCCTTCCAGTTTCCAGGCCTTAGCTAGACCTAAGGTTTATCCTGGGATTGTCCCGGGGTCATCCCTGCCTGCTCCCGGGATCCCCTGTATGTCATTTGCATGAACAGGGATGACCCCGGGATGATTCTGGGATAAACCTTAGGCCTAGCTAAAGCCCCGGAGGCTCCAGCCAAACTTTTTAATGTTCCTGCTCTTGGCAGGAACTAGCAAAGGTAACTGAATGCTGAAACAATTCTATGATATGTTCCTTCAGCATCCCTTCCCCAGAGCACTGGGATTGGAGAGCCACGGTAAAATTGTTCACTGTGATTAGAAGCTAGGGCTGCCAGTCACAAAACTACAGCCCCCTCCCCTCTCTTCTCACCTGTCCCCACCCTGGTGTTGTCCTTATATGAAAGTTTGGGGAGAAAATATATATAAAATACTGGAGAGACAGTGTGTTTCTATGTCCCTTCAAATCTCAATAACTAGCAAAGCTTCAGGAATGTAAACATTTGGATTTGCTCCACTTTGGCGGAGCTCTACTTCCGTTCAGACATCTCCTAAATCTGTCCAAACCAGCTGGATTCAGCTTCAGATTCTGGATTTGGATGAATCAAAAGCACACACCCTTCTACTCCAAAGCCACTGATCACCTTAGTAGATTCTTCTCTCTGTTTTCACAACGGGCTAGCTCTAACTCCTCAAAGCCCTTGGCCCAAGCAGCTGTTCAAAGACACAACCTCTGATCTTGGACCCATAAGCAGGGGCACCAAACTGCCCACCAAACACCTTGGCACCAGCCAGAATGGTCCCTCTTCATTTCATCTTCATTGTCATTTACTGTGGAATATCTTCCAGTCTGACTTCTATCTGATTAAATGGTGCAACATTCATTTCTCTGGAGACGCCCCACCCCCCAGATGAGCTTCACACTAAAGTTTTAATTATGTCTCCATCTGACAGTCTGCCATTCAACATTACAGATCCTACTGAAGGGTGACTGAGGCAAAAAAGAATCACTAAAAGGGGTGCTTCTGTGGCATATATGTTTTCTTGAAAATGTCTCCATCATTTTACATCTGTCTAGAAATAATACACTATGCTGAAAAATGCATATCCCTGCAATAGGATTGCTAACTTAGATAAAACCCAACTGCAAGAGTCTCTTTCTGGTCCCTTGTAGCATGAGGAATTACTGTACATTTAGTATGCTATTTATTGACTGCCTGGGGAAAGCCTTAAATTGCACGTCTTCATCTCTTTTTTTCATGTGGACGACATATGCATTTCACTACTCATGCATTTATTTCTTATTGCTAGTATTCTGGATACTTACTGGGCTCCATCACACCAGCGATTTATCACACACTTCCCATGCCTGGTGTGCAGTTTTGCAGCCCGATACCCACATGACGTCATCCACGGCCTGCACTCATTTCTGCTCTTATCCTCCACGTTTCATTTCTTTTTGGTGTGCAGAAAGTCTGGATTATTTTCCTGCCCTGTGAAACAAATGCTCTCCCCCCCTCCTGTGTATTTCTGTAGTTGTGTTCTATCAACCATCCCATTCTTTGTTGAGGGCGTGTGTGTCTAAGGGAGGTCTCGCTAACAAAAGAGGAGGGTGGTGCGATTCTCCACTCAACTGTGAAGGGGAGGAAGAGAGGTCCCATTTAACTCTGTTCTTACTCCTGAGTAGCATGACTAGGGGTACATTTTCACCTTGAAGGAAATATGGAAAATGCACCCTCCTCGCCCACAGCTCCCTCATTTTAAAACATAAAGAGATCAAAATTGGAACAGTGATAGCTCCTAAGTAGAGTTTTCGGCATGCCAATATCAGTCCATCCCTTGATTTTTTAAATTCCCCCTTCCTTAAACCCTTTTCCTGGTAGTCTGCAAGTGCAAAGGATCGATCCTTTGATCATGCTAAGTTGTGCATTTCCAAGTTTATAAAATAGCAATCTGCTGGTTCCCTTACTCAAGAGTAAATCTCATTGATTTCAACTGCATTTACATCCAATTCATACTAAAATCCCATGCATGCATTCCTTTGAGTAAACCCCATTTTAGTAAGTCTGTTTCTGTTCAATGGGGTTTACTCAAAGGTGAGCATGCATTGAAATTTAGTATGAATTGGATGTAAATGCAGTTGAAATCAATGGGATTTACACAACCCTGCAACCCTCTCCAGTTCATGCTCCAAAGTCTCCAAGCAGGTTGAGGGGAATGGGCGTAGCCTAGGCAACAGGGAATAACCACGAAAGTACATAGGAGAGAGACAGAGTCCCCCCCCCCCGCCCGAAGTGAGTTCAGTAACGAAAGAAGCTACTTCCTAGGAAAAAGCAGTGCAAGACCAGGTGGGAATCTACACTGGTGTTATTCTAACATTTTGAATGGGTTACTGTGACACATAGTGTCACGTGACCCTGGGTCTCCAACGTTGTAAATGAGTCGTACTTACAGGTTCTATTTCTTAGTTCCAGCGTGGCTACAGATTCATGCGCCTCGTCCTACCGGTAATTCTCCCCTCCCTTTCTCAGAGCTGCTGGGTTTGCTCCGCCCACTTCCTGTTCTCCTTCTTTCACCCGGTTTGCTGTCTTATCTGCTACAGCAGATAAATCACACCAGCGTTATACTGTGCAATCACTGACAATTGCATGCAAAGGACTCAGAAGTTTTCCACCTTAGAATCTGCTTTTATTGTGAAGTACTCCCATGCATCCTGCCTTAAAATTTGAATCAAATTGGGTCATCGGTTGATTTTTTATGATTTTTTTTTTAACATTTCCCCCCTCTTTGCAAAGGAGCTGAGGAGCGCTCAAAGGATCGCTATAGCTCCGTTCAGGAAAATTAACAAGGGTCCAAAGTCCCAAACTCATGACCAGCGGGGCTTAAATGTGGCTGTTGCTAAAACTTTTCAATTTGGTCTCCTATCCCAACCCTGACCAGACCCAACTCTGCTTAGCTTCAGCAAAGTGGCTGGCTCCTATGCACTCAGGCTATTCCCTGGGACCTGCATTAAGATGTTTTGGGAGGAGGTTTGTGTGTGTGCTTATGACTATTGCCCTGCACTGCTGGCTAGGAATGAGGCAGGCAGTGGGCGGAGCAAACCCAGCAGCTCTCAGAGAAGAGGGAGGGAGAACAACAAAAGGATTTAACAATGTACCCTGCAGTAACGTTACAGCTGCAGAGAACCAATACAGAGAACCACATTAGAAAGGGACACTAGCAACGTTATAAGACTAGTGTAGATCCAGCCCAGGAGTGCGCATGTTGATTACTAGGGAGGGCAAAGTGTCCAATTACCACCAACCAATGAACTGTAGGGGGAGGTGCAAAGAAGATCTGAGAGTGCATCTCAATGGAACAACAGCAATCCGCTGGTGCACAGGAGAGGAGAGGTGTAAAGATGAATGAAACGTAAAAGTGCGAAGGTGTAAGTGCTCAGGCTTTCATACACTATGGAAACGAAGGTGGATAATTTGAGGGCAAACATGTAGGTGGAGTACCTGCTTTGCATACAGAAGTCCCCAGATCCCCAAGCAGGGTTGAAAAAACCCTGACTGAAATCCTGAAGAGATGCTGCTAGTCGATGTCAACAATACTGGGGTAGATGGACCAATGGTCTGCCTCAGTATAGGGCAGCGTCCCGTGTTCCTGTCTACTAGCACTCAGATTTTAATGCAGTCCTTCACATGATTTGCAGAAATAACATTAATTCAACTTATTTGTGCTGAATTCCATAATGTTCTTTTAGCTCATGATTTATTTATTTATTTATTTATTTATTTCATTTTTATACCGCCCAATAGCCGAAGCTCTCTGGGCGGTTCACAAAAATTAATTGTTTGGGTTTTTAATGCTTATTATTTTGGATCTGGGGAAACACGAACATCTAGCCAAAAAGGCTGCCAAACTATACTACACATTTTCAATCCGTTGGTGCATTATTTTTGTCCTATGAAATAACTGGACCCAGTGCTGCAAGCATGTCACATGTGAGTCAGTTAGTATCACTGAATTAAGAATACGCACCTGTGCAATTACAGAGATTGCGTTAGCTGCGATCAGGTTCCAAGTTGTTTTCTATTCCACATGTGAAGACTAAAACAAAAATTGGATTTGAGCATCCTAGCAAGGCCAAATTTTAATTACACATTACACAGTCCATTAACATAATTGTTGAAATTCCATGGCTATTGACGTTCTAGATCACTTCCTCTAACAAGACATTTTTCACTGGCAATTATTTCAATTAATGGTTCAGATGAGATGACTGCAGTTTCCACAGAATTTAAATGTTTCAGTGACAGGTGTAGAGTTCTCCGTTCCACTGAAGGCAAAACTTAGCTCAGCTTTCTTGAATGTGGCACCCTTCCGATGTGTTGGATTACAAGTTCCAGCAACCCCAGCCTTAGCCTAAATAGGGAGGGCATATTAATCCTGGTAACTTGTCTCTAGCAGCCTCCCCCAACCTGGTGTTCCCCAGAAGTTTTGGACATCAACTCTCACCAGCCCTACCCAGTGGGGCCAATGGTCAAGAAAGGGAGTTGCCATCCAAACATCTGGAAGGCACAAGGTTGGGGAAGGCTGGTCTATAGCAAAACCCTGTAGAATAAATTGAGTGCATCTATAGAAGTTCACCTATTAAGAGGCCACCTGGGATTTAGCATAAAGCCTCCATCAGAAAAGAGAGCTTGCCTGAGCTCAGTCTAGGCATCAACATCCACCTCTCTGATGAACATTGGCATACCTGGCATAATCCTACCCTTAAGGCTGTAATCCTATAGATATTTACCTGGGAATAAGAGTCATCCAAGGCCCTTTCTACACCATGGATTTTTCCAGGAGTCATCCCTGGGTCATCCCTGTGCATCCAAATGACAAACAGGGGATCCCGGGAGAAGGGATGACCCCTCCATTTTCCTGGGATAACTGCTTCTGCAGTTATCCCAATTTTACCCTTGGTCCTGGGATGATCATGAGGACCGCGGGTGGTGTGGGCACCTGTCCGGGCATCTTCCTTCCTCCTCGTGATGTTGTGCTTCTGTTTGGATGCCCAGGGAAGATCGCGGAATAAAGTAAGTCCGCAATCTTCTTTAACGAGACTTGCTTTTGAATTGCAATGTCTGGACCTGTTGGGAAGGCGAAGGAAGAGAAAGACAATGATAGCAAGGAGAAGAACCATTTTGTGAACCGCCCAGAGAGCTTCGGCTATTGGGCGGTATAAAAATATAATAAATAAATAAATAAATAAATAAATACGAAGTGGGACCTAGAAGGAAAAAGAGGCAACACCATAGTTAGGACTTAGGGTGCTTCCAGTTGGAAGATTCCTAGCACTGCATTTGAGAACAGGCTTCTTGTTGTTGATGATGGGTCGTCTGTTTTTAGAGCAACTCAGAAACCAAGAACCAAAGCAACCAGCAAACCATAAAGCGACATCTCAGGCACATGGGCACGCCTGCAAAGCACAGAACCACCAAAAGGGGGGAAACTTAAAATCAGAATTGGCCTGAGCCAACCAAACACAGTTTTAAAGAGGAAAGCACTGGGGCGGGGGGGGGGGGGGAGAGAGGACTAAAATCAAAATTGGCTTCCAGCAACACCAAACCTGTTATTATTATTATTATTATTATTATTATTATTATTATTATTATTATTTATTTATTTATTTATATAGCACCATCAGTGTACATGGTGCTGTACAGATAACACAGTAAATAGCAAGACCCTGCCGCATAGCCTCACAATCTAATAAGTTGTAGTAAACAATAAAGAGGGAAGGAGAATGCAAACAGGCACAGGGAAGTGTAAACAGGTGAAGCTAACAGTATAGAGTCAGAACAAACTCAATATTTGAAGGCTATAGGGCAGGCAAGAAGCATGGCATCAGAGGAGCGGAGAGCACGAGCGGGGCGATAGTTTGAGATGAGAGAGGAGAGATAGGCAGGAGCTAGACCGTGAAGAGCTTTGAAGGTCAGCAGGAGAAGTTTATATTGGATTCTGGAGTGAATTGGAAGCCAATGGAGAGATTTCAGAAGTGGAGTGACATGGTCAGAGCGGCGGGCCAAGAAGATGATCTTAGCGGCAGAGTGGTGGACAGAGACCAGCGGACTGATGTGAGATGAAGGAAGGCCAGAGAGAAGAAGGTTGCAGTAGTCCAACCGAGAGATAACCAGTGCATGAACGAGAGTCTTGGCAGAAGAGACAGACAAAAATGGTCGAATCCTGCAAACAGTTTTTAAAAGAAAATGACAAAGGTGATGATAAATGACTGCCAGCCCAGCAACAAGAAGATATATGTTCTTATAAAATTAAAAAAGAATTGCTAGCCAAAGCAACCACAGATGGTTTAAAGTTAAAAAAGAAAGGAAGAAAGAAAGAAAAACTATTGCCAGCCAAAGGAGAACAAACACTGGAGTAGCTGCCCGCCCTCTGGCTTGCTGTCTGGAGGTCCTGAGAGTGAAACAGAGGATGAGGGATGCTAATAAAGCCCTTCCTCAGAGCCAGGCATTGTGGAAAGGGAGATCACCTGCACTGCATGTGATCTTCCAGGACACCTCTTGTGCAATGCCTGGCTCCAGGGAAGGTGCCTCAGAGCCAGACATTTGCGCTTGGCTGATTCCCGGAAGATCTATGCTGACTGCATTCTCCGCCTGACGTGTCTGTCCAAGGGATTTTCCAAGTGAGCCAGAGGGCAAGTGGCAGAGGCAGTGGGACTACCACAGTGTTGTCCTCACTCAGGTGGCAGGAGAGCTTGCTCCGCCATTGTCCAAAAACAAGCTATTCTCATTGGAGTGAAATCTCCATTTTCTGCATGGGCCAATAGAATAGGAATAGAAATCTGATGACACTTGACATCTGATGATTCTTAAGGACCCTTGGCCATCTGTGTTTGTAATTCATTGCAACATCCCTAAGCAAAGATCATACTGTAAACAACACAGTCCCTGACTCAACCATTTCCTTCAAAATGCAGAGAAATGTGTTGTTTTGGAGATGATAGATAGATAGATAGATAGATAGATAGATAGATAGATAGATAGATAGACAGATAGATAGATAGATATAGATAATTCTCTCTTTTTTTATTCCTCCCACACTTGGAATTTCAAGACCCTTTCTTATTTTGTTTTGTTTTTTACAAAGTTGTACAAGGAGACTTTTAACATTTAATAATTGTGAGGACCATTTTTATGAAAAAGTATTATTTTTCTTAAAAGGTTTTAACAGCTTTTCTTTTCACCGTTTCCCCCCCCCCCATTAGATTCCCGCATTGTGAATATCTAATGTAGATGGGCCTCAAAACTTATCGTAGAACAAAGCAAGAAGCACTGGTTGAAAAATATATTGTGATTGATGTTTCACTCATGGTTTTTAGAAGGAGTAATTTCCATGTAGCCATTGTTAGCTCTTCGTATCTGGATGTAAAAGCAGCCAACCATTCCACGTGAGGCACCTGCAGAGATAAAATGTTTTAGGTGAAACTACCTTGCTATCTCCTGAGTCGCTGAGCATCCCATTTTCAGCAGGTAGCTGTTCTAATATGTTAATGGACATTATTCACTGGCATTTAGGCAATTTATGAAACTTACATATTAACATCAAACAGTAGTTTATTCAGGGCTGATGTGGTGTTATGAACTTTTTCTCACAATGGTGGACGTGCTGGCACACTTTTTTTCTCCCTGCCTACAGACTCAACAGGAAGGAACAATATATACACAAGACAGAAAGCTGCAAGTGGCTCCCCTGCTACATATTCAACTTAAAAAAAGAAAGAAAAAGATGCAGAGCTGCTTCAAAATGAGTTACACCAGCCTTCTTCAATCTGCTATGTGTTGAGACTACAATTCCCATCAGCCCAACCAACATTGTCAGTGATGGAAGTTGTAGTCCAGGGCACCAGGTTAGGGAAGGCTGGGCTATATCTAGTGCTGAGCCGAAAACTTTGATTATTCCAATTTCAGCATTTCATGGGGGTGGGAGGGAAAGAAATCTCTGGTAAAAGAGGCTGGGAGAGGTGAGAATTTTCTTGTTGTGGAGGGGGACAGGGTTTCCACATACCTTTTCAAGTGTAGGTAGTTGCTGAGGGGGATTTAAATGTTCAGCTCACTGACATTTTAGCAACATGTCGATAGTGGTGACTGAAAAGGCTTTCTAAAAATCGTTTATTTTTTTTTAAAAAAAAGTTAACATTATAGCATTGTAGTGTTATAGTGGTAGAACTGAGAAACAAAGCTGTGTCTTCTGATTAGTGATGACACTTTAGCCCAAACCTCTGGATGGCATCTCCTAGTTTCTTCATGCAGATGTTAAAAAGCACAGGGGACAAGATGAAACCCTGAAGAACCTAAAGGCCAATGACCATGAGGCAGAACAGAAGTCCCCACCCCCCGCAGCACTACTTTCGGGTTCAAACCTCCAAAAAGGGCTAGGGTCATTGTAACACCATGCCCCTGCCCCCACCCCTGTCCTACCACAGGTAGGCAACCCAGTACATAACATGGAGTAATGAGTAATGAATTCCTTTATTTGCATCAGCCACAGGCCTTAGCATTTGAAATTAAATGTGCAAACGAATAAAAGCAAATTGTACTTGACCAAAAAAAAAAAAATTCTAAAAAAATCACATTAAATACAAATTCCAGAATTAATACAAGTCTTTACAAATAAAATAAGAATAAGTAAATAGAACAAATAAACTTCTGTTCAGTCAAAGGAGCTGTGAGAAAGTAGGACTCTGATAAAATGGTAGATGTTATTTTGATAGCACCTGCTAAAAAAATTGCAGATTTTGCTGTCACCTGATTATTTTGGTCTGCAAGAAGGAAAAACACAGAAGCAATAACTGACCGCCCTGGAATAGATAACAGTAGTGGAGTGATCACCTGTTTCCTCAAGTCTCTGTAAAATGTACAAAATAATAATACATGAGCTACTGTTTCAATATTGCCATCTCCACATGGGCATCTGCGGTTTTCCAATGGGATTCTTTTAAATCAGCCCTCAAGTACAGCTGAAGGCAGTATATTCAGTCTTGCATAAATGAAAGCTTGTCTGTATTTTAAAACAGTTAAATTTTGCAAATAAGAATCCAACGTGTCAAAAAGACCAGATGGAAAGTAGTCATACCACGGACAAAATTTTCTTATAGTGGCCAAATTGTTCTGTCATTCAATAATAGGCATTGTCTAATTAAATCTTTTGCTTTGCTCAACCCCAGAGTTAATAAATGTTGTGGTGATAACCCAGAGGAGTTAAGTTTTAAAGTGGTGGTAGACAGACACTTGTTATGTTTACAGTATCTGGCACATACTATTTAGTGCTCAGACCTGACAAAAGTAATTTATAGTTGTGAGACGCTTAACATAAGACATTTGTTTTGTTATAGTATCAGGCACGTAGTATATAGTGCTCAGACCAGACAAAAGTAATTTATAGTTGGGAAATGCTTAACAAGAAACTAAGTTAAACAAAATTACTTTTGTCACAACTATAAATTACTTTTGTCTGTTCTGAGCACAAAATAGTATGTGCCTGATACTGTAAACAAACATAACACGTGTCTTATCAAGCATTTCGCATCTCAAAACAACTTTTGGTTGGTTAAGTCTTTACTGTTAACCACCTGCTGTTACATTGTAAATAAATTGTGGTACTATTGTTATATAAATATTTGTTTTAATCTATTACCCCATTTTTGTTCATATCTATTATTGTAGTATGTATGCTGACTAGCACCACTTTTTGCTGTTTATTTCAACTGCTGCCTTCTATTTTGTATACTTCATAAACATAGATATGACATGTGTGAACAGGGCTTGGGAAGGCACACCACGAAGCTCCCTAGCAACTTGCAAAGGGCTTGTCCTCCAAATGCAGCAGCCCTTAGGCTCCACAAATGCATAGCAGAGTAAGGGAGGGATTTGTGAGCCCAGCCCAGCACCACTGGAATCCATCCTTAACGCATGGATCCAGCCCTAGCTGGGACATCCAAGATGTTATAGGAGAGTTGCAAGGCTATCTTACAGGAGTGCCTATGAGACAGTTTACCAAGGCAGAAGTTTTCAAGCATGCACATAAAGCCATAGCCTTACACTTTTATACTCGAGTTGATGAACATGAAATAACTAAGCCCCTGATTTTATTCTCATTATTTATTTTATTTTATTTATTTATTTATTTATTTAAGGATTTTTATGCCGCCATTCAGGCAAAAAAGGCTCTCACGGCGGCTTACAAAAGTATTTCTTGACAGTCCCTGCCCACAGGCTTACAATCTAAAAGACATGACACAAAAGGAAAGGGGATTGGGAGGGGGGAGGAGGAGGAGGGGGGAAAGGAAAGCAAATTCAGGCACTACAATCTTAGTTGGAAGGTTCAGCAGTTACAGGTGACAGCAGGAGGGAGGGGTGCTCTCAGCTGGAGCTGGACCCAGGCACGGTGGAGAGGTGCCTGGCTGCTGCTTCCTCCCTCACTGGTGGCCTCTGCAGAGACAGTTGGTAGCAGGAGGGAGGGGGCTCTCAGCTGGAGCTGGACCCAGGCACGGTGGAGAGGTGCCTGGCTGCTGCTTCCTCCCTCACGGGTGGCCTCTCCAGAGATAGTTGGTAGCAGGAGGGAGGGGGCTCTCAGCTGGAGCTGGACCCAGGCACGGTGGAGAGGTGCCTGGCTGCTGCTTCCTCCCTCACTGGTGGCCTCTGCAGAGACAGTTGGTAGCAGGAGGGAGGGGGCTCTCAGCTGGAGCTGGACCCAGGCACGGTGGAGAGGTGCCTGGCTGCTGCTTCCTCCCTCACGGGTGGCCTCTGCAGAGACAGTTGGTAGCAGGAGGGAGGGGGCTCTCAGCTGGAGCTGGACCCAGGCACTGTGGAGAGGTGCCTGGCTGCTGCTTCCTCCCTCACTGGTGGCCTCTCCAGAGACAGTTGGTAGCAGGAGGGAGGGGGCTCTCAGCTGGAGCTGGACGCAGGCATGGTGGAGAGGTGCCTGGCTGCTGCTTCCTCCCTCACTGCTGAGGATTGTGAAGAGCCCTTTGCACCCACAAACATGCAGTGAAAAGACAGAGGAGAGGGGAATCTATTCATTTATCATTTTGATATGACATTAACAGTATCATTAAAAGATGCAACGAGGAAACTTAATATGTTTGCCAAATTCTCAAGTGGTCTCTGTAGTGGTGCAATTAAGAGCGGCATTATCTACAGACATTAATTGGGCCTGTTGGCATGTAATAACAAGCCACCATGGATTAATTTAACCACAGGGCTTGTTGTCCTGTGCCAGCCACCATTTTAAAAATGCAAGCCACTGCAACTTATTGTCTCATGCAAAGCCAGTTAGGGTGGGTAGTAGCCATGTTTGACAAAACACCCACAACCCTAAAACAGCCCATGGGTCACAGCCTGCTAAAGACACACAAGAGTGCTTTCTTGCTTGCTTTTCCATCACATAAACTCTAGGTGGCACTGTGGTATAGTGGAATAGTGCAAATACACAAGAGAAAATCACACATTCTTTCACTTTTACAAGTAACTACAGCATTTTTCCTGCTCTAAAAGACACACCAAAATTACTTATTAGGCACAGAACCAAAACTAAGGTGACATGACTTCATCTAAAGAACCTGTAAACAACCATGAGTAGGGAATTACAAATGCACAGTAAATGTGTCGTGTAGAAAAGCCCACAACTTCAGGCCAGGCCATTTCATCTGGTCATTTGAAACCATTAATAACTGGTCCCCAGGAAATAATATTGACTATTTACTCTAAGCCCAATTCCTCTCCTTCCTGCTCAAGCTATTTGACTTCTGGGCACCTTCTCCTTAGTGTTCAAGCTCTCTGTTTGTGATATGCTGTATTCTATAGGTTAGTGATAGTGAAGCAAGGCTGCTGTTTAGATGGGGCCACTTTTGATGAGGTGACTTATGGGTTGCTTCTGGTTCCAGGACTCCAGTCTGTATCTTCCCATGTACACTCTCCCCTTCCATTGTCTTTTTATTTACATTCTGCAAGCATTTTGGGCAGGAGATTAGGATTTTCACGCAGTTAACAAAATTCGGAAAAGGCAGTTATCTCATTTCCTTTGCCTAGGGAAAACACTTGCCAGTCTAGAACCGCTGCCTTTTTTTTACTGGTCTCCCCCACAGGATTATAATTGGCATTCTGGGAGAAAATCACGCATCCGGCATATTTAAGGTCCTCAAAAATGTATTTCTTTTATTTCAGACCCTCTGTGCCAAAGGTTTGCAGCAGAACAATACAGATAATTTTCTTTCATATTTAATAAGTGCTGGGGGCAACCTCCTACAGTCTGCATATTTATGAAGAAGACGCATCAGTCACCGAGGGCAAGGACTTCTGAAAGGAGAAATCAGAGAGTTTTCTAAGGGCTGCCTAAGCTTTTTGGAGAGGGGTTTAACATCCACTAAGGGCCATCTGAGGCTGTTTTTGTTAGCATATCTTGGCTTAACTGCAATACAGAACTTACTTGGAGCTTGGAGACACACATCCACATGGGGGAGGCGGGACTTTTACTTCATTGACACAAAGTACAAACTCTTTGCAAATGAAGTGACTCAGGTTGAGGGGATGGAGAGTAATGTTAATCACTTTGAAGGTTTCTGACTAGGGATGTCCGGACTTTGTGAAAACCGTCACATGTGTGCTTGTCATTTGCTCCAGACAGGATCTACACTACTACTTTAAAACAGTTTTCAACAATAGTGACAACTGTTGGAGCCCAGGACACACTCCATATATAGTTTTCAAACTGTTTTCAAAGTGCCATATCCTGCTTGGTGTATATCTGGCCCCGTTCAAGACAATACATTAATAATTCTGTAAGAAAGTTCACAACAATTTACATAATTTATGTTAGTACGTAATGTTTAGCATAGTCTCCCATTCCATTCGATTTTTCCTTATGTATATTTTCAAGCATGGCATAAGCCTCAGCAGAAATGTGTGAATGAATTTGCAGGGAAGTTTTTTTAAAAAATACATTATGGAAGTCCACGGACTCCATGTGGCCCAGAGAAGCCTGTCCACAGAGGATTTTGCAGGTCAAGTTCTTAGAAATCCTAACTCATTTTAGTCTGTTTCCTATTTCTCCAGCATCCCTAGTTTTGACCATGAGCCATGTTTTTTTAAAAAGAGCAGGAAGAGGATGGAAGAGAAAATGCACCTCTAATGCCGGCTTCCAAGGACCTTTCTATGGCACCAGAGTCCTCCAGGGAAAAAGGGTGGCACCCCTACACAAGGACACCTGGTCCCCCAACAGTCACTAGTGCTAAGTGGCTATGCACACCTGTATTTGAGGGTAAGTGGCCAAATTGCATATTTATGCTAAGTCCTCTTTGTAAGACATAATGCTAAAGCAGAGATGGGGAATCTCAAGCCTGGGCCCTAAATTTCCCCAGAGAGCCACACCCGTTTCTTCTGGCCCCACCCCCTTTCTCCAACCACTAATTGTTTGGGAGTTTTTCAGCTTTTGTACAGATTCTTTTCCCATTCTAAAAGGTTAAAATGCCTCTGCCGGGGCTTAGTGGCAATAAGAGGTTTAAGCTCAAATATGCTGAGAGGTTTTGTATTGCTGACCTCATCCCTTTTGAAGGGCTATTTATTTATTTTATTTATTTAAAACATTTATATCCCGCCCTATATCATTAAGATCTCAGAGTGGCGTACAGATAAAAACATACAATATAAAACAATCAATATACACAGTTAAAAACAAATTAAACCATGATCCAAGTTAAAACAATATATAATTTAAAAGCAATGAAAGCAGTTAAAACAATGTGCCAGTGAGTTTAACCATCAAAGGCTTTGTTAAAAAGCCATGTTTTTACTTGGCGTCGAAATGCAATCAATGTTGGTGCCAATCGGGCCTCCAAGGGGAGGGCATTCCACAGTCGGGGTGCCACAACAGAGAAAGTCCTCTCCCTTCTCCCAACATAGCGAATGTGTTGTGCTGGTGGGATGCGGAGAAAGGCTTCTCCAACAGATCTGAGGTCTCAGGCAGGCATATATAAGGAGAGGCGCTCTCTCAAGTATCAAGGTCCCAAGCCATTTAGGGCTTTAAACGTCATTACCAACACCTTGAATTCTGACCAGAAGCATATAGGCAGCCAGTGCAGTTCCTTTAAGATCAGTGTTATGTGGTCTCTATAAGATGTACCAGCCGGCAGTCTAGCTGCTGCATTTTGCACTAGCTGCAACTTACGTGTCATCTTCAAGGGCAGCCCCACTTAGAGTGCATTGCAGTAGTCTAATCGGGAAGTTACCAGTGCATGCACTACTGTGGCTAGGTTGTCCCTGTCCAGGAAAGGCCGTAGCTGGTGAATCAGCCGAAGCTGACCCCAAGTACTCCGTGCCACAGAATCCACCCGGGCATCCAGTGACAATGATGGGTCTAGGAGTACTCCCAAGCTACGTACCTGCTCCTTCAGAGGGAGCGCCACCTCATCCAGAACAGGTCGCTTACCCAATTCCCGGACTTGGGAACCACCAATACACAGAGCTTCCGTCTTATCAGGATTCAGCCTCAGTTTATTGGCTCTCATCCAGCCCATTACAGCCTCCAGGCACTGGTCCAGCACCTTCACAGCCCCAGCTGACTCCGACAACAAGGAGAAGTAGAGCTGAGTATCATCAGCATACTGATGGCACCCAACCCCAAAACCCCTAATGACCTCACCCAACGGCTTCATATAGATGTTGAACAGCATGGGGGATAGAATACAAACCTGTGGCACCCCACAGCTTAATTGCCATGGGGTGGAACAAGAATCCCCCAATACCACTCTCAGGGATTGACCCCGCAAGTAGGAGCGGAACCACTGCAACACAGTGCCTCCTACTCCCATCTCGCAGAGCCGACCCAGTAAGATACCATGATCAATCGTATCAAAAGCCGCCGAGAGATCCAGGAAGTTCAACAGGGTAGCACTCCCCCATCTTTCACCAGGAGTAGGTCGTCAGTCAGAGCCACCAAGGCTGTTTCAGTGCCGTGCCCTGGCCTGAAACCAGACTGAAATAGCTCCAGATAATCCGTTCCTTCCAAGAACGTCTGAAGTTGCCCAGCCACCACACGCTCAGGGCTATCTCAAGGGGAGGGGGGCACCTAGGACACCAAATTTTGGAGGGGTCAAAAAGTCCTCTGAAGGTGGTGGCAGGGGCAGCCAGGTGTAGTTGGCGCTGATACTCTGGCTCCTCCTCTACTGAGCTGGTACTTCAAAAGCCATAGCTGCATACCCCTCTATTGCCGCTACTGTCAGCAGATCTGCACACACCGCCACTCTGGCTTTTTGGAGTGATGGGCTGATACCTAGCTCTGAGGGATTCTCAGAGCTAGGCATCACCCTGCCTGATCCTCCAGCGAGCAATACCAAGTGTTGTCCTGCCATAGCAGGAGAGTGCCTGGCCCAGCTCTCCAGAACACTTCCAGCCCACTCAGAGCTAGGCATGGGGCAGACAGACTCTCTGGAAAGCCCTGCTGGCTGCTTCCCGTCTGCAGCAAATGCTCCAGAGAGCCTGACTGGCTCAAATGCTTTGTTGTGAGGGTCCTTCCTTACAGAGAGTGAGGCATTCTGGGTGTGGTGGCCCTAGAGGCTGACTAGGGGATTAATAGAATTACAGGGTTGGAAGGGGCCATTTAGGTCATGGAGTCCAACCTTCCACTCAATGGAGGAATCCAGTTTAAACTATCCCTGACAGATGGCTGTCCAGTTTCTGCTTGAATACCTCCCATTCTTGTCCCCCATTTATCCCCACCCCAGTTCCAGTGCGCGCACTCTCTCTCTCTCTCTGCTTCATCCTCCCCAGGCTCTCTTCCTTTACTCTTTCTCTACCCTGTCCCGTGCTCACTCTCCCACCTTTATCAGGCAGTGGCACCTTTTCCTTCTCTCTGTCTCCCTCCCCCACATCCCTCCCTCTCCCCCTCCCCCTCCCCCCTCTCTCTATCCCTTTCAAAAAAAATTGAAAGCACTGCAGAACAAAGCTGCTGTCACATCCAGCATCCTGATTTCCCTAGAATGCTCAGGGCCCACGTGGGAGCACACAGAGGACCACTGAAGCAATGAGGTGCTGGGCATGACTGCAGTTTCACCCCACCATGTGCCTGATCTCTTCGGGGGGTGGGGGGAGATACCAACTGCATTTGGGGGGCTGTCTGTGGTGTTGGGCCCCAGACCTGCCCTCGATGATCCAGTCCTAGAGGCAACTCTGCCAACAAAAGGGTTGAGAGCATGCACTTAGGAAGCTAAAAAATGAATTAAGTTAGGCACTGTTGTGATCTTCCAACACCATACAACACCAACTCCACCCATTTCCGCCTTACACTAGCAACTAGAATGGTGTAGCACTTACCCTGTCTGAAGGTTACATAGCTGAGCTACAATATTGTTACCGTGTGACATGGAGTTATGCCACCTTTAGGGATTTAGTAGCAATCCCATATCATTCAGGTCACGTGACTCAAGGATAGGATTGCACTATAAATTAGGGGTGTGCACGGACCCCCCAATCCTCTTTGTGGCCCGATCCGGAAAATCCGGATCAGGCCTGATCCTCTTCGTGCCGCTCCTCCCGTCTCCCGCTCCACTCCGCGGAGCGAGATCCGGCTTTGCCGCCGTCACCACATGGACGGCGGCGGCGGTGGCAGCACAAGATAAGCCACCCACCCACCCCGCCCCCTTACCTTCCTCCATCGCAGGCTTCAATTGAGGCCCCGGTTGAAGCCGGAAGAGGCCTCGGCCTTCACTTCAGCCTTCAACCGGGGCCTCAATTGAAGCCCGCAATGGAGGAAGGTAAGCGTCCCTCCTCCCTGCTCCCTTACCTGGATGGTGGCGCCGGCGGCGCCAGGTAAGCCAGGCCCCTGCCCCCTTACCTTCCTCCATCATGGGCTTCAACTGAGGCCCCGGTTGAAGCCGGAAGAGGCCTCGGCCTTCACTTCTGCCTTTATCCGCCTTTAGCCTAAATTGAAGCCCGCGATGGAGGAAGGTAAGCGTCCCTCCTCCCTGCTCCCTTACCTGGCAGCGGTGCTGCATGGATGGCGGCTCCGGCAGCGCCAGATGAGTCCCCCTCCCTCCCACTTACCTGCAGGCGAAGCTCCGGATTGAGGCGATCCTCTTCACCTCGATCCGCAGCCCCCCTGACTCTCTTCGCCTCCGCCTTTTCCGGAGACGAATTAGGCCGCGTCGCTCCTGCTTCTCTGAACCGAAGAGAAGCGGAGCACATCCCTACTATAAATTCAATCATTCAAAACTGTGAGAAGCAGCAGCGTGTTTATATGCAAAGCTCAAAGTACCTGATATTTAATTATTCTTTTTTCCTTCATGAAATCAGTTCTGGGAATAACTCAGGCCACAGGTCGTTAGGAGAGATTGAAGTGCTCCTCAATTATCAAGAAAGAGCAATCATAAGTTTTTAACATTATGGTAATGGCATCACATTACTTCAAAAGGTCATTGGTTAGAAATATAGTAATTAAATTTAGACTAGCAGTGCAACCCCACACATTTCGATTCAGAAGTAAATGACCACCAAGTTCAATAGGCTTTACTTAAGTACAGATATAGCATGGAAACCTTAATGATTTAGGGTCAAGAAACATGCACTTCTGGCCTTGAGTAGAGAGTTTTGTTTTATTTTTATAAATTGCCATCATGGAGGCCTGACGTGGGTCAGGACCATTGTGTGATGGGAAAGAGGATTTGACCTTTTGCTGTCCACTGTGATCCCAATCCAGATTTGAAGGGGGGGTGGAATCTGCAATTTATATTGCCAAAAAAAGGAAACAAATGGATCTTTTCTGGAGATGTAAATTGCAGGTGTGGGTGGGTATAATTCAAATTTAAATTTTGTATACCCTTTTAATGTTTACTGTTTTTAACTTTTGTAAACCGCCCAGAGAGCTTCAGCTATAGGTCGGTATATAAATGTAATAAATAAATAAATAGGGACCACAGACGATGCCAAAAGGTTAAAGCCCCCCGACTCAACTGCATACATACTGGATTCCTGATACACACCACCATCATCCCCATATAGGTAAATTGTAAACAATAACCCTGCAGTCAAGGCCAAAACTTTGCAGAAAATGTAATGTGCAGTTTAGCCCTTAGTCTACATATTCTTCAGAGAGAGACGCACTATTCCTTTCTTAGGATTTTCCAGAGTTGTATCTGTGTTTTCCAGCTTGTTTTCTATGTCAGATGAAATATTATCTGACATAGAAAACAAGGAAGTGGTTCTCTCCCCTGTGGCAACATGTATGTTATTTAACAACTTCAATCATGAGAACCAGGATTTGTGTTTAACATCAGCCACCAACTTCTCCAGTTATTGACTACTCTTTCTTTTCCTCACTCCTTTAAAAAAATGGATAAAGTACATGGGAGGCTAGATTGCCAACAATACAGCTGGTTTCTAGATGTCCAAACATTCTGATTTGCAATGTGTTAGAGAACATCCACATGGAAGATCCCCACACAGCTAGTGTGGGACCTTAGCACCAACAGGGAATTTATGGCTTCAGACTAGCTTGGTGAGCTACTGAGGACACTGTATGCTCAGGCCTCAGTCTGCTTCAGGTTCTGAAGGGAATTATAGAGGTGTACAACACCAGCTGCTATGACAGGTATGCAATGAAATCTAAAGCACCATTTGGATTGACTAGGTCTAACTCCCAGGAACCTCTCCTTTTGCTCTTGCTTGGACAACACAGACCAAGAGCTTCTGCCTGTTGCTCTTCATACTCCACTTTAAAGCCTAGTTCTGGTGCCAGCAACTTTAAACTTACCTGGGTTGGAGAATACCCAGGCCTAGACTGAGGGATGGCTGCCCACAGCATTAACTGGGACCTGATAAATAGGGGTGTGCTCCGCTCCGATTGGATAAGTGAATCTGAAGTGGAGCGACGGGTCTGGGGAGCTGCGGATTAAGGTGAAGCAGTTCGCCTCAATCTGGAGCTCTGGACGCAGGTAAGTGGGGGGAGGGGCTTACCTGGTGGTGGCACAGTCTGTGCAGCAACGGCAGTGGAGCCAGGTAAGGGGGCAGGGGCAGGGGGCTTACCTGCCTCTGTCGCTGGCTTCAACTGATGCCATGTGCTCAAACTGTTAAAGGATAAGCTACAGAGGAGTTGATGGATATGGATATACTTTACTGGAGAGTTGTCATGGGGCTTTTCAAAGAGATTGCTCTACCTCCTAGGAGTACCACTCAGAAAAAAGGTTTAAGTTTAATGGTTTCAGTTTGTGCATTGAGTTGAAATAGACTACCCTTCATGACATGTTTAACTCCATGACTCTAGATCTACTATTCCCCTATGAATAGAACTGGGCCATGTTGTCCACATCGCATGATTCGTTTCAGCATCCTTAGCAAAGTGGGTTTGATTGTAGATTTGACCTGGAAAAAATCTGCTAGCAACGATGAAGCTTTTCTACAGGCACACTTGTTCCCACAGAATTTTTGCTTTTGTGAAAATTGACTCTGCTTCTGGTGAAAAATGAAGGGAAAAATAAAACAACTGAGGGGGCGTAAGGAAAGCTTTTAAAAGATTCATGTCGAATAGTTAGCGATTTTAACAAGAATAAGCTAAGTAATACATTGATGCAAATGACATGAAGTAGGTTTTTCATCTGCCTTAGTTCCTTTCTGAAGACAATTCAAGACCACAAATGAAAAAATGTTAAGAAAAACAGCACATCTGTAGAAAGCCATGTCCCTTAGGGTAGGTCTCTCTACTACCCTAGTGAAACAACAGCTTGAATGGCATCAAGATTATGCCTTTTCCATGCTGCTTTTGTAACTGGCCAACAGATCAGCGTTCTGCATCACATGGAGACTCATCATGCCTGTGTCAGATGCTATGAAAAACCTGCTTCAGCACATGAAAATAAAAGTATTCTTTATTAGGGGTATGCTTCGCTCCGTTTCGGATCCCCGAATCCAAAATGGAGCGGGCCAATCCCACTTTCCTCACCACTTACCTGGTTCTGCCGCTGTTGCCACACGAACCACGGCGGCAATGGACGAGGGAGCCAGGTAAGCTCCCCTCCCACACTTACCTGGGTCCGGAGGTTTGGAACGGTCCGAATTGCTTCCGACCATTCCAAACCAATCCGCATCTCCCCCGATCCATTCCGGAACCGGGCGTCAGAGGTGCAGATTGGCCCGCTCCACTTTGGATTCGGGGATCTGAAACGGAGCGAAGCATACCCCTAATAAAGAATACTGTATAATTAGGACAAGAGTGGATGTGTGAGGCTTGTCAAGCTAGTTATTAGGAGAAAGAACAGTGAGCCTTTCAAGACAAGAATAAAAATGGTTCTTAGTAACTGAGAATCTTTTTGTTATTTTTTTCTTTCACTTGGGTATATCTAAATGGTTATTTATCTCTTCTACTGAAGGGATCTTGCTCTAAGGGGATCTGAGGGGATCTCAAGAGAGAACAGAAATTATTTAGGGGATAAGATTGAATTAAGGGCTTTTCTTCATGAGCCATTTATCATGCACTTACCATGCCCTATTCAGAGTTGTTGACAGGTGTGTTTTTTTTAGATGTTGTGACCCTCCGGTTTCACTTCTATGTCTAACCAGCACTTTCAGTGATTTTTTTAGAAGAGGGGAAATGTGGCATTTAATTGTGAAAGTGAAAGAAAGTTGTATTTCCTCTTGCATATTTGAACTATTCTGCTATACCACATAGCCATCTAGAGGTTATCAAGGTAAAAAGCAGGGAAAGAAATTCACCTCATGAAGTGCTGGGATCTCAATTCTGCGACAAAACTGGAAGTAGATACAGGGGATTAATAGCCTCATGTAGAAAATCTCTTAGACACCAATATGGGGACTACGGTGACGATATGACCAGGTTTGCCCGGATTTGTCCGGGTTTTTGATGGCAAATCCGGGAGGGGAGGGGAAAAGAGCAGCTCTAATGGGAATTAACAAAAATGCTTATAACTCCATCATTTTTTAAGATAAAGACATGAAACTTGGCACAAAGGTAGCTCTTAGGAAGGGCTTTAGTCATACCAAATTTGAAACAGGTCCGTTAATCCATTGATTTTTTTAGGAATTTTTTTAAAAATGAGGTTTTAAAATTATTATTTTCAAAATTGTCATTTTTAAAGTTAAAGAGATGAAACTTTGTACCATGATAGGATCTGGGTAGAGCTTTAGCCACACCAAATTTGAAACAGATCTGTTCATCCATTGATTTTTGGGGAATTTTTTAAAAATTGAGGTTTTAAAATTATTATTTTTAAAATCATCATTTTTAAAGATAAAGAGATGAAACTTTGTACCATGATACGATTTAGGTAGAGCTTTAGCCACACCAAATTTGAAACAGATCTGTTCATCCATTGATTTTTTAGGAATTTTTTAAAAAATGAGGTTTTAAAATTATTTTTTTAAACTTGTCATTTTTAAAGATGAAGAGCTGAAAGTTGGCACCATGAAAGCTTTTAGGTAGAGCTTTAGCCGTACCAAATTTGAAACAGATCTGGGGGCAGTAGCAAACCCTGTTAACAACAACAACAGCTTGCAATGAGTGAAGATACAGTCAGAAAAGATATTTGAGGGAAGGGGAGAATGTAACACACAGAGTATAGCAAAAGCTTCAAAGTACAGCAAAACCTACAAAAGTAGGAGTGAGTGAAGTTGATTTCAGATACATTGAATCTCTCACTTGTTCTTTATTTCAGTGATTTTAACATTAAGACGTTATGTAGAACAGGTTTGTCTTAAATGTGTGCTGTAAAATCAGACATGTGACCAGGGCTATGTTCGGGTGGGCACGCCCTCTTGGTACTAGACACGCACCTTGGGGGCGACCATATTGTCCTCCTTTTTGGTTTCCAAAATATGGTCACCCTAGACTACACAGTCAAGTCAGCGTAATCCTGGACTTCTACCTAGTTCCATACTCTTGCGCATCCATTTTGCCCTGTTCTCCAGCTGATGGGATGATAAACAACAACTACTACTTAATATTTGTAGTGCTTTCAAGCATTCAAAGAGCTTGACAAACATTATCTAGCTGTAATCCTTACAACAACCTTGTAAATTATATTGGTGTTATTAAAGCTGACAGGGAAATCTGAAAATACCCCATTAAAACCCTTTGTCTGTTATGGAAAAGTGCCAAAGCACCCAGAAATACTCTGATCCCTTCACCCCTCCCCTCCTTGTTTTTGAATTTGGAGACACAGAAAGCCTCTTGGCCAGCTGCTAAAAGTTGTCCTGATCTTTTGCCTCCTTATCTGCCATAGTTAGGGTGACCATATGAAAAGGAGGACAGGGCTCCTGTATCTTTAACAGTTGCATAGAAAAGAGAATTTCAGCAGGTGTCATTTGTATATATGGAGAACCTGGTGAAATTTCCTCTTCATCACAACAGTTAAAGCTGCAGGAGCTATACTGTGACCAGATTTAAAAGAGGGCAGGGAACCTGCAGCTTTAACTGTCGTGATGAAGAGGGAATTTCACCAGGTTCCCCATATATACAAATGACACCTGCTGAAATTCCCTTTTCAATACAACTGTTAAAGATACAGGAGCCCTGTCCTCCTTTTCATATGGTCACCCTAGCCATAGTCACATGTTGCTTTTTGCCTTAAATACATCTGCTTTGTGTTTAGGAACCAGGACAGACATGAAAGCACATCTCTTCATTGTTTATCACTTAAGTCCCCTGACTGGGCATTTTGGAAGGGTCAGAGCATACTCTGGACTCTATTTCTCCTTGGGGTACTTATCAAAGAACAGAATGCAACATTTTGTACTGGTCATAGGCTGCCCAAATATGGCATTGTTTATGTAAGAATGGTTTTCTGTTTATGGAACATGTATGGGACTTGTGATCAGTCACGGGAGGGAGGAGGGGAAACTATGATTTCATCAGAACAACTTTGATGAGTATAAAAGTATGCTGATGTGGATGATGGGCAGAGAGTTCAGCCTTCAGCTCGCTGGAAGTGAGCTTTTCTCCTATGTACATAGTAAAATAAAGCCTCTGCATCTGGACCTGTCCGGAGTCATTCCTTCCCTACTGGGTTTGGGGAAATTTCCCTAACAAACCCACCCACCCCATATTGTAGATGGGAGGACCAAGGTTGAGAGCAAGTGGGTGCCTTGCCTAAGTTTATGGCAGAGGCAAAATTCAAACTCAGGACTTCCTGATCCAAAGTTCAGTCCCTTGGCCACTTTGCTACACCTGCTCTGTCTTTCTCCAAACCCCCCCCCCCCCCGCCCCAACTCTGCCTACAACGTCCTGACTCTTTTCAAATCCATTTCACCTGCTGAGCAACCAGCAGTTTATTTCTTTGCGACATAATGAGTTCATTTCTAAGTTTAACTACCTCACATAGTAATCTGTCCCATAAATTGATAATGCCAGCAGTACTTTTCAGTCACTGAAAACATTATGATTAGAGACATTTCCACTTAGAAGAAATATTGCAGCCTTTTTATAATGTCAACATGTTGAAAAAACTCATTTTATTTTAACTGCACATCTAAGTGCACACTTTAACTCTTTCAGAAATGTCAGATTTCTTTTAAAGTCCTCTGATTAAATCAGCCAGGGATTCCACACTCTCTCCTTGCAAAGCCCAGGGCTATCATCTGCTTCCACTCTTTATAATCCCATTGACTTTCTTGAGGAGTCCCTACAAATTCTTGAGACCATAGTGCACCTTCATTTAAACAATTTTAAAAGACATTGTACATATCTAAATGTTTTTTCTTGGACATTTTTGCAGTGGTGTAGTGGTACATTCTGCACTTTCCAGGTAAGGGGAGTTAATGGCTGTGCCGTGTTCTGGTCCTCCCTGCAGGTTTGTTGGTTGCCCTATCAGCCAGCCCTCAGGCCTCTGGATGCTACTCTTAAATGCCAGATCAGTGCATGCCCACCAGGGTACTTGGTTCAGCATCAGGGTAGACCTGAAGGCCGGGGAGGGGGGCTGCTGTGGTCTATAGGAACTCCATCTCCCTCTGCAAGCTCCCTGTCCATGTGACTACTGGTCTGGAGTGTTTGCACCTTGTGTTGGGTCAGTGGGACAGATTAGGGATTCTGTTGGTGTACCGCCCACCTCACTGCTCAACAGACTCCCTAAGTGAGCTGACAGAGGTGGTCTCGGCTGCACTGCTGAGATCCTCCAGACTGTTGGTTCTGGGGGATGTCAACATCCATGCCGAGGGCATCTTATTCAAGGCAGCTCAGGATTTCATGGTCCCCATGACAACCATGTGCCATCGGCCCAACGCATGTAGCAAGGCATACTCTTGACCTGGTTTTCACAACTGGACATGGAGATGGTGATCTGAAAGTGGGGGACCTCACATCAGTCCCTTTGTCACGGTCAGATCAGTGCTTGCTGAGGTTTAGACTTACAGCAGCTTTTCCCCTCTGCAAGGGTGGGAGACCTATTAAGATGGTCCAATCCCGGAGACTAATGGATGGGGATGGTTTCTAAAGGGCTCTGGGGAATTTTCCAGCTGATAGGGATGGTACTCTAGTTGAAACCCTGGTTGATCTGTGGAATGCAGAAATGACCAGGTGGTTGACACGATTGCTCTTGAGCACCCACTCCTGAAAAGAGGGTGTTCCTGAATAGAGGGTACTCACCCTCATACGGCTCCATGGTATACCCCAGTGCTGAAAGCAGTTAAACAAAATAGGAGATGGCTTGAGGGCAGATGAAGATAAACTCCTAGTGGATGCAACTAAACACATAAGTGCCTATAGTAAGGCATATTCAAGGGCAGTGAGGGCAGCAAAAAAGCAATACTTTGCTGCCACTATCAAATCATCAATCTGCTGCCCAGCGGAGCTTTTCAGAGTAGTCCGGGGGTTATTACACTCCCAATGTCTCTGCTCACAAAACTGGTGGAGAATTTTGAGAGGCGATTGCTGCAAAAAACAACCCCAGAGGCTCTCCTAGAGCAGCACTTACTCATTTTGCTTCTCTTGCCAGAGAACTCTGTAGCCAGTGGAAAAAGGCAACTCAACACAACAGAAAACTCTGCGGAGCCCAACACACAACACACAACACAACGGTTGTACATAAACTCTCTTTTCCTCAGTGTGGATATTCAGCATGGAGCGTTTCAAAAAACAACAACACTCCACTGTGGGGTGGAGTTTTCCCACCAGACAATACATTTCTCAACAGTGGTGTATAAAACTCCATCGCGGAGTTCTAAAACCACCATTGAGAAACATGTTGTCTGAACTGAGCCAATTGTGTCCTTAAAACTGAAGGCCAAATGAAAACCTCTACCATCACTAGTCATGGCTACAATTCCAGAGAAGAAATGAATTAGGCACAGGTGTTAACATTCACCAACATTGCAAGCTGGGTGGAAACTCTTGGAAAAACTGATGATTCCCCCCCCCCCCCCCCGAATGCTCACTAAGAAATCAGCTAAGCCAATTTCAAATCAAGTTGCAGGGAGTTCACCCACCACTATTTTTGGGAGTTGATCTTGTTTTGCATTATCCTTTCAAACAAAGCAGAGCTTTCAACTGTTATGTGACCTTTAGAGTACTTGGAAATATGATAATAAAAAGATTATTAGGAAACGATCCATTGGAAATTCTTATTTTGAAAAAGGTCAAATAAATATTGTTGTATTGTTCTGCAGCTGAAGCTCAGAACTCAAGCCTGTCTCTTTGCTGATGTGCTTGTAGGCTGGATAATTGACAGTGCTTAGAAGCCCAATCGCCATGGTAATTTCCAAGTATTCTGTTCAACTCTGTATATTTTTTTAAAAAAAACCTGTACATTTATTTAATGAATGGGACTCCTGGGATGGTCTTACAGTTCTACAGACAGCTTTCTCTTTATCTAGTGATGAAAAAAAATACATTTGCTAGCCACAAATTAGCTTTAGTGTTAGCCACAAATTAATTTGAGCTTCGATTTAAAGGGCAACTTAAAAGGCATCAATATGAAATAGACCCATGCATGACCATTTTGTTGAATCAAAAGATTTAAATGGCTCTTCATCATAATTTAATGAGTGGGGGAAACTAGGGTGACCAGCTGTCAGGATTTCCCCAGATTTGTCCTAGTCTTTGTTCTAGTCTGGATGTCAGGGGGATTTTCTATAATTTTCTATAATATCCTGGAATGATACACTTTCTCCTTTAAGGCTGGCATTAGAGGGTGGGGATGATGCACTTTCTGAAGTTACACCATCCCCCCCCCACTGCTCCAATCGGGGCCTTAAAGGGGAAAGTGTGTCATTCCTGGTCATTACTGAAAAGGCCCTGATTGGAGTGAGGGGGGTACGAATAATAATAATAATAATAATAATAATAATAATAATAATAATAATAATAATTTACAATATTTATATACTGCTCAGTTATTTAACACAGATTCTAGAGAGATGAACATAGGTATAAACAGTAAAAAAAAATAAAAGATTTAAAAAGCAAATTAAAATTGTTCAATTAAAAAACAAAGGAACCATAGAAACATAGCAGTGTTGGGAGGGTCCTATAAGGCCATCGAGTCGAACCCCCTGCTCATTCAGGTATCCACACAAAAGCATACTTGAGAGATGGCTGTCCAGGTGCATCTAGAATGCCTCTAGTGTAGGAGAGCCCACTACCTCCCTAGGTAACTGGTTCCATTGAAAAACAGTGGCTAGTCAGTTGAGGAAGGCTTCTTCAAACAGAGTTGTTTTCAGGAGGCGCCAGAAGCAGCCTAGTGTTGGCTCCTGCCTGACTGCCAGGAGCAGAGAGCTCCACAAAGAAGGGGCCACTATACTGAAGGCTCTTCTCCTGGTGGATTCCAATTGGGCCACAGGTCCACGTGGAACCACCAGGAGCATGCCCTCCGACGACCTCAGTGATTGTGCAGGTTGGTAAGGGAAAAGGCGCTCTCTCAGGTATCCTGGTTATTTAGGGCATGCTTTCCCCTCCAATAACATTCTTTCCTTTCCTTAAAGGCCCCGACTGGAGTAGAGGAGAGGAAAATGCATTTTCCAGGGCCTCTAGAGAGTGCATCATTCCCCCTCGCCATGCTAATAGTGACCACCATTAGCATGGTGGGGGAGTGACGTGGGAATGACATGGTGAGGGAGTCACTCCCAGAGTGACTCTGGGAGTTCCATAGGTGCGAAAGCAAGGAAAACCCCATAGGGGAGTAAAAATAGCCAAAGGCAAGGGCGGAACCAAGTAATCCTCTACAATAATATTATTAGTAAAAGTTTTATTAAAGTGCCAGGTGCCTACGTGCTTCGAACGTGGTTGCGTTCTTCCTCAGGGCTTTATAACGTTAGTGCAGTTGTCTGCAGAAGCTGCTAGGCACCACCCATAAACTGCTCCAATCAGGGCCTCTAAGGAGCAGTGGGGGGACAGGAATGACACGCTTTCCCTTCCTCTGCTCCAATCGAGGCCTTTAAGGTGGTGGTGGGAAATGACGTGCTTTCTGGAAGCCCCAGGAAACTGTTTTCCCGCCCCCTGCCCCCACTGCATGTCCTCTTTTCCGGTTTCCAAATGGCCACCGTAGTAAAACCCTATGGCCTTTAACTAGGGTGACCAACTGTCAGGATTTCCCCAGATTTGTCCTGGTTTTTGTTCTTTCCATGGTGTCAGGGGGGATTTTCTATAATTTTCAATAATGTCCTGGAATGACACACCTTCCTTTTTAAGGCTGCCATTAGCATGGCAGGAGGGAATGACATGCTTTCTTGAGGCACATCATTCCCCCAACCTGAGCTCCAATTGAGGTCTTAAAGGGGAAAGTGGGTCATTCATGGACATTATAGAAAAGGCCCCAACTGGAGTGGATGGTGGTGGTGCAGAATGAAATCCTTTCCCCTCCTCCACTCCAATCGGGTTCTTTAAGGTGGCGGGGGAATAACGTACTTTCTGCAGGACTCAGAAAGCTGCTTCCCCACACACACACTAGGCGTCCTCTTTTTTGGTTTCCCAAATATGGTCACCCTACTTTAACATGGAACACAGCATGTATGGGAAGTTTCATGTTGCTCATACACAATGTGATATGCTAAGGCATATCACATATCACATAGCACATTAAGCAATCCATCTGTTCAATTCCATACAGAATACATTTATATTCTTTTTAAGGTAGTTTTACTTTGGATATTATTGCTTAGGGTGACCATATGAAAAGGAGGACAGGGCTCCTGTATCTTTGACTGTTATGTAGAAAAGGGAATTTCAGCAGGTGTCAATTGAAGAGGGTTGAATTCTCTCTTCATCAACACAGTTAAAGCTGCAGAAGCCCTGCCCTCTCTTGTATCTGGCCACTCTACTATAGCTAGTGTAGCTTTAACTGTTGTGATGAAGAGGGAATTTCACCCACTTCAATTGACACCCGCTGCAATTCCCTGTTCTACATTACTGTTAAAGATACAGGAGCCCTGTCCTCCTTTTCATATGGTCACCCTATCATTGCTGCCCTATTAGAGAACATTCACCTGCTGCATTTGCACATGCTGCTAAGTCAGGGCTGGGCCACAACTTGTAAGTCAAAACCTTTGGGGGGCCACACCACTGTCTTCTGAAAGAGGAAGGGTCCTTCCATGATAGGGAGGGCTCCATTCCTGGAAGGTCCCTCTGACTCACTTTTTGGGGATCCCACTCCTGTCCATAGCTCAGCCCATTCAACACGGTCTCCTGATTCTCTGAGTACCATTTTCAAGGGGCTGGAGGGGCTGTTGTGGGAAGGAAAGGGCAGGGACGTCCACTTCCATCAGTGCAGTTGATCCAGCATAAATCTGGATCCAACCCAATAAGTCTCAATACAAATAACAACATCTGTTTATTGTCAGAGCAAAAGAATTGCTGGTGATACTTAGTCAATAGTATTGAGTGTGTTCAGAAATCAGTAATCATTTCCATCAGGCCTGCACACCAGAAAACCAGCAGGCTGACTTTTGGAGTCCAAAAGTGATGGTTTGGGCCCCAGTCCATCAAATGGCTTGCGCTGCATACCACGTTGCTCCTTCTGCCCCTAAATCCAGAAGCATGGGATGGGGTGGTACCATCTAGCTATGTTCCGTGGCTCACCTGCAGCTGAGATTTCTTCAGTGCATTGAATCGCTGGGAGAGTGAAAGCTTTGCATACTGTTGCCCTCTTTTGGCAGGAAGAAAGAGAGAGAAACAGAGCTTGAGGTGCAGAGAGATGTAGAGGATGGTGGAAGAGAGTAGGGGTTGGCTGCCAACTTTTCAAGTGGCCCCTGTAGCTATGTATTTAAGAGCACCTTGAGGCACAGACAGCAGCAAATTATGACACTTGGCTCCATGTAGCGGAAGAATTTTATCTGTTGAGTTCTGCATACCAAGCCACTGTTACCAACTGAAAAGCAGGATATACTGTTCCTTTATGGTCAGTTGGCAACCCTAGGAAACACAGAAAGGGGCCATGGGAATGCATCAGGCTGCAAAAAAGATATGTAAGTAGCAAGTAAGAGAAAGAAGGGGTATCAAGGGTGCAGAGAGGCTTGTAGCGGTAACAAAGAGTATAAAATGCAGCATATTAGAGAGCAGTGGTAGGATGGGGAACGGGTGGCCACTCAGGTGATGTTGGATTGCGACTCCCCTCACCATTGGCTATGCTGGATAAGGCAATTGCAGTCTAACAGCACATTCCCCAGCCCTGCTTAAGGGTACAAAAAAAGAAAGGGGAACAAGACTGATGGGGGGTACAAGACCCAAAAGATGATAAGGAGTGATAGAAATACTTATGAAAAAGAGCAAACACACCATGGCAGAGAGAAAAGTACATAATGGGGTGAAGAGGGAGGGCCAAGAAAGTTTAAAGAGGGAAGGAAGAGCATGCTTTAATGTGCAGAAGGAGGTGAAAGGGAAGTTAACAAATGCCTTTTTGCAGTTAACAGTGGTCTGGTCCATTTGAGCAAATTAAAGCGTAAAATGGCCTTAGAGTGATTTGACTTATGCCCCCCTTGGCATAAATTGCTGCCCAGGTTATCAGGCAAACAACAATCCCATCAATAGTGCCTGTGCAGCAGAGAATTTGGAGGACTAGGTTAAGTCCTATGTGCCCAGGAGTCTGTCAGCCTTAATCCACTAAATAAATAGCAGAAAGAATCAGTCATCAAACCTGTCTGGAGAGAGAAGTAAGAGGTCTAGGGGTGTCGCAAGGGTCTGGTTGGAGGTGATGTTGGACTCTAGCTTGGCAGGTTTCTGCCCACTTGCCCCCCACCCCTAAATCCCAGTCCATAAACCTCCACGCTTACCCACAAACCACCATTTTGTGGGAAATCATTCTGCTGCTCCAGTAGTCACCATTTTGTGCAAACTGGCAGCTAGGCCTTTTACGTAAATCACCATTTTATGCAAATAGCAGCCACAAATAGGGCCATTTATGCAAAATTACAGGCGTAATTTTGAGTGAATGGCCCTAATTATGTCCACCATTTGTGCAAAAGAGCAATTTACCTAAAAGGCCTAGCTGCCATTTTGCACAAAATGGTGGCTGCCGGAGCAGCAGAACACTGCATGCTGCTCACCAGCTGCCAGACTGTCCAGCAGCTCTCCGCGCGTGGGAAACAAGGTAAAGTGGCCAACGGGGGTCCGGCGAGCAGTGCATGAGGCAGACAAAGATGAATTCACCCATCCCGAAACTGGGCAGTGACTTCACTTCCCAATACATCTGCTGTGATTCGATTGGGTTATGTAAACTGCATTGATCAGAGAAGACACTGGTATTGAGAAAGGGTTGCTTGCATAGGGAACATTTGATTTTACTTTCCTCTGATCTTCCTGCAATGAGCTTTCTACACTTTGAAGCAGGTACAGATTTTCTATCTAAAGTAATAAACAAGCCACGGGTATGCAAATTGTTCTTCGACTCACATGTCGTATACTAGAGGTGCTCACCAACCACACGATTTGACTTGGACCCCAATTTGGCGCTCTGGAAAATGGCCTGATTCTGCTCAGGCTGATTCAGAGGCGATCCACTTCGATTCAGGTACCAAACCCAAATCAAGATTCAGAAATCTCAGGCTTCTTTCAATTTTTACAGTTAAGGGCTTTTAAAAACAAATAAGAATGAACCGCGTGCATCCAAGAGTTTATTTATTTATTTATTTATTACATTTATATACCACCCCACAGCAGAAGCTCTCTGGGCGGTTTACAACAATTAAAAATGGTAAACATTAAAAGTATACAAAATTTAAAAACCATCAAAACATAAAAAACAGTATAAAAATAACAGTATCCATTTAAAAACAACAATTCTGGGGTCCATTAAAAACAAACTGTTGTTAAATGCTGTTAAAATGCCTTGGAGAAGAGAAAAGTCTTGACCTGGCACCGAAAAAATAACAATGTTGGCACCAGGCAAGCCTCATCGGGGAGATCATTCCACAGTCAGGGGGCAACCAATGAAAAGGCCCTCTCCCTTGTTGCCATCCTCTGAGCTTCCCTCGGTGTAGGAACTCGGAGGAGGACCTTAGATGTTGAGTGCAGTGTACGGGTAGGTTCATGTCGGGAGAGGCGTTCCATCAGGTATTGCGGTCCCAAGCCATGTAGGGCTTTATAGGTTAAAATCAGCACCTTGAATTGGGCTCGGAAACATATAGGCAGCCAATGCAAGCGGGCCAGAATCAGTGTTATATGCTCAAACCTCCCTGTTCCAGCTATCAATCTGGCTGCTGCATTTTGCACAAGCTGCAGCTTCTGGACCATCTTCAAAGGCTGCCCCATGTAGAGGGCATTGTAGTAATCTAATTTGGAAGTTACCAAAGTATGGACAACTGAAGCTAGGTTATCCCTGTCCAGATAGGGGCGTAGCTGGGCCACCAACCGGAGTTGGTAGAAAGCACTCCGTGCCACCGAGGCCACCTGAGCCTCAAGTGACAAAGATGGTTCTAGGAGAACCCCCAAGCTACAAACCTGCTCCTTCAGGGGGAGTGCAACCTCATCCAGAAGAGGAACCACCCACCATCAGCATCTCAGTCTTGTCTGGATTGAGCTTCAGTTTATTAGCCCTCATCCAGTCCATTGTCGCAGCCAAGCACCGGTTCAGCACATCCACAGCCACACCTGATGAAGATGAAAAGGAGCAGTAGAGCTGCGTGTCATCAGCGTACTGATGAGAGCGCACTCCAAAACTCCTGATGATCACACCCAACGGTTTCATGTACATGTTAAACAGCATGGGGGACAAGACCGACCCCTGTGGGACCCCATACTGGAGAGTCCACTGGGCTGAGCAATGTCCCTCAAGCACCACCTTCTGGAGCCGTCCTGCTAAGTAGGAGCGGAACCACTGTAATGCAGTGCCCCCCACTCCCAACTCAGCCAGATGTTCCAGAAGGATACCATGGTCGATGGTATCAAAAGCCGCTGAGAGATGAAGGAGAATCAACAGAGTCACGCTCCCCCTGTCTTTCTCCTGACATAGGTCATCATACAGGGTGACCAAGGCTGTTTCTGTGCCAAAGCCAGGCCTGAAACCCAACAGAAATGGATCCAGATAATCAGTCTCATCCAAGAGTGTCTGGAGCTGGCCCGCCACCACTCGCTCAAGGACCTTGCCCAGAAATGGAACATTTGCTACCAGCCTGTAGTTACTAAGATTTTCTGGGTCTAAGGAAGTTTTCTTCAGGAGTGGTCTCACTACTGCCTCTTTCAGATGGTCTGGGACCACTCCCTCTCGTAGAGAGGCATTAATCACCTCCTTGGCCCAGCCGGCTGTTCCATCCCTACTAGCTTTTATTAGCCAAGAGGGGCAAGGATCCAGTACAGAGGTGGTTGCGCGGACCTGTCCAAGCACCTTGTCAACATCCTCGAGCTGTACCAGCTGAAACTCATCCAAGAAAACTGGACAAGACTGTACTCTGGACACCTCACTAGATTCACCTGCTATAACACTGGAGTCTAAGTCCTAGCAGATGCAAAAGATTTTGTTCTGGAAGTGCCTAGCAAATTCATTACAGCAGGCCTCAGATGGTTCTACCATGTCCTTGGGGCCAGCGTGTAATAGACAACTCTGAAAAGCTCCGCTGGGCGGCAAATTGAAGATTTAATAGTGGCAGCAAAGTGTTGTTTTTTTGCTGCCCTCAGTGCCCCTGAATATGCCTTACTATAGGCACTTACCAATATTTGATTGCATCCACTAGGAGTTTGTCTCTACCTGCCCTCAAGCCTTCTCCTATTTTGTTTCATCGCTCTCAGCTCTGGGGTATACCACGGAGCCGTACAAGCTCTACTCAGGAGAGGGCGCTCGGGAGCAATCCTGTCAACTGCCCAGGTCATTTCTGCATTCCACAGATCAACCAGGGTTTCGACAGGAGAGCCAGCCCTATCAGCCGGAAAACTCCCCAGAGCCCTTTGGAAACCATCCGGATCCATTAGTCTCCGGGGGCGGACCATCTTAATAGGTCCCCCACCCTTGCAGAGGGGAAAAGCTGCTGTAAGTCTAAACCTCAGCAAGCAGTAATCCGACCATGACAAAGGGACTGATGTAAGGTCCCCCACTTCCAGATCACCATCTCCATGTCCAGTTGTGAAAACCAGGTCAAGAGTGTGCCCCGCTACATGCGTTGGGCCGATGACATGTTGGGACAGTCCCATGGTTGTCATGGAGACCATGAAATCCTGAGCCGCCCCGGATGAAGCACCCTCAGCATGAATGTTGACATCCCCCAGAACCAACAGTCTGGAGGATCTCAGCAGTGCAGCTGAGACCACCTCCGTCAGCTCACTTAGGGAGTCTGTTGAGCAGCAGGGTGGGCGGTACACCAACAGAATCCCTAATCTGTCCTGCTGACCCAACACAAGGTGCAAACACTCCAGACCAGTAGTCACATGGACAGGGAGCCTGCAGAGGGAGATAAAATTCCTATAGACCACAGCAACCCCCCCTCCCTGGCCCTCAGGTCTACCCTGATGCTGAACCAGGTACCCCGGTGGGCATAGCTGGGAGAGACTGACTCCTCCCTGCTCACCCACCCAGGTCTCGGTTATACGTGCCAGATCGGCTGCCTCATCCACAATTAAGTCGTGGATGAGGAAGATCTTATTATTAGGCATGTGCTCCGCTCCGATTAGGAGCGGAGAAGCAGTAGCGGATTGGCCTGCTCCGCCTTACCCAGAGGCGGAGTAGAAGCGGACCGCGGACCCCTAGAAGCAAGGCGAAGAGAAGCAGCCATTTTTCGGAGCTCCTCTTTCAGGCGGAGCGCTCCGATCGCAATCTTGAAAACATTTTGCCCATAGGATTGCATTGCGGGAAATAATCGCGGATAACTGGGTTGTTTTTGAAGCTATCGTTCTGAAAATTCTTGTGCTCAGAGAGTCGTGGATGGGGGTCATTTTGAGACTACTCTCACCTCTCTGCATTGTGCGGGTCGCGTGCTAGAATTTTTAAAAAATCGGGTCAACAAACGGACAGCGCGGCTCAAACGGCGGTTTTCGCCCATAGGATTGCATTGAGGAAAACAATCGGGGATAACTGGGTTGATTTTTAAGCTATCGTTCTGAAAATTCTTGTGCACAGAGAGTCGTGGATGGGGGTCATTTTGAGACTACTCTCACCTCTCTGCGTGGTGCGGGTCGTGCGCTAGAATTTTTTTAAAAATCGGCGGGAAAAAACCTTTTTCAAAGGGCTGAGGGGCAGAGTCAGCTCCCGGTCATGATGATCCCAAAGTTGGAGGAGGGCATAGGCAAAACGGGTAACTTGGGATTCTGGGAAACTTCTCTTTCTTAATCTGAACGGACTTTTCCCAGTGTTTTTTAACACAGTAGCCCCACCAAATGCACAAACACAACCTGAAATCATATACTAAGCCAATAATAAGAGATAGAAACACAGCACTGCTATCCACCCTAACTTTGGGGAACAACTGAAAAGATGTGGTGCAAGGGGATGAGCTCCCCTAGGGCATCTCATTGTGGACGTGCCCCCACTCTCTCCTGTACTGGAAGGCCATCAGAGCCTTCCAAAGAGAGTAACCCGGTGGAGCAATGCTTATCATGAGTTGAAGTGAGCGTTCTACTTCTCTTAGTGGTGGAGCAATGCCTATTATGAGTTGAAGTGAGCGTTTACTTCTCAGAGCTGTTGGTGAAGCAATGGCTTTCTTGAGCTGAACTGGCAGCTGCTTCCCTCTCCCCCGGGCACGTCCCCCTATTACTGGTAAAAGACAGATATAGCCTTTTTTTAAAAGTTCTTCTTGTTGTTTATTGAGCAACACTGCTGCTTTTAATTCCACCCCTCCTTTGTTTATTTATTTATTTATTTATTCCATTTTATATGCATTACTGGCTTATCCTTGGCTCACTTCCTTATGCCCCCAGAAATGTCTGCTGCCTGCCTGCCTGCCTTCCCTCTCTCCTCCCCTGCCCGCCTTGCAGGGATGTTGTGTGTGTCTGGCTTTGACTCAGGGGAGAAGTCCTTCCTGTGCTCAAGTTCCAAATCCATTTTTCAAGTGTGGAAGAAGATTCATATAGGTTGATCTCTACTCCCCAATTCATGGCATGTTGGGATTTCCTTTGAAATGGCCCCATTGAGATGTCTGCAGGTTTAAGCCCTGCAAAAAACAGGGGATGATGGGACTGCCTTGAGTCTCGGCGTGCATATGTATCCCTGGATAAGCTTTCATGGTGGCGAGTTTGAGGTTTCTAACGTGCAAATTGACGGAGCTATGGAAAAGGGTGTGAATGGGGTGCCTGATTTTCAAAAATTCCCCCAAAATCAGGGGATGATGGGATTGCCTTGAAACTTGGCGTCCGTGTGGACACATGGATAAGCTATCATGGTGCTGAGTTTGAGGTTTCTAACGTGCAAATTGACGGAGCTATGGAAAGGGGTGTGAATGGGGTGCCTGATTTTCAAAAATTCCCCCAAAATCAGGGGATGATGGGATTGCCTTGAAACTTGGCGTCCATGTGGACACATGGATAAGCTATCATGGTGCTGAGTTTGAGGTTTCTAACATGCAAATTGACGGAGCTATGGAAAGGAGTGTGAATGGGGTGCCTGATTTTCAAAAATTCCCCAAAAATCAGGGGATGATGGGATTGCCTTGAAACTTGGTGTCCATGTGGACACATGGATAAGCTATCATGGTGCCGAGATTGAAGTTTCTAACATGCAAATTGCCTTGAAACTTGGCATGCGTGTGTATACCCCCATGAGGTGTCATGGTGCCAAACGTGAGGTTTCTAACTTGAACCAAAAAAAGTTGTTTACTTTTTTAGCTTTCAATGCAACCCTATGGGGGGGAAAACGGAGCTCCGATCCGGATCCGGAGCTCCGAGCGGAGCGGAGCGGAAGTGGGCGGAGCGGGGGCGGGGTGTAGTGGCCCGCTCCAAAAATTGCGGATCTGCAAGTGAAGCGGAGCGGGGGGTCCGTGCACACCCCTACTTATTATGCACTGATCTGGCATTTAAGAGCAGCATCAGGAGGCCCAAGGGCTGGCTGATAGAGCAACCAACAAACCAGCGGGTGCAAGGAGGACTGGAACATGGCACAGCCATTAATTGTCTGGGCCGCGTTCCCCTTACTTGGCACGTCCTCCTCACAACACTGCATCTCCCCCTACCCGTCACTACACTAATTGGGGGCCCCTCAGATCCCCCCTCCCAGGCACATACTTTCAGAAACCCCAGAAAAGAGCAGCAACAACAGGCAGGCAGGCAGGCAGGCAGCTCTCCTCTCCTCGGAAGGTGCAGATGTTCCCTTTTTCACATTGTGCCCAGCTGGGCTGCAGGCTGCCTTGGGTCTTTCAGTGGAGAGGGTGGGCATGACGCTTTTCAATTCTTCAATTCTTCTCCCAAAGCAAGATGACTAGTTGTAGGCAGTTCAAAACTGAAGACAAAGTTCTGTCCTTAAGCAAAGCAAGATCATTCAAAATGTGGCACTACTTGACAAATTGAGATGTAGATTCATGGCCCCTGTCTGGAGAATAGCGACAGAGTGTGCAGTGGCCTTTTGAAAATGACCACTTCATTCCACGAAGAGGGGGTACAAGTTCAGCCCTCTTTGGATAAATGGTTGCTAAAGCAACCAAGCGTTGGCTGCTAGGATGAACTATTTTGTTTATGTCTGTATGGAATGACAATTTCATTGGTTCCCCCAAATAGACTTCAGAGTGTATACAGCTGCTCACAGGCAACAACGCCTCCTTACCAGGATCAAACTTTCAATTAAGATTTAATAAGCCTTTTATCTTAACTGCAGTAATTTTGCCATACCAAGGCATCAGTTACTGAAACGTAGATAGCCTTGGGAAAGCCAATGAAGCTTGCACGAAGCCTTGCAATAACAATTACAAATGAAAAAAACAAAAACCCGAAACCCAAGAGGGAGGTTGATTTGGCACTTGCATGTAAATTAAAAATCAAAGCTGAACTTCCAAGTGCTACATAACCTACTTTTAAAAGGCAGCCAAAAAAAGGCTGTGTCAATAATGGAACAAAAAGAAAATCTTGCTCTTCTTCACATTTAATTCTTTACAACACCAAAAAGAAGAGTATTCTAGCAAGGAAGGTGCAAAGGTCAAGAATTGATTTCATAGGATCATAGAATAGCAGAGTTGGAAGGGGCCTACAAGGCTATCGAGTCCAACCCCCTGCTCAATGCAGGAATCCACCCTAAAGCATCCCTGACAGATGCTTGTCCAGCTGCCTTTTCCCTAAAAGAATTTAGGGGAACCAGGAGACATTTGGATTAGAACAAGCACTTTGCTTAACATTTCTATATTGCACAAAAATCAATATTTAAAAACGCATACCAAATATCCTAACAATTGCACAAAATCTACAGCCATCAGAACCTTCAGATAAGAAGGTCACTGTTGAGTTATAACGAATGAAAGGAAAGAGGCAATACCTACACTGCAGTCTGAATGCAGAAAAGAGAAGACTTTGCAAGATCGAGCATATAAAATAAGAAGCCACATGGTCAGTTTTGGAATCATCCTGTATGGAGCCTCTTCCAAATTGGATGGTATTATGTTCTCGGCATATTAAAGTAGAAAGTGCTCCTCCCACAATCTCAGCTGTTAGAGATGTGTGGCATATAATGTCACACCAACTACAGTTTGACCCATTTTCTCATGCTAGATTGACTATATGGGAAAATCCAGACTTAAAAATAGAGAGAAAATGTTTTTGTGACAGATTTGGACAGAAAGAATGGTTTTTACCCTGAATCAATTATTGGGTGCAGATGATGAGTTTTTGTCATTTTCAGCTTTGTGAGATAGATTTGCCCTGGAGGCAAAGGCTATCAATGTCTGCTACCCTGAAGGTTGTGTGCTATCTCCAGTATTTGAGGCAATGAGCCTGTGCACCAGTTGCTGGGGCACATGGGTGGGTGGGTGCTGTTGCACCATGTCCTGCTGATCTGACCCTCGATCTGATCCAGCATGGCACTTCTTATGTTCTTAAGTTAACTGCCACAGCTGAATGGCAGTATTTGCAACTGCAACATTTGTTAAAATCTAGATTTGGCTCTGTGGCTTTTACTGCTTCAGAATCTCCATTATTGGAAGCACTTATTGAGGCTGACCAGGTAAATCGACCCATAACTCATGTTTATAAATACTTATTATCAGTGAATAAATATGATACATTGGGGCTTCAACAGGAACAGAACAGGAAATTAGAATGTCCTGTTTATTGAATCAATAGACCACTGTTTTGGCATCACTATCTGCTATGTCAATGGCTCTCCAGTTATGTCTTATTCAGGAAAAAATATTGTTTCGATTCTATTAGATGCCACTGCGTCTGTTTAATAAAGGTCTGTCCAAATTGACTAATTGTTGGAGGTGCCACATAGCTAATGCTTCTTTTGTTCATATGGTTGGGAAATGTCCAATAGTAACCTCCTTTTGGGAGGAAATTATCAGATGCATAAATTTTGTATTATAAAGCCCTTTAATAATTTCAGATGTACATGTCATCTTAAATTATTTACCGGCTTCTTGGAAAATAACACATGGTCAACATAAATGGATTTTTCGCATCCGTTTGACCACCAAAGGACTCATTCTACAACATTGGAAAGATAAAACCACACTGCCTATAATGCAATGGATTGAAGACTTAACAACATTAGCAACATTTGAATGAGTAGTATACAGGCACCTTTTACTAATGGACTTATATTCAGCCATCTTGTCTGCCTTCACGGACATTTATGTGTAATTTATGCTATTTTCTCTTTTTCCTTTTAGAATGTTGTGATATTTGAAACTGAAGCTTTTGAAGTATGTAGGTGCAGATGTCTTTTTTATTTTTTATGTTCTTTTATGTTTTTTTCTTTCGTTAAAAATTCACAATATATAATATATAAAAAAGAAGCCACAACTACACTAGAAATTGAAAGCTGGAAAACAGAGTCTGTTGGAAATGATAGAGAAGTAATAAAGGCAGATACAAGGAAACAGGAGAATGTGATGAAGGTGGACACTTGAATTTAAGGAGGAAGGCATCTTTTTGTAGCACCCATTACTGCCTATCTGCATTTCAGGATTGGCAGACAGACATTCCTCGTTCATTAGTGCCATAAAGGAGAACTTTATTCCACCGCTTACCTTGTTAGTAGTTGCAAGGAGCCAATAGTGCACGATACCAATAGGACTTGAAGGCTCCATACGACACAATTATCTGTCTTGCACTCTCTCAGGATTTACATTTAGAGAGATTACCTGAACTCTGTTGATGACACAGAACTGTGAAGAAGGAACAATATACCTTGTAAAGAGGGAGAGTATTTGACAATAGCCATGAATTCTAGCACTGCTGAACAGCAGGAGTTACAACAGGTAACATGCCAGCTAACATTCAGACTAGCTGAATGTGAAGAGTCACATATAACCCTTTGAAGGTTTCCAGGAAAAGGGCAGACAATCCCGGAACCCCATTTTTCAATCCCAACCTATCATTTGAGATAACCATCGAAGTGTGTGTTGCAGGATATTTTCAGGATTGGGAGGAATTAAATGAATCCACCCACAGCCTTAAACCAAAGCTCTAATCCTAATCCGAGGCACACATATTTAGGATTAGGCCCCATTTTCTTCAGTGGGATTTACTTGTGAGTAAACATGCTTAAGTGAAGACTAAGTAATCTGTCCACTTTGTGATTCAGTGAACTGAGAGCCAAATGGTAGCAGGAACTGTTACAAGATCAGGGCCAGCATCAAGACTCAGAACAGGCATGGTCAAGCACCTGTCAAGGGCCCACACCTCAGCCAGACCCCTTTGAAAAAAGCCCCCTCCTTAAATTCAAGTGTCCACCTTCATCACATTCTCCTGCTTCCTTGTATCTGTTTGTATTACTTCTCTACCTCTCATTTTTAGTTGCCTCGTTCAGTTTCCACCAGACTTCATTTTCCACTTAGCAGCGTTGTTGTGGCTTTTCGTTTTATACGATCAATCCCACAAAGTCTTCTCTTTTTTGCATTCAGACTACAATCTAGGTATTGCCTCTTCCCCTTCGTTCATTATAATTTAACAGTGACCTTTTTATCTGAAAGTTCTCATGGCTGTAGATTTTGGATGATGATGATATTCACTGTTGCAATTTGCTTCTTCAGCTGCCTCTTGCTCTGGCCCAAACAATAGTGGTGGTGAGAAGGAGGGGCAGTAGATGTCACTGCCTACTTGTTCACTGGCTCTCAGCCTTCAGAGTAAGAAAGTAGTAGTGATTAGGAGGAGGAGGAGCAATAGCAACTGCTGACAATTTTGATGAAATGGTAGACTCACTGAGAAAGGGGCCCCATTAAAGGAACCTTGCCCAGGGGCCTTTAAAAACCTAAAGCTGGCATTGTAGGTTTCCCATTTTAAAAAGCAGAAAAGTAAGTGCAGCTGAATAAAGAACATTGGTTAGTGGACAGGTTAAAAATATAACTAAATAAATAAATAATAGTTGCAGAGGTGTGGGGAGGGGATTAGGTTCTGGCTTGGGCTACTTTTCTCCTGCGCTATTTTCCCCAAACATAATTGCCCATACCCAGAACTGCTTTACTGGCCTGGGCTCCAAGTCTACTTACCCTTTAGTCTGTAAGTGAGAATTAAAAAAATGCCATGTGCTGTCATCAGCTGATTTTATCTCTTAATGCTAAAGCTTAAACATGTAAATCAGATTCTGTCTTGCTATCCTACTACATCAGGTGAAAGAGAAAACATCCACTACTGTTTATGCTTTTCCTAACTTCTAATTATGGAATTAGAACGAGAGTTTCTCCCCAGCAGAATATCCTGCACCATGGGTGTATTGATTCTGAGATATAATTGTTGTTAATTGGCCTATACTAAATCGACAACAACACTGGGAACAAGGCTGTTAATGGATCTTATTATATATGCTTACTGACTGCAGCTTTTAAATGAAAATGTCTACTGCATACCTAAGTAGACCATGTATTCAGAATTCAAGGATCAGGTAATGGCAAAAAACTGTAATAGAATGCACTTCGTTTTGTCATTTAGATTTATATATGGCCTGGCATAACATGATGACTGATTCACAGAGACAGCCTTGTCTGCACTGGCATCTTTCTGTGAATTATAATCTGTTTACTTCAATTTTCATTTAGTGTGCATGCATTCCACAGCATCTGTTGGCAGAGTAATTCACTCTAAAAACCAGGTTTGCAATAAGAAAAAGCACTACCATTTTACCAGTTTAATTTACAGTGGAACAATATGTGCACAAACCCCTCACATAGGGCCCTAAAGGCCAAAATAAACATTACTTTAAATCTTTGTTTAGCAGCTATGTCTTTTTTTTAAGTAGGCGGAGGGGCGCCAATTTAGATCTTAAATGCTCTCCTATTCCAACCCCCCATGCTAGGGTCTCAATCCAGATTGGGGGCCCTGCGCCTCCTCTAGAGTAAAAATGGAGACAGGAAGACAGAGCTACTAGATACACATTTAAAGTAGTGTTCATTTTGGCCATAGTCTGCCATTTTAGCTGATGAGGCCATGTCTTTGTGGTGTTCATTTTCCAATATGTTGCTTTTATTCAATCTTCCACTACAAAATGGTGACACCTGTCTCGAGTGAGCTTCTCTCACCTTGTTTATGACTTCCTTCACTCCTCTTTGTTATAAGAGGAAACACTCCCTTTCTTTCTTTGTTATAAAATTTTATATCCTAGCCAATTTTATTACAATACTTGGTGGAATCATATGTTCTGATGAGACCCTATTCGTTTATGAAGAGGTAATAGCTTACAATGGGTGAGAATCTAGTTTTTTATAAGAATCTACTAAAAATTTGCACAGTTCTTCATAATGAGGACAGAAATAACCTGGGATTTAAAAAGAAAGTGAATGTGGCAGAAACTGAAATTTAGATTTGTCCATCCAAGTCCACAACTTTGACCACTTCGCTCTTCAGAGACTAAATTTGAATCCCTGTCTATTCAACAATGTTGTACCAAATACTTCTTCCATGATTTTTTTAATCATTATCATTCAGTTTGATAGAATAGAAATTGCTTTTAATAAAATGTTCAAAGCAGGAGAACATTTCAAAAGACTTCTCATGGATGGGGTTTGGAGTTTCTCTGCCTAACTTGCTTACACAGGGTGGCCAAGGAGCATGTGTGAGTGTCCTGTCTTCCATTGTACACTCATCTCTCTGGCAGCCTCCCCAGCTTCCTGCACTTCAATTAGTATCATAGAATAGTAGAGTTGGAAGGGGCCTATAAGGCCATCAAGTCCCACCTCCCTGCTCAATGCAGGAATCTTTGCTGATGGAGGCTTTAGGCTAAACCCCAGGCGGCAGTCTTAATATGTGACCTTCTATAGAAGCACTCAATTTATTCTACAGGGTTTTGCTATAGACAAGCCTTGTCCAACCTTGTGCCTTCAGATGTTTGGATGGCAGCTCTCCTTCCTGACCATTGGCCCTGCTGGCTAGGGCTGGTGGGAGTTGATGTCCAAAACTTCTGGGGGACACCAGATTGGGGAAGGCTGCTAGAGACAAGTTACCAGGATTAATATGCCCTCCCTATTTAGGCTAAGGCAGCCTTCTTGAATGTGGCACGCTTCAGATGTGTTGGATTACAAATCCCAGCATCCAACACATTGTAATCCAACACATCTGTAGTGTGCCACATTCAAGAGGGATGAGCTAAGTTTTGCCTTCAGTGGAACGGAGAGCTTTACACCTGTCACTGAAACATTTAAATTCTGTGGAAACTGCATTTCATCTGAATCATTAAAATAATTGCCAGTGAAAAATGTCTTGTTAGAGGAAGTGATATAGAACGTCAATAGCCACAGAATTTCAACAATTACGTTAATGGACTGTCTAATGTGTAATTAAAATTTGCCCTTGCTGAGATGCTCAAATCCAATTTTTGTTTTCAGATGTGGAATAGAAAACTTGGAACTGGCAGCTAATGCAATATCTATTTGTACTATTCTTTTGTAGCCTGGCCTTCCTTCCACTTCCTATATGTATCCTTTTTTGCCATCAGGTCATCTCTAAGCTTTTTGTGGAGCCACATTGGTTTCTTCTGTTGTCTTCTTTTTTCCTTGCTGGAATTTTTTGTAATTGTGCCTTTAAAATTTCCTTTTTAAAATACTCCCACCCATCTTGGACTCCTTTTCTCATTAGGGTCACTTACCATGGGGTCTTACCTATCATAGTTCTGAGTTCATTAGAATCAGCTTTCCTAAAATCCAGAGTACGTGTATGGCTACACTCAACTTTTGTCCTTCATAATCAAGAATTCAAGTATGACATGGTCACTTTCCCCCAGAGTTCCTGTAACTGCCACTTTCTCCACTATTGGTCAATATCAAATCAAGGATAGCCAATCGTCTAGTTCCTTCCTCCCCTTTCTATAAGAGAAAGTTATCAACCACACGTCAGGAATTTCTTGGAACGGCCGCTTTTGGCAGAATTTGTCTCCTTTTCGGGGTTGCGAATATATTTCTGCAAATCTTATTTGAGACCATTCTCAACTTTATTGTTCACTTAGGAGTGAACAAAATTTTCTGCTCCTTCTTCATATATAGATGGCAATATATTATTCATTATTATGCATGCCAAGAGACAGAGAAGCCATTTCATAATAACCCACTAGAATAAGAGTCAGAAATAATCCTTGTGGTGTGTTGCGAGGGATCATTTTCATTTGGTGGGTAAAGAAGGTGGTATTACACTTATGCAAGAAGGCTTTGTGCAAAAAGTTTATTTTCTATCATTTCATGCTCAATTATACTCAGTGCAAACTTTGATATAGCATTTTTTTCAACAGTGCTTTGTTTTGACTATTCATTTTACTGTAATAGTATTTGTAGTTATTTGGTTGAATCATACCTAACAGAGCTTTTTAGAAGTCAGAATGGACCTGAAGTTCTTCCTTTTGTGCAGCCAGCTTGAAATAACATTGAACATATTTTATTATCCTAAAAGGGGCCCCTTGTAGAATGGGCAATTGTCTTTGTTGGGAGATCTGTTAGTATCTCATTGTTGCCCAGTAACAATGGGAGCAATAAGGAGATGGTGATTTGAGCAGTTGAGATTGCACTAAGTGCCTTTCAAAGGGTGCAGACCCAGATCTTAAGGAAGGGACTATATTGCAAGTGCTTATACTGAATATACTTACCTAATAGTTGAAGGAAGAGACAGCAAAGAAGGGGAGAAAACACTTTTTTGGAATGTCCACCTGACTCTTTGTATAAAGGATTCCTGGATTGGGGTTTTCAGTAGGGATGTGCTCCGCTTCTAATCGGACCGGCGAATTAGAAGCGGAGCAGGGGGCTTCGCCTGCCCTTAAGGCGGAGGCGAAGAGGATTGGGGGGCCGGCGGAGCGTGGCGAAGAGGATCGAGGTGAAGGCGGATCCTTCGCCTCGATCCAGAGCTCCGCTGGAAAGGTAAGTGGGGTTTACCGGGCCCTGCCGCTGTCGCCCATGCGGCGACAGCGGCAGGGCCCGGTAAACCCCCCCTCCTCTCCCTTACCTGCGTCCATCCGCGGTCCATCGGCGTCTTCAATCGAGCCCGCGGTTCAACCAGGAAGCGGCCCAGACTTCCTGGTTGAACCGTGGGCTCAATTGAAGACGCCGACGGACCGCGGAAGGAGGCAGGTAAGGCCCCCCTCTCCCTTGGTCCCTTACCTGGCTCTGCTGCCGTCACCACATGGGCGACTGCGGCAGGGCCCAGTAAACCCCCCGCCCTCCTCTCCCGGCCTTACCTGGCGCCACTCCCCTCCACTGTGGAGCTCCGATTCGGAGCCGGAGCTCCGCAGCGAAGAGGAGCGGAGTATGGGCGGAGCGGGGCAGAGCGGGCCGATCCGAAATTTTCAGATCAGCCTGCGGGGCGGAGCGGGGGGTCCGTGCACACCCCTAGTTTTCAGTACAGATTTCAAAGCAAAGAATGTCAACTAGTGGGTCTCTTTGTTGTATCTCAAGATGTAAAGTATCTTTTATCTGTCATACGTTCATCCAACATGTTTTTAGCTGTCTAAATTGTTTTAAATTTTGTATATTTAAATTTCTACGCTGTATTCTATGCTGTATTTTATTATCTGATGATATTTTGGCTATCAGGCAGTATAGTAAAGAAATCAATCACCTTCATCCAGTGAGTTCAGAGTGGTGTATAAGGGATGCTCTCTCAAATCACACAACCATCTTAGAGGGCTGATTAGGCTGCAATATCATGACTTGCCTTGAATTACCCAGTGAGCTTTATTTTGCCTACTCTCCATTGAGTGGGGGTGGCCCTCCAGACATTCTGGCTTACAATTTCCAGCAACCTTCCCCATTCGCTATGCTGACAAGGGCTCATGGAATTGCAGTCTGGAATATTTGAAGGGTCATAAATTGCCCACCACTGCCATTGAACTTCATTAGTCTCTTCATATCACATCCCTCCAGTTCAAGTCCAACATAGGCCAGTGAGTGATACCTGTGCTCCAGAGAGACCATCACCAACCACACCTGGGAATGAGCTCCACTCCCCACCCAGCACATCCCATTCCACAGTGCTTTTTCCAATGGGAACCATTGACATTTGGTGTCAACAGCTGGAGGAGGAGGATTCATCTGCTACCTAGGCAGAGCTCCACAGAAGCAGCCACCAATCCCACTCAACTTTATAGCACATTTAGCAGGTGGCTTCCTGAAAAAGCAGTCTTTTGGATAACTTCTTAGACTGGTCATTTATGCTACAGGTGTTTTGTTTTGATTGGCTTTTTAAATAGGAATGTTATGTTCACATTTTCCTGTCATTTGGCCTCATCCCCCAAACCATTTGCTTGCCTTAGACTGTGAGTCCCTAGGGCAGCCCTCACCATCCTGGTGCCCTCTAGATGTTTTCGATGATGACTCCCAGAATTCCTGACCATTAGCCATGCTGGCTGGAGCTGTTGGGAGTTGTAGTCCAAAAAATCTGGAGAGCACCAAGGGTGCCCTAGGGCAGGGTTAGAGACCGTGGAGCCCTCCAGAAGTTGTTGGACTGCAACTCCTATCAGCCCTAGCCAGCATAGGTAATGGTGAGGTATCATGAGAGTTGTATTCCAACATCCTCTGGAGGGCCACACATGCACTATCCCTGCTCTAGGCAGACAGTTCTATCAATCTTTATAAGAAACGAATGAGAAAGTCCAAGGTGGGGATAGAGCAACAAAAAACCCAAACAAATAAAACAGTGTATTTAATCCAGCCAATGGTTTCAACATCACGTTGCCAATTTTCAACAGTCTTTTTCAAGTACTCTGCTTCCATTATAAGCCACCCAACAGAACCCTTATATGCACAAACTACAAATGGTTATATACAGTGCTTTCGAAAACAATAGAAACCAACGAGAGCCTTGCCCCCAAAGACTTTGCCATCTGAATTAGCCCTGTATTTACCAGCTTCTCTGGTAGCCAAAGATGCAGGCATGTGAGCGAGCTGGCAGAGGAAGGAGGGATCTCCTGCTTCTGCCAGTCCACTTGGTACAGGGGAAGGGAAGTAATTTTGCTACAGCGGAAGGGAAGTAATTTTGTCTGTGACCAATGGAGAAGGGAGGAATCACTCTCTGCATTTCCATGCTGGTGGCAAAGGAAGGGGCTTTGCACCCACATAAAGCTGATTTCACCTAGAGCCTTAAAGAGGGATGGGCAACTTATGGCCCTTCTAAAGTTACAACTCCCTAGTCAGCAGAGCCAGCTAGGTGAGGGATGATGGGAGTTGAAGCCCTCCAGATATTTTGGCGTAGAAGTTGGCTAGCCCTAGTTCATTTTTTATGAATTTCATTTTCAGTACTGCCTCCAGTTCTGGGCACCACACTTCAAAAAGGATGCAGACAAGCTGGAGGGAGTTCAGACGAGAGCAACGGGGATGATCTGGGGTCTGGAAACAAAGCCTTATAAGGAGAGACTAAAAGAACTGGGCATGTTTAGCCTGGAGAAGAGAAGACTGGGAGGAGACATAATAGTACTCTCCAAATATTTGAAAGGTTGTCACACAGAGGGCCAGGATTTCTTCTTGATCATCCCAGAGTGCAAGATATGGATTAATGGGCTCAAGGTATTGGAAGCCAAATTCCAGCTGGACATCAGGAAAAACTTCCTGTTAGAGCAGTACAACAATGGAACCAATTACCTAGGGAGGTTGTGGGCTCTCCCACACTAGCAGCTGGACAATTAAGCAGAGGGTTGGACTTGATGGCCTTAGAGGCCTCTTCCAACTCTACTATTCCATGATTCTATGGACTGAATTGCTCAGAGAGCTTCATCTGTGGGACAGTATAGAAATGAAATGATTTTCTCACTCATGGTGGTTTTTCTAGACAGCATGACGGGCTTTGCCAGGTCATGCTGTCTTTTAGTGATTCAGGAATTTCCTGTCAATTGATCATGTTTTAAGTATGACTGATTTCTGGATGTTGGGATGGATGTATTTTGGTAGGCCCAATTTCTGAAGGTTTTCTGTATAGTTTTTTGATGTGATGCCAGTGACTGATATGACTAACAGAGTAATTGTGACCTTTTTCTGTTGCTATAGTTCTTTGACTTCCATGGCCAGTGGTGTATATTCTTCTCTTTTCCTTTTCTTCAACATTTTACTCATTATTTATTGCTATGTTAATGAGGTACGTGTTTTTTTTTGTCAATAACTGTTACGTCTGGTTGGTTGCAAGAATAGTCTTGTCTGTATGAATTGTTTTGTCCCAGTATATTTCATTATCTGCATTTTCCAAGATTGTTTCGGGTGAGTATGTATAGTATGGTGTAGGTTGTTTGATGAGGTTGAATTTGATGGCCAGTTATTGAATTATTTTGCAACTGTATTGTGTCTGTCCATATAGATGATGATGATGATGGTGATGATGATTGCAGCTAGTTGAGATTAAGCAACATGAATCTCTTGTGAGGGAATTCAAGTCTGGGTGCCCCAAGAAAAAAGACCCATAAATAGTCATCACCTGGCTAGCCTCTGACAGAACGAACACCCAGAGGAAGGCTATTGATAATTGTTCACTCATGACCAGATTGAAACAGGAAGAGGTGACTCTGACAGCTTACATCCAAACCAGCTTGTTATATAGTTTTATCCATTTTAAAGGTCACGACCAGTCCTTCGAATAGTACCTGGAATACCAGTGATCTTTAAGCAGCCTGGTTCCTGCATTTGTATTAAGTTATAGATGCCAAACAGTTTTCAAGAACAGCCCCATGGAGAGCACAGGTTTGTGAGACATCTACTGTAGCATTCTCTAGCAGTTGCTTTATATTCTATGCGAAGGCAGTCCAGTGTTTTCCTACTCTAAGCACAAATCAAAACTTAGCTGCAATGCTTATTGTGTCACTGTCAAAGTCAATCAAAACAGCATATTACCTCCTTGCCTGCACATTAACTACATTGACAGCACCATGCATCTAGTTAAAAAAAAGTCTAATACACACATGGGCTGCAATCCCTAACAAGGTTTGGATTAACAGTTTAGCAATAAAAGCAATAAGGCTTGACCATTTGTTCTCTTCTTTCTTGTGAGCCTCTATCACAGCCAACAAATATCAGAAGAGAGATGATAGCCGCAAGGTGCCTGCTTAGATTACCAGCCCACTCATTTTATCTTAGATCTGTTGACATTTCTGAAGCTTATCTTGTCACATTATAGATTCTAGAAAGCCAGTGCTTTTGCACATTATATTAGAGTGGGTTAGCCAACAGCAGAACATCAGCAGGGGCTTTGTGGCTACATCAATGTTCCCAATCATCATTCCTTCTAAAAGGAAAGTGGTTAGCCTTGCAACAAGGACTGGCAACATTGACTGCTGTCAACTAAGCTGATGCTGCCTTGGAAGGCAGAGTGGTAACATGGATTCATAACAGTCCACAGCCCTGGGGCTGGGGGAATGCATGGTGAAGGGGTGGTGGTGGCAGGGAGGACACGAAGCTCACAAGGGAGTGTTTGGAGAGCAAGTGAGTGGACAGCAGAGGGAGGGAGGAAAGAGAAACGGTAGGTGGAGATGAGCAGATACAAGAGACCCCAAGGAAAACACATGGGGATGTGGGGCAAAGTGTCATATGGAGACTTAGCATGGCGGATACAAAGGGAGTAAGGAGAAGAGAAAGAAAAGCCAGAGAATTCCTTCCTTCTCATCTCTCCTAATTCTGAACACTCCTTCCTTCATCTTCCCTTGTGGTCAGGGCCTAATGAAGCAGCTAATTTCACAAGGGTGAAAAACCCTCAGCAAGCATCAGAAGAAACAGCAGCAACAGTGGCACCCCACCCTGTAACCCAGTACATGGATTTGAGGGACACAAAAAAAAAAGCAAGTGTTGAAATTGTTTGGTATGAACATCACATATGTAACAAGGACCGAATCTGTGGAGCTTAGAGGCCCTACTATTCTGTCAAGCAAATGAAACCACATAGCCACTCTCCCCTAATATTTTCTCCTACACAGATGGGTAAGTCAGTAGGTTCCCTTCTTATTACAAAAGGATACCCAAAGCTGATAAGTCCACGTACCTTGGGTACAGCAAATAGCATATTGGAATTTCTATGGAATTACTCTTTTGAAACAGCCCATAGTTTGATGTTTTTGCTGCTTGCTGAAATAAAGCTGCATTGCCTCTATATGAGGGATCCCTTCACAGTCACATGGTTATCCCATCCTTTCATTGAAGGAAGGAGTGACATCATTATTGTGCATTGGGGGAATGGAGGAGGGCTGTCAAAGGAGAAGAAAAGCCATCCTGATCTATCCAGATGACAATTTTTAAACAAGCAATTTGAAAATAAGGTTTCTTGCTACACATTTCTAGATAACACACCACTAAAACACAAAACAACCCCATACAAGCATTAGCCATTGTGAGGACTCCTACAGAGGAAGGAAAATACATGCGCAAACTACTATGCAGTGAAATGACTAGAACACAACCCCCTTTTGTGATGTTCTAAATATTCACTGCTACTCTGTTACCAGAGCTAATGTAAACTACCATATTTCTTTGATTCTAAGACGCCATCGATTGTAAGACGCACACTAATTTCAGTACCACCAACAGAAAAAAAGCTTTGATTCTAAGAAATAATAAACACACCTGCGATTCTAAGATGCACCCTGTTTTTAGAGATGTTTATATGGGGAAAAAGTGTGTCTTAGAATCAAAGAAATACAGTATCATTATTCTATCAGGCAGACCCAAAAAGAGGGGGCAGGGATGGTGAACATCTCCAGAAATGCAGATCAAAAGATTCTACATACAAAGCACTTTTCTTAGCTCTTGTTCATCCTCAAAAACCAGAGAGATAGGTGACTGTACTATTTTTTAATAATGGAGACTGATTCTGAGAATTTGCTCACGTCCATGCATCGCTCAATTTGAAAAAGCTAGAACTCCCATATCCACAAAGAAATCTCATCACATTTATTTGCAAGCATGAGTGTAACAGATGCGATCCTGCAGACTCAGGTTAACCCAGTGAGCTCCTCTCCAAGTTGATTATTGCAGAAGGGTCCTCCAGAAGGGCAGGTGCCATTTTCCTTAGAACCTTCTGCACTCAGTGTAAGGATTGCCAGCGCTGGAAATGACCAGATGTCCACGCCAATGCCACTATGATTTTGCTCTCGCTCGCTCTCTACTGCCTGATCCAGCATCGTCAGTAAATTCAAATTTTAAAAAATGGCAAACTCAGAACCAAAACTTTTGTCTAAAAATACTTTAATAGAGCAAGTTTCCCAGGAAACAAATTTGATACATAAGATGACACCCAATGCATAAAACTTTGCCATTTAGGTCTCATGTGGAAAAAACACACACACACACAAGTGGCAAATCATCCGATTCACAGAAGCACCACAGCCAAGACCATGCTGCTTTGGTTGAAGTCATGGCTGTAGGGGCCCGCCACACCAATTCACCAAGTTCTGAAGAAAAATGTTTACAGAGTAACCATTGTTTCATATGTTTTGTTGTGTTCTTTCATGCTCAGCTCACAAAGATAAAACCCTTTGAAGATAGGAAAACAAATGATTTCAGCATTAGATGCCAAAACATACAGAAATCTTAATACTAATTTACAACATAATACAACATTTTTTAAAGTTTATTGTTTACAAAAAGTTTTCAGGCTTCCTATTCAGGCAAGATGCTACATAGGGCTAAAACATTTTAAAAGGATGTGTAGAACATTGACCACATTAGAGGAATGCTTTGTCCTAACTGCAGAGAATGACAGTTTTCAAAGGTTATGTCCTATGGCTCAACATTCAATGACACCAATAAAATTATAACTGGAAATAGACACTGTGTTCTACAGATTATTTACAAACTCCAAACCAGTAAAAAGTGAGAAAAGAAAAAGAAAAAAACCAACAAAAGAAGCACATACTAAAAGTTGCACACAACTGAAAATCAAAGGGGTTTAATTTTGAATTGCCGTTCTGTCTGGTAGCAATAATTCTGTTAGTAATAATTATAATGAAATAACAAATTGGAATTTGATTCTAACCTAGTCAGAAGCCAGCCGAAATACAAACTCTTTCCAAAGATAGTCAGGCTCATAGCAAGGCTCCAAGGGATGGAAGCTTAATGGTTATGAGCCAAACATCATGAATACTTCTATGAGTCCTTGTTGTTTGGGCATACCATATGGATAAACGCAAGAGGGTACAAAGGTTAACTATATGGCCTGTCTGGTCAGACAACTATTGCATTATCCAGGCACAATCTTATACAAGCCCCGTAAACTGTAACCTTTCAACTACCGCAAAACCTTCTCAGGGGCTTTATTTGGCGAACCTCCACATGTCTTTGCTATTAGCCTATCTCTAAACCGCAAGACAAAAGGACACCAAAAAGCATAAGACCTCCTGGGAGCAAGCGGGTCCCTGGACATCATTATCAACCTGTTACTCTGAAGTCCCAAAGCAGTTTTCAGAACTCTTGCTCTACACATACATATGAAAGTAACCAGGGGGAGAGTTCTGGTCTTTTACCATCGAGAAGGGTTGGGGTTAGAATAAGAGTTTCTAATCAGTGTTGGGCTTACATAAACTGGGAAAAGCATAGCAGTAGATTTCCTATTTCCAGGTATTCTCCCCTGCTCCCCACCCAGGTGCTCTAGTGGCCCATGGAGCAACTGAAAGCATGGTGTTGCATGTACCTAACACTGCTCTTCACGCTTTCCCAAGCAGATTCAAATAAGGCGCAGCAGTTGTAACTCTGCCATCCTGTGCCGTATAGGTAAAGCTTGCAAGGGCAGAACCTGGAGACATTGCTGCTACATCATTAGGCGTCACCTACATGTTACTAACTACTATCCTTAATCTATTAAAAAAACAAACCCAAGATTTCACAATAGTTAACTAACATTTATACCAAAATCTAATCAGGGATGTTGGCTTTATTTTCTCTTATTTCTTTATTTCTTATATGGTCCCTACTAAAAGATGCACACATTATTTCTTCTTTTCCCTACCCCTTTTCCATATTCAAAAGTATATCCATGAATTGGTGAGAGTGGAAATCATACAAATACATCCATACATTAACCCAAGAATGCATTTGTGTGACCTCCCTACCATGGATACTCAACATAGTCATTTCAACATCAGGATGGCTCCATGTGAACTCTGTCCTCAAGGGCAACTGAGATTAGGTGAATGGGAATACTCTCTTGGAGCATAAGTGAACTATAATTCTAGCAGTATGACTCTATATTCATACATCACAATCAGTGATTGAGAACTCAGTGTGCAAATATATACTTATCGACATAGAATGGGATGACAACTACCCACTGCTTACATTAAGCATCTTCTTGGGGATGAAACCACTACAACTGGCCTTTGGAAATCCACTATTTCTGAAGCAATAAGGACTCTCCCTAGCAGAGTCTGCTCAAAAGCTATACCCTCTTCTCATATTTTCATCATATCTTGTTCAAAACATAAGCCCAGAACAACCAAGGATTTTTTTAAAGTTAATACTGGCGACTCCTGGGGATTACGATTCATTAGAGTGGTCTTTTCCACTTCTGCAAGGAATACTCAATTAATGTATTAAATCAGAGATGGCTTCATTTACAAAGCAAAAGGGCGAGGGGAGGACAACTTATGTAAAAAATAGAACAGATGTTTTGTGCCACACCTACAGGTACATTTTTGTTGAAGTGGTGCATCAATTTTTGTCCAAACTAAGAATCCAGATGTTTCCATTTGTGTCAAAAGGGTTTTGACATGGTATTTTTTGTTCCTCTTGCTAAACCAACTGGCTTTTCAAGTATTATTTTTTATTATTTAATATGTTTTTACATTCACACCATAGACACATCTCTGAGTCCAACTCAATGACATTTTAAAGCGGTGTAGGATTCTCTGTTGGCCATGTAAGCTAAGCGGGGGCATGCAAAAGTTTCCCCTCCACAGCATTCCTTGGGCACAAGACTTACATTAAATACTCATTCAAGCTGGGCTTCTCCTGAGCACTAACTTCTCGGCACAGCTGCATCCAGTTTGGCTTTATTGACTCAGTGGCAAATTCATCCACAGAGGAGAGGATCCCCTAGGTACCTCCACATGCATGGTGCTTCTTCACAAAGAACACATGAAAAAATAGCACCTTGTGATTAGCTTCTGATTCAAGACCAGAAATAGAAAGCCGGGATCCAGATTCATCCCTTATGAAGAAATATTGCTGCAGATAAACTGATACCCATAAGGCAGTGCAAACTACTGCAGATTATTAAAAACTTACGTTCAAGCTTTAACAGAGTTGAGATTTTTTTTTAAAAAAATGTGTGAATTAAATATGCAATTCCACTTGCCTTCTGAAATGGTACAAGCAATGATTGTAAAAAATTGACTTCAAGTACCTTGCTGCCCAGAGGTAAGCTACAAGTACAAGCAAAGTTTCACCCCAAACTCTTAAATCTATCATAGCAGCCCAATACCAAGGTATTCCATGAACTGGTGATTTAAAATCAGAGCAAATATCTCTCTGTACTGCCACAAGCCAATACAGCAGACATGAACGGACAACCTGGCCAAAAATCTCTCGCCAAACCACATGCTGGAATGGCATTCTGTTTTAATTCTCTGCAATCATTAACAGAGCCAACAAAACAGAATCAATGTTTAAATTTGTGTTAATACTTCTTGTGTGAGATGGAGCAAGGAAAAATTAGTTTTCTGAAGCTTATTTTCCTAAATGTAATCAAGGTGAGTAGGAAGATCTTGTAACTTTGCAGCATGTGTAATATAAAGCAGAGGGAGCTGAACTATATCTGGAATGTGAAGAGTCCATTGCATGACACCGACTCTTGGAGGCAAACTGTTTTGCAGAAAGAAATACTGCCATGTGATCAATGTTTATTGAGTAAAAGTTTTGGACAAAACCTAATGGGCACAGACTTTTAACTCCGCAATGTCCACACATTTAAAAAAAAGTGCAAAAGTTTCTTTCAGAGGAAGCTGCTCTTTTTGGCTACCAAGTTTTAGTAAGCAATGGTCTTTTTTAAAAAACAAAAAGGTATATTCCTCACAGGATTGCCAAAGAAGAACTTGTCAAGACTGGTCACATTGTTCCAAGTTAGCCCCAAAATAGCAGCGAACAGACATTTTATTACATGGCAAGAAATAAGTCCAAACTCCTCTTCTAGGTATAGCTTGCATCAAAGAACCTGAGTATCAGTAGAGCTGAATCGAGCCTCAGGATACCCTCCTTTCCAACACCGCTCCAGTGTCCGCTCCTATTGGGAATAAAATACTTCTAGTACAGTCACTATCTGCATCCTCTTGAGCTTGCACATGATGTTGAACCATCTGAAAAAGTCAACAGAAAACTATTTTAATCATCCTCTCTTCTTGCCCCCCACCACACCCGACCTTGCCCAATATTTCTAAAAACACAATATCCCATCCACCCTACTCCGTGTAAACATGGACTAAGAAACTAAAGACACATCTGCCCATGGGCCAAAAAAGGGTACCTAGATTACAGCTGCACCATACATCCCCAAAAGCCATATTGCACAACATACTGCAATAGTTTCATAGGCCAGAGACAGCAAGGACTGCCCATCCAGCTGTTCTGTACAATGGACATCGAAGCTCATTTGGCCACTTTGGTATCTTGGGTTCACTGGTAGCCCACTGAAAATAAATCTGACACACACAAAATGGATCATTTCAACCATCCCGTACGAAGTTAAGCTTAGAACTCTTTGAATAATGTCTTGGCCATGCTTGGAGATCTCACCAAGTGGAGTCATACCCCCATGTCCAAGTGTTGTGGCAGCCTTCCAGATATTTTGGAATATAATATTTTATATGTAAACTTAGAGATTATATTAAGCAGTGTATATGTATATTCAATCATTTAAAAGACCAGAAGATAAGGATTTCTCACCTTGGTCCAAACACCATGCCGGGAAATTGGAATAATGCTGATGCTGTATTTGACGTGACCCATGATCAGTCATGAATTTGCACAATGTCATGCATTGTGCTTATTTGTAACTTACCCTCCATGTACCCACACTTTTTCACTTTTTTTCTGTTAATTTATTTATTTATTTATTTAATTACATTTATATACCGCCCCACAGCCGAAGCTCTCTGGGCGGTTTACAACATTTAAAAATAGTAAACATTAAAAGTATACAATTTAAAAACACACACACACATAAAAACAGTATAAAAACAACAGTATCCATTTAAAAACAACAATTGTGGGGTCCATTAAAAACAAACTTAACGTTGTTAAATGCTGTTAAAATGCTGTTAAAAATGCCTGGGAGAAGAGAAAAGTCTTGACCTGGCGCCGAAAAGATAACAATGTTAACTGCCCTTTCTCCCTTAATCTTTAACCAATCTTCCTGAAATTGTCAGGTTATGTAAAATAGGCATTTTTTCTGGCATGTGCAATTTTCAGGAAGATTAGTGGAACCCTTTTGTTTTTATTAAGGTTATAACAACCCACCCCCTGATTTCCATTTAACCTTATGGAATCCTTATTTTACTAATCACCCTATCAACTGGAGCTGCGACTGTGGCTCCAATAATAAATAAAACAAACCCCAATATTCCTGACCACTGCCCATGTTGAAGTCCCAAACATCTGGAGGGCCCCAGGTAGGGGAAGTCTGTGTTATGGGTTAAATCTACTAGTGATGTTGAGGGAAGTGGTAAGTTGTAAAACTAGTTTTCCATACTAAGTTCTATCGTGAACCTAACCTCCCTCTGCAACTTCTCTGCAATCCAGGTTCCAAGCTGCTATTCTCAATGCACTACAGCTTTTCTCTGCAGCAGCTGGCAAGAAACAGCTGCATGTCTTACTGTACAAAAGAGGGTACCATTGTTAAAATAATTTACTTTGACAGTTTAAGCTACTTACTGTAGGTTAATTCTTCTCCAGCTCTTTTACGTGACTGGTCACCTCTAAAAAAAGGGGGGAAGGAATGAACAAAAGTTAGCATTGAAGCTTGATGTCAGCCTAGACTTCAAAAACCACATAGCTTCAAATATTTTTTAACATCCCCATATAGGCCTTCAAGTGCAGCAATACAGGTCATCCAAGAAAAAAGTGCATCATAAATGAATGCATCCTACAAAAGGACAAGCCCTGGCCCTAGTATTTAGGGCCATTCCTGCATAATCTGTGAGGCAGAATGCCATTTCTGTACAGTCAGATTTTGCCATACACCAGTAATGTTTGAAGCGAGGAACCATATAGGATGGGCAAATGATGCTGTTACTCCTCATGTTAGCACCACATCCCCTTGCAGCTGGTAACACTGGCAGGGGAAGATGTGACATAATCCATCTCAATGATGTCCTCATTTCAAATGAGACCAGTGCAATGTGGGATTTGATGATGAAGTAGCAACAATCCCACCAAAACCATAATGTAAGGTTGGTGTCTATGGCAGCTTCATTCCGGAGGCAGATAGCATCTTCAAGGAGGGAATATTTTCATGGAGATCACAGCAAGGAGGAAAAGGGTATAGAACATGGTCCAAAATCCTGCCATTAGTCACAGTGAGGCAGCCGTCTTCAGAAGCGAAGTTAGAGATACTGTTAAAGGGTAGCCTAACTAACTAGTTTATTAACTATATTCTTACTATCATGAGAATTCCATTAGCCACTTCTGTCTCAGGTGCAGGGTGGATAAAAATCAATGACTTTTTTAAAAATAATAATTAAAAATTGGATTTTTTAATTTAAATTGGATTTTTTTTATTTAAATTGGATTTTTTAATAAAATGCTTTTTGAGGAAAAAAATCTATCTAAAGATAGATTTCTATTTAAGATACATTATAGTCCAAAGTTCATCATGAAATAAGGATTAGTTTTTAATTATGTAGCATGAGTCTGTGTGAATTTTTTGGTAAATGAATTCCATTAATCCATTCACAATGTCATGCTCTTCCAGAGGTTTCTGTAAAATTATTTTTCTCCTTCCAATAAAGTACAGCAGAAAAGTTGTCCAAATATGAATGATTAACCTATTAAACTGGAGACAGTTCACCTCACAATAATTTCATAATTATCTATCTATGATGTGTTTCTAATAGTATAACCAAATCAGTATTTTTTGATACAACTGTAAAACTAATCTGAAAAGTTGCTATTCTAAAAATGAAACCTTCATCTGGTTGTAAATATTAAGATTATAACAGCAAGAATGAGTCTTTGGAAACTCTGAGTTGTGCAAAATATAGCGAGGAAGAGTGCACTTTTGGGAGGGGTGTGTGTCACATGATTAAATCAAGTCTTTCTGAGTAGTGATTTAAATCATGATTTAAATTAAATCCACCCTGCTCAGGTGCCAACTAGTCTAATAGTTTTGATGACCAAAACAACTGCCCTTTTCCATTCTGTGTATCATCAGTGGATGGAGGAACTAAAATATTCTTTTAAGAAGCTTATGAATCATAGTTAAAACTGTTTTCTATTGTAAGTGACCTATAGCACTGCAGACAAATTATGCCCCTGGAATGTTGCCAGCACTAAAAACCAAGCCCAAAGCTTAATCTACCAAGAGTCACTGGGGAAAAGCAATGTAGAAATCTAAATTAAAATCAAACAAGGCACTTAATCAGATTTCAAGATTTAAGTGATAAGGTGTAATTTCAAATATTTTTATTGGCAAGCAAGAAACCTACAGTCATCTGGCAAGGCTGGCAAGAGTTCAAATAAAATCTTTAAAGGAATGTATTTAGAGAGAGAAACTGGAAATAAGGGACCATTTGAGAACACAAACAAGTTACAATTGCCACCTACCCCTCTATCACAACTTTCAAAACAACCCACCTATTGCTCATTTACTTTATACAGAAACTATTGGTCATATTTGGACCATCAAGTAAGTAAGTATGTTTCCTTATTAATACAAAGGGACAGTGCTGTGGCATCTTAGAGATCAGCTAGTATTAAACATGAAATAAAAGTCTTGTGTTAGTAAACTGACTAAAATGATTTTTAAATATATATAAAATAAGGAATTTTGGACAGCAACTGGTGCTGGGCCAATAAGTATGGGGGGAAATGGTATTTTTTTAATGTGTTGTGACATGAAAAAGCCACTGTAGCATAGAATTCAGCTGCATAATTCTTTGATTATGAGGCAAACGGAAACTTCCTTGAAGTAGTTTAAATGGAAAGTTGAAGTGTAGTGTAATAGCTGCAGTAGCAGCAGTCAATTGTTTGAACATTACAGCTCTGGGCAGAATTGTGTTATGCATTTTCAATATTTTGCAATATGCTTAGTTTGTGGTTTTCAGGCACCATATAAATAATATCATTAAATCACTGACATATTTGTAGATGAACTTTTTACTGCTCAGGCCTCCTAATGATAACCCTAACAAGCGTCAGAAATACAATCATTAATTTTTCTACTTTGCACACAGCAGGATGGATTCCCTATCCAGCCCACCAGCTTCTTTCCCTGGCCCTGGCCCATCTCCCAGCAAGGAGAATACTCTTATACTCTAAACAGCAGCCGAATGGAGATAAGAATTTTCCCCTGTTGAGCCCTGAAAATGTTTGTGACATCTATCTAGTGCATAATCTACAGACCCGATCCCCAAACCTTAATATGAGACACATGCTGAAAAATCTCAGATCAAATTTTAAAATGTTAGGGCTATTACCTTGAAAATCCCTCCTGAATAAGTTCTTGTTGAAGTTTCTGGTCTTGAGCAGCATATTCCTCAAGTTCAGCTTCTACAGCAGGAGGGAGGATGTTTGGAATAAATTTAGAAAACAAGGCTGGTGCCATCTGAACCCATTCTGTGTGGAAATGGAAATAGCAATAAATACTCAATTTAAGCAATTTAACAGGTGTTTATTTATTTTATTTACTAGCTGTACCCTGCCACGCGTTGCTGTGGCATTATTTGGATGAAGTAAAGCATTTTGTTTGGTTTTTTAAAAAGGATGTTTTTACGGTGAGGAGGTTAGTGGAAACTCCTGGCAGTTACCTTTCTTCAGAACGTGTAACTGTCACAGGTGTGACATCTATATTCACTCAGCCAATTGTGAGAGAATATGCAAATAGGAGAGGAGGCAGAGGCAGTGGATTGGCCTACTGGTTGGCAATATCACAATGACTTATAAGAGCAAATAGGAGAGAACATGCAAATAGGAGAGAAGGCAGAGGCAGTGGATTGGCCTACTGGTTGGCGATGTCACAATGACTTATAAGAGCAAATAGGAAAGAACATGCAAACAGGAGAGAAGGCAGAGGCAGTGGATTGGTCTACTGGTTGGCGATGTCACAATGACCTATAAGAGCAAATAGGAGAGAACATGCAAATAGGAGAGGAGGCAGAGGCAGTGGATTGGCCTACTGGTTGGTGATGTCACAATGATCAGCAGGACTGGTTTTGAGGAGGCCTATTTCTTCGATTTTAAGACAAACCTCTGACCCCATAGAGAACATAGTTACATAACAACGCTCATGTATTCGAACGCAACGCTGTGTCAAAATTTCAAAGCAATCGGTGAAGAACTTTCGGAGATATAAAAGCATGTTTTTACAGTGAGGTTACTGGAAACTCATGGCAGTTACCTTTCTTCTGAACGTGTAACTGTCACAGGTGTGACATCTATATTCACTCAGCCAATTGCGAGAAAATATGCAAATAGGGGAGGAGGCAGAGGCAGTGGATTGGCCTACTGGTTGGCGATGTCACAATGATCAGCAGGACTGGTTTTGAGGAGGCCTATTTCTTCGATTTTAAGACAAACTTTTGACCCCATAGAGAACATAGTTACATAACAACGCTCGCGTATTCGAACGCAACGCTGTGTCAAAATTTCAAAGCAATCGGTGAAGAACTTTCGGAGATATAAAAGCATGTTTTTACGGTGAGGAGGTTACTGGAAACTCCTGGCAGTTACCTTTCTTCAGAACGTGTAACTGTCACAGGTGTGACATCTATATTCACTCAGCCAATTGCGAGAGAATATGCAAATAGGAGAGGAGGCAGAGGCAGTGGATTGGCCTACTGGTTGGTGATGTCACAATGATCAGCAGGACTGGTTTTGAGGAGGCCTATTTCTTCGATTTTAAGACAAACCTTTGACCCCATAGAAAACATAGTTACATAACAACGCTCACGTATTCAAACGCAACGCTGTGTCAAAATTTCAAAGCAATCGGTGAAGAACTTTCGGAGATATAACGACAGTAACGAACGGTCTTTTTCATTTTTATTTATATAGATTTATTACATTTTTATACCGCCCAATAGCCGAAGCTCTCTGGGTGGTTCACAAAAGGTTTAAGGTTGTCGGTCTCTCACATTTGTACATGCACATTCACACACAAAGCCAGCAGGTTATATGGCAGTTCTATGAAATCCCAGTAACACGCTTTGGCATGAAAAATATATTTACACTTAAGAGTCAAATGTAATATATTAAATGCTTACTAAATGAGAATGCTAAAGCAGATCACCTTGAATCATAGGCTCCAGGTCACTTGACTTAATGAAATATTGGATATTAAATATGCAAGGAGCAAGATGGTGGTTGGCAATACTTTCCTAGTGGGAAGTATTGCAACCCTCCTCTTTAACCTCTATGTAAATGATGTTGAGTTTTTAAGAGGCGTTCAATATTTCCCAGTTAAAATTAGTAGTCAGAAGTTTTCTATCCTTCTATAGGCAGATGATGCTGTGTTGATCTCCTATACCCAAATTGGCCTTCACAGATTGCTGAATCGATTTAGTAATTATTGCAAGAACGAACTTCTCTCCATTAATTACGAAAAGACAAAAACTATATTTGGTAAATCCAAAAAAATCTGCAATTGGCAACTTGATGGGGAACTGTCTGGATAGCAAATATTACCACAAGTGCCATAGAGTTTAATATTTGCATCATGAAATGAATGACTTTGATCTAGGGCTCTGCATGGAACTCCAGTGTCTGGCCCAAAATATATGGTGTAGATGATTTTGTTATGGAGTGTGGCCTACATAAACCTTGGATCAAGGTGTCAACAGGGAAGAGATCAGATATAAGAACTTAAGAAAAGCTATGCTGGACAAGATCAAGGGCCTATCTAGTTCAGTATTCTGGCCACACAGTGCCCAGCCATCAAACAAAAGAACAAATCCTACCGCCAGATTTTCCCTGGACTTTCTTGTCCAACATATTACATAACAACTACCGCTGCACTCTGTGTTTAAGTGATTCAATCAACCTAAATAAGATTGCCCCAGATACAAAGTCAAACAGCTGCTCAAGCTATTTTATTTCCAATGGATTACAAATGTATCAGAATTTCACATGACCTCATTTAAGATCTTTTTGCTCAAAGTCTACTCAGTGTAGGGAGAGAGCAAGAGCACAGCAATACTTTGTAAATATCAAAATGTACAAACTGGTACCACCCTGTCTGTTGAATGAATGCCTTATGAATGTACTTTAATCTTTCTCTTTCTTTTTTATTTTTGCACCGTGGCTACATACATTGAAAGGAAACAATAAGAAGAATGTATGAATTTTAACTACAAATCCTTTAGTATAAAACATCAAAAGATCACTTTACTATGGGATAAGTTATCTTATGTTACAGCAGAAATCTTTTCTGTCACTACTATTTCACCAGAGGAAAATATCTGACAAACTGCAGAAATATGATCACTTTTTAAATTTACAATGGTAGGGTGTGCGTGTGTGTATAAAATCGATCTTGTTGAACCTGGGAGATTTACCACGTGGATTTGAGGCAAGCCTCAACCATAGTCCCAGTCTGGTAAAACAGAGAATAAGATGGCACATTTCACAGGAGAGATTTGAGAGGGGAAATAAGAGTTCAGATGCATTTATTGGGCATACTATATAACAAGAATAAATCACATCCTCCTAAAGCAGATTAAAACCCTAATACCAATCTCAACAGACAAGGTTGCACGTTTAAGCCCAATATGTAATTATTTGTTTTACTCTCATGGGTGACCTAAAAATATTTTTAAATGAGTAAAATAAAATAAAATTACTAATGCTCCACTTGCATTGTATTTTGCATCATTAAGCAAGCATAACTACTGACCAACTCCAGAACTTAACTGAAGTACATGTACTGGACTCTGATTTTAAGATTTGGTGCAGCAGAACATAATACATGGACTTGCAACATATATCTAATATCTTTAAGGAATTATATGATGTTTCAACATGTAATGCACTCAAGTTCTGACACACAAAGTAACAGGTCTGCAGAACATTTGGTACAACAATATAAATTATAGACCATATAGAAAAGGATAATTTACCTGGCCTCAGCATATACAATCCTTTGACAACATTTGCCATCGTGGAAGGGTTTATCCAAAAAGGCGTAGACTGGGCTTCTAAAAGTAAAGCTGACATGAGACGAGAAATTCATTTACAAATTCATCTTATGCCAAATATTGATTTGTCTAATATTTAAGGTTTTGTAGCATGGACTAATACAAACAAAATTTTGTTGTTCTAGTCTACCAAGTGGTTCTACTCTAATCAACTCAGCATAATCTTATTCTTCAAGATTTGCAAAAAAACTTTCAATTTATTTCTGCAGATATTTGTCTTTCTAAATACTAGTGCTATATTTTGGGGATATTGTTTTCCCAAAGCAGATATGCAATTTTCCACATATTTGCAATTTTAACAATTTCCAAATAACTATCATGCACTATTGATCACTTGCACATTGCTCCCCAATCAAAAAGATAAATCCTAAGCAATATAATTTCAATCAGAATAGCAGTTGTGTATCACAACATCAAGTGCTCCCCTCCTCTGTAGCACCAATTCATTAATACAATTAACAACCCTGTTATTTGGGACTTTTATCTCCCAAAAATCAGAGGTGAGCAACACCCCCCATCATTTTTTTCTGTCCCTGAGTACCCATACTGCCACTGCTGCACCATTGAATTGCTCCCTGGTTTCATGGTTTGTAGTGACAGCTAGAAAAAAAAGTCATATTTCTGCTTTGAAAAAAGGCATGCAGGGTTATGTTCCTAAGAATTCAACAAATTTCTTGGCAAACTGCTTTTAATTACTTGCAATCATCTAAAGTGGGGGAAGGGAGAAGATGGATAAGGCAAGCTGTTTCCCACAGGTGAGAGAGAAGATGGAGGTAGCTGTTATTGACTTTCCAAGCTTTTTGGAAGCAAAGTGATGGCCTTAATGCAGCAACTACAGGCATGTAGCTTCCACAAGACTGAATTGCATTACATTGCTTCAAAGAATCAGCCATGAACCGGAGTGTGAGGAGCACACTATAGTAATCTAAAAAGCATCATAGCCTACAAAGGATATCCAAGTGAATTCCCTTAACAAAGTATCTTGGGGAAGGGACAAACTTACATTTACAGGTGCACTGACCATCCTGCTGTGTGCAGTGGACATCCTGATCAAGCCTGTCTAATTTGTTGAGGGTACTATTACAAGAACAGGCCCCGCATACCCCAGTACTGTGCTGGAAGGGGACCACTGGAACCTGAAGGACTGAACTACTAGGTTTGTTTATATGTGTTAATGAGGGAAACTTCTGAATAAACAACTCTCATGCTCACAATAAGAGGACCCCCCCCCAAAAAAGGAACTTAAATCGAAATAGTTTAAATTAATGTAGAACACAAAAGGAGCCTCTCAACAGTATTAATAGCCTGTCCAAATGTACTTTTCCAGAGGAGAATATGAGTAGCAAGAATTGTAACACTCCTTGTACCCTGGAGAGTTCAAAAACTACAGGAGGGTATCAGGCATCTAAGCAAGTTAATACTAGACTCTGGTGTTATGTTGAAACCATAACATCACAGGTGGAAAAAGCAATCTCCAAGTTGTGCCTGACATTGATGAGGTCAATTTTAAACTGATTGGTTTCATGCAAACACCTAGCTAATTGCAATCTTTTATAACAAACTTTTTGCTATATACATAATTTATGTCCAAACTACAAATACATTTTCTCTATTAACATGCTCCAACTGGCCTTGTGCTGTGTTACCCCCACCCCCACCATGGGGTTCATTCCATGTCACAACAGCAGGAAACGTTAAAATCACTGCACATGTTTTCAGTGCCAAAGTATTACTATTGCAGCACTTCCTATTTATTTCCCTTTAATTGATTTCAGCTCCCTGTGGTTTTAGGTAAAGTTACCATGAGCAGAGAATGCCAACTCTGCCAGCAACCAGCCCAGTGATAGTTAACCATTAACAATTCATTTCAAATCATCATTTATCAACTTCTGAGACTTAATTCATGAAATTAAGGCCATGGCTAGACAAGGGGGTTGTACAGCGACAATCTCACGATTTTATGAGCACGAGATTGTCGCCCTGGTCTACTCACGGCGCATGACTTCGTGGCTACCATTTTTATTTTTTGGGTGAAGGAGTGAACGAGCGCTCATGCAAAAAACCGTATTTTTGTACCCCCGATGGGCACAGAGGAAGAGCCAGGACAACCCATGAGGGAGCTCGCAAGGAGCCGGGACAACCTGCAACACCCACCCACACGTTCCACGATCTCAGGATCATCCCGAGACCACAGAAAAAGGGGGCTAGAAGGGTAGGGCCATATCCCGGGGAAAGGGAGGGATCATCCCTCCCTGCTCCCAGGATCCCCTGTGTGTCATGTGAAAGCACAGGGACGATCCCAGGGATAAGACCTCGTCTAGCCATGGCCTAAGAGAACAGGTCCAGGGTTTGCCTTTTGTATACTTATTTCACTATCATAACAAGTTTCACAAGACCATTAAGTTATCTGGAAATTCCTTATCAACATGCCACTATGGGCGACAAACACAGGAAGAATTCTATCGACTTAAGAAATCTGTCAGAATAGTAGAATACATGAAGCTGCCTTATATTACAGAGTCAGTTCACTGATCCATCTTGCTCAGTAACGCCTACTTTGTCTGGTAACAGCTCTCCATGATCTTTCTCATCACCTGATAGCCAAGACTGTTTAACTGCAGATGCTGTGGAATGAACTTGGAACCTTCTGCTTGCAAGGTATGTGCTCCGCTACTGACCTGTCCCCTCTTCCAAGTGAATGAAATCACAAATGCTCATCTTTAGCAATTTGAACTTTATGCCAAGTGACAAATATGACTTCTGCTGACTGGGATACGGGTTCAGAGAGTTTGTGCACAACCACTAGGCAAGTGTGTAGAGAACAGAAGGGCACAGTGTAGAAGTCAAAACCTTTGGAATATATTGAGACTCCTTTCAGTTCCAGCTTCAACTAAACTGGAGACAATACATGCTAAATTAAGTGTAATGATAAAGGCAGATGCTCTCAAGTTAGCCTTGCTACTTTGGTTAAATCTTATTTTCAACCAGGCATCTGAATTTACACTAGCTACAGATGAGACGGGCTCAACTTCATGGAAGCAAAAGATCCTCCTGATCATTTTGAAAATGGGCTTTTCTTAATATTCCTAAACCATGACAGAGCCAAGTTTGTATTGTTACAATAGCGGAGGATTATTGAGAGGCAGTCTCAAATAGCCAAGATTGAATGTTGCACATCTAAAAATGTGTAGGCCTATTTAACTCCTTCGCACCATTTATTTCTAAAGCACTTGGTTGACAATAGCTTTTTCTTGGACACAATTAAATGTCCTTTCCTCATCAGACTGGGAAGGACTTCACAAGGGTATCCCTAAGGACAGTGTTGTTTGCTTTTACAATTCTTTTTGCTCTGAAAGTGTTACTCATTTTGTCCTTGACTGCAGTATTTTAACATGTTGGTTGTTTTATTATGGTTTTAACTTTTGTGAACCGCCCAGAGAGCTTTGGCTATTGGGCGGTATAGAAATGTAATAAATAAATAAATAAATAAAAATATTTATCATGATCTTGAGGTGTATTTTCCCTTGTTGGATTCTGTGAATGGGACATCTTCCCTTGCACAAACGTGTTTTAACTGTTTGATGCCAATAAATATGTAATGTTTAGAACAGCAAAATTCCTTGTGTTAGCCCTCCAGTTTAGCACAAGAGCTAAAGAAGAGATGTGAAACAACATTAGGATATTTTTCTTCCTGCAGTGCTAATGTACATTCCTTGGTAGTATTAATGTATGGTGCATTATGGCTAATAACTACATTACAATAAAACTGTCTATGACTTTGGGATACAAGAGATATGAGAAAAGAGTGAACTGACAGGCACGTTGATGGGAGTGAATGAGACAGTCTAATTACTGAAGTTTGAGAGCTTCCCTAGCGTTGCCAAAATGGACTTGACTATAAATCAAGTCCATTTAGGGTGGATTCCTGCATTGAGCAGGGGGTTGGACTCAATGGCCTTATAGGCCCCTTCCAACTCTACTATTCTATGAGTCTATGATAATGCCCAACACCAAGGATGCTATTTCGTTTGTGCCAGGATACATGCAGTAAGCCATAGTGTTTCCTGCTTTCTTGGTGGCATCCACTCTCCACCTATGAGTTAAAGTGGTTGTATACATTTATATGGCTCCACTTTATGTACACATGAGGGCCTGTTATGAAAAATACAGGTATGCACTTGTCTTTGCATCCTGTTTAATAAAGCAGGGGTGGGCAGAAAGTAGATCTCCAGATGTTTCAGACTGCAACTCTCAGCATTCCTGACCACTGGCCATCCTGCAAGGGTTTCTGGGATCTGAAGTCCAAAACATCTGGAGATCTATCGCCTGCCCACCCCTATTGTAAAGCATACTCAAAACTGGTAATTCCTAAAGGTAATAGCTTGCTGCTGAACCAAGATTGGAAGAGTACAGGGTGTCTTACCATTCATTAGGCAAGTCTGAGCTAAGCGGGTTTGAAAACTGAAAAAGCATCACTATAATATCTGTATTGGAATGCAAGTTGCTGGGATGAAAGGCCTATTCACACAACTTATGCAGCCATTACTTTCATCCCCTTATAGACACACATGATATATGCATGCTATTACAAAACTAAGTCTAGGATTCCAAGAGTCCCATGGACAAGCAGAAACAGCCAATGCTTGTATACAGATGTGTGGAAGGGTGGGGTGGGGAGGATATCAACTCTCTTTTCTGAATGTAGCGCCTCACAGCGTATCAAAGGCTTTTGTGAAAGGCTCTGCAATATCCAGAAACCACAAAGGGTAGCAGTGGCGAGTCCAGAAAAGCATTGTGCAGGTGTGGAACACTGCACATTGCCCTTTTGCTGCCAGTCCAACAGTTTAACCCCTTGCATTTATTCTTTTAATGCTCCTTTTCAATAAGACAGAATATGTCCGTAGCATCCCAGCCTTTTATGATGATAATCCCATATTATATGCACAAAAAGTTTATAGTAATCTTTGTAAGCCACTCTGGGAGCCTTTTTTGGATGAAAAGTGGGATACAATTTATTTTTTATTTTATTTTATTTATTACATTTTTATACCACCCAATAGCCGAAGCTCTCTGGGCGGTTCACAAATGCTCTAAATAAATAAGTAATATTCTAATAGCTGTTGATACACCTAACTCCATGAATTTGACAAATATGCAGCTAATGCTACCTAACCAATGGCTGCTATGACATCTCATGACAGTAACTTTCGTAAGAATCAGCTCTGTGAAGAAATACTGTCTTCTGAATCTACTGCCAAACAATTTAATTCAATGATCCAGAGTTCTTGTATTATGAGAGAGGAAAACGTTATCTGTCTTTCCCCAGACCGTGCATAAATTTAATTCTTGTCTAAATTTTCTAAACTATAAGGTCTTAAAACTTCAGCCTTTTTTCACAGGGAAGGTGCTCCAACTCCATCATCCCAGAAAGTCCCTTGTAGTTTCCGTAATGTTTCTAGTATTGCCATTTTATATTTATTTATTTATTAAATTTATATACCAACCCATAGCTGAAGCTCTCTGGGCGGTTTACAAAAGTTAAAAAAAAGTTGACATTAAAAAGTATACAAAATTTAAAACCATCAAAAAATATAAAAACAACAGTATACAGTATCCATTTTCTACAACAACAGTTCTGGGGTCCATTAAAAAACAAACAAACTTAGCATATGTTGTTAAATGCTGTTAAATGCCTGGGAGAAGAGAAAGGTCTAGACCTGGCGCCGAAAAGATAACAATGTTGGCACCAGGCGAGCCTCATTGGGGAGATAATTCGATAATTGGGGGGGGGGCACCACTGAAAAGGCCCTCTCCCTTGTTGCCATCCTCCGAGCTTCCCTTTTATAGATTTTTTGTGAACCGCCCAGAGAGCTCCGGCTATTGGGCGGTATAGAAATGTAATAAATAAATAAATAAATAAATAGATTTCAATTACACTGAAAAGCAACAAATATGATTACAGCTTGATTTTTAACAATGATCTTTGAACTTAAATGATACCTTCAAACTACTGTCTATTCATATGTCAGAAGCATGAATCAGCCTAACTAAAATTATATGGTGTGCAAAAAAGTAATATTTTTGTTATATTGGTTGCAAATAAACACACTGTGCTGAAGCATTTAACAAAAATGTAAAATACTGCTGAAAAGGTAATGCTGTTGGTGTTAATTCAGTTAGGAGTTTGAAGGGGGAGGTCATTTTAGAACGTTTGCCTCCCTTTTATTGACAATAAAAACATTTAATCCAGTTACCTTGATATAAGTGCATGCTGTTATGCTATTTAAATAGCAGAAATGATTTTGATACAAATATTGCTTATTGGACCAAACTAGATTTAGGATGTGCTGATATTGTAGCAGAAATGCATTTGTTATAATGGAAACCAATCAACAAATTCAGAAAAAGTACATGAGACAGCCTTCCTGAAAGCAGGTGAAAGAAACAACATGTTTAATGCTTAATTTAACATGTTTAATACACATGCAAAAATGTAGTTTTACATGCATTCCTTATATGTAAAAAGCCTGCATTTCAGGCAAGATCCCAGCTCTTCCTTCCCAAGAACTAACTTACTACATAGGAAAGCACTCAAATATAGACTCTGAAGAGATACAGAGAAGTGTACCACAACCTTCTTCACCCAATACAGGGTGCAATTCAGTGCCATAAGACGTGTTGAAGGCCACTTGCTCAGATGGCTTTAAATGGGGATTAGATTCATGGAAGATAAATCTATTAATGGTTACTGGTTATGATAGCTCTAGGGATTTTTCAAGTTCACAGGCAGTATGCCGCTGGATGAGTTGCTGGCAAGCAACAGGAGAAAGCTATTGCTTTCATGGCCTGACTGAGCTTCTCAAAAGCATCTGGTAAGCCACTGTGGGAAACAGGTTGCTAGACTACAGGCCTTTGCTCTGATCCAGCAGGGCTCATCTTAAGTTCACAAGCTTTTTTTTAGCATCGAGAACAGCTTTGTACTGTTCTGTAGGCTATCAATCACATGGCTTGCAGCTGCACCTTCACAAAAACAAGCCACTGCGAAAGCTGGCAACATTATTTCATGGAAATGTCTGAAGGATGGGATTTCCTCTATGAAATCCAATAGCTAAACAAACTATTACAATGGAGGCTAAAATCAACACAGAAATGTTCTTATTTTATTACTTTTGAAAGTTCCCAAGCAGAGATTGTTGCACTTTTGTCAATGTCAGCATTGACATCTCTGAAGAGGACCACTGGCATTTAAAGCAAAGGCAATGTAAAAGGTAACAGAACACTAGATGTTGTGGAAAGAACAAATCATGAACTCAGGTAGGTACAAAGGTGATCAAACTGTAGCAGAACATAATACTGGCAAAGATATGCACTTCATACGCCTCCTCAGTCAATTACTGTATTTAATGAAATAAATGCTCAAGTTAACATCCACACTTCAGCATTTTGTAACTTCACAACATAAGAGAATCAAATTACTCTTGTACTTAAAAAAAAAGGAAGCCTCAAAACTTTACTTACGCATCAGGCTGTAAATGTGCTTTTCCGCAACATGTTCCGTAAACAGTTTTATAAGGTCATTTCTTAAGTCTCGGTTAAGCTTGGTTTCTATGTAAAACTTATTCTGAAAGAGAGAGAGATTGAGAATAGGTTAAGTATTTTGGAATTATAGCAATACAAGGAAAGAACTGTGACCATAAAACATCATTATTCAGCATTCTCGTCCCTACTCCGTCTCACCATCGGAAAACATTAGTTTGCTGTGTAAAAGCACAAACGAATAATGAAGCAAATACAAGCAAGGGGGAAAAAAAGTTGGAGGGAGGCAGTGGGCTATTTCTAAAGAGATGCTGGACTCAATTAATCCAGATATGGATCGGGTGTAGTTATTGAGCAGTGAGGAAAATGCATTCTGTTATGCTCTTTATTATTCCATCACATGTTACTGGATGATGTATTTCTTACCCGCCTCTCCCTCTGGATCGAGGTGGGGAACAACATCAAATACAAAAATACTATAAAATACATAAAACTGATTACTATGAAAATCAGCAATCCAACTCTGCCCTCTCTTACCATGCAACAGGGGCACAACCCACAACCCACAGCCTTGCAGGTTGGCCTCTCATGCCCTGTTGAGCAGCCCTTTCAAGATCCCCTGGCACTGAAAAAACAGAAAACCAACAACCACCCACTGCTGCCAAAGAAACATAGCATGGTATAATGGCGGCACTGAACCAGGACTGAGGTCAAGGGGAAGGGGCTATCTCCTTCCTCCCCCACAACTCAGGTCTCATCTACACCAAGCAGGATATTCCACTATGAAAGCGGTATGGAAGTGGTATATAAAAGGCAAGAGCCACAATACTGCTTTATAGCAGTATTGAAGTGCACTGCAGGATCTACACTACTGCTTTATAGTGGTACCAAAGGGCACTGACAACTTTTGGGGCCCATGACACAGCTACACCAAGCAGGATATAACACTCTGAAAGTGGTATGAAAGCGGTACATGGTATGTGTCATGGGCCCCAACAGTTGTCAGTGTACTTCAATACCACTATAAAGCAGTAGCGTGGCTCTTGTGCCTTTTATTTTCTGCTTTCATACCACTTCCATAGTGGAATGTCCTGCTTGGTGTAGATAAGCCCCCAGAAGCAGCCTGAATCTCTGCTTTACCAATGGTAATTGGGGCAGCAAAGCAATAATGCCTCCTCCCCTCCCCCAGGAATCCAGATCACTTCTTGGCCACATGTCAGTGTGGGAAAACTTATCGGATAAACTAGATGTTCATGAATACAGGTAACAGAATCTTATATGATTGTGGCAGCATTGCTCCACCACCACCCTTTAGATTCTGTAGGCTCAGGACTTTTTTCCAGTATAGGTATTGCAACCCATTTTACCCCAATGCCCTTTAAAATCTAGAATTTCTTTCAATTCAATATGGAGGGCGTTCTTCCACTCCCTGGAGAGTGTGATGAGCCCCAATCTACTTCTGAGCTTAGAGGTGGCAAGGGGCACCATCCCTTCACTCATGCTGTGCTTCTGAAGTGCTCTGAGCAGTGTAGCTCAATGTAATATCAAATACAAGATTGTATTCCTCTCCATCTTGGGTAGCAGGTCTTCAGAGTCAGTGACATACCAAATTTGTCAACTCCTGCAAAAACCCTTACATTCAGTGTTATTGCAGTGCTTTATAGTTGTAGCTGGCAGCTTTTACTTTAAGGCACTGGATACAAAATACCCAATAAAGAATCAACATCTCCAACTTGCAGAATTCTGAGGGATTATTAGTTTAGTTGCTCACTGACGGAAGCAATGTTGCAGCAGCAGTTTAGGAAGAAGCCTTCTTTGAAAGTTCTCCCATTTTGGTTGACAGGAATTACACATAGAGGAATAAAATAGTTCAGCTCCAATCCATGACATTAACGGATGGGAGAGCTCTGCCTATTAATATAGCAAGTGGCAGATTTTTTTCTCAGGCGCCATCACTTACTGATACACATCACTGCAGTTTCCTGACATCACACATTTCAAATACAGGTATTGCCTTCTAGATGACTGATGAGTGTCAAACATCAGGATTACCTGTCTCCTCTACACACTACCACCATCAATTGCAACCCAACAGATGTCAGAGCTTCTGATGATAAATTTCAAAAACCCTCAAGACACTTCAAATCCTCCAGGCAACAAAGAGCTCTGCTATGAAAACAACATAGACAGCTAATGTTTTTTAAGCCTACAAAGCTGTTCAAAACCGAACTGGTACACACTCTACAAAACATGAATTCGACCTGGAACTCTCCATGCTGTAAAGTACGAGAGGAATAAGTGGATGCCAGTCAAAACCCCATGCATTTTCTGGAAAGGACTACCCTCTGACTTCTGTTGAAAAGCTACCAAAATCTTTCTAATGTTAAGAGAACAGGTGTAATAGGCATATTTCCTCTCTTTATTCAAGCTAGACAAGTGAGATCTGCAAAATGTTGCATTATGCAGTGCTAATGCCCAGTGTTCCAGCCCACCATTCCTCCTTTCAGGATATTCTATTCCATTCCCACTCCCACCTGGTTTTCTCTTTTCTCCCCCTCAACATTTCCACGAAAGATACTTGGTCCCCATTGGTCTGTTTTTACACACACGCCCCAAAAAGATCTTTGTTGTAGTTCTGCAAATCTTGGAGTTTTCTCAAGCCTGACAATAGCCACCTCTCATACACAGGATGATGCTGTTTTAACTATACAATGATACCAACTTCTGAGATTCAGAAACAGAGGGAGAGATGGCCAGCTTCACTATCAATTTTCTGTTGGGAGTACCTCCCCCTCCCTTTTGTCCCCCAAAGGAAGCGGCACCACTCACAGTCAATCTGCTCAAATGACCCTGACTCTCCCTCATCGTATACACACTTACAGCAATAAGGAAGTTGGAAGCATTGGAGTGTGGGCCACTGCTGAATTACAATAAAGGTGGCTGTACATTGCATGGAATCTGCCCACAGACTAAGTACTTAATTTCTAACAAGACCCTAACTCAACCTTCTATTTAAACAACCCACCTGGTCACCATAGGCGACAAATAAATCTTCAGAGGGGAGGGAGTGGGTTAGTAGAGAAGGGATATATCACTTTGGGGTACCTAGCTAGGTTGGGCTTGGGGACAGTGTTGCAATGGCTCTGTCCTTCCTCGAAGGTCAATCTCAAAAGGCAGCGCTCGGACACTTCTGCTCCACCCCATGATGCTTGTTATATATTGTATGCAGCAGGATTCCACCTCGTTAAAAATGGGGACATCTACATGAAACTGCTAAGGAAGTTATCCGGACGTCTGGACTGCACTGCCAGCAATATGTTGATGACACGCAACTCTACATGTGCTTTTTCCACCTACAAATCCCAGGGAGGCTGCAGCACCTTTAAATATGTATGCGGATGAAGTTTGAGGATGAAGTTTAATCCAGAGAAGACAGTGCTGCTGTAGATTGTGAAACCAGTAGATGGGTGCAACCAGTTCTGAATGGGGCTGCACGACCCCTGAAGGAACAGTGTGGGGGTTCTTTTGTACTTGGAATTGTCTGTGAAAGCAGAGCTGGTGGCAGTAGCCCGAAGTGTATTTTATAATCTTAAACTGGTACTCCAGTGTGCCCCTATCTAGAGAAAGATCTAGTCTTGATCAGTATTCCTAGCTTTGTTTTGTTTTTCAGCTTTAAAGTTATTTATATTATCTTTTTAAAATATTTGTAATTGTGTCACTTCGGATGGACTTAATGGAGAAAGGTGGCTAATAAATAAATAAATAAAAATAGCGGTAAACCATTTATGGAATACTTTCTGGGTGCTCACTCTGATCTCATTTCAATACAAGTTTCAGATCCTTTTATTTCAACAGTTTAAAGTTCTGAAAACTTCTAATTCCTAATGTTTGGCTTTATGGTGCTTTTTAATTTACTGCTCTAAGATGTTTTTTATTTTATTTTATTGTACAAATTGTTGCTATATGCTGCCCTGGGAAAGCACTTCTGTTTTCTGGAAGAGAGGGATACAAATACTTAAAGTGATATAAATAAAGCCACATTGCTTAGATTATTAAATATGGCATTGAGCACATGAAAGGAATCATTGCCAGGGAGACTAAGACGTTCTACAATCAGTTCAAGGGCTTGAGAGAACTTTGTGTCCTGTTCAAATTTTTAAATGTAGCTAGGATAATGTTCACCTCTAATTGCTCACATTGCATCCTATGACATATCACAAGAGCACTCTAAACATGATTTGTGATGTTTTATTTTTTCCCTCCCAGTTTGAATCAATAGCCCACACAGACACTAGAGAAATGATTAGGCAGGAAAGACAAGATAGGTTATTAGGATTGCATGTTTACCCAGCAAAGAAAAAAAATAGATAAAATCCTCTAGGCAGGTAGATGATGCATAGTTAGGCAGGTCGCATATCTGCCTATTGGTATTGATAGACCTCTCAGTGGCTTTTGATATTTGAACATCCAACCAGGGCTTTTGTAAACCCTTTGCCTCCTTCCTCATTACTGCAGCTTCATGGGAAGACAAAACCCTTGAAGAAGGAATTGTATTTCCAAAACGCTTTGGGTTACTTCTCTCTTGTTTCTGTATAGCATCACGCACCTTTCCCTTTTGGTTTTTTAATAAACCTCAATACCCAATATGCTTTAACAGTCATGTATATTGAACATGTGCTTCCGAACAAATGCATCAAGACATGCTCCCATGCAGGATAGTACTACAGCTATATTGCCATGAGCCTTTCTCCATTACAAATGGCTGGAATTGCATTCCTAACTTACATAAGTACTCAGACGAAATTATTAATATAATCAGGTTGCTTACCTGTAACTGTAGTTCTTTGAGTGGTCATCTGTGCATTCACACTGATGGGCTCTGCACCTGCGCGGAGCTTCTTCGGGAAACTTCCATAGCTTAGAGTTTTGGCGGGAACCCCTCCCCTTCCTGTATCTAATGCACGGGTTCCCACCTAAGCCCCTCAGTTTCTAGGAGACCGCCATTGTGGCCTACCCACTTTCTTCTTCGTGGTCTCTGTGCATCACACTGATGGGCGATTAGCTAGCTGACATACCTGGAGGTGGGTAGGTGTCATTAGTGAAGGATCTCTGAGAGCACTGCCTGTCCAAAAGTGCAGTCCTGTCTGGCACGAACGTCAAGCTGATAGTGCTGTATGAAAGTTGAGGGTTTCGCCCATGTGGCCGCTTTGCATAGCGTCGGTAACGAAACTCCTCGACCAAACACCACCGAAGTTGCGACTGCCCTTGTTGAATGTGCGTTAACTTGCAATGGAATTGGTAACTTCTCAAGTTCATATGCAAGCTTGATAGTCTGAACGACCCAGGTTGCTAATCGTTGAGATGAAATAGGCGATCCCTTTGATCTGCCACCATAAGCGACGAACAGCCTTGGTGTCGTCCTAAATGATTCTGTTCTGGCCTTATAAAAGGCTAAGGCACGGCGAACGTCAAGGGAGTGCATGGTGCGCTCCAATTTATTTATTTATTTATTTATTACATTTTTATACCGCCCAATAGCCGAAGCTCTCTGGGCGGTTCACAAAAATTAAAACCATAATAAAACAACCAACAGGTTAAAAGCACAAATACAAAATACAGTATAAAAAGCACAACCAGGATAAAACCACGCAGCAAAATTGATATAAGATTAAAATACAGAGTTAAAACAGTAAAATTTAAATTTAAGTTAAAATTAAGTGCTAAAATACTGAGAGAATAAAAAGGTCTTCAGCTGGCGACGAAAGGAGTACAGTGTAGGCGCCAGGCGGACCTCTCTGGGGAGCTCATTCCACAACCGGGGGACCCAGGAAGAAGGAAGGTAGGACAATATCTTGCCTCACATGGAAATCTGAGACCACCTTAGGCAGGAAAAACACGTCAGGATGTAAGACAGCCTTAGCCTTATGGAATGCTAAGTATGGTGGGTCTATCCTTAGGGCTGTGAGCTCCCCAGCCCTTCGAGCTGATGTGATCGCGATCAAGAAAGCAACTTTAAAGGAAAGAAGCCACAAATCAGTCTTTGCTAAAGGTTCAAACGGAGGCTTTGTGAGAGCGTGCAGAACCACTGACAAACTCCACACTAGGACTATCGATCGTGATGGTCCCACCGTGTTTTTCAATCCTTTGAGAAAACTCTTTACGAGAGTTTGAGAGGAAAGAGAAGACAGGTGGTTATGTCGTTGATGCACTACGATAGCCACAAGGTACACCTTTAAAGATGAAGGTGCGAGTCCATTCTCATGCAATGAATATAGAAACTGTAAGACCTGGGATATCGGCCGTGATGATGGGTCAAATTTTGCAGTTTCCGCGAAAACAGAGAATCTTTTCCATTTTGCCAAATAAGACCGGCGCGTCGATGGCTTTCTGGATTCCAATATGATGTTCTGTATCTGCATCGGTAGTGAATGAGGATTTAGGACATTATCCTCCATGCTGTCAGTCGCAGTGTTCTGAAATTGGGATGTCTGATCTTGCCTTGGTGAGTTGTCAGTAAGTCTGGTCGTTGAGGTAGGCTGAGGAACATTCTGTTGGAAAGGAGAAGTAGCTTGGTGAACCATAGTTGGCGTGGCCACCATGGTGCTACGAGAATGCAGTTGGTATTGTCTTCCTTTATCTTCACCAGGACTTTGATTATCATGGGGAAGGGGGGAAACAGATAGAAAAGGGTCCCTTGCCACGTCAGGCTGAAGGCATCCCCAAGGGAGCCCGGGCTGTTGCCCGCCCGACTGCAGAATCTTGGGTGCGTTGTACTGTGCTCTGTTGTGAATAGGTCGATCGTGGCCGTTCCCCATCGACTGAATATGGATTTTACAACTTCGTGATGAAGTTTCCACTCGTGGGTTCTCGATGAGAAACAGCTCAGAAGGTCGGCAATGGTATTGTCCTGACCAGCTATGTGCACTGCTGTAATGTGAATATTGTTGGTTATGCACCAATTCCAGATCTTTAATGTTAGGTGGAGGAGTCGACTGGAGCAGGTTCCCCCTTGTTTGTTTATGTAGAAAACTGTGGTTGTATTGTCCGAAGCCACCATGATATGTTGGTGCCGAAGAACAGTCACAAATTATTTGAGTGCCCTTTCTACTGCCAAGAGTTCTAGATAGTTGATGTGACATGCTCTTTTGGTAGTCAACCAAGATGCTTGTATTCTGAGGGCTCCGCAGTGTGCGCCCCATCCGGAGAGCGAAGCACCTGTCACTACTGTCTTGGTAGAGGGGGGCTTGTGAAAGGGAATCCCACGTAGGAGATTGCTTGGGTCTTCCCACCATATTAGAGAAGTCTTGACCGCTGACGGCATTCGAAGCATCATATGTTGGTTGTCCAACTGGTTGTTGAAGACTTGCAGAAACCAATGTTGCAAGCGTCTCATGTGTAGCCTTGCGGGAGCAACCGCAGCCATTGTCGCTGCTATGTATCCCCCAAAATTTGTACAGTATGGGCCGTTATTGTCATTCGAGACCTTCTGGCTAGAGTAGACAGTTGCTGCACCCTGTCGCTTGGGAGGAAGACACTCGCCTCGGCAGCGTTGATGTCTATCCCTATGAAGCGTATAACATGGGTAGGTTGCAGGACAGATTTTTCTGTGTTCACGCATAGTCCGAGGTTGTCCAGGGTCTGTAAGGTAAGTAGGAGATTGTCTTCGAGTTGATGTCGTGACTTCGCCACCAGCAGCCAGTCGTCAATGTACAGAAAGAGCTGTATGCCCTGTGTTCTCAGGTGGGCACACACCACCATCATACATTTCGTAAAGACGCGGGGTGCCATTGCCAAGCCGAATGGGAGCACGAGTAACTGATAGAATTTGTTCCCTATTGCAAAGCAAAGGTATTGTTGGCTGTCTTCTCGGATTGAAATGTGAAAGTAGGCATCCCGCAGGTCTATGGTAACGAACCAGTCCCCTTTGGCTAAAAGTGGGGTGATTGTTGCAAGAGTCACCATCCTGAACTTCTTCGTTGTGATAAACTTGTTGACATTATGAAGGTCTAATATAGGTCTGAGGCCTCCATCCTTTTTTGGGACAGTGAAATATCTGGAATAGAAGCCTGTTGGGATCTCGTGACGATGAGAGAGGTCAAATGGCTCCTTTTTGTAGGAGGGTGTTCACTTCCTGTGTGAGTGTTGGCGATGGTATACTACTTTTTATGCCCGAAAAAGGAGGGAGTGTGTCGAATTCGATGCTGTAACCGTACTCGACAATGTTGAGTACCCATTTGTCCATAGTAATGCATTCCCATGCATTTCGGTAATTTGCTAGGTGACCCTTGAAGAAGACAGTGCTTTGCGGTTGTAGGGGAGAGTCAAAGGCGCTGCTTCTTCAAGACATCCTGTCGCTTACAGTAGGTCTGGAACTTTCCTGATCCATATTGAGGGCGCTTCCCTTGTTGAGGAAAATGTTGTTGCTGTCACGCGGGGTGATCGGTACCGAACCTGTTTGGTGGTTGGTATTGATGTCGGTACCAGGCTCGCTGCCTGAAGGTTTGCTGTGGTTGGGTAAGACCCATTTTCTTAGCGGTGGTTCATGCTTTTTGGATTGAGTCCATAGTCTCATCCGTTTTAGAATGAAAGAGTCCCAGCCCGTCAAACGGTAGGTCTTTGATCCTTGTCTTCGCTTCTTGAGTTAGCGCAGTAGAGCGTAGCTACACATGTCTGCGGGGGGCCACTGCTGCCATCATGGCTCTCGTACCGCAGTCCATCTGATGGCGTGCGGTATGGATCTGTTGCTTAGTGAGTCTGGATGCTTCACTCTGAAATACTCTGGCTAGTTCTCTACGATCGTCAGGAAGCTCGTCACATAATGCTCCTATTTTTTCCCATAAGAATAGCTGATATCTAGCCATGGTGGCCTGATAATTTGCTACTCTCACGCGGAGTGACGATGAAGTGTAAATCCGTCTTCCCATAAAATCTAATCTTCGTCCCTCTTTGTCCACAGGGGACACATGAATCTTATGTGACCTGCCCTGAGCCAATTCTACTATAATGGAATTGGGGGCTGGATGTTTAAATAAGGAGTCCACTCCTGCTTCCTGAACTTTGTACATGCTTTCTAAGCGCTTGGACGCTGGGATTAAGGAAGATGGGTTTTTCCAACATAACTGAGCTGTCTGTAGCAACGTAGGCAGGTAAGGTATTACTACCGAAGTAGGATTTTCTGTAACCACAGCATCGAACACCGGGTCTTTTGGCCTCTCTACATGTTGCTGCACTTCCAAGCCTAACGTTCGGGCCATCCGAAGGACATGTTCAGAAAAGCTCATTACGTCTTCAGGAGGGCGACACTGAACAAGAATCTGAATGATTCTTGTTCAGTGGGGGACTCTAGAGAGTCTCTTTCGGTATCGTGCTGCGGTACGGCGTTTACAACCAGTACCGGTGGTTGGGTTTGCATCGGTATCAAACATGCGGCAGTCATCGGTGGTGGCATACCATCATGCGAGTTTCCGCGCCTCGAGGGCGACGGTACCGTGCGTTGGTATGGAGGCACAGGGAAGGTTGGATACCGACGTGAGTCGAGCTCGTATTCTGGAGGACGGTAATACTCCCATGGCCAGTCTCTCCTATGTTCATAGGAAGAATGCTCTGACAATCTGTCCCATTCCATACATGGGGACCCCGATCTGTCAGGGTGTTGGCGAGGTCGTTCCATGCCTCTTTCCATCGCTGGAATTAGAGGTTGCTGTCGGCTAGGTGAGGCTGGTATAGTTGCCTGCACTGCTGTATCAGGTGGTGTCGAATCCACCAGCTCTCCTTCAGATATGGAGGCAGTCGGTATCGCCGCTGAGACTGTTGCCGAAGTTTGAGTCGGTGTTGCCGTTGGCCTCGGTACCGAGAAAGATTGAGGCGGTGACGGTCGCTGTGATGGAGTGACTGCAGGGGACGGGATATGCCGCTCCTTGCGTTTCTTTTTCTTTTGCAGATCCAACTGCTTGGATTTTTTTGCTCTTTTTGAAGGTTGCTTGGTAGCAACAACCTGTGCATGCTCTGTAAGAGAGTGTCGACTAACATTTCAAGTCGAGACCAACCTGGTCGGGGAGAGCTGTATTATGTTGAGACCGTGTTGTGGGGGTAAAACGTCTCCAGCCAGTGACACCATAGGTTTTGTCTTAGCAGATTTGGGATTGTCCACTGCCCGGAGGGCTTTATCCCAAAGTAATGATCTTCGCCGATCTGCTTGATGTTTTCTCGTCTGTCTGGTGAAGGACATGCAGTGATGGCAGGTTTCAACTATATGTCCTTCACCCAGACAGAGAACACACAAAGAATGTCCGTCAGATGGAGGGAGTTTACTCCTGCAACGGACACACTTGCGAAAGAGGGCCTTAACGGCCATGTGCTAAGGCGTCGCGATCAAAGATCGCCCAAAACTACCTGTCCGATAAAGAAATCGCAAAACCGAAAGGGTAGAGAATACAAGAGGATAGTAGATAAGATAGAATAAACTGAAAATATAAACCTAATCTAACAAAAAAAATATTTTTTTACTCTAAGCTCAAACAGACGGAGAAGTTACCACGTTGAAGCTACCACAATGGCGGTCAATGAAGAACTGAGGGGCTTAGGCGGGAACCCGTGCGTTAGATACAGGAAGGGGAGGGGTTCCCGCCAAAACTCTAGGCTATGGAAGTTTCTTGAAGAAGCTCCGCGCAGGCGCAGAGCCCATCAGTGTGATGCACAGAGGCCACGAAGAAGAACCATTAATGCAGCGGTGATTCCGCTGACAGGATGGGGGGGTGTTCTACCGGTTCTGGATGGGATTGCACTCATCCTGAAGGAGCAGGGTCGTAGCTTGGGGATTCTTTTAGATCCATCATTGTCACTTGAGGCTCAGGTGACCTCAGTGGCATGGAGTGCCTTTTACAAACTCCGGTTGGTGGCCCAGCTACACCCCTATCTGGACAGGGATAACCTGGCTTCAGTTGTCCATGCTCTGGTAACCTCCAAGTTAGATTACTGCAATACACTCTACGTAGGGCTGCCTTTGAAGACAGTTTGGAAGCTGCAGCTCGTGCAAAATGCAGATGCCAGATTGATTTCGGGAACCAGAAGGTTCAACCATATAACACCTACTCTGGTCCACTTGCACTGGCTGCCTGTATGTTTCCGAGCCCAATTCAAGGTGCTGGTTTTGACCTATAATGCCTTACACGGCTTGGGACCACAATACCTGACGGAACGCCTCTCCCGACGTGAATGTACCCGGTCACTACATTCAACATCTAAGGTCCTCCTCCGGGTGCCTACTCCGAGAGAGGCTCGGAGTGTGGCAACAAGGGACAGGGCCTTTTCAGTGGTGGCCCCCAGACTATGGAACGATCTCCCTGACAAGGCTCGCCTGGCACCAATGCTGCTATCTTTCCGGCGCCAGGTTAAGACTTTCCTCTTTGCCCAGGCATATGGCGGCACATCTTAATCACCCACATGTTTAGTTTTTTTTTAACATTTTTAATGCTTTGTGTGTGTATGTTCTGTGTTTTAAAATTTTAAAATTTGTATACTTGTTTTTATGTCAATTTTAGAATTTCTGTAAACCGCCCAGAGAGCTCTGGCTATGGGGGTGGTATATAAGTGTAATAAATAGATAAATAAATAAATAAAGCAGTAATATTATGAACTGCTGGACAGCACACTATGACAACAATTGTCAGCAACAACTTAAAAAGACAGGGCATCAACAGCAAGCAGTAAAAGCTTTTGAAAATAAAAAACATCTGAATAGGGGATCCACCAAAGTTACCAAGACAATGAATTCCAAAGGATGGGGGCCAAAATTGAATAGGCTTGGCTCCATGCCCTTGCAAATATTATTGCAGTGAAGGATGGAACTCAGAGGTCCAAGGAGGTGCAAAAGGCACTCTTGAAGTTATTGTAAAGCCAAGCACCTACAACTGACCCAGAAACAAATCAGAAGTCATTGCAATGGTCTGATTTCTCCTAGACACATCTACCAGGAGGTAGGTAAGCAAACTCTGCACTATTATAATCATTTATATCCTGCCTTTTAGGATACAAATCTTTCCAAAGCAGCTTCTAAGGAACATCAAAATATATTAAAACACACAATTTGCAGTATCACCATACTTAAAATGCTGCTTTTCCCCCATACAAACCTGCCCAGGTTTTAAGAATTTGGAGGAGGCCTTTCTCTCGGTACTGATAACATCAAAGACATGTTTGATGGTGAAGCAAGAAAGGGCCTTCTCCGTGGCCATTCCCAAGTTCTGGAACTCCCTACCATGGGAGGGTAGGTTGACTCCCTCTCTGCTGGTAAACTAAGATGTTTTTATTCAGGCAGGTTTTTCACATGTAAGTTGGTCTGTTGCTGAAGGGTTTCTTGGGTGTTACTTATTTCTTATAGTTGTGTTTTAAAATTGTTTTTATGTCATGCTTTAATTAAGATTTAGTTTTTAATCTAGACTTTAATGTTAGCTGCCATCACTTTTTGGGGGAAAGTAGGATATTAAATAGTACCAGGAATCTTTCAAAAGAGTAGCTGGTTGCAGATGTGAGGTTTTTGAACTCTCACTTTTATGTAAGAACATGTTTATCCTACCTGGGTCAGTTTAAAGATACATTGCTTCAGGTGGAGAATAAAAGAGTAAAGCATGGCATTTTTTTTTTAAGTGCCATGCTGCTAAAACACAAGGGAAAGGAGAGAGGGTCAACTGAACACCTTTTGGAGGGAGTTATGTCACTAACAAGAAGGCCCTGCTGCCACATCCCTAAACATACCTATGAAGGTAGCAGAGCACAAACAACCTCAGATGTTGAACACAGTGCACGTCATCCACATGACAGACACATATAACAGATATCATTACACTCCCATTATTAGGCAACTAATGAGCTTCTCTCATGGAAATAATTGCATTCACTACATTAGAAGTATTAACTTGGAAACCATCAGAACTATTTACACGGGCAGTTCCTTTGAGGAAAAGTAAACACTACTCCATTACTACTCTAGCCTTTCGAATTTAAGTTTAGAAAGAAGTAAACATTACTCCATTACTGTTCTGGCCTTTCACATTTAGGTTTAGAGCAAATAAGAGATATTAAAATGAGGAAATTCACTTAAGGCTTCTTACCAGCAATATCCCTATGAGTATTTAACAATGATCTAGCAAGACATTTCTGATATTTAACTGACACCCTCCTTTCGTAGCATTTTTTTTAAAAAACTATTAAGAAACCATTATAATTTGGCTTTTCTTTTGAGGATTGGTGCATACCAGGCAATACCCAATGCAGGCAGTCCACCAGTGCTGAACATGTCACAAACTAATACTAGACAATAGGGAAGCACAACTCCAGTACCAACTAGAAATTCTGGAACAGGACAAGTCAGCAGAGCTCCCTTACATGAGCTCCACTGGCTTATCCTATTCCATAAGTGCCAATTTAGGCTAGTTCCCAGTTGCACTAACTCCACGTTGCGCTAGAGTTAGTTTCTGCTAGTGCCACAGCAGCATTGGCTACCGCCCAATGTTTTCAAGAGAACATCCCAGAATGCACTGGGTAGCTCTCCTAGACCTCAGAAAAGAGAGTAGGCACGTTTTTGTGTGTCCAGCTAATTCTCTCAGGTTGCTTTTGAGATCCAGAAATGGACGTGACCTAAATATTATGCATATAGGTCATCATAGGGCAGAAACACAGGATCTCATCATTTTCAGAGATAATTTAAAGTCACAGCATAAAGTTGTGAACCTGTAGAGAAGTTATTCACACCATGTTTGTAGCTAACTGTTCAATCCTGTTTTCTGTGCAAGAACAAAATCAATGATTTGAACTTACTGAGTTTCTAGGAAGCAAGGTCATTCTCAAAATGCGCAGCTTAGCAGTTAACTACCTATAAGATAATGTCTCTGTTTTGCTTTTCTTAAGACTTTGCTGACATGATAATTTTGTTTTTAAAGTGAACACAAGCCCCTACAGAATCGACAGTAAAGGATGGGGAAAGGCAGACAGTAATCTAGACCTATCTGATCAAATTAAAAATTGGATACTGTATCAGTGGCAAAATATAAATTCAATTTCAGATGAAAGAGTACATAAAATTCAAAATTTCCCCCATGAACTTTTTTTTAAAATGGAGGAAGCACATTTTCATTTCATTCAGTTCTCCAAAATGAGGCCTGATATTCAGAAGATTTTTACATGACCAAACGCTAACCTAAATTATAGAAAAATGTAACCCTGAATGAACCGTCTGAATAGCTACCGCTGAAACTGTTGATAAAGCTTATCAACACTACCCTAATTTTCACAGACGGAGGAAGAGGACTATACTTTCCAAGTATCTTTTCTCCTACACAAAGAAAAGCAACATGGCAGGAGCAATGATATGGGACAGGAAATTTTCTAGTGTTTTTCTGTGGGGAAAAAATCATTTCTTAAGTTCATTAATAAAAATTAATGTATGCCAGATGCAAATACAATGTTACACAAGCTTGACAATTTTAAAGTTGTAATTAATGTTTTTCAAGCATATGAGAGAATACATATATGTCACTGAAATACATACATGTTTCAGAGTGAAATGGGACTCTAGAAATAGTGACGGTGAAACTGAAGGTGCCATAGCAACCTTAAGAGCTTTCAGTAACTTTTTTTCTCTTAAATTTAAAAAATACTGCATTTTTATAAGGATTGCAATAAAATTTCTGCGTAATATAACACTTAAATCACATTAAGCATGTTTTGCCCCCCCCCCCCAAGTATTTCAGGTCAAATGCTTGTGGTGTGCTGGGACAAAAAATTAAAACAGGATAAAAAAAATAAGCTTACAAAACACAAGTAAAATAAACATGCTAAACTGGATCTGTTTAGGAGAGGGGTGGGCAATGTGCCCTCCGGAAGTTTGGCCTAAGGTTCCCAGTATCTCTAGCCAGCATAAGCAATAGGGAGGAATGAGGGGGGTTTGAAGCCAAAACTTCTAGCGATTCACAAGTCAGCCACCCCTTGCTACAGGGCATCAGAACATTTTCCAATGCAAACTGAAAAAGTCCCCATGCAAATTAACTTAATTTGCATTAGAAAGATTCCCGAAAAAAACACATCACTGGCGGGAGGGGGGGGGCGTTAAAGGGGAAAATAGAACAACAGTAAAAAGAGTTTATCAACCCTCTCTCCCACTGGCTCAGGATAATGGAGAGGGCCATGCAACTGAGCTGTGATAAACCTGTGGAAACTCACACAACTGTATGGTGGAGCATTCAAAAAACTTGCTGCACATAGAATAACAGTCAAGTTAGAGAGAAGAACTCTTCTAGCCCAGCCTTCTTCCTGTCATGTTAGTTTTCTATATCCAGGGAACATTTTTGTATAAAAAAAGTTCAACCACTTGTAGTCCGGAGCAATATAACAGAGATACAGAATTACTACCTCAGTAATTGATGATGCTAGCTAAATAAATAAATAAATAAATGGAACTAGGCCTATATTGCCAGGATTCACACAGGCTGCATTCAGACAACACTTTAAGCCACGATGGGTTAATACACTACTCACAGTAGTTTATTTTGAAAATAAGCTATTGTTATCGCCCACACGATCTGACAAATAAGCTACAGTGACTGGGTTCAGACAACACAATAGTCCACAGTTGATTAAATTGTCCACAGTTGACTACTGTGTAGTCTGTTGAGCATTTTCCATACAACGGTGGGTTATTTCCCAGAAATAACCAGATCAAATAATCAACAGTGTGCAGAGTTGACACACTGTTGGAGAGGTCTATGGATCTGTCCTGTACATCAAACAGTACTCCGCCCTGATATCTGAAGCCCATTTTTGGATATCAGCATGGCGTGGAGGGAGACAGCGAGCATCTCCCTCCACACTGTGCTGATATCCACAAATGGATAGCAGGCGGGGTGGAGGGAGACGCTCGCCTGATGCTGTCAAGGACAGTGTCAGGTGAGCGTCTCCATTCCCCCCACTATCCATTTGGATAGGTGGTCAGGGGGATGTTTCCATCCCGTCAATCCCATATCCAAATGAATAGCAGGGTGGGATGGGGTGGATGGAACTCTCCTGCAGCAGGGATGGGACATGCATGCGATGCCCCACCCAGAGATGGGATGTGCACGTCCCATGCAGTGCTGGTTCCCATGAGAATTTCTCTTCGTGCTGGGTCCCCCCACCATCTGAACAAGAGGAGAAGAGCGCCGCGCCAGGTACTGACACTGAAGGGACCCGGCACGAAGGGGGAGTCTGATGGCAACCAGTGCCACTATTTGGTGGGGAGGATAGAGAGGAAGTTGAGGGTGGGCAATAGTCAACCCTGTGTTAATAGTCAACTCCACAGATGACAATATAGGGGGTAGCCAAGATGACATGATAAGAATTATCCGTGGAGTTGACTATTAACACAGGTATGATTATTGTGTTGTCCAAACGTGGCCTCTGAGTAGCTTATTAAACTACTGTGTGTAATTTAACTCAACTCCCCACCACCACCATCCTGATAACCCATGGTCTGCATAATGAGTACAACAACTCATTCTGCAGACCATGGGTTATCAGAGTGGGCTATTTTGGCCAAGTAAGCTAGAATCCTCCCACCAGATGACACAATAACCTCTGATGGTTTAATTAACCCATCATGGGTTATTATACCGGCCAAACCCAGTCACAGTCTTTTATTGCTCAGCTAATAACACTTCAAACAAGGTGAAGCTTAGTCATGAGTATCTTTTCCCTTCCAAGTTAGCTATATCCCTCAGAATATACACCAAACATGAAGTATTCCTGCTATAATCACTTTAACATTATCTCCAAACAAATAAAGTCAAAATGCTAAATACATAATGCAATAATTACACAGGTTTTACACTATAACAAACAGAATTTGTTTGCAAAACACTGCCATTATCTCCTTCCTTGCCGGTTACAAACCTTTTCTAATCCTCTAGTTTTTACCATAGTCCATATATGCAATCTGTAAAATGAGAATTTCTTCATAAAAAACACACTATTGTGATAAGCTGCCCAAAATCAAGCCAGTGGATTACCGGTATCCAATTCGCTTAGCAGTCCCCAGAAGACTTGGGCGGTTACTCCCATGACCTGACTTAGCAGAGGTAGAAAAGCAAAACAGAAGGAACAGAAGCATGAAGACAGAAGAGCTGAGTTCAGTAGTACCACAACACACTGGGCAAGATCCTATTATGGCCAAGGCTGCAACTAGAGATGGGGGCTATGAAAGGAGTCAACATGAACAGAGGGAGGCAGACACTTCTGGAATCAGATTTGGCCTTTCGCAACATAAACTACATGAGTATCTAGTGGCTGAGTCTGATTAACTAATCAGTTCCTTCTTCCAGACCCTGCACTATTTGAAAAGTTGTTCTAAGTACTTACCATATATATGAAAAGAGGCACAATGCTCTGTAATGCTCCCATATACTGACCAAGTGCTATGTTAAACCTTTCAATGTAGAGATCTGGAGGGCTGGCCTGCAAGAGAAAAACAAAACAAAACAGAATCCTTACTAAAATGAAAAGAACCCTAACTTGGGGTAATCAGGTTGGACTTGCAGATAAAAACAAAAGAAATTCAGCTTAAATCTCAAGACTAAATAAAGTGAAGGATTAGAAGACCTAGAGCAGGAGTGGGCAACTTCCTGGGGCCAATTTCCCTGCCCTGGAACTCACTGGGGGCTGCACTCTATCCCCTCCCACTGCACCACTGAAGGGAAAAGCAACTTGCTGTTTGCTGTGTGCTGTTCAGTGTCAGTGGTACAGCAGTAAACAGGGGCTGATTTCCCCCCATTTTGCTGTCATATCACCAAATTTTGGCAGCAAGCAGCAGCTTGCTTTCCTTTAACACAAGGGAAAATCAGCCCTTGTTGGCTGCGACACAACCAAATTTCTGCAGCAAATTCAGTGGTGGGGCCACAAAAAAAAGGCTGGGGGGGTACATGCGACAATGGGTTGTGTGTTGTCTAACCCTGATCTCCAGCATACTGTCAATAACACTTCTAATTTGTTCTATCTTGTTCCCAGCAAACCTGCAGCAATAGCCACTTCACAAACACAATAGAAAGGTACCAGACCACAACTATATCTGCTGATATCCTACGAAGGAATAATGGACTCATTCTCCAACTCTAGATCCTTATGGAACCAAAATGGCACCATGCACACACAGGAGGAAGGTATCAGCAGGTTTGGAGAAACCCCTGGGTTTGCAGATATACAAAACTCAAGAAAAAAAATCTAATCTGGGCCAGTGTACTCAAACAAAGCCCATTAAGAACTGAATATGCCCAGTGGCCCCAGAACTTCAAGTGTCTGTTGGAAGGGAGAAAATGGGGAGGAGGGGATGAAGTGTCTAGGGTGTGGCTGGCTAGAACATTGACAAGTGCTGCATACTGCAATGTTTTGCTATAGGTTTTACTCAGAACATCAGGATACACACGTTATTAAACCAGTTTGAAAATCTCAAGTACATTAACATTTAGATCTAGTAAAGGAATCTGTGAAAATATCTATTGCTTTTCTGCAGAATATGTGAGAAATCTTGTTTTTAAAGAGATGTTTTCTTTACATTTCATTCTGCATTCACATTGACCCATTTAGGGCCAATCCTATGCATGTTTAGGCAGAAAAAAAGTCGTACAACTCCCAGCATTCCCCAGCCAGCCAAAAAAAGTTGTAGAACTTTTTTTTTCTAAACATGCATAGGACTGCACCCTTAATGACCTAAAATGCTTTTAGCAATTATAATTTGGTCTTGTTGGATCCCTTCATAAGACAGTCACTTGGCTACTACAGTCAAGCAAAACAGAATCAGATTAATATAATTCTGTTAAATATTCAGAAGAAGTGCAGCTTTTGCCCCTCCACATGTAATTGAATACACATGAAAACCTTTCAGTAATTCCCTTAAACAGATAGGCCACTACAATTTGGTTTAACTGTGGCTCCACCAACATGATCTAATACTTGAGATAGGAAGACTCACCCACAATATGATGCAACATGATACCACATGGTTACAGCATTAACTGTTGCATCATTAACTGTTGTCAGGCTCCCCTTAAATTCCTTTACCAAAGCATTGATTTATAGACCCTAGACAGGAGTGGGCAACATGTGCCATCCAGATTCTGTTGAACTTCAACTTCCATCATCCTCACCACTGGCTACGCTAGCTAAGGCTGATGGGAGTTGCAGTCTAATAACATTTGGATGGCCACAACTTGCCCACCCTTCTAATGACAGATGAGCTGCATGAGTAAGGTAACCCTGGCTATTAATGAAGTTTCAAAACAAGCTGCACAGTGTCACTGGAAAGAGAACTGCTGCTATTCAGATAGTTTAGTTTGGAATCTCATCACTGCAGAATCCTTTGCTTCCCTCACCCCCAAAAGGTCTATCACCTGTTGTAGACGAGACTCCCAGAGAATATTTTAGCATAACATTTTATCTCAGTATCCTCTTTCAACCTTCCCCTGTGTAATGAAAGAAGATTTTGAGAGACTGATAAATTAAAAATTGACAGAAACTGTTAAGTTAAAAAGATGCCTAGAGAGTTCTTATACATATAATTAAATGCGGAGCTCACAGCTGACGGAACCATAGATATGTGCAGAAAAATCATGATGTTTGAGAATAAGCAAGAAACAACTGCAACTAAGTAATTTCAGCAGATGTATTACTCATGACAGGGGTTTGGGGGGGGGTGGAGTACAGATATGGCATTACTTCCATCATCATCATCATTATTACATTTATTATGAAAAACATAGCATTACAGTTTCTATTTAAAATGCCTTTCAGTCAAGAAATAAACACAGAAGATGCCTCATATTAATGAGATGATTTAGGTAGTATTTTAGGTATAATTAACATTTATAATATAGGTTGCTGTTCTCCAAGTTAGCATGGTTTTTAAAATTATTTTTCCCCTTTCCCAATGATTATTTAAAAATGTTGCTTTGGGGGGTGCATATATTCCAGCAGCACTTAAAACTCTCTGCAGAAAGAAGTTGGACACTTTTGGGGTAGATTATTATTCTTTGCCAATGATACCAGAACAATTTACTGGCAAATCAAATTAAGAAGGTCATCTTTCCACTAGTTGCTTAAACATGCAAAAGTAGTGCCACTGGAAAGGTTTTTTGGTAGAAATATATGTAAATATTGCTGATTTTTCAGTATGGAGAGCAACTTTTCTTTAAAAGCAGTGCATATGAGACATGTGACTTACCAGATAAGATGTTCATGCAGGAGTCAATCTTTTGGATGGCTTTGCTGACCAAATATTTGGTGCTGCCAAGGGCCGCAGTATTGACTGTGCATTGCACCTCAAACAAAATGTGAGGTCAGGGACAATCATCTGCCCCTGTTCTGTTCTGATTCTGTCTAGGCAAAGGCTTACCATCATTGGGCTCCGGTGAGGCCTGTTTTACAGAACTCCCTCTATAAACCTGATTCTCCACAAGAGCTTAAGCAAGTCAGGTTCAACTGCATTCCAACCACATGGGAGGCAGGTTTCCCAGGAAGGCAGGAACAGGAATATGAGAATAACACAGAGAGCTCCAAGTGGTGCTGTGGCTGGAAGCCAGGCTACTTTGCCTGTATGTTTCTCCAACAAGCAGAACATCATGACTAAGCCTTATATATAGCTTGATTTCCTTTAGGCTGGTTAGCCCACCTCCACATTGATTAAGGCTTTCTCTTTTAAAGGGGCTGGTCTGTTTTAGCAGCCTCAGTCATGCCGTAACATGATGATGTCCTCATGGCTGGAGAATGAGGATGGCAATGTGACCTCCTACAGACACGGGGGAGGGGGGGCAGGTCCCTGAAATTTTCCTGGGGAACCAGGTCTAAAGGAGGTAGAAGCCTCATAATGCCTTTCTGAAATCTTCTCCTTGAACATTTAACTCAGGAGCCTCTTCTTATGAGGACAAGGGGTCAGGATCTTCTAGGGATAGGTATTTGAGGTCCTGGATGGTAACAGCTCCCTTCTCCAACTTCAAATTTAGATCTAGGAAAGTGTGTTGAGGGATTCTACACAATGCAAAAATAACACCCCGCCAGCCTCACCAGCTCCAGATGAGAATTGGAGGCTTGCTTTGGCTCTGAGCTAGAGAGGAGACACAGAGGCAGTAGGATTTTTTGCTCCAAACTTGCACCTAGCAAGCCGAGCGCAAAAAAAAAAAAAAAAAAAATCAACCCCCCAAATTTGGGGCTGGAGAGGGGAGCTGAGATCATCTCTCCTTCAGTGCCATGGTTGAGAAGAAGCCTTGGGCTGAAACTCGGCAGAGACTGGCCGAGCAGTCACCATGGCAACCAAAATTGAGCTCCGCGTTTGCGTATATTTTGACACAACTTATGTGCATAACCAAGTGGAAGAAAATTATATTTTCATTTTGCCTTAGAGAAAGTTTTCAAGAGAAAGCAAGCAGAGTTTATGCTACAGACATATAATCAAATGCAAAGTAAATTCAAGAAACCTCTTTCCTTTCTTTTTTCCTAACTATGAATAAAGTAGTCCCTATATACAAACACAGCAAAAATAAGAACAACCCATACATAAACAAATAAAACCAGATCAGTGTTACTATCCCTTACTGTGAAACGTTTGAGTGAAATGTTGAATAAACCTATTATTTAACTGGAGGTGGGGATCTGGGGGAGAGAAAAAGGTATTTGAAATATCCAATCCATTGAAGAACAGAAAATCAATTGCCAATGAAGGGGTTTCACTCCAGTACCTTCCTAAATCAACAGAGCAGTCCACATATACAACCGCTTCTCAAGTAGTATAATATATCTTACAACACTGTACATATCTAACTAGTACGCAAGCCAGTCATCTAATGTCTCACTACATAGGAATGAAATGGATGACACAATCAGACATCCAAGAAACCATAGAAATAAGATTTTCCTCACTGCTTGGCATCACAATACAAACAGCCATCTTACCATCTGGATAAATGAACACTGCAAAGTTACCATTAAGTTGTAATGGTGAATTCTAGGGTGAATCTATGGACGGGTTTGGATGTCACTTTAAGCCATAATGGCTAAATAAGCTACACACAGTAACTTAGTTTGAAAATAAGCTACTGTTATCCCCCACACAATCAGACAAATAAGGTACCGTGCATAATCTGAGTCATCCCCCCAGCCCTGTCCTGCTGTAGTTCTCCCGCCTGAGCAGTGGCATTCTTTCACCCATTGACAACATCACAGCAGCATGTTTTAACCTCTCACAATATCCCAATAAGAGGGGAGAGGTGTGGGGTAATGTACAGGAGCTTACTTCAGTGCTTCCAGCATCACCCCCAACAAGGAGGTGGCGGTTCTAAAGTGCCGGAAGTTTACACAATCAAGACAAAACTTCATACACACCTTCTCCAAGTTGGGAAACACCCAATGCACCATTAGAATCTTACATGATTGCACACAAAGGAGTGAAAAATCTGGTTGCACCAAAACAAGGGTGATACAAATAAACCCTTGGAAGACATTTTTCCTGGCGAGGCTCTCAATGCACGCTCAAGACCCTGCAACCATTTTTTCCAGTCATTCTCTAAAGTGCTATAATACTAAAGCACAACTGTGTATTTCCTTCCATAGACATTGCTGAAATAGCCATGCAAGCTGTTTCCATTACACAGAAAACGCCCACAAAGAATAGAGCAGCAGCCACAATCTGAACTGCTCTTGCTGCGTGACTCTATAGGCAACCAAACTGCCAAGCAGACAACACAATAACCCACAATGGGTTAAATAACCCATTCTGCAGACCATGGCTTATCAGTGTGTGTTATTTTGGCCAAATAAGCCATCGTGGATTAAAAAATACCAGGCAGATGACATGATAACCCAAGATGGGTTAAAGAACCACTGTGCTTGTTTATCTTAGCCTGGGTTATCATGTCAGCTGAACCTAGTCTAAATTTATCCTAGGATTTAAACTACAAACATAGTAGTTTGACATAGTTCAAGGTAATACTTTGAAAATACATTTTCATATCACAGTTTAGCAACAGTTTGAGAGCTTATGAAACATGTAAGTGTGAATATGAAGATGTTTGTAAGCGTTCAACACTTTAATTGTTAAAAGAGCTTCTGTACAACAACACATAAGTAAGTGCTTCAATTACTTCCAAGTCTTTACAAGTGACTCATACTAGAAGAGGTTTCCCTCTCCAGGTCCTATTGAAGAGGTAACAAAGAAAAAACGAAATAGACACATCTGACCTGCCAAGTTTGGATTATGGTCTGACAAAGCTATTAATTCAGTAAAGTACATTTCACCCGTTACAAAAAAAATCTGAAGAACAAAAAGGCATAAAGCTAGAATTAGCAACTACAATGTTAAAGTGTAGCTTCAAAAACAGATTTAGAAGAAAAACCCTACCTACAGCATAATTATATGACTACAAAAGGCAATTGTTCCAGAATTCAACAAATGTATCCTGGCTTTAAATTTAGAAAGGTAGTTTGAGAATGAAAAAAACAAGCAGCTGCTTCTTTACTCATACTGGGATCTGTCAGATTCTCCTCCCCGTAACAGCCCCCCTCCATATCCTCCTAAAATCTATTCATGAGAATTAGGGGGACCTTCCAGTGTAGCACCTAACAGAGTGAAGGGTTGCACAAAATCTTATGCACATATGCAAACACATATGGTGGTGCTTCAACTTGCATTAATACCCATTTCTATACAGTAATCTCAGTGGACTTCTGCATTCTTTTTCCGTGTCATTTACACAACTGATCAGCATCTATCCCCCTGTCCTAAACTTGGTGAACACTTAGTTATTCATAATTAATTAAGTTTAATATTAGAGTTCCTACCTAGAGGTAGTCTAACAATATTGTTAAATAATCTTGGTATTTAAATTTTTAATGTATGGATAAGCTACATTTTTTTTTGCAGTGTATGGAGGAAAATGATAGTAAGGATGTAATCAATGTAAGGAAGTATGAGAATATGCCTTAGGATTGGTAAACCCATGTGCTATAACCTAAGGCATAATTTCATTTATTTATTTATTTATTTAATTTCTATACCGCCCAATAGCCAAAGCTCTCTGGGCGGTTCACAAAAATTAAAACCATGAAGAGAATAATAAAACAACCAACAATTTAAAAACACAAATACAAAATACAATATAAAAAGCACGACCAGGATAAAACCACACAGCAAAAATGGATATAGGTTAAAATATGAAATTAAGAGCTATGAAGTTTGCATATCAATTATCTTGTACCTTAATTACACAGTTTGAATGATTTGATTTTTAGACAATGTAGCTTTCTGACAGTGAAAGCATTCTGCTGCCACCTACAGTACAATTTACAAAATGGAGAACGAGATTTTTTTTCTGAAGTGATTGAAAACATATAAACCGCACCATTAATTTAGGCTATTTGTTGGCTAAGCTCTAGTGGCACCCTAGAGTTCTCCTGATTCCAAAACGCAATTCATTGCTCAAGTTTGTAAGTATGTTTGTTTACTTATCTGAGTCCATTGTTTGATTATGTAACTTTTTGATTGAAGTAGTTAGGAACATTAATAATATAAGAGCCATGTTGGATTAGACCAAAGTTTTCTCTAATCTAATATTCTATTCCCACAGGGGCCAACCAGATGCCTATGGGGAACCCACAAGTAGAATTGTATCCTTCTGCTTGTGTTACCTAGCAACTGGAATTCAGAGGCATAGTACCTCTGATATGGGAGGTAATATACAGCAATCATGGCTAGTAGCCATTGACAGCCTTCTCCGCCATGAATTTGTCTAATACACTTTTAAAGCCGTCTAAGATGGGGCCCATCACTACATCTTGTGGTAATTTAATTATATGCTCTGTGAAGGAGTACTTCCTTTTATCTGTCCTGGATCTCCCAGCATTTAGCTTTACTGGATGACCCCAGGTTCCAATATTATGAGACAGGGATAAAAACTTCTCCTTATCCATGCATTCTGCACCATGCTGCATTTTATACACCTCTATCTTGTCACCCCTTACTTGCGTACATCCTGCAGACTTTTTTAAAAAAAAACTTTTGGGGGGATTGTGCTAATTTACACTTGGGCTAATGTACAGTCCACCCTTAGGGTGTCAGGTTAAAGGAAAGGAGTAAGAACTCACTGAGGGATCCCAAGTTACATAGTGATCGTAAGACAGGACACTCCTTTGCAACTGCGACAGATCCAAGCTTGTGCCATTCTATGGGACATAAACATCGGTAGCGCTGTCCTGCTTGTCCACACCCTCACTTCCCAGCAAATCCTTGCTACAGAGTTTCACCAGCACAATACTGCACCAAAGAGCAACTCCAATCCCACTTGAGATACTGACTGTTGGGCGCATTCAATTCCCACTCCATCCTCAAGTGGGCCCTAGCAAAATTCACCTGCAACCATCAGTGCTGGGGACAGATCTAAAAAAACAAAACAAAAGGGAGAGCCAAAATCCAAACACCAACAGGGGAAACTGATCTACCACAACAACACTTAACTGGTTCACACATCTGGCAATGATTTCAGACCTCTTTTCTTACCTACTAATAGTTCTACAGTTTGTTCACGCCTGGTGATATTTCAGGTCAAACTAAATGTTCGGGTAAGCATGCATAGTGGAGTTATGCATGCTAGCGTTTTATATTCTCCTCTAAGCATGCATGGCCCCAATTCAGATCAGGACCATCATGCTCCAGGAGGTGTTTTTTTAAAAAAAAACTTTTGCTCCCACCTGTCTTTGTCATGGAATTCCATGGGGGGTTTAATAAATTTCCATTGGCAACACTTCCAATTTCATTGCCCACCTTTACATGTCATCATCCCAATGAGAGGAATGCATCCAGTCTTGCTACATGATCAGGCACTGAGACTACCCGCACAGTGCAGAAAGACAAGGAATAATGCCAGGTTGCCTCAGCAATGTGGGGACATGCTCCCTACATCACAGGAAAGAGTAGCCCTACTGGGTCAAACCAAACAGTCTGCTTCATCCAGCATCCCATTTCCAACCACGACCAAGCATTGTCTTCTAGGAAGCCTACAAGAAGGGCATACAGCCTCCCACCCCTGTCTGCACCCCGAAATTAGAATTCAGAGACATGCTATACCATCCAACAGAAGGTGTCTTTTTTAGCATTCTAGCAAGTAAAGTTTATACATGAATGCTTCGAATCAGTGGAACAATTGCCTATAGAATTGTGTACGGTTGTAATTATTACAATATATAGGTGATAGATTGCGGTAAGTTGTAAACAATTAACACTTGCAATTGACGTATGTCTTAAATAATTAACACTTACAAAAGCACAACAGATTATATATAAATTATAATATTCATTGCAGAAGCCTAGGAGTTGGGAGGGGATTATGTTTATCCTTCCATCTCCCACATGGACAGAGGAAATATTAGATTGGCAGAGGCCAGAGAGAAGCTAGCCTTTGCTCTAGCAATTGCCTGCATCTTCTTAAGGAGACCCACCTCATACTTTTCTGTTCCTCTGCTAGCCAAGGCCATTCAACTCTAAATACAATTCTGCAAGGCAGTCTTTCCCAACCAAGAGGCCTCCAGTTGTTTTGGACTACAAGTCCCAGCATCCCAACCATTACCACTGCTGGCTGGGTCTTAAGGGTGTTGAAGTCCAACATATCTGGAGGGCACCAGACTGGAGGAAGCTGCTGTATGAGAATATAAACGTCAACAATAAAACCATGTATGCTCTAAACCAGGGGTTAGCAGTCCTCAGGCTACCAGGATCCACTTTTTTGCCAGAACCCAGCATTCCAATAATTGAAGCCAGTACATAGTTGTGTCTCATGGAAGTGAAAAGCCAATTGCTCTTATATGCTGTATGACCTAGTGTGACCTGCTTTTACAAGTCTCTACATAGAGAGAAATGTTAACATCAGATCCTAAAAATGTTATGTGAAACTATTCCAAATAATATAATCAAATAATATTTAAAAAAAATCTTAAGGCATATCAATCCCATATCCCCTTCTTTCCATAGCCATGCCCACCTGAGCTATCTTCATAGTAAAAGGGAAAGTTCAAAATCTTAACATGAAGAAAGCAATATAAAGTTGCACTGCATCTGCAAGTTAAGCAATTTACAGTACAATCCTATACCCACTAACCCCCATTGAAATCAATGGCACTTATTTCTGACAACACATGTACAGGACTGCACTGTTAGTGTAGTACTGATGACAGCTAAACCCAAACATGAATCCAAGCAGTCACCTGTGATACTGAAAAAAGATTTGAACTTGGGTGGTCAGTGCAGAAAATGTAGATTCATAGATTTTAAAGATATTTTTTTAAAAAAAATAAAACTTTTTTTAACATTTGGAGGGGGGAGACATTCAAAATTAAAAAAAGCAGTAGAGGGGGAAAGTGCAAAGGACTATATCTACACCAATGCTGACTGGCCACACATGATGCTGGGAGCTGTATGTAGACATTTCTCATCTCTCCCTAGCACAAGCAAAAAGGACAGGTGGCGGTTGTACTAGATGCAGGAGAACACTGGCAGAAAAGGCTGCTTTCAGGGCTCCTCCATACAAACCCTGAATTCCACTTGAGGAACAGAAAAAATATACAGGGGTAGGTTATTTATTTATTACATTTATATTACTGGGAAGCCTAAGCAATATTGTGGGAAACTTACCCACTTCAGATAAAACTGGGGTTTCATTAAAATATTTTGGATCAGAGAGAAAATTACTATATTCAACTAGCATGCCTTACATACAATGCTGCCTTTGCTAGAAAATCACCAGCATAGCAAGCACTTAACAATTTTCCTTGAGATTTTATTTGTTGACATAGTGTCAGGGATTTGAAGGTAAAGCTAGATCTTTCTCACACACACATTAAACGTTGACTATAACTAACAAAAGCAGAGCAGGACTTGGACATTTCCAGGACTTAAGAGGAAATTGACTAACAAAATTTCTATGTACCCCTCACTTTTACACTTGTCCTCAATGTACTTCCCATTTCCTTGGTATCATGTTGCCTAATCTTTAACCAGGAATGTAAACAGCTGTACATTCTTAGAACTGACACAGCAGCTACAAATACTTGTAGCTCAGTATTCAGATCAGGTTGCAAGCAAATGCTTACCTCCATCACCTATGTTAAGAAAGTATTACATTTAAACGACTAGACAGAGTAACTTCCGTGAATTAAGAGAAAGGGGGTTATCCTCCTCTTAAGTTGGCAATGTGGTCACAAATTACTAGCACAGGCATATTTGACCAGACTGGCTGGCTAAGTAAAAACAAATTTGAATTGATAGTCTTACATAAAAGTTAACTCAGATGATCAAAAGCAACATTCTACAGTGAATTCAGGGTCAATCCCAAAACAGAGAGGAATTTAGATATCTTCAGGGGCAGTGTTGACAAAGTCATAGCAAAAATGCACTTTGTGTAAAACAAGGACAAGTCACTAAGTGCCAAAGAGGACACGTCAAAAAACATGTCAAAAAACTTCCAGCCAATTCAATACATTGAAATGTATGACCTAAAGAAATACAGTTAAACTTGATTTTCAGAGAATCATCCAAGGACTAATGTTCTACACTCCTTTATTATACATCAGGTTTTACGTAGTTCTACACAGGTAAAAACTGTGATTACAATTATTTCAAATGATATTTGGTGTGTTACACCCAGTAAAATGCCAAATCTCAGGAAAACAAAATTGTGCAGCTTACCTGCAGCTCCTTTGAGACTCTCTCTAAGTGGTTAGTTATCTTTTTTATTAGGTCACTATACATCTGTTCCGAATGCTGCTGGCACACACATTTATACACACAACTGCAGAAATAAATACAGGAACAGTGATGAATTGACAACAGTTTGCAGCAGAGGGGGAAACAAGAAATATTAAGCCAGTAAAAATTTAGCTTAAAAATATTAAAATGAAACTTCAGTGGCACGTATCCTAAAGAAAGACTCCACTGTGGTAGCATGTCTTTGTTTCCCACAGTAAATTCTAGAGACTTTGAAATATTAAGGCTACCTCACAAATAATGATTGCAACTATTATAGGTTGGCTCTACAATTGCTAAGGGTATAGATGGGTTATTTCATCCCTATGAACATTCCCTATTAACATAGGCCAGTTTATAAAGTAATATGCACTTCATCCAATTATGCAACTCTTCCAGCTGTAATGCTATCTTGAGAGAAATTCTACATATTTATTTATTACATTTATATACCGCCCCCATAGCCAAAGTCCTCTGGGCAGTTTACAAAGTTAAGAGACAGTGTGGAGCAGTGGTTAGAGTGTTGGACTAGGACTAGGTCTCAGGAGAAGCTGGGTTCCAGTCCCTACTCAGCCATGGAAACTCACTGACTTTGGGCCTGTCACTGACTCTCCATCTAAGCTACCTCAGAGAGCTATTGTGAGGACAAAATAGAGAGAAGAAGTATCCTGTAGACCACCTTAGACTCCTTGGCAGGAAATAAATGTGTTAGTCAAACTGAAATCAACAGGACATTACTCATGAATAACTTAAATCCCATTGATATATGCTTGGTTAGCTTAACTATGTCTAATCCTATGTTTTCTATAATAACTAAAGGAAAACCAACTTCCAGTTGTCAGCTTTCCCAAGAATGGTAGCCTGCGAACGAGAAACAAAGTAAAAGTATCACAGAAATATCTGTCAGCACAAGGATCTGGAAACCCCATCTCTGAATAGCAGTTGATGGTTCCCCTACCTCCATTCCCTAAGATAACCAGTAACAGTAGAAAAAAAATCCATCTTCAGCATTGACCTCTCTGAATTAAGAACTGGCTTAAATTCCTTCAAAATCACACAATATAACAAATATAAATCTGGTCCTCTATCCTGAACTAGAAAGTACCTTTGATCATGCTCAAAAGAGAAATCTGTACTTTTACATTAAGTGTAAAATAAACCATAATATCTAAAGTCTTCATTGCCAAATATTTCAACGTTTTAAGAACTTTCCATAACTAAAACATATCTACAAAACAGTACCCAACAATCATATCTGACCAAATTATAATACATGGAAGTCTCATAGCTCAAGAGAAGCAATGGTTAAAAGAAAACAAACTTACCTTTACCAAATACCATCCACTATTATTTATACAGGTGGATGTATAAAAGGGACCACTTTTATTTTTAAATATCCGTTACAGAAATACAATTATCCTAAGTCCCAAATACAAGGGCTTTGTCAAAACCATCTTTCTGTTTTTACTGCTCAGTATGCACCTTTGGGTATTATTATCATCACTAAATACTTAGACACCATGTTCACAATCATTCATCTCTAAGTGATGGAATGAAATAGTCTCATTCATTTCCATGACACTAAGCCACAACTAACATTTGCTGGGTAGTAGAGACGGTGCATCTCCACCACAGCAGCCCATGCTAGGATTTCCAGCGCAACAGAGGAACTGAAAGCAGGTGCATCACATTTTTGGAGGATTTATATGATTGATATACACTAGCATACTCGTCCAGATAAAAAACAGTCTGGAGATGTGCAATCTGCTAACCGCAGCAGAGCTCTGTCCTTCTACTTGATGAGGAAAGCAGAAAACAATGAACAGAAATCATAACACCAATAGTATTCTTACAGATTCTGTAAGAACTGTAAGTTCTTCTCTTCATGAGGTCCTCCAGCATAATAGTATCATACAGTGGTTCTCATCCATTTTGTTGAAGATTCAAATTGTTAAAATGGAGGATTCTAAAGCGTGCATCCCCTCCTGCCCCTTATGCCACATCAAGTGTTGGAATGAAAAATATATGTGCTATCAGAATCAAAATTGAAGGGGCCAGGTAGTCCAATCCCTGCCTTTGATGGAACCCTGCCTTCTCACTTCATCCCTTGATCAGTCATTATTCTTTATTAAAGTGGTGCTTAGATGTTCCTCCAAACTTCAAACATGATGGAAGATCCAGCAACAATCTTTAAGACATTTCCTTAGCTCAAAGACCAAGCATGTTATAAATATTCTTACTGCATTCCTTAAAGCTTCTAAGATCACCAGGCAAGACCCATTACCAAGATGACATAGCCAGACAACCATCACTGATAAGTTACCTAAAATGTATACTGAGTATTCTGTACAATTCCTCTTTTCCAGTATAGTACTTCTGAGCAGCATACACAAACTGCATTAGATGTACCTAGCATATGATTTATTTTAACTATACATTCGGAGCAAGACAGTAGCTTTTTGCAAATTCAACAATGTTGATAACTCCAGTTGACCGTATCACAACCACACTTTGTTAAAACAGAATTCACAAATCCATTATAAGCCATTGACCCAGTTCAAACATGACAGCCCACGATGGATTAATTAACCTTTGGGGTGCCACAGAACATGCCATCTACTATTATGAATATACAGGCCCCAGCCAGGAGTTGCCGTAGCTTGCCAGATGAACCCAGGCAACAGGAGTTATTTGAGGGTTAAACAACTCTTGTATAACCCACTGTCTGTTTGGGGGTTATGTGAGGGTTGTTTAACCTCCAATTAACCCCAACCAGCCGAGTTAGCACAACATGACAAGCCACAGCAACCACTGGCGAGGGATGGCATATACATAATGCCAGCAGCACACAACACAATTCCTCATGTATAAATTAAACCACAATGAGCTTTCATGTCATGCAAACTGGCTCATTGAGTAATTTAAAAACTGACCATTTACATGTCAGATGATAATGAACATAGCCAACTCTTTCACTTCTAACCAGAAAAAGTTATGTGCAATAAATTCAAATATGAAGGGGCTCCAACTGCCACCTGCCTCCAGTATTTCCACTTCTGCATGAGAGATCTTCTGCATGCAACAACATTCCCAACTCAGAGCAGCATAAGGCTGGAGTCAGAACTCAACCATTTATCAACAGCTATGGACATATCAGCAGAAAGTTAAGCAAAGCTAATTTTTACTCGTAACTAAGAGGCTGTAGTGAGTGCTCCTGACTGCCTCGTAACTTCTGCTCGCTACTACTGGAAAACTATGTCCTTCACGTAGTTTTAAAGAAAAAGAGGAATCCAGAATTTCTAGGTTATGTGACTCTTTGCAACACAGGTTCTCATTACATAGATTACTGTTTTTAGATTGAAAATTTCTTATCAGATCTGGATAAATGACTGCAAACTCCAGAAACATTGTATCTATGGCTATCCAGTATATGTTTGTTTGTTTTTTACTGTGTTCAGTGCTATCATCCAGACAGAATCTTTTTGTCATAGCCTAGTAAGGATTATTCTGATTTGCTTTCTGTAAAAGAAAGTTTGCAAAAGAAATTCACAAACATTCACATGCATTTTTAAATGCAAGCTTCCCTAAAATACACGTTTGCGTAACTTTCGCCTAATATACCTTTTTGTACACTACTTTCCCTAATGTAAGCATTTTTTGTACAGTTTTCTCTAACATAAGCATTATTGGATCAGAGAACTGAATTGCACAATTCGGGGAAGTGCAAGAAAAGGAAGGACAACTGTGTTCTAGTTCACATATCAGCTTGGGAAGTGTGAATTAAGACTGTACTAAAAGCAAAGCAATTTCCTTTTGCCCTCATCCCGATGTGAAAGCAGCACCTTTTCCCATATGTGTCTTCACCAAAATTGATGAAGGCAATCACAAGAACACAGATGCTTGGGTGCTCATTGGGGCTGGATGGTCAGAACATGTTCCACCAATACTATATAAGCTGCACTAGTTACCGGTGCATTTCCGAGGCCAATTCAAAGCATTGGTTTTAACCTTTCAAGACCTGAACTAGCTGAGAACAAGTTATTTGAAGAGCCACTTGTGCCCATATAAATCTGCTTGAGCCTTGAGTTAGTCACCAGGGGCCCTGCTTCACGGTCTACCTTTAAGATCAGTTAGATTGGCAGGCACTAGGCACAGGGCCTTTTCAGGGAAGGCCCTAATTTGAAGAACTCTCTCCAAAGAGATGTATAGGAGAGGGGCCCTGTCAGTCTTGGTATTCAAAGGACTTTGAAGACCAGTTCATTTCAAATGGCGTTCAACTGATATGATTTTCCTGGATATGCTGCAGACTTACTGCTGTGGTTTGTGATATTTTTTGTGCTAGCTTAATATTTCTTTTTAATATAAGATTTTATTATATTTTAAGGAATTGGATTTGTTCTTAAGCTGCCTTGAGAGGATTTTGTCCTGAAAGGCAGCCAAAAATTAATTAAAATAAAAACATTAATTTGTTTTGTTGCAATTTGAATTACTTGTAAGCTGTCCTGGGATCCTGTTAAAGGGTGAGGTATAAATCCAGAATGGTAAATCCTATGCATGTTTAGACAGGAAAAAATCCTACAACTCCCAGCATACTGGAAGTTGTAGAACATTTGTCTGTCTAAACATGCATAGAATTGCTCTGTAATAAAACTACAAGAACTCTTGAAAGTTATTGGTTTTGTTGGTGAAACCCCAGAGTTGCCTTCAATTGTACAGTCTCAACATATGTAAATAAGTCCTGTATGTGTATGCTACAACAGAGGAAGAAGAAAAATTAGTTCTTGCTTAAAGCACTAATTTTGCATATGTTTCCCCAACAAGCATGAAGACATGTTAATTCAAATCTATTTACTGTCCTGTAAATGAAGGGCTTTAAAAATCTTAGGCACCAGGTCTTTAAAAATCTGAAGTTCATTTATTTATTATATTTATAGCCTGCCTTTCAACCTTAAATCTTCAAAGTCCAAGCACTGAGGAATCTAAGGCTTGATTTAATATTGGTGCTTATGAATTTAATATTGGTTCATTAAAAATAGCCACTGCCATCTAAGCACACAGCTGCCCCAGGGCAGGGTTTAAATGTAAGAATTATTTATTACACAGCTATAAAAGCTTATAAGATTTCCTTACCTGTATATTTGTTCATATGAGATGGGGATATAGTCACCAGGACTCTGAGTTAAAAGCTGATCTATGGCACTATCCAACTTCGGCCAATATGTGCTCTTATAATCTTCTATCGTTATAACATTCATTACTACAAGAAAAAATTAAACATTATCTTAGCACACTTAAAACACAACTAAAGGAATGATAAATGAACAGCATCAGCATGATTAGCAACATCTGTAAAACTTCTTAAACATAAATCAAACTTCTACCATACCCTTAAGACATGTGAAAAATATTGCCAAGTTGTTTCCTGATCCAAGTAGAACATTTATGCATTCCATTTTAGACTGCAAATCTATGTGTGCTTACATGGAAGCAAATCCCACTCAATAAGCATGCTCACGACTACACTGCATGAAACGTTTAGGGTTGTGGGGAGAAGATAGATTATGGGAAGTTTACGTAGAGATTTCAGAGCAGACTGGCACTTGTGCAGGCATATTTTTGCTAAGTAATGGTCACTGCACATGCCTTCTGCTTAACCACAAAAATATTTAGACATATTTTTCTTGACATTAGTAGCTAGAGGACAAAGATCACACCTTGATGCCTCTTACTGCAAAGTAGTTCTACTGAAGTTGCAGATCTGCAGAAAGTTGTGGTTCATGGAACACAGTCAAATTTGTAAGTGTAAAGCCCTAATCTTTAAAGGATAACTGAAATATTAATACCAAAAATGGATTAAAAAAATACTAATCTGAAATAGAAGGAATCAGTTTTGAGAAGTACAGCCTTCCTTTCCGCCAATATATATGTATTGATTCCTCCAACTCTGAAGGTTTAAAGACTGAAGAAAAAAATACTTCATACACCTCACAGAATGCACATGTAATGAAGTGAGCCAGATGCTTGCAGAGCCATTTCCCCAACACAAGGACTTATCTACATTAAAAAAAAAGGTAAAAGAGAATATATAACTAATTCACATATGCGCACACATGCAAAGGTACAGTCACATTTACTGCTCTGCCTTCAAAAGGCATTCCTATGCAAGGTTAAACCAAAAAAAAAAAAGGTCTAGAATGCTCAGCATCCCCCAACCAGCATGGCTGGCTGGGGCATGCTGGGAGTTGCAGGGCTTTTTTATTTATTTATTTATTTTATTTTATTTATTACATTTTTATACTGCCCAATAGCCAAAGCTCTCTGGGCGGTTCACAAAAATTAAAACCATGAAGAGCATAAAAAAACCCAACAATTTAAAAACACAAATACAAAATACAACATAAAAAGCTCAACCAGGATAAAACCACACAGCAAAAATATGAGATTAAAATATGAGATTAAAACAGCAAAGTTTAAATTTAAGTTGAATTAGGCGTTAAAATACTGAGAAAATAAAAAGATCTTCAGCTGGCGATGAAAGGAAAACAATGTAGGCGCCAAGCGAACCTCTCTGGGGAGCTCGTTCCACAACTGGGGTGCCACAGCAGAGAAAGCCCTCCTCCTAGTAGCCACCTGCCTCACTTCCTTTGGCAGGGGCTCAAGGGGCTTTTTCCCTATATAAACATGCATAGGATTGCACCCTAAATTATTTTGTTGACCTGCCATTGCATATTGATTTTACATTTTACCATAAGCCACTCTGGAACTTTGCTGATTCAAGAGCAGAGTATACATATTATTATTATTACCCACCTTTTCCCCCTTGCAAGGATCCCAAGACAGCTTCTCGGCTTCGTTTTATTTTCGCAGCAACTCAGTGTGGGAGGTTAGCCTAAAAAGGAATGACTTCTCCAAAGTCACCCAGTGAGCTTCACAGCCGAGGGCGTTTTCCCGAGTACCAGTCCAACATTAACCACTACACTATACTGGCGCTCTCACACACATTATTAACACAATCCTTCCAACCACACCACAAAATAAGCTAGATTGGGTGCTGAGGCCAAGAGTGGTTTTAAAAGTTACTTTTAGCATATCCCCAAGCCAATTTAAAATTTCTATCTAGCTTCCACCTCTTCCATAGACAAAAGTCCCTCAAACAACCTACACAGGTTCCTGTCACTCCTATATAGGCTCAACACGCCCATTTCCAAAGTAAATCTGAGGCAAACTTCGATTTTCCCACTTACTTTATGCTTTGCCCCAATAGATTAGGAGGGAGAGGTAAAACCATTATCACAAAGGCTGTGGTCAGTACTTAAAGTAGCAAGAAGTGCCTCCCTCAGCTAAATACTTTATTGCTGAATTGCATCCTTTATGTAAAAAGGTCTCCTGAGTGCATATGTGCACATACTTCTTTCACAAGAGTTCAGGCAGACCCCTAGACTTGGTTATCTCAGCAATTCCATGTGCAAGTTTTGCAGCCAGACACAGGAGCCCTCGCCCTCCACAATAAGAACTGAGGAGCAACTTACACAGTAAAACCAAACCCATAATTAAAAACCAAAGTAGCACCAACACACATACATCTTTTAGGTCGGATGCAATTGCAGACCACAGGGTGAAGTCCACCACACCGATGAGGAATAGCAGCAGTTTAAGTCTCCCCACCGACGTTCCTTTGCCAAGCAAGAGAAGCCTGAGAAGGGAACCATCTGTTAGGTATGCTTTAAAGTGGATTCCTGCATTGAGCAGGGGGTTGGACTCGATGGCCTTATAGCCCCTTCCAACTCTACTATTCCATGACAGCTGCCAAAAAATTCAAGGGAATCAATGTGATGTGTCACAATCCAATGCTATGAGACATCCAGGTTCCAGTCCACATTCGAAGCTCACTGGGTGACTCTGGGCCAGTCACTGGCTCTCAGCCTAACCAACCTCAGAGGGTTATTGGGAGAATAAAATGGGAGAAGAGGACCAGATAAGCCACCTTGGATTCCTTAAGAGAAGAAAAAAGCAGGAAATAAACATCATTATCATAAATATGTAACATTTGGAACCACTGTGAGTAATTAAGTCCCATTCATTTCCAAGGGTCTCCTCTGAGCAAGACTAATATTAGATACAACCCAAGGAGGGTGAAATGTAAGAAACTAGCCAGGGTAGGGGGGCAAGCTTGGCTTACCAACCCTCCGCCTCAACGACTGACCAGGAGAGTAAGGTGGGGTGGAGGTGACGGTAAGTGCAACGGGCCTCAGCTCAGTCGCCCTGACCGGGGAGGGAGGAAGGGAAGGAAGGAGGGAGGCCGGCAGGCCGGACAAACGCGTGGATCGTTACTGCCGGAGGTCTCACTCACAGAACTTGGAGGCCGAGGCGTTGATGTTGAGGTTGATGCTGGCAGCGGCCCCTCCTTTGCCCGGCGCGCCGCAGCCCTTCCCACGCCCGTTGGCGGCCTCGGACATCATGTGGATCTCGAGCTCCTCCTGGGCCGGCAGCGGACACGCACTCCGGAGCTCCCCGGGACAAGGAGAAGAGGCAGGCCGCGGCGGCTGCCCGTAACTCCCCCCTCCTGCTGCTGCTGCCGCCGCCGCCGCCTCCCAGTTGTTGTGGTTCTGGTCGTCCATTAAGGCCTCGTAGCTGCTGCTGCTACTACTGAGGCTGCCGCCGCCGCCCCCACCGCTACCGCCGCCGCCGCCCCCCTCCTCCTCCATGCTCTCCTCCTCCATCCCGACGACAGGCTTGGAGGGGCCCGCTGTGCCCGGGCACGGGAGGAGGGGGCGGGCAGGGAGCGAGGGGAATGTCACAATCGGCTTCCTCCCATCGCCAAGCGGGAGGCGTCACGTCTCCGGGCTACACAGAACGACGGCAGCCGAAAGCTTCGGAGAGGGCTGCGACCGGAAGCGGATCCCCGCCAGCAGCCGTAAAGCAAACACCACAGCGCACGGCCTTTTAAAAAAAGTCTTTCTCTTCGCTCCGCCGTTTACGACATCGGCGGGGCGGAGCTTGTTGTTGTAGCAGGGGTTTGTGGAGGCTGTAGTTTTATACCCTCTTCCCGTCAGCTGGAGGAAGTAGGAGTACAGTCGCCATGACACTGCAGGCAAAGGCCCCGTCGTTCAGCCGCATTGTGGGTTCTGTTCTAAAATTCTACTGATGCTTCATGTGTTTTCAGTCTAAGCATCGCATCGCCCTCTTGTGTCTTTCAGGACACTTGAGATACAAGAATATAATAACTTTGATATGAATTTTAATATTCACTTTTCGCAATGTTGCTGCATATCCCCGCCATAGCGTTCCTGTTCAAAGGGTCCGCAGAAGCTGTAGGGCGGCCATTTATAAACCACCAAAAGAGAAGAAATGCATCACCCCAAAAAGAGGATAAAAGATATGCAGCATTATATGTATGGATGCAAATTTAGAAATGATTATGATAATTTAATTAGAAATAGAATACATCTCACTACTGTGGCCAGATGACCTCTGTGCCTGCTTGCCCAGTCTGCTGTCCGGACTCTTCCTTCTGATGGTTCTTGATCTTTAAACTGGAATTGGATAGGACAGCCCTTCAAATAGAGGACAGCCCTCTGTAAAAGAAGACAGATCGTCACCCTGTATGCACTCTATAGTGCTGGAGTACAGCCCCAAACCTGAGCATGTTGTACCTATGAGGGGCATCAAGTTCTGGAGAGTGAAAAAGGAAGTCTCTTTCCCCAACATGGAAAGGTTGTCTCAGGGAGGTTGCCATGGACCAGGTCGGGTGGCCTCATGGCCCTAAACTGCTCAGAACATCCCCTGCTCCACTTAGTGTCCTCTTCCACCACACCCTTTATCTATAAGCTCAGCTGCTACAAGCATTCTGTAATCTGGAAGCTCAGCCCTATTAGGCCACTGTGGGTTTGTTTTTAATGTATTTTGCTTTTAATTTACAATATATATATATTTGGGTGGCCTATTTTGCTTCAGCGCTTGAATTCCTGAAGGGTGCTTCCAGATGAGGATTTTAATGTGCATCACCCTCCCTCATTCATGAGGGATGTTGATGAGCTCCATCAGATGAGCATTTTATTGTACGTTCATTGCTGGGCACTCACGGATTTTTGCGGGTCCCTCTCATGACATCATCTGGCTCCCGCACCCCTTCTAGCCTTCTTTGCGCCACAAAAAACACGTATGCATTGTTTAATTCCTCTTTCAAAAGGTTTTCACATGATTTTCACCCGTGTGATGACTCTCGATGTTGTCACTACTTGTAATCCTCCCGTGTTTTCTTACCACTTCCCTTTTCTCCCCTTTATGGCAGAAAATCCATTAAGAAAAAAAAAAAGATGGAATTGGTGCACAATGCCTTCTGATAGTTAGCACTAGGTCCACTCTGGAAGCACCCGGAATGATTGACAAAAAATATTTTAACTTACTGTTATTTTGTTTTGCTAGTCAGGCTGTGTGGATCTGTGTGGTGGAAAATGCTTTTAACAATAACACAAAATGATTAAACTTGCCTTACACTCGTAAGGGCAGAGAGAGCCTAACTCATGTTTCTACTTGAGAGATTAGGTTTCGGGCCATTTGAAAGCAAACACACACACACACACACAAAAACTTGGCTGAGATTCATTTATCAAAGCCATTTTTTGAAACATCTCCATCTAGTGGTGTAAAATTTCAATGACTCAAATAAAATACCAAATTGTCTCCATCTACTACATCAACATAATTCGTTTTAAGCAACCTAGAAGAGTTCTAAACCACTTACTAACCTACAAAGACATTGGGTTTTTTAGAAACATTTCAACATTTTCTTTGTGGCAAATTCCCCTTTACTACTGTTACTTTGTAGAAAACGGTGTGCAAACAATTGCAAGATGCAAGAGGAGTTGGGAGTTGCAAGACTGAAGGCCACTTGTTTCTATTGAGCACAAGACTGGACTGTACAAGTGCTACCGTTATTATTAATGAACAAGTTAAAAATAGTATCATACCTGGGTTCTAGTCAGCAATGCACATGGAATTCTGACAACTACTAGAGACTATATGCAACCCCAAATCCCTTTCTAAGAAATGCTTGGGTAGCCCATAAGTTCTTTTTTAAGTCTGACTTCTAAACTGGATGTGACGTTTATTGCATGAATGCAATAACACACGTATTTAATATTGCAAATAGCAGGTTTAAGAGAGGGTTTTTTGTTAAAAACATATGGGAGGGATTAAGTCCCCCTTCCCACAAGCAGGTGCCATTTACATCACCAGAAACACGTTTGGCTGTGACAATGCTAGATTTCATGTAACAGGTTTCTAGCTCTCATTATGGCAATGAAATGTTTATGAATGCGTTGGTTCCATTCCTCTCGCAAGGGTTAGAAACAATGAAACAAGGTTTACAAATCATTAAACCACCATTCTTCAGCTCTCATAAATTCTCACAACATTTCTCAAACAGCTGTTTTCACAGGACTTTCAGAGCAAGGGAATAAAATTAGAATAAGTGCAATTGATATCTAACAATTGTAGTTTGGCATCTGCCCTATTCATGAGAGTGATAGGCAAATTACCGTAATTATATGCAAGCTATTATATAGTTTCACTGTGGTCCCTCAGTGTGATATCATTTGCCCTCTCTCCCAGCTGCAAGCCAAGAAATAAAAGGGCACATAAGCCTGAATTCCCTCTGGCTGCTGCATAATCATATTGCCACAATACCACTGATTTCTGTGGAGCCACAAATACTAGTACACATTCCAGAGGGGGGTGGGGTGATTAGTGCATCCATGTGATCAGAAGCTCTTACAAAGTACGCTGTGCATGCCTATTCATAAAAGCCATCACATCACATTCTGCTGCTTCTTTTCATAAGGATAAATCCACAAAATATTTCATCAGCATGGCACATTAATTGGCCACCTCTCCTGTGGCTAGCCTTTATTGACGTCCTGCTACCCTTGACTTGAGCAGAGGAAAAAGAAACAGAGGGTTAATTTATTGCCTTTGTCTAGTATTAGCTTCACATCACTGCTCTCTTGGTACACCAGGTGGTTTGCTGTTTTTAGCATCACTGGAGCCCATTAGGATAGATATAAAACTCTGGAACCTCAACTGAGAAGCCATTTCTAACACAATTTCTAGTCACTGCAAAGCTCACATGTGAATCCGCACATCATTCTTGACAGCTATTGAAAAGCATTTTATGTTATTCACCTGCAGGGAAAGCAATCAAACCACCAGACTGCCAACCTTACTGTCAATCTCCGTGCCTCACTATTGTCAGGTGTTTAAAATAGGCAGACATAAGGAACACCAGGAAGATTCTTCTTCCTCTTCTGCATCCAGCTTTTTAGGAAATCGTTTCATTTGCAGTCCTCAAATCAATCAATCACTCAGCCCTGCGCTGCTGAGTTTCTTAAAATAATGACATAGACATTTAAAAAGCATAATACATTGACCTAGTTCGCACGTAACAGCAGCAAATCAGGGGTTAATTAATTAACCCCTGATTTGCTGTGGCACATGCTGGGCACATTCTGTGGCTGTTTTGAATATTCAACCACAATCGGGAGTTGCTATATGACATTCAAACCCAGACACTATAGGTTAATCATGGGTTAAACAACCCATAGTTAACTATTAATTGTAGATTAGGCCACCATTACATGTAAACAGCCCTGTTGTCCCTTTATGGGCACTTCCAGACAAGGCTTTTACCTACAATTCCAGATGAGGATTTTATCCTTGATGTGACAATGAGGGAAAGGGCCTTTTCTTTGGTGGTGCCCATGTTTTTGAAAACCTGCCACCACCACCCCCAAAAAGTAAAATGTGCCAACCCTGATGCATTTAGGTGCATATTGAAGAATCCTATTCACCTCGGCATTTGATGATTGGTGATGCCTATCTTTTTAATTTTTAGCTTATTTCCATTGGCTATATTTTAGAATGTTTTCATTATATTTGTATATTTATATTGCATATTTGTATGGCTTTATTGTTGTAAACTGCCTGGACATGACAGGCAGTATAGAAATATTTTTCAGTAAACAAATAAGATCACCCTGTCCTGCGTTCTCACACTTTCTCATCAACAACAACAAAAGACTCAGCCTCTCTGCCATCTCCAGTAGCTTTTTCACAATGCCCACTGGTTAACCTGGAGCAAAGGTTAAAATCACTGTAAATTGGCACTTGGAAATACACAGTTTCGGGGAGGGAATCTCGATGTGGCTGCGAGTAGGCAGCTGTGTCATTTAAAATATGCAGTGCCACTGTGCAGCCTTTGAGAGGTTAATAGAGAGTATAGACACTAGGGGTGTGATCCGCTTCACTTAGGATCGGAGAAGCAACAGCGAATTGGGCAGATCCGCCTTGGCCTGAGGCGGAGGAGAAGCGAGTCGGGGGGGGGGCTGGAGAAGCATGGCGAAGAGAGGCGACCATAAGCGGAGCGCTCCTCTTTCGCGGAGCGATCCGCTCGCCATTTTGGATTTTTTCACCCATAGGATTGCATTGCGAAAAAGATTAGTGGATAACTTTTTTGTTTTTCAAGCTAACTATTTGAAACTTTGTGTGCTTAGAGAGTCGTGGGTGGGGGTCATTCTAGATCCATCTAGAATGTGGATCTAGATGGACCATCTAGATGCACATTCATGGCAAGTTTCAAGCAAATCCCATCATCCCCTGATTTTTGGTGGGGCTTTAACCTTTTAACTCACCCCAAATCAAGTCCCATGCTAGAACTACATCAATTTTCACGTTAGAAACGTCAAATTAGACACCATGACACCTGATCCATGTATACACATGCATTCCAAGCCTCAAGCAAATCCAAGCCTCCCCTGATTTTGGGGGGATTTTTGAAAATCGGACACCCCAGTATCTCAGGGAAGCTGCAGACAGCTCAATGGGCTTTATTCACACACACACACACACACCAGGTCTCTCTTTCTCTCTCTCTCTCTCTCTCTCTCTCTCTCTCACACACACACACACACACACACACACACACACTTTCTTCTTTTTTAAAAGAACTTTCATTTTCGCCAAACCTCATGGCAGCATACAACCGAAACATTTAAAAAGGGCGATTAAAATAATAAAAATCAAATACATTCATGGATCAGCATCAAAACCAGATTAAGAGTGAAATTAGCAACAGACGACAATGTCCTTCAGACCAAGGTCTGGGAAGATCCATTAGCCTTTACCTGGCACCTAAGGGATAAAAAGTAGGTTCCAAGTGCACAGCTCTGGGAATGGTGTTCTGGAGATGGAGCACTGCCACAGAAAAGGCCCTTTCCCCAAGTCATCACCACAATTGCTTCTGCATCCCCAGTACAACAGGTTTTAAAAGATGGGAGGGGAATGAAAAAAATTACAAATAATGAAAAAGGGAGGGGGAAGGAAACAAATGAGAAAGGAGTAGGGGCTGCTCTCCCCTGAACACTCCCACAATCACTCTCACACACCCCAGGATAGCAGGTTAAAATAATGCAAAAATGAGATTGGCTGAGGGAATCCTTCAGAGCTGCCCCAATTCATAATGAAGAGTTGTGTCCTGAATCAATCACAGTGAAACTGGAGGAAATCAGGCAGACCAGTCCATCCAGTCTCCCAGTCTAAGCATTGGAATCAGAGTGGTTTTTGGTTAATTTTTGTATTCCAGAAGCTTATCTATGCTTGTGCATAGAAGATGATGAGAACAGAATGAGAGTCACATTGTTGTATAACCCAGATTTTCATGAAATCAGCTTTGGCACATCAGCAGCACACGAAGCAAGAAAAGTGGTGTAAAAATAGTACCTAAAAGCTAGGTTTGTGCACGGGAACTCCGACCCGCTTTGGAGGCCAATTCAGAGCTTCTGAATCAGTCCCAACCTGCCTCGGCCTGATTCAGAATGAGTCCTAACCACTTCGGACTCTGGATCCAAAGTGAGATTCAGACATCTGAATCCCCCCTGCCCCAGACCAGCTGGTCAAAGCTGCAAGAGATCTCTGTTCTGCTCCTTACCTGAACCCATCAGGAGCACCCGAAGCCACAACTATTGCCATTTTTTCCTCCCAGAAACGAAACATTGCACTAATTCAGCTGGAGCACATATATCAGGGTGAGGAACCTTTTTCAGGCTGAGGGCCACATTAAATGTTGAAGAAGCTCTGGAGACTACATTCTGATGGTGGGCAAGTCCAAGGGCAAACAGAGCAGGGCCCAAACACCCCAAAATATCAGCATGTTTTAGCTCAAAGCTCTTAAGCCCAGTAACTAAGCCTTAGGAGAGGCATTTCAACCTTTTACAATGGGTGGGGGGCTGCAAAAACTGGGAAGCCACCCAATGATCCATGGTTTGGGGAAAGAGGTTGGTGCCCAAGGAAGGTGGCCTGACCATCTGGGGAAGGACAGATTGGAACTCCAGGAGGGCCAGCTTGAACCAGAGGCCTGTAGTTCCCCACCTCTGACATAGATCCCGAACCTGGATACGCAGTCGGTACCTGTGAAGAAGAGCAAGCAGCAGCACCTAAGCTCTTTACCAATGTTCAGGTTAATTGAGGGTTAGAACAAGGCTACACAGGTGTAGTGGTAGGACTGTGCTCTCAGGCCCTGGCTTTATTTTCAATCCTGCATTCTCCAGAGGAGGGGAAAGATTGGTCTCAACTAATGGTGGCTCTGAATGCATACATTTACTTTCTCCCATATGTGTGACTGGTTGGTGTTCACCTCAAAGGTTGGACATGGGGGACTAAAACCATTGTCACAATGCTACATGGAAAGTTCAAGGACGGTATGCCTCTGTGTATGAGATGCTGAGCAGGATAATGCTATGCTCACATCCTAGTTGTGTGGGCTTTCCTACAGGTATCTGGTTGGCTGCTGTATGAAAAGAATGCTAGACTAGATGCACCCTTGGTCTGATCCAGCAGGGCTCTTATGTTCTTAATGCCTGCAAGGCTTCCATCCCTATATGTGATTAGGAAATGACTTGATGTCTAGTGGAAAACTCATGTAATTAAGCCAGTCAGAATACTCATCATCATCATCATCATCGGCATCAAAATAATTGTTGAACCCACTATATGTTTTTCATATATGTACTCAGTCTAGCTAATCTCTGCAGTAAACGTTGCTCAAAAGTTGTTTTGTATTTTGATGTGAGGGAATAACAGTTGCACCCCTCCAAATAAGAAGAATTTATAATTGTTTAAGGCCACAATCCTATGCATGATTGGAGAGAAAGAAAAGGCCTTCGACTCTCAGTATGCCCCAGCCATGAGTGACTGGGGCATGCTGGGAGTTTAGGACTTCTTTTCTGTCTAAACATGCATAGGATTGCACCCTAAATATAGAAAATATTTAGATCCTCCTTCCTCAATATGGTGCTGCCCAGATGTCTTGGACACATCTCACACCATTGGCCATCTTGGCTGGGGATAATGTAAGATGTAATTCAGCACCCATGGAGGCACCTGGAAAGCGGTGCTGGATAATTTCTGGCATTTTTTCAGATAGTAGGAATTGTTCAGGGCATTTTTCTAACCATTTGTCAACAGCTTCTTCTTTTCTTTTCTTTTTTTACCTGATTAAAGACAAAGTAACAAGTTTAAATGCACAGACTCTCTCAAGGTTGCTTCATAACCTTGTGGGCTTCTTCACATCCAAAGAGTCTTATAAATGGGGAAATGTATTCTATTTTCTCTTCTCTGCTGACAGTAGTATTCCTGTTATTTTGCCTACTGTGTGGAGAACCTGAAAATATCATTTTGATAAAAAGCAAGCAGGGATGACGATGAGATAGTCTAAGACCACAAAATACGTGTAGAAAATGCAAGCAGTTTATGAATTTGTTAAATACAATGATTGACAAGGAAATTGTTTCTGAACACATAATACAATTGAAAGTCTGGCTGTAAAGCAATATGAGTGATCTTGATTTGAAGTTAAGAGGATTAAAAGAGTGTAAATAATTCAAGTCCCAGGGGCTGCATTTAGAGATTATTTTCCCTTACAATTTATACATGCATCCACTCGGGGGAGTACTTTCAATTTGATATTCTTTTTCATGTGCGTTTCCGCTCAGTGCTTCTTTCCCTGATCAGAATGTCAGCTTTCTATTCAGCAGAGAGAGAAGGAGATAAGGAATAGTCAGGGAAAGAAATGTAACAAATAAGAATTAGCAGAACAGCCCTGGAGTGTTGATGCTGCCTCAAGAATTGCTATCAGCAAAAGTGTCTCTCCAGAAGCTGTAACAAGGATGAAAGATGGCATGAAGAGGCAGTAGTCATTTAATACTTGATTTGGATGTTCATAATGGAACTTAAATGTGGTTGCTACTTTGTCTCGCTGGTGGAACATTATGAACCTGTACAAAAAAAGTCAGTGATTTAGTGGTAAATATTGAAATGCAAATGTTCTTTGTAACAGCCCCCATAGCCCCACCCCCAAGGAAAGTCCAAAAAATGCAGGCAGCTGTATTGTTCCATATTAACGAACGAGTTCTAAGAGTTTGCATCTGCTAGAAACAGGCCTTTTGTAAAGCTAATGGGTCTTAATTGCCCATTTAAGACCAAGACACCCCAAAATACTTCCATCAAACAAGTAACAATATATTGTTGCTGGGAAAATTCATCCCCCTTCTACCAACTGCTGTGGGGAGTTCAGCTAAGCTCAAAGGAACAAGGGATTCGAACAGAGGGGGTGGCAGGTGATGTCAGCATCCCTGCTAATCAAAAAGTGCCTGTGCTGCATCAGTGTGAACCGTGGCTCCACTACACCACTACACACAATCCAACATACCATATAGGTATCCACAACCTATTAGAACTGTTCCCATTTTCATGAAACCCTGAGCATATTACATTACTGCTAGCTGGAGCTGTAATTAAGAAAAATATTTTAGATGCTGAACATTTTTAAGCTGAATAATTACTGTTTCTACTATTACTCGTTATATATTGCTGTCATTACTAATTATATAGGAGTATTACTGAGTTGCATGATGTACTGAACAGAGAAGTCATGCTCAAAATAGCTCATAATGCAATTTAGATAGAGAGCAGAAAGGTGACAGGAGAATTAAGGGCTTGATCAGAAGTAGTGTGGTTTGCTGCCACTGATCAATTAAGGGCCTTTCATTCCAACCTATAGTGCCTCTTGAATTATTATGATGTACATTGTAACACGGAAAAACAATTACATCTTGGCAGATTGTAGGGGAGTTTGGTTACCATTACTAAAGTCATCAGGACCCTGGACAGCTCTTGCCACCTTGGAAACAACTAGGGAACGCCCAAATGAGGATTAACTGTACAAGAGGCCATCTTGCAATGATTTCATAGCATAAAAACAAGGTGGTTGTGATACGATTCAATTTAATGGATAATCAGTCACACACAAGCCTCACAGATGACTTATTTAGATATAAAATTTCAATTTCACTTTAAAAAAGAGACTGCCATGAGCCTGTTTCTAAAGGATTCACATAGAAGTGTCTTGCTCTTAAAGGTTGATTTAACTGTGTCAGAGTGTCATGCCCTGAAAATATAACATTGATATTTGATATAAGTAAATGTCAATATAGTTATCATCAGGGTCTCTCATTAAGTGTAGGAGTTCTCCATGCACGTATCTGTTTGATTCCTAGCAGCTGTTTGATTCCACTTATTGCTTCATCTTTGGTTCTGCCCCATTGTTTGCCACTTTGTTTCTTCACTCACCACATGCCTTACTCTATCTGTTGATCTTCTGCCATTTTGTCAAGAAAATCTAAAAGCCACAGGCTATAAACTCTACTAGCAGTGACAAATTAGTAACTGTCAATGTTTCTTAATCTCTGAGCCAATGAAAAGCAGTAGAATGGAGTGTCTAACAACTCTCTGTAGGCATGCGCAATTTATGCTTTTTAAAAAAATAGGACTATCATAACTGCATACCCATCAATATTAAAGAAAAGTACCCTTTACACATTATAGCAGTGGCATGGAAGCTGCCTTTCCATGGGTTCATCCCGGTGGTGCAGCTGTAATATTTAAAGGCCTGCAGGTACATAGCTAGGGACAACTGCACAAGTCTTTACCTCAAAACCTTCACTCCTGACCCTGGTGGAGAAGGAACTTAGCAATCAGCCCTGCACATGTGTCTGAGGGCCATAAAATATGACATTAGCATCAAGAGAAGAACCCCCAGAAAAGCAGCCCTCACGTTGCTACTATAACTCATAAAGGGTGTGTGTGTAGAATTAGTTTAAACTGTCATCTAGTAAGCCCTCCATGAGCCAAATCAGAGAGCAGAGATAACAGTGGAGACCAAGCCCCGCCCCCTGGAGGAAACCAAGGAGGCTCTACAGGCCAGATGTGGAATCTCCATGGGCCAGATTAGGCCTGTGGGCCGGAGGTTTCGCATCCCTGATATAAAGGGTACCCACAAGAGGATACTACAAGGGACACTGTGTTTTATTTTTATTACATTTCTATACTGGCCAATAGCCAAAGCTGTCTGGATGGTTCACAAAACTGTGTAGCCATAAAGCAGAGATGGGGAATCTTTTTCCTGTCAGCATTAGCTCAGTTGAAAACTATCAGGCTCCATATACCAGCAACGGACATAGCCTGGGCCAAAAATACATGGAATTCTGGTTGTGGCTCTTGCCTTTGTTTAATATGCAATGGGCAGGGATAAAGAGATATTTGCATCCAGGGCATTTTCCTTTCCCAACTTGTGGAAGGTTCCCTGCAGCATATATGCACTGGGGCTACTAAGCAAGATGGAGTAAATAATATCAATAACCCAGAGTGAGGCCAGTGAGGGGCATGGCCTGGAAACAGTCTCGAAGACCAGACTGAGGCCTTAGCTAGACCTAAGGTTTATCTTGGGGTTGTCCCGGGGTCGTCCCTGCCTGCTCCTGGGATATCCTGTGTGTCATTTACATGAACAGGAATGACCCCAGGATGATCCCAGGATAAACCTTATGTCTAGCTAAGGCCTGAGAGTCCTGGAGGAGTTCCCCACCTCCACCAAAAAGCGATCAAAGCTGTAAAACAAACTCTTTTGAAAGAGACCCAGCTTCTGCTAATGCCCCCTTTCCTTGCCTTGTAAGTACACAATGTAAGTACACACCACACAATGGGCCTTTTTCAGATGGATATTGTGAAGTGTCTGTTTCAGTATATCTGAATGTGCTGAAAATTCCAAACACAGATCCATTGATTGATTTCAAGACAGAAAGAAAAACCATGGTATATATTCTATGGTGCCTTCCCCAACACACCCTTTTTTCTTTTTCTTTTCTTTTTTCTTTCTTTCTTGCACTAGGCCTTTATCTCTCAAACATTAAAGCTGTTGTATTATGCTATTTGCATTGATGCTCCACTGGAACCGGCAGGTCTAAACCCGAGCCTGCTGGAAGTTTCTCATTTAGATTTCCACTCTACCAGGCTAGCTATCTGCCTGTCAGAAGCTTGGCTTAGACACACTCCTGCCTGAACAAAATGAGTTGGCTCACTTTCCCTGCATAATGCACACCACCTGTGTTCCGGAGGAATGGACTGGCACCCATTTGTTTTCATTGAGGCTTACCTACATCTTTATGTCATTTCAGCCCTTTGCATCACAAGTTCATGAGAGCATGGCAGGTTCACTATGGTAATATGTTTCTACTAAAGATGCTAATTCAAAAATCCCAAATGGCTTTTAGTTATGGCATTATATTAGACAAATATTCTTCACTAGACCAGCAGGTCAGTTGTGTACTGACATAGAAACCAGGACTGCACTCGATACCTATGCTTTTTTTCCTTTGGGGGGTGGGGCCTTGGGGGGGTTGCAAGCTGAATCAAAACTAGTGGTTTTGATGCAATGGTCATTTCTCCTGAAAAAGACAACAGCCTTGAGATCTGGACTCTCCAACCTGTTGCCCATGGAGATCTCTCTTGGCACGCACCAGACTCTGTGCCCCTCTTGATTATTATTTTTAATTTAATGAAAAATAAATGTTGTTGTTATTGTTGTTGTTGTTGTTGTTTTAACTGGGAGGATGTCATGTTGCAAAATTAAGTGCTGGCCTCCAGCACCATCCCAGAATACCTCTGGGCCCAAAAACTTTGTGCAGTTCTGGTCACCACACCTAAGAAAAGTTATCGTAGAGCTGGAAAAAGTGCAGAAAGGGACAACAAAAATTATCAAGGAGCTGGAGCAATTCCCCTGTGAGGGAAGGTTAAAACAGCTGGGATTGTTTAGCTAGGAAAAAAAGCGAGTAAGGGGAGATATCATAGAATTGTATAAACTTATGTATCCTGTGAAGGAAGTGGATGGGGAGACCTTTTTCTCACTGTCTCATAATACTAGAACTTGAGGTCATCCTATAAAGCTGATTGGTGGGAGATTCAGGAGAGATAAAAGGAAATACTTCTTCACATAGCATTTAGTCCCAGGGTATGTCCTGAAGGCACATGATGTAGCCACCTTGCTGAAGCTAAGGAGGTCTGGGTTTGGTCAGTGTTTGGAGGTGTTCTGGAACAACAGGTAGCTACTTTGAGTTCTTCAGTGGAACAAAGGTGGGATATAAGTTTGTTTGTTTTTAAGGGGGGGAGATATTTCAAACAGCAACAGAGAATTTTGTTTGTTTGTTTGTTTGTTTTGTTATATGCAGCAATTCAAAATATTTCAAAATTGATATTACAACGTTGGAAGGATAAATCCTCACTTCCTAAAACACTATGGATGAAGGACTTAATAACATTTTCAACATTTGAACAGGTGTTATATTGGCATCACTCGCAAATGGATACATATATGGATATTTGGTCTGCCTTTGTTGAAGTTTATGTATTTAGCTTTTTTCCGCTTTTTTTTTAGAAAGCTGTATTTTCATGTGTATGCAAATATATTTCACCTGTATTAACTGAAACTGAAATTCAATCTGGTCAACATTTTTTTCTTTTTTTATTGTTTTGCTTTGCTTTGTTCTTTTGAACTTTACAGTAATAATAATAACAATTCAATGAGAATGTGTTGTTGTTGTTGTTGATCTCCATTGTAACATTTTCCCCTGCCTAGCTGAGCAAAACAGTATTGCTCAAGATCCTGAGAGACAGGGAAATGAAATAGCCTAATCTAGTTTCATTTTCCAAGAGGAATGTAAATACACAGCATAAATGACATATTATATTAAATTTCTCAAGCTGTATGCAGTTATGCTTTCTTATACAGCTCAGTGCTGATCAGAGCTATGAAATGAAGTTTTTGTTCTTTGTTTTTAAAAGGTAGTTCTCATGCAGTTGATACAGCTGCTTTTTAAAATGAGGCTTTACAATATTCTTATGTTCTTAATTGCAGTGTTCTTCCCTTCAAAAGGGTTCTATTATTCTAATGGCTACAATGGCAGGGATGACATTCTCTGCCAAATCCTGCCAGTTCCTGACTAGTAATGCATGGGTGAAGCCTACCTGATATGCACAGGCTCAGAATTTGGGCTTGAAGAAAATGAACTACGTTCCCTCAACTTGGAAAATAACTAAATAAAGGCATAATCCTATACACGTTTAGACAGAAAAAAGTCCTACAACTCCCAGCTTTCCACAGCCAGCATGGTATGATATTTAATAATTGGTAAGATTAACCATGTTCTAGAAACCATTTGTGATAGAATCCAAGTGGTTTTCTTCCATCTCTGTTCTTAATATCTTGAATGCTAGACAAGCTGGGAGTGCTAGTACAATATTAAATACAAAAGGGAAATGGTGACAGCCCTGTCTCACACCTCTATGTGAAGCAAATGGTGAGAAGCAATATGTTGACTTCTATGGAGAATAGTGATCCAGTTAGAAAAGTGTAGCTTTCTCTTCTCTTCTTTTCTTTCTTTTTTCTCTTTTTGAGTGTAGATATAACCAATTAACTCTGTCAAAGGTCTTTTTGGCATTAAGTGACAAGACTGCTAATGGCCCAGAACACTTCTCATCTCCTACAATAATATCCACTGACATTTCACCTGGTCTCATCTATGACGGCTTTTCTCAAACCTTGCCAGATCTTTGCAGAACTGTTGAAGTTATAATCTGTTAACTAGGGCCTGGGATATAATTTTTGCATCAACAGTGATGAAAGAATGGGGGTACAACTTGATATTTCTGTGGGAGCTTTGCCTCCATCCTGCACTCATCCCACTTCTTCCCCTCCCTTTTCTGTCTTATTTTGGAGCAGGGAAAGTCCAGTTCCCCCCCCACCTCCATGCACAATAAAGCCGCTCCCCCATCCCATGCATTGCTGTCCTTGCGCTATATTGGACCATCCTGTTTTTTGTTGGGTGTGCATGTGTGGTGTCACTGACAAATGAGGAGGGCAGGGTGGTTCTCCACTCAACTGCTCAAGCGTGAATGGGGAGGGAGAGAGGGCACTTGAAGGGAGAAGGTGAGTGAGGCCTCCGCCGCCAGTATTCAGGACTCAGTCCCATGCAACTCTATGTTTCTTACTCCTGAGTCGGCATGACTAGGTTTCCTGACCAGAACAATATTGGCTTCCCGTTGCCATGCCAACATTGACCACAAACTTCCCCAAAAACTAATTGTAATATTTTCTCTTCACTTATATTGTTTAATATGATCTTTGGGGAAAGCACAGTGTAGTTGCACAGTTTCAGGCTGCCGTACAATTGTGTGTGTGTGTGTGTGTGTGTATATATATATATATATATATATATATATATATATATATGCAAAAAATTAACTGCAGGGGGCAGGAGAACGTAGGGGGCAGGGAGGGAGATTTTGCCAGCATAGTATTGGTACAAGTAAAAAGATACATGAGTAGAAATAGTGCAACAATGCACAGATGTGAAAGTGTCCAGCACTAGACTTGCTAAGGAAACGGAGGGGAAATCAAAGTATGGCCACCATTTCCAGAGGATTTTACAGAAATACACTAACAATGGCAACCGTTGAAGAGGTACAGATGGCTGCTGGTCCTCACAACAGCATGAGATTTGCACAGCTTGGTGGGCAAGTGGGGGGTGAGTGGGAGGCAGTTCAGATTGGGCTGAAATGCTGTGAAGTGCCTTGGGCCCAGTCCAACCCACTTTGGGCCACTTCAGCCAAGATCTGACCCACTCCAGATCCAGACCAATTCAGTCTGAATTGGCCCGTTTCAATTCAGCATTCAGATCCAGAGTTGAAGCAGTACACAAAGCCCGACTGATAACATCTTAATGCAGAAGAGAAGCCAGTATATTCCAGAGGTTCCATACAAAATTTTAATTTGCATCAAAGAAAGGATCAAACTTTGCAGCACACTGTGGACCAGAGAACACAGGACAGAGTATTAGCAGTGTTCCAGCACCACATTCTGAGACCTTCCCTTCAGAAAGGACTGGAGCCTCCACAAAATGATATCCCTCAGCCCCATCTTGCCAAAGTGTTCCTAAGGGTCAATAGTATGAAATTCTACAGATTTATCCAAGAAAATTATCACCAGGTCACATTCCCTGTGTTGATCTCCTAGCGCCGTCATCCACCAGGGTGAACTTATTCTATAAAGTCACCGTAAATTTATCTTCATTTTGTACTGAGGTATTGTTACATTTTAGATCAATTACTTAACCTGATTAATAATAATAATAATAATAATAATAATAATAATAATATCCATTGACTTTAAAACTTTTAATTATTCAACATTAAACAAACTAAGGGACACACTGACATTCAAGTGCTATCTATTCCAAAAACAACATTTGAAAAATGGCTTTGTCCATTTATTTTGCACAAGATGTATGACAATGCATTCAGCACCAAATCTTATGCAGCAGATGAAGCAAATACAAAGATAAAGCATGCCAATCAGCTACCATAGCAGCAGGAAATCTAAATCAAATCTAATTATCTTTAATATGTTTTTCTAAATTGTTTTCTGCAGAGGTGAAATGTGAAGTATCATACAGTGTAAGTGAGCTTCTACCTGCTGCTTTATAAGATAAATGTCATGCACAAATTGCTATTATGGGTTTGATTTGCTTCACATAATTCAACCAAACTGTATAATTCACCTCAACCTATTCAAGAGAACAATTGTTACCTTTTTATTTCCCCTTACAAAAAGGGGATATGTTGTCTTCTGCCTTTCCCCTTGTTCACCTTTCACCGTGAGTCCAGTTAAACATGACATGACATGTCCCAGTACATCTTCTGGCATATGCAAGATTTTAAAAGAACCTGATCTTAAGGATGAAGAAACATCCTTAAGATCAGGCTCCTTAAGGATGAAGAAACATCAGTGAACATTATGGAGATCCTATGTGCAAAAATGATCCCCATTAACTTTAATACTGGAAGTGCATTGGGAGTTACTCTTGCCATGAAACTGAATGGGGACTTTCTTTCATGTGAGAAAAACACGCAGAAGCGCAGCATCAGTTCTACAACACCACTGCAATTGCACACCCACTTCAGCTTTCCACTGAAGCTGCAGAGAAAAACAGTCAGGGACTTATCCGGACTTTTTTCTCCAGAGCAAGGCAAGGATGCACAAGCCGGTGTCAAGACAACCCCTCGCCTCACTCTGGAGTTGCAGTGGAGGCATGGCCAGGCAGTGCCTGGTGGAAGGCGACCCGCAATTGGTCGCCTTCCACCAGGAAGAGGGCGGGGCAGCTCCGGCCCCTGGATGGCCACCCAGAAATCTTGCATTCCCTCCTTGGCGTAAGGATTATTTATTTATTTATTTATTTATTTATTTATTTATTACATTTTTATACCACCCAATAGCCGAAGCTCTCTGGGCGGTTCACAAAAATTAAAATCATGAAGAGCATAAAAACAACCAACAATCTAAAAACACAAATACAAAATACAATGTAAAAAGCACAACCAGGATATAAAACCACACAGCAAAAATTGATATAGGTTAAAATATGGAATTAAAACAACAAAGTTTAAATTTAAGTTAATAGGTGTTAAAATACTGAGAAAATAAAAAGGTCTTCAGCGGGCAACAGAAGGAATACAGTGCAGGCACCAGCTGAACCTCTCTTGGGAGCTCATTCCACAGCCGGGGTGCCACAGCAGAGGAAGCCCTCCTCCTAGTAGCCACGTGCCTCACTTCCTTTGGCAGGGGCTCGCGGAGAAGGACCCCTGGGGATGATCTTAAGGTCTGGGCAGGCACATATGGGAGGAGGCGTTCCTTCAAATAAACTGGCCCCAAGCCATTTAGGACTTTGAATGTTAGTACCAGCACTTTGAATCGGGCCCAGACCTGGACTGGCGGCCAATTGAAGTTGGTGTTGGATTACCCAACATCATCCCGGGGGAAGGAAAGTGTGGAATTTTCAAGGGACTTGGCGCCAACCCGGTGCTGTGAAGACACCTCTGCATTTTCAATCCTCAAAACAAGGGGGCTGGGGAACTAATACTTGCAGCACCAGTTTCTGTTCTTTTAACCCATGTCTGGAATATAGCAATTAAAGAGTATAACTTGTCCAAAAAGAATAGAAGAAATAGAAAGGAAGGCAGAGTTGCACTTTATGTTAAAAATACTTATCCCTGCACAGAAATGCAGGTGAATGAGCTTGGTAGCCCAACTGAGAGCATCTGGATTAAAATAAATGAGGCAAGGAATAAAAGGAACATGATAGTCAGAGAATACTACTGACCACCCGATCAAGGAGAAGATGAGGATGAAACTTTTGAAAATCAAATTTGTTTCAAGGAAGTGTGATGTAGTAGTAATGGGGGACTTCAATTACCCCCAATATCTGTTGGGAGACTAATTCTGCCAAAAGAGGCCTCTCCAAGAAACTCCTGACAAATGTGGCTGATAACTTTCTCATACAGAAAGTGGAGGAAGGAACTAGAGGATCGGCTATCCTTGACTTGATACAAAGCTGTATGAGGAGAAACTGAAAGAACTGGGCATGTTTAGCCTTGAGAAGAGAAGGCTTAGGGGAGACATGATAGCACTCTTCAAATACTTGTCACACAGAGGAGGGCCAGGATCTCTTCTCGATCATCCCAGAGTACAAGACACGGAATAATGGGCTTAAGGCCCCTTCTAACTCTTCTATGATTCTATAACCCCTTGTTAACATCCAATTGGCTTCATTTTGCCAATTTGGCAAAAGCAAATCCTGCTTTGAAGAGGCTGACATACAGCCTGAAGCATATGAGGACTGTTCAGAAGGGAGAGAGTTAAATCAAAAGGACCACTTTAGAGGACAGCTGCCTACCAAGAAAAACAATGAACTGTCCCCTTTTTTTTAAAGAAAAAAAATACTTGTGTCTTTCCCCTTGGCTGATCCAAATTTGATAAGGCATCAACCAGATCTAAAGAAGGAAAAAATGAGAAGTGGATATTCCAGAAACTAAGCCAGAGGCTAAAAATACCTCCAGTTTACTGAAAGCTAATTTTTAAAAAGGACTTGTTTTTATTCCAGCTGCTCTAAAAAGGGCCACATCATCTTATGTTCAAACATACAACAAAGAAACATTTCTGCCATTAACTTTTTTAAAGCTTTGCCAAGGTGAGAGAGAAGAGGAGATTGCATCTTGTGGGCCAGCAAGAGGGAGAAAACAGCATTTTCTATACCTCAATAAGATTCAAAGGAGAGGGGGTTTCATAGGAATTGACATGCAACTGATCCCACAAATTGTTGTTAGGAATTGAAACAGCTTTCTGGTTTTCAGAAAATTTTGTACACATTATTAATATTAAAAAAGCCTACTCTATTATCCTCTAATGCTCTTCAAAATCTACATCACAGGATTGCTGCGAGGATGAAATGGAGAAGAGAAGGACCATGTAAGCAAAGATGAAAGGATATAAATGTAATAAGAATTTTTTAAAAATCCCAGTGCCAGTCTCCTGTAGTTACAGCTTTGTAGCACATAGGAGCAGTGTCCATCAATTTCAAATGTACCCCTCCTTCCTCTGACATTGCCACTAGAATCCAGGGATCTGTGCCAGCCCTCTGCATCAAGGATCAGCAAGTGAAAGCCCCAGAGCTAATCCAGCCCTTGTAGGAACTGCCTCCATAGCTAACCCAGAGGCAAAAGGGATAGATGAACAAACAATTGGGTTGGCTAGCAATCCCCTACTCAAAGTGGCCCTCTTATAAAACTTGCTGCTGAACAGGGATACAGGCACTGGCTTGGATCCTTAAAATAGATAACTTAAGGAAATTCACAAAAGGAAAGTTTTCCCATCCTTCCTTTCCCCTTACAACAAGCTGTGCTCCCCAAAAAAGACTTTCTGGAAGGCTGGGTGTGTGTGTGTGTCCTTTTCCTCCAAGTGTAATAATTATTACTTTCCTATTTATTTAATAGTATTAATTATTTGTATTAGTATTAGTATTAATTATATCATCTGATGTACATTGCACTTCTTTAATCAATGTTTTATTGCGAGTTTCAACAAAATAAAACAACGGGACAATGGTGTTCTTTTTTAAAAAAATCACTAGTATAGTGGGGGGGGTTAAAAAAAATCACTATTATAGCTACATACTTTAAAGATCTCGTTTCAGTTATTACAACATTCTAAAAAGAAGGGGAAATAGATTATACATAAACTGCAAAAAAAGAAGATCAAATATCCATATATAGGTCCAATTACAACTGGTTCTGGTGTACTATTCTTTGAAACATTGCTAGTCTTCAGTCCATTGCATTATAGGAACTGAGAATTTATCCCTTCAGTGTTGTAGTATCACTCTTTTGGTGGTCAATCCATTTACATTGACCATATCTTAAATTCTAAGAAGCAGGTAAATAATTTAGAAGAACATGTACATCAATAAATATTAAAGAGTTTTCCAATACAAAGTTTATCCATATGCTAATGTCCTCCCAAAAGGAGGCAACTATTGGGCATTTCCAAAATACATGATTAAAAGAAATGTTAGTTGTATTACACCTCCAACAATTAGCTGAGTTAGACAAACCTTTATTAAAGAGATGTTGGGGCTTTCTACACACAGGGAAAGTGCCACAGTGGGTATGGATCAGGTGCAGGTTCAAAGCCACCCTGCAATGCTGCATTTTGAAAAAGCTGAGGATTTGCCCTGACTTTTTCAAAGGGAGCAACATCAACATGGCACTTCTGCTTTTTAACATTGCTCCATGGCCAATCTGAGGCCAATGCATGGGAGGAGCCTGGTGGAAGGCGACCAGCAACAGGTCGTCTTCCACCAGGATTAGGGCAGGGGTGGCTCTGGGATCCAAATAGCCACTGAGAAACCCCATGTTCCCTCCTCAGCATTGAGATTACCTGAAGGAGGGGGAGGATCCTGGGAGAGGGAGAGCTCAGGGTTAAGAATGGAAGCAGTGCCAACCCAGCACCATGAACACAGCCCCTAAGTGCCATCCAATAGGCCCAAAACAAGCATTTTTGCGGAACAGGACATAACTAAAGTTCCACAGACACATCAGATATAGATACCAAAGTGGCGGTCCATTAATTAGGACAATCCAGTTCCTGGTTAAGACCCTGTGTACCATTACTGATAATAACTATTTATAAACATGAATCATGGGTCAATGTACTTGATCGGCTTCTATAAGTATTTCCAATTTCAAAGGGGACTCCCAGATTGTGAAAGCAGCGGAACTGAATCTAGAGTCTAACAAATGTTGCAGTTGCAAGTATTGCCACTCAGCTATAGCAGGCAAATCAAATTTATCTCACAAACCCCCAAGTGTCCCAAATAAATAAATAAATAAATAAATAAACAAAAACCTCATAATCAGCTCCCAATAATTGACATGAGGTTAAAAAAAAAAAGCCAAATCATCTTATCCATTCAGGTCTGCCACAAAAACATGTTCTTTCCAATTCTTAAGTCAGGATTTCCCCATAGAATCAATTTGGCATGGGAAAATGGATCAAACTGTAATTGGCATGAAATTATATGCCACATGTCTCTAACTGCGAAAATTGTGGGAAGAGCCCTGTCCATTCTAATATGATGAGAACCTAATGCCATCCATTTGGAGAGAGGCTCCAGACAGGAGGATTCCAAAACTGACCATGATGGAAAATCAAATCTAAGTTGAAAAGACCAAAATTTAATACAGGATGTGAGGGACCGCCCAACGTGGGAGGAAAGGAAAACTTCTCATCCCTGAATGTCCATATGGGCACAATCCTATACATGTTTAGGATTCCCATGCTTGCTGAAAATTGTAGATTTTTTTTCTGTCTGAACATGAATAGTATTACCCCCTAAGTTATCGTAAGATCCCAATTTAGGGAGTCAATTCCCCCCTTCCCTTCCAAGTTCCTGCCACCATTCCAACTTGCTCAGAAGGGCCCCCTGACAACCCCCAGAGAGGTCTTTTTGGGGGTGGAGCAGAGAGATGGGAAATTCTTCTTTTGTGAACTTCCTTAAGTTAACACAACTTAGGGCATGTCTACACCATAGTGTGTAGAGACAGGGAGGGGGAGGATCTTACGATATGCTGGTCATGAGATCCTTGCCCGGGATTCAAATGTGGCGCGTAACATCCTGGGAGGAACAGGGGACATTCCGGCCACCATTTTGTGGGGGGGGGGACAGCAGGCCTGGTCACGCAAGAGCGAGGCCCTGCCCCAACAAAAAAGTAAGAAATTGCTGCCACCCCCTCCCCTGGTGGGCACGGAGCCTTGCTGTGTGGCTCTGTGCCCATTTCTGGTGCTGTGCTTACTCACAAGTAAGTGGGCACCAGACAGGACAGGCGCCCACACCTCCCACAGTCTCAGGACAGTCCTGGGACCATGGGCAAAATCAGGATAACTGGGCAACCAGTTATCCTGTGAAAATGGAGAGTTTGTCCCTGGTTGCCAACAGGATCCCCTGTGTGTCATGTGGATGCACAGGGACAACCTAAGGATGACCCTGGGATAAAAGTCTCACGTAGACATGCCCTTAGAGTCCAGGCCAATGTGGGTGGAAGAAAGAAGAATGAGTCAGGACTAGGAGGAGAAGTAGTAGTGTACTGGTTTTCCACATTGGTTATTAGGCACCTTTACAGATATAGCACACAAGGGAGAAGAGACATGGGGCATCTTGAAAAAACATACAGTCACTGTGTTGAAGAAAGATCCCATACAATGGCATCACCGTCCTTTTCCTCAGTGTCTGAGGATCTGAGGAAATTACTTCTAGATAAAACCATTTGGATCTCTCAAAGAACTTTGCCCAGCTTCCCTATAGTTGTAAAACAGAATGTCAGTTCTGATGTTTAAATACTCCCAAATTTAAAATAAAGAACCTTCATGATGTCTTCAAATACATTTTTTTACCATTTCAATGTGGTAACTTCTCATCTATTTTAAATCAAAACACTGTAAGTGTGAGCTGCACTAAAATATTTGATCATTTTGACAGTTTCTGATGCTGAATGATGAAAAAGTTACTTTTTGAATAATACTGTTAAGAGGTTTAGGCAAATGATTGATTTTCCAGATTAAAAAGATGCCGATATCTGATTGACATTATTAAGAATTTCCATCAGTAAATAATTCCATCACTTTTAAAATTATTTCAATACTTCTATTTGATTGAAAGAATCTAATTGTCAGATGAAATAAAGAATAATAACTAAATATATTGGGTAAAATCGAACTTAGAGTAGACCCATTGGGCCCATTCAGAAGACACCTTAAACTATGGTTTTAACCACAGTGAATAAGGCTTTTTGCTTTATTCACTATGGCTAAAGCCGTGGTTTAAGGTGTCTTCTGCACACAGCCTGGCTTTCTGGCTTAACCACCATGGTTAAAGCCATGGTTTATGGTGTCTTCTAAATGGAGCCACTCTAATGTTTGAGACTTAAGTTAATCACTAGGGGTGTGCAAAGTGGGTCTTCTCTGCCTCGAAATTCGATCTGGAACTCCATAGAGCTGTTTCTCTGCCTTGATTTCAGGGGCAGGTCCCTCTCGTCTGTTGGGCAGATGCGAAAAGCACAGGAGACATTTTTCAACAAAAAAATAGTTTTGATTTTCTCAGAAGTTCACCCTTTTTCAAAAAGTTTTTCAGTCCCATCATGGCAGTAGCAGCTGACCATCACTTTGTTTAGACACATCAGCATTTACATTAAGTAACTGAAAAAGTGACAGCAAGAACAAATCGTCTCGCTTTATGGAGCTGATTGATACCAAGCAGAATTCAAGGACTGTAATCAACTTAGAGTGCAATCCCATGCATGTTGAGACAGAAAGAAAGCTTACAAATCCAATCATGCTCCAGCCATCCATGCTGTCTGATGCATGTTGGGAGTTGTAGGCCTTTTTTTCTGTCTAAACATGCATAGGATTGAGCCTTGCTATTATCGATAATGAGTTCTTCCCCCACCCCACCCCCTACCCCATTCTTAGAGCCTGTATAATAGAAACCGTGCTAACAAAATAACAGAAATGCATTTTGTGTTACACCTAATTTGGTTTGTTTTAAAAAAAGTGTATCTCAGGAACAGCCACCCTTGTCAATATTAAGGAAGGTGCCATGATGCGTTAATGTGCGCTCTTGTCGAAATTGTCAGCAGGTGGGCAACTTCCGCTGCTGGGCTGTGTGCTGTGTTTAAAAAAAATCACACACACACACACACACGCGCCGTGCAGGATATTAAAAGTTCAAAAGCTGCAGGCTGCTGAGCAAGTATAATGAGGGTAAAATACAGGTCTAGTTAGGTATGAAAAGTTGCTTCAAGGAAAAAGGGGTATTGAAGTGCAAAAGAAGATTCCAGGAGGACAATTAGCAGCCATAACAAGGTTCCTGGTGATTTGTGTAAGCTCAGCTGCCATCCCAGCAGGAAGAGGACGAAAACTGTTACACGAGTTTTTGATCGTTGGTGAAAGAAGACCAATGTAAAATGTCAGCGTGAACCTTTGGATTGTGTATGTTTCTCCTACAGCAGGAAGGCATTCTCTCTAGAATGGATTTGTGGGTGTTGTTTTCACTGCTTTAATCAAGCCGCATTATTAAAACATGCTCTGGATGGGGAAGGCTGATTGGCAATGGCTCTGCAGCATTTCAGACAGGGTTTTTTGCCTGCTCTACCTGGAGAAGCCAGAGAGTGAATCTCAGACCATTTGCATGCAAAATGTGTGCTCTCTACCACTGAGCTACAGCAGTTCCACCAGATCAGACATCGGCCTGCAATTGTCCAATTCATGGGGACCAAAGGAGGGCTTCATACGAACACGGCTATATGTGATCTCCACGATGCTTTTTCCTGAATTTTCTGGGTCCCTTTTGGATAGTGACGCAATAGAAATATCTCAGTGTCTACTGCTGAGGCCACGCCACTTCGAAATGAGCTAAGCTCATTGTGAAGGCCAAAAGGTCATTTAAAACCAGCTAAAGAGAACAGAATGCACAACCCCTAAAATCACAAAGATTCCTCCCACACCATTTTTTAAAAACTGCTCCTTGTTTTATTTTTTAATAATATGCTTAAAGCTGTGTTTTACAACCACCTTTTTCCATGTTTTAGGTTCTTGATGTTGATCTCTCCTTTTAAAATTTATTTTTAAATTATTGTCACTGCTCTTGCTTTTAAGTCCTTTTAGATTTTTATTTATTTATTTATTTATTTATTTATTTATTACATTTCTATACCGCCCAATAGCTGGAGCTCTCTGGGCGGTTCACAAAAATTAAAACCATTCAAAGTATAAAACAGTATAAAACCATAATATAAAATACAATATAAAAGCTCAACCGCAGCAATGCAAAATTACAAATTTAAAACACCAAGTTAAAATGTATTTATAGATTGTTAAAATGCTGGGAGAATAAAAAGATTCTTCTAATGCGTTTTATCATTGATTTTATTGCAGATGTTTTTATTATTCATGTCATCCCGAGAGCTTTGGCTATAGGGTAATTCATAAATTGATTAAATAAATATCACAATAAGATATTGCGTAGGCCCTACAAGAGTAAAGGACTCATTGGTTCCTTTCTTTCCCTTGTACTTCCCTGTCTTGGGGAACATCTAAACGGGATCTTTAAATCGAGCTTTAAATCAGGCTCTTTAAATCTGCCTGAATCCCTGGAGAGCTGCTGTCAGTCAGGGCTCATCTACACCAAGCAGGATATTCCACTATGAAAGCGGTATATAAAAGTCTGGAGCCACACTACAGCTTTATAGTGGTACTGAAGTGCACTGACAAAAGTTGGAGCCCATTGACACATACCATATACCGCTTTTATACCACTTTCATACCGCTAGATCCTGCTTGGTGTGGATGTGTCATGGGCCCCAACCATTGTCAGTGCACTTCATTACCACTATAAAGCAGTAGTGTGGCTCCTGCCTTTTATATACCGCTTTCATAGTGGAACATCCTGCTTGGTGTAGATGAGCCCTCGGTGTCGACAATACTGGGCTAGATGGAGCAATGGTCTGTATAAGGCAGCTTCCCATGTTCCTAAGAAGGGAAAGAAGCTAGAGAGAAAAGATGGGTCTTCAGGAATCTCTTGAACGTGTAACAAAGGCCGTGGATGTCAAACAGGGGGGTATTCCAGTAATAGGATGTGGCATGAGGAAAGAGATGTAGGCAGGCAATAGAGACTGCAATCTCAGACTTAAAAGGATACAGTAAGTGAAACCAAGGGCCTGGGAGGAAGCATATACAGAGGAAGAGGTTTGTAAATTAAAAGTAAGGACAAGAATCTTATAATGAAGAGAAGGTGAGAAGAAGCCAACAGGGGAGAATGAAATGTAAGCCTATGCGGCAGGGTTTTGTTATTTTATTGTTTTACTCTGTACAGCACCATGTACACTGATGGTGCTATATAAATAAATAAATAAATAATAACAACACAAAAGTAATGAGCTCTGAATGACAAGCAAAGAATACCAAATAGCAGCATTTAAGGAAAGAAAGAAAAAAAGGAAGACTTAAAAGAAGAGAGAGACTAAGAGCATCATCAGACAAGTGTTTTATCGCATGCTCGTAACTCCCCACTTACGGATGTTCGCAAGTCCTTTTGGCGATGACATCCGCCTCCTATGTGTCTTCCATTCCTTCTTGCCTTCTTTCCATCACAAAATAGACACCTTTAAATTCATTTTTTTCAAAACGGAATGTGCTGCCATTTCCTACTATGTGCAGGGAAAGCGGCATGATAAATACAGCCACCGAATGGGCCACGTGGTCATTGTTTACTTCCTCTTTCTTCCCTTGTGTGAAGAAAGAGGAAGTATCATGGGGCAGAAGCAGGGAGGAAAGCGACAGTAAGGAAACATGATTTCCCCCATCTGATGACGCTCTAATGAGATGAATAGAAATAAATTAATCACAGTAAAAAAAAAGAGAGAGGATTTTGATGCATATTGAGTATAGAGTATGCATATTGGTGGGGGAGAATGGATCCTAGATGTATAGATAAACTTAAGCCAGGAAAACTTCATAACATCCTGGACGTATAGGAAAAGGGAAATGGAAGAAAATGGTTCTAATAGGAGAGATGTCAGCAAAAAAGGAAGCAGAACTTAGTCCAAATTGCCAGGCAACAATGCATCAGAAAGAGAGTTGTCCTCTTTTATGAAGGGCCAGTAGCATCAAAAGTCTGACCCATGAATGAACTACTGCTGCACAGGCCAGCCAACTCTGCCAAAGCAATCAATTCAGAGGCTGTTGTGAAATTAATGCATAGCATGTGTGTGTGCAAGTAGTAGGAGCCCCATATTTTGCCCTGCCAACCGTGGCCTCCAGGACATGTTCCAATCACAGGTGGTGCTGATGATTTCACGTGCATGATTGTCCACTAGAATGAATTGAAGCAGCAGGGAAAAACCAATACCGAAACAAGCAAACACAGAGACCCATCACACCAGCGATTTAGTGCACTCTCAACATGGATCCTTGATAACAATATCTTGGGAGAAGAACAGATTGGCTTTAAAGCAGGCTGCTCTACTCTTGACCATTGCCTGGTACTGGCTCACCTGGTTCATAAATATTCTACACCCAGGGGAGGCAAATTATTCACCGCTTTTATTGATCTCAAATCTGCCTTCGATTCAATATGCCGAGCCCATCTTTGGAGCAAACTGGAACAGCTTTCTATCGAAAGCAGGCTTCTGTTCCTGATTCAATCTCTGCATCATAAAACATCTGCCCAGGTTCGTTGCAGTAGACAAGGACATCTCACAAATGAGATTGTCACTTCACTTGGTGTCAGACAAGGATGTGTTCTCGCCCCCATCTTGTTCAACCTTTATCTGGCAGACCTCCCTGTCTGGTTGGCGTCATTACCATCGCATGCACCCAAGATTGGTTCAACAAAAGTTTTCGTTCTTCTATATGCTGACGATGCCGTTTTGATCTCCCAGACTCGACTGGGCCTCAAGAGATTACTAAATGGTTTTGCCAAATACTGTGAGAAAAATCTGCTGACAATTAACTATTCAAAAACCAAAGTGGTAGTTTTTGCCAGGAGGAAGGTAAGATTCCCCTGGTCCATGGGGGGAAACAGAATCAACCAAATTGACGCATATAAATACCTGGGCATATGGTTTCATGAAGCTCAAAACTGGAGGACACATGGCAAACACACCAAGAGTAAAGCTGAACAAACTATTGGTGCGTTATCCCGATTCTTCTTTGCGAAAGGTGGGAAATATCTACCGGCAGCCATCCGGGTTTACAAAGCTAAAATAGTGTCTCAGACTCTATTTGGAGCTCCAATATGGTTCCCACACTTCAAAAGTTCTCTTGAAGGAGTGCAACATCTCTACCTCAGGCTTATATTTGAAGTCCCTAGATGTGTTTCTGGTGCTGCCCTCAACTTGGAGGCTGGACTAAGTACACTTAAATGCCAAGCTTGGATATTCACCATACATTACTGGCTCCGCTGTCACCTAATGCTCACTCCCAACTCCTTGGTTACCAAAGTCCTGTTAGAACCCTCCGAATCTCACTGGTCTAGGGCAGTGGTGCAAAAAGTAACCTCAATAGGGCTATCCCCTTTTTTCCTGCTATCTCTGGACTTGGACAGCGCTAAACAGATCACCAAACAGAGACTACTGGATATAGACCACCAAGAGCTCCGGGGAACTGCCTGGGGACCATGTTCCCCCCAATCATTGGGTCTCCTAGTCCCTTCTTGCAAAGATGGAATGCCATATCTGGGTTGGTTAACCATTCCCAAATACAGGAAAGCATTCACCCTAGCAAGATTTAATGTCCTCCCCTCCAAGTTGCTGGAGGGCAGATATAAGAAAATTCCATCCAAAAACAGATACTGCCCATGTAATAACATCGAGGTGGAATCCATTCTGCATGTGCTCTTCCATTGCAATTTTTACCAACAGGCAAGAAAAGACTTATTATGTCCTATTATGCAACGTCTCCCTGGACGATCCCCTGAGTCACTCCTGATTAGTCTACTTCAGGGCTCCAGTAAATCTACCACTGAGCAGGTGGCCAAATTCCTGAATTTGGCCATCCGCACCAGATCGCTTATAGATGTTGATTGCGTTTAAATCCACAGATTAGCAATTTTATTATCTATATATCCCTCCCTTTTTCACTATGCTAGGCTCCAATAACCCAATTCTGTTCCCTTTTCAGAAACCAACAATCTAGTATCTTTAGTGATTTTGTAACACTCCTTCTTTTTTATCCCTACTCTGTATTGTTTTATATAATGGTGTATCTTCTTGTTTTATATTGGTCTGTTGACTGTAAATAAAGAAATACTACTAAATACTACTAGTGCACTCTCACCATGTCTGGTGTGCGGACTTGCAGCACAGTATTCACATGACACCATGCCTGTCCTGCTGACACCCCGCCTCTTCCCCAGCCTTTTCTGTCTTTTCCTAGAATGCCTAAAATCTGGATTATTTCCCTAAGCACGTTTAATGTGCCCTTAAGTCTCCATGTAGTGCTGTACTCACATTTTCCTTTGTTGGGGGCATGTGCTGTGACGGGAGACTTGCTGTTGGCTTGAAGGGATTGCATCAGGTCCTGGCAGGGAAAAGCAACCTCTCCCAGCAGCCGACTCGAAGCCTCAATATAAAACCCAAACCTTGCATCCCAGGCTCAAAAGCATTTTTAAAAATCGTACAAGCCAGACTAAAGAGTCGTTCCATTTTTGCCAGGCAGGAATGTGGTCTGGTTGAAGTACTCAGCTCACAGGACCTGCTTGTATATTCTTGTTCAAGGTGCTGCAGGGAGCAACCAGGGAGAAAAAGAAGGGGTGGGGTGGAGTGGAAGAGCAAAGGAGCAAAACAGCATCATGGGTCGATAAGCTTGACGCACTTATGCATCGGAGGTAAAATTTTAAAAAAGCAGAGGGAAAGCAGGGGGAAAAAGTATGTGTGATGGAGCTGAAACAAACAAAAAGCCTTTTGCTGCTTAACAATGCTCTGCCACTCCCCAGTAATTCTTCATATTTTGGCTGGCTGCTGGGCCAGCAAATTGATTTACTTGGTCAGTTTTATATAAGATGGTGGTGGTGATGTTTTTATTCTTTTTTTAATGCTGTTCAAACAGCTTCCTTCTTATGTGAAAGCACTGAATCCTCACAGAATCCTTTTGCCGCTTGTCTCTTTTGTGACACGGACCCAGGACCATCCATTATCCTTCAGCCCAAGTGCTATATTTAACTCAGCCTTCTGCTCTCCTAACTCTGGTCTGGCAAAAAGGGGAAAGAAATTGCCGTCATGAATAAAACACCACAAGGGAAGTCAAATTGTTCTGCCAGCTTTTAAGCAAATTATATATAAAGGGGCTGGTTTCGAAAAGGTCCTTCCATATTTCAAAAGGTTTTCCATGCCATTACACTGTTTCTGGAATGAAATATAAAACATTAACATAATATTAAGGATAGAGCATAAAATATTCAAGGGCATAGCCCTTCCCACAACAGTTGTACTATCTATTCATTCATTCATTACATTCAGTACATTTATATCAGCAGTGCAGAATTTTATATAGGTTGGTGAGTAGATTGCCACACCCACTGACGTCATTGTCCTGCCCTGCAGCCATCTTGGCCTTTCTTCATGATGAGAGAGAGGCTGAGTTCGGATGACACGCTAATCAATGGTTGTTTCCGTTCTTTTCCTATTACCCCCCACCCCCAGTTGATTTGTGTGTCGTCGAAATTCAGCCAGAGACAGAGAAGGTTCCGGCCTTCCAGCAACAGCTGAATCTGTTCCTGCTCACATCTCCAATCAGCAGGGATTCCTCTGTGCCCTGCTCCCTGGAGGAACCTGTGGCTGTGAGGGCCATACTGGGGAGCCCCTCAAACTGTAATAGGGAACCTGGTAGACTGGGACTTATGCACCCCTTATTTATATCCTGCCTTTCATTCATCATGCAACTCAAGACATCATGCATGGACTTCCCAATTGGTCTTACATCCAGGTACTAACTATACCTAGATCCACTTAGCTTCATTAACATGGTTGCATCATGTGCCCTGAGACCATGCCCTTTCCTGTTTGCTTCATGATGTTGGGGAAAGACCAATGGCATGGTACCACACACTCCTTCCTCACGTGTACATTGAATGCGCAGGAAATGGCTGAATAGGGCTAATGGGGCAAAGAGGTCCTGCAAAATCAGCTTGGGGTATTATTTTTGCCTTTGCAGCAGCTGACATGTTCCCCTACTCATCTCTTCCCTGTCCCTTCTAACCTATCCTCACTTCTTTCTCCCCCTCTGTCCTTAATACATTCCAACTCTTACATGCCAAGCAGTTTGGATAAACATGCAAGAAGGGGGAACCTATTAGCCCCACCCTCTCCTCATGCATTTCCATCATCCTCGGCCATGGGGGGTGACATTCTGAAAAAGGGAACCCCCTGGCTCCATGGAGCTTCTCCATGTAATCCAGAACACTGGGAAATGAGCATTCAAAATTGTGTGGACAGCCTCCATGGAGAGAGGAAATTGGACATGGCCCTGCACATGTAGAGGGCAACAGAAATGCCCAAAGAGGGGGTGGAGCTAGTACACTCCCCTTCAGCGTGTGTTTACCATGCACAGCTAAGGAACACTTGAATAGAGCTTATAAAGAAGCGGCATGACCCCTTTGTTGATATCTCTCCAAGCCTGTCTGGTTTAGTGGGACCATAGAATTGCCTGTCTAAGGGTTACATAAATGATAAATGGTATTAACAAAGACTAGTTGTCATCTATGTTCCAAAAGTAATATAAATGTTTACTGGGAGAATGTCCATGTGATACAGCAGCTCTTTCACAAAGGCATCTTTACTGTTGAAACTAAAAAAATGTTTATCTCAGTTTGGACACCAGAAGATAAGTGCTGTCGGACAGTTTATCACTACAACACATTCCTGTCAAAATATTTTAGCCTTACTGACAACTGGTATGATTTTGATAAGAATGTGTGACCATAAAAGCATTAGCGGCATATCAAACGAAAATGTATGCAGTTAAAATCATTCCCTTGCCTTTCTGAAACAAGTTTACCTCACATACCACTGACAAGTAGTGTTATCATTTTGCTTATGGGCCCTTTATCTCACCAAATGGGCATATGATTGCATCAGTGTTATCTGAGGACATTACACACAGCAGAGCCAACTTTTATTAAGTAGGCATCTTGATGATATTTCTTGCCTAATCTGACTGGTCTGCTTTGTAGAAGTTCTCCAAAGGTATCTGCATGAGTTTGCGGGAAAACTGGTAGAGGAGATGGTGTGTATATTCTAATAATATTGACTTGCCCGTCAGCAGTCCTACAGGGTAATCAGAATCCTCTCCTCCATTAGGGCCTGTGGAAGCAGGAGAGACCTGAGTGTAGCCATTTTATTTTATTTAGTAAAACATTTATATATCACCCTTTCGTTGTAAAAGCACCCCTCTGAGTGACTTAGAACATTTAACAATCACTATTTTGCAAAAACAACAATATAAAACAATGAACCAAAAGTCTGCACTTAAAACCAAAACATAAAACCTTTGCTTTCTTAGACGATTCCATTTAAAACTGGATTTTTGTCATTTCAAATTTACTCCTCCCATGGCACACATTGGGCCCATTCAGAAGACACCTTAAACCATGGCTTTAACCACAGTGGTTAAGCCTAAAAGCTGGGCCATGTTCAGTAGACACCTTAAACCATGGCTTTAATCACGGCGAAGAAGGTTTTTTTGCTTTATTCACCATGGTTAAAGTCATGGTTTAAGGTGTCTTCTGAACACAGCCCAGCTTTCTGGCTTAACCACCATGGTTAAAGTAGGGTGACCATATTTGGGAAACCAAAAAAGAGGACACCTAGTGTGTGTGTGGGGAAGCAGCTTTCTGAGTCCTGCAGAAAGTACGTTATTCCCACGCCACCTTAAAGAACCCGATTGGAGTGGCGGAGGGGAAAAGATTTCATTCTGCACCACCACCATCAACTCCAATTGGGGCCTTTCCTATAATGTCCACGAATGACCCACTTTCCCCTTTAAGACCTCAATTGGAGCTCGGGGTGGGGGAATGACGTGCCTCAAGAAAGCATGTCATTCCCTCCTGCCATGCTAATGGCAGCCTTAAAGAGGAAGGTGTATCATTCCAGGACATTATTGAAAATTATAGAAAATCCCCCCTGACACCATGGAAAGAACAAAAACCAGGACAAATCCGGGGAAATCCTGACAGTTGGTCACCCTAGTTAAAGCCATGGTTTAAGGTGTCTTCTGAATGGGGCCATTGCCAGCTAATGCAGCAGATACCTTGGGGAAAACCCACTGTCGCCAAGCAACTGTCAGTAGGAGAAACCACATTGTTTTGTGCATAAATAGTTTGGTCTCAAGACCAAACAACACGACATCAAAAAGTTTCCTTCCTTCCTTCCTTCCTTCCTTCCTTCCTTCCTTCCTTCCTTTCACAGTCATTAAGCTTGGTGCAAAAGAGGGGACTTTTTATGTGTGTTTTTAAACCTCATCCCAAAAGCAACTTGCTGACTTTCTCAGGAGTAAGTCTCATTGAAGAGAATGTGATTTATTTTTGTGAACAGGCATGGTTATCCGTGTCAGCTAGTTGTTCCTTGAGGCAAAGACATAAAAAGGACAAGGGAAAGAATGTGTCTCATTCATTAAGGTTATTCAAGGGTGCAATGATGAACAGGTATGCATTAACAAACAAACAAAAAATCCCAATGGTCACTGGAGGGTGAAGCCGACAGGAAGGCTTAATTCCATCCATCTCTGTCCGGTCCATCCTTAACTGATGCAACTTCCTCCTTGCAGTGCTGAAGCCACTCATACGCCTCTCAAGTAGTACTGCAAGCTTAGGAAACCCTGAGTCCCAAAACATATGGAAGTCGCAGTAAACGAAAAATCCATCACAAAAGGACTTTGTGAAAATGCAGTTTTTATGGCAAGAATACCCGGGACTGATACAGATTGGGGCATGTGTCATGCCCGTGTGTGAGGCACATTAGCACTGCAGTAAATTCCCTATGTAGATTGGGCTATTATCTCACAGAGACAGACAGACAGACAGACACCCTGCTGGGACAAAAAGGCCTTCAGCAACTAGTGAAAAATAGTAAGGCAGGGGAGCAGCCATACCTCATAGAGCAAGGTGTTCCATAACCTGGGTGCAGCCACTGAGAAGGCCTCTGTCTTGTCCCATTCAAATGTGCTTCCCCCCTAGAGAGGTGTAGAAAATTTGCACGTCTATGGCCTAATCTACACCAAGCAGGATATTGCACTATGACAGTGGTATGAAAGCGGTGTATAAAAGGCAGGAGCCACACTACTGCTTTATGGCGGTATTGAAATGCACTCACAGCTGTTGAGGCCCATATACCACTTTCATACCACTATATCCTGCTCGGTGTGGCTCCTGCCTTTTATATACCACTTTCATAGTGCAATATCCTGCTTGGTGTAGATTAGGCCTTATGTTTCTGCACCCTGCCAGGAATAAGCTAGTGCGAAGCTGAACCCTGAACCCTGCTTTCATGACATTCTTTCCTCCATGTGAAAAAGGAACTGCTTTTCTGCATCTTTTGCAGGAGAGTGGAGAATTGAGCAGAAAGTTCTAATTGAGGAGTGGGGGGGGCAGGGCTCATGGTTGCACTGCTCACCTCAATTAAGTCTGGGGCACAGGACAAAGGGGAGAGACAGCTAAGGAAGATGTGGTCAGACTGATTAGGTCAATGTTTCCCTTCTCCACCACTACCCCCAACCCCTGAATTTCAACTGTTCTCATACCACTCCACATGGGAGCCTACACTCATGGTCAGAGAGGTAGAGGTGAATCAAGACCATCCCAAGCCATTTTGTTGCTTGAATTGAAGGACAAGATAGTGCCCTCTCCATTCCATATAAAAAAGCCAACTGGACTGGTAGTAGTTGAATCTTACTCCAGTACTGGTGATGGGATAACATCCTCCACCATACCTGAGAGCAGCAGACTAGTTCAGGGGGCACAGGGTCAGCTGCATGACACTCACAGTTCCACCATCCCCAACACTTCCTACCTCTCAGCATCTGCTGCCTGAGGCAGTTGTCTCACGCTGCTTAATGGTAGGGCCGGCCCTTGGGTGAGCTATGCCAGCACAAGTTCTAGGTGAGTCAATTGACAGCAGAGGATGGTGGACTAGAGGGAGAAAGACTGTCTCCAAATCAATTTGCTCCCTTCCCCAGCCATGTCAGTAGCTCAGGAGTGTGAAACCTCAGGCCAGGGGCCAAATCTAGTCCTCCAAGGTTCCCTGATGGTCACAGCCCTTTCTCCTGCCACCCCCCAACCACTGATTTTTGGTGATTTCCAGGCTTTTGTCCAGTTTTTCCCCTGTTCTAAAAAGTTGAAGTGGTTCTCCTAAGGCTTAAGAACATAAGAAGAGCCATGCTGGATCAGGCCAGCACTCTGTTCACACAATGGCCAACCAGCTGTCAACGAGGGACCCACAAGCAGGATACAGCAGCACCCTCCTGCCTATGTTCCCCAGCAATGGGTGTATACAGGCTTATTGCCTCTGCTACTGGAGCAGCATATAGCCATCAGAACTAGTAGCCTTCTCCTCCAGGAATTTATCCAACTTCCCCTCTTGAAGCCATCCAAATTGATGGCCATCATTACGTCTTGTGATAGTGAATTCCATAGTTTAACTATGCACTGTGTGAAGCTACTGGCAAAAAGAGCTTTAAGCTACGATATGATGTTCCTTTTGTATTTTTGGCCTCAATTCCTGTTGCTTTCAGTTTTGTCGCTGGAATGTGCCCCCCCCCCCCACACACACACCCGAGCTTCTTTGAAACTGAATCCGGCCCTCGAGCAAAAAGAGGTTCCCCAGCCCTGCTGTAGCTCATTCAGGGATCACACCTAGGATTTGGTTTGAGTTTTAATGCTGATGTCTGGAAAACCTGGAGCACAAGGCAACAATTCTGGTCCTCCTCCCTGCCTTCTCTCCCCTGCAGCGGGGCCCCTCTTCCACCCTCTTTTACCATCCAAATGGGCTTTGTTAGCAAGTGAGCAACATCAGTAGCAGTGAATGTTGCTGTTTCCTTGGTACGGCAGAAAGAGATTATACAGAAATAGCACCGGGGCTTAATAACAGGCCTACTACTCTGGGAATCATAGGCACTTCCATTGGATTTCCTGGCAGCAGCTACACACACACACACACACACACACACACCCTCAAGCTGCCCTGAATAGCCAGGCCACCTTAAAGCCTCCCCCCTCTTTTCAAAGCACAGCATTGTTGCACTTCCCTCATTGGATACATTCACATTCAAGGTGAATGTGCAGAGAGCCAAGAACCAAGCACCTCTGAGCCGCTGTGGAGTCCAGCAATCACATCTTTGTTGCAAAGAGGACAAGGAAAGCTGCTGTGCTTCATTATCCTGTAGCTGGAGATGGGCCAACCTGGCTATTCTTGGGTGGGTTTTTTTTTAAAAGAGGCATTCACAAAACCTTTCTTTGGTGGTGGAGGGTGAGGCAGGATATATGTCCTTTTTGTTACACCAGGCCCTGGTCTAAATCGGCATTTCCTTCTCCCTTAATGAAAGCGGCTTTACAAGTTTTATCTGGAGGCTGTAATCTCAGCCCCACCCCCGGTTCAATTTAAATAGCTCTTGTTTGGGCAGCAAGCTTTCTGGATCCCGTCTCTCCCGCTCCATGCCAAAAAAACAGAGATGGAGAGATTTTCGCCCACTGTTAAAAGCCATCTGGCTGTGTAGCTCTGCAAAGTGAGATAGATAAGGAGCTGTGTGATACCCATGTAAGGCAATTTGCTGGCCTGTTCATCATACCTGACTCTGGGGTGTGCACAGCTTTATTTTTGATTTGATCAAGAGATGTGGGGCTGGGCGGAGGGAGAGCAAAGAGTACAGCTGCAGCACACTGCTAAAGCCAACAGATGGGCAACACCGTAAGAAAGCCACATGGCATTTGTTGTTGCTGTTGTTGTTGTTGTTGTTGTTGTTGTTAAATTCAGCTCATTAAGTTTTATCTGCAATATGTTGCTGTATTGGCAGAAAAGCTGCCAATACTGCAGCGTTAGCCAAAGTTTGCCAACAGCTATACGGAAAATTTCATTGTGGAAGTGTATTTGCACAAGTGAAATTTGATTGCTTTTAAGGTCCAAACCCGCACCCCCAGCCCAAACTCAGACCATTCTTCAAACTTCTGTTAAATCCCTCTCTAAATAACATGTTTCAAAATGGCATCCCTGACTAGCATATTAATTGGATTGCTATTCAATCTTTACAATTGCTGGTGTACTTTGGATTTGCCAGCACGCACATGAAGAAAAGAGAGAGTTTTGCTCTCCTCTTCCATATAGGGAGAAGGGAAAACATCTCGCAAGTCTAAGATTACTATATAGCCCCTGTTTTAAAAGTTTAAAAGGATATGACACCCCTGTGGAATATGGTTTTGCTCAAAGCAATGCATTTAAAACTCCAGAGGGAGAAATGTTGCTGGGGTAGTAATTTGGGGGGTGTCTATATGGCAGCACTTTGGCTACTGATTTCCCCCCAAAACCTGCAGCATCACTGCTGCGAAGCAGCAATGATAGCATTACATGGAAGGAGTGAGTGTGGGCTACCCAGCCAGGAAAATTCGCAGTGCCGTTGTCACACTGTGGTAATGCGCAGCAAATATCAAGAGACTGAAAACCTCCATTTTTTCCCTGACAGCTCTGCGCAACATTGTAACTTTGAAAACCTGCAGCTGCACAGTTGCGCAGCTACAGTTCATTGAATTTATGCATTATACATAATAATTGTCCTTACTTCCATTCCAGAATTGGTTTTCAATGTTGCCATGGTGACCATTACTAAGCACTCACCTGGGGCTCGCCATCTACCCTGTCTTCTTGCGTCTATCCTGCTCTGGGATCTGCCCCCTAACTACACCCACTCTCTTAACCCAAACTGAAGCCACCACTGACATATGCATAAACAACCGTGATGACATTGCAGCAAAGTAAAAACCTGCAGTAAAATGAGACATCGAAAATGCACAGCTTCAGTGTGGCTGCAAATTGATGGCTGTGTCATATAAACAACAGAGCACAACAGCGCAGCCTCTCTGCTTCTGATTGCCCCTATCATAAGTGGCTTTTCCTCATTTAGAGGAACAAGTCAGGCAACCACTACGTGTATGTACAAGTAACATTTTATTTGAACCCCAGTAAAGCAGAAATCTGGGTTACTCATAATGACTCGACAGCATGCCCTATCCAATAACCTTCATAGGATTGTGCAAAAAAGGACTAGGTACCTTTTTTACATGTGGTGAATATGTCCTATTGCAACTGTTTACTGGATTTAAAAAACCAGGCAATTAATTAATTCTGTCACAGAGTTAAGTTTGAATCTGAATCCTTTATTTCTACTTATACATATACAAAAGATATTGCAATAAAAAATAAAGAATTACTCATACGTGGTCACTGCCACATATCCAATGCTTTACTCTATATGTGAAGCATTGGGGGAGGGGGAATGGCACCTGTTTGACTAGGCCACAATGGCAAAACATATGTATGAACTAAAGAATGATTTAGTTTACAAAAAAGTGATTTGTAGAAGAATGGCCTGCTTTCATAAACTGCTGGAACAGTAATATACAATCAGCAACGTATGTACTGCATGTAACTACAATAATTTGACTTCATTCTAAACGTGTGTGTATGTGTGTGTGTTCGTTCATATATAGAGAGAGGGAGGGTAGGTATAAAGCGGCACAACAGCAAAGCAACGAAGAGGCTCTGGATCCACTATGGATGCCATCCATAGTGCATTTAACTTTCTTAAGTTAAAATGTTTAAGCACAATAGAGTCACAACATAGTAATTTCAAAATAGAACGAAATCTTTTGGCTTCCACCACCATCAATAGCTGTGTTGTGTGTGTTTTAATGTCATAGTTACTAATGAGGGCAGAAGCCAAAGCATTTAGCTCTAAATATATTTTAAAATTACTCTGTTGTTAGTCTGTCTTTCAGAGATTAATAGACAGACAGACAGATCGATCTTTTACTCTATTTTTCTGTTATACATTTTTGATTTTTAAAGAAGTCTGGGCTACTGAGAATGTATCTGCTTTTGTATACAGCCCTACTAGCAGTCTGGGATGATTTGAGATCGTTAAAGATAATCATCATCATCATCATCTGAGTTCTCCACCACAGTATTAATCGGGAAGGGGGGGAGGAAATGACCCTATCAAACAAAAATGCTTGGAAAAACTATACAGCTATTTAGTTGTCTATTGGAAAATGTTGGCTCTTTTGCAAGTTGATATATACCTGTACACTGTATTCCTTGACTGTCAAAGCATCCACAAATGCATTTTCATCACTTGATGACTGCAGCATCACCTGAAGTCAGATCAAACATAGTGCTTTTCAACAGAGACAGCTCATAAATTCAGCTGCATGTCATTAAGCAATATAATATCAGGTAATAAGTGAATTAGTTTGAGCTGCTGTGTTCTCTAAATACAGCACAATCCCATGCATCTTTACTCAGAAATAACTGTATTATATATATTTTGGGCTATTGAATCCCTACAAACTATGCACAAGAGCCTCAGTTAACTGAGTTGTATTTGGATAGCAGGGACCTTCCCATATGCAGCAGAATACTTTGATGAGGAGGAGGCACGGGATCCTTTCTTGGAGGTAAGTCAGTCAGTACCTTATTCAGGGCTGACCTGGCCACAGCACTGCCATTGTCCTCTGACTCAGCATCTCAATCTCCTCAACACATGAGCCCCAGCAGAGCTTCACAGATGTCTAAAAATGCAAAATCAGGTGAGGGCCCTTTAACAATCCAGTTAGCTCCTCCACATGGGGTGGTCTTGTCAGCTTACATAGGACTTCAGTTGGTTTTAGCTCTCTGCTGAGACAACATCCTCCTATTGTCCTAATAGGAGAGAGCTCCAGCCAGCAATACTCACTTGGACTGAATCAAGCTCCTATCTTCATCTGCCCTCTGCATGAAAAATAAATGCAATGTCTCTGAGGGAGGGAAGCAAGCAACAACACACACACACACACACACACACACACACTTGATGTATTGCAACAGATGATCATGTTCTTTGGATATCTGGGGCGGCGGGGGGGGGGGGGTTAATTGCCTTTTTTACTCCAACATCATTTGCAGATTCTCTGCTTCCAGATGGAGAGCTGCTAACGCTACCAATAAAAACACATTGTGAAGCTTTCCCACCCTTTTCTCTTTAACAGATTGTTTTCATGGAAAGAAAAAAGAAGAAGGAAGCAGCAGTGGGAAAACATAGAGTGTTACAAGTGGGAAATGACATTGTCTAGACACCCTATACAATTCCATAAATACATCAGGCTACTTCCATGATGAAAAAAAAAGCCTTGTCTGGAGCCACACAGGGCAATTGAAACCAACCACTCTGAAAGCAAATGGTGGTTTCATCTATAGAAGAAAATAGTTTTTTTTTAATCTTTAGTGCTATCATTATGACTGTTTCAGTGTCGAAACTGCCCAGGCATTTTCTAGTGAGCGTCAACCAATGCAAGTCAGATAATGAAATAAGAGAAACATTTAACCCCTTGAAAATATTCCCATTTCCCCAAAATGACTCTTGCCACTACTTGCACAAAACATTTTCCATTCTGGGGTCAGTTAGAAATGAAGGAGGAGGAGAAGGAGCAGCAGCAGCTAAATTCCACAGTAATTGAACTTGGTACCCTTCTTCTGCTGCCAACATTCCAAAGTGTATAAAAACATTGCTATGAATATTGCCTCACAGTCGGCTTTCAAAGGCAGAAGTGGAATTCCTCATACAAAAGAGCATTGTATTTACAGACGCAAAACAGAAAGAACAATCATAGAATCCTACAACGACACAGGAGGAAAGCTGGCAGATTTTCCCCAGGAAGGTTTGGGGATTAGATATCAGCTCTGGAGAAAGCTCCAAAAGATCCTCTGGAATCTAAACTGTAATTGTTCAGGATGGGGCTCTTTTCAATGGAAAGAGTCAAGGCCTAGATGGTACACAATTAAGGGCAGAAGAGAGGATATTTTCTTGAGGAAAGGCAGAATGCAGCAGAGAATCAAGGATTATCAGACAGCTGAGAGGAGCAGGGAAGGGTAGGGAAACGGGGTGAACATATTTCTCCATGCAGTAGGATAAAGCCATGGTAATTATGAGTCTGTATGGCAAATGTGAGGCTGAAAACCCAGACCACTATTGCACAGTGGTAGGAGAGGGAGTGGTTCACAGGGCATTAAGCAGTGAGAAGGAGTTGCTTAACCTATCCTCTACTCACTGTTTTTCTCTACACCCCTGTTGAACATGTGCCCTGTCCCTGGCTCAACTTCCATGCATGTACTCACCCCAACCCCTCAGTCCCAAACTACCCTGCTTTGAGCAGGGAGGTGTACTTGTGTTCACTTGAACATGAATAGAACCCACCCACAACTGGGTAGCCTGATAAACTAGAGACCCCAATCATGTAGTGGGTTCTACTCATGAAGCATGGGTAGAACACCCCTTCAGATGTTGTTGCTCAATCTGGCAAGGCCAGAAAGAGGGACTTTAGTGCGGGGGTAGGTCCAGTATTCATGTCCCTATGAATTCTGGCATTTCGTTGTCCTCTAGTCCTTCCTAGCTTCTTCTGGTTTGTCCTTTGATCCTGGCTACTGATGTTGTTCCACAGTCTTTGTCCTAAATAAAGGATTTGTCCAGCTCATCTCAGGCCACTGCCTTTAGCCTAGCCCTGACACTGGGCTTGGTGTTGAGATGCCAAACAATTCTCTGCACATTCCCAAAATCTTGATAAGATTAATTCTGAGAACATTCATAACATAATTTGAACTACAGCATTCTCGTTGAAACAAGGGATAATGTACTGGGCAAAGAGGGATATCTTGTGCCAGCCAATGAGATTGCTAAATCAGAATGAATGTGAAATCTCTGTCCAAAAGTATTTCGTGGGTGAGATTCCATTGGCATATCACCCAAGAAATCTTCAAACTTGGTTTCTAGTTCGGTACACTTTGAGTTCAGACTGCACTGGGGTATTTCACAACCTGTCTTGATGAAATCGAATATACAAATGTGGATGTTTCAAAAATTAAAAACTTTAAAGTTTTGAAATTTTGAATTTAAAATCTTTATGTTCAATTCAGTATAGATTTTATTCAAACTAAATTCACAAATTCAGAATGATTTGATTTCTTAAGAGCCCCAGGTTTACGAGGCTTATATCAAGGGACCAGTGCATGAATTTTACTAGAACCAAAATTTATCTGTGTAGTTAGACTACATATGATCAGATTCCTGGGGGACATAGAAGTTGTGAGCTAGGAGATAAAAGCTGTTCAGGGTCTTAGAAGTAAGGCTGTGCACTGCCTCAGCAGCAGCTCTGGGTTGTGGGGGACAAGGGTAGAAGGGGAATGAGGGGGCTGTGAGCAGGAAGTGGGGAGTGAGGAGTCCCATGGACTCCTGCTTGGCCTTGAACCCAGCCCTGCAAGACCTGACCCTCTTTGGTGGTGTAGGGGGGAATCTCGCTTCAGCGCCAATGCAAGGCAGGCACCTCTTAAAGTGCTCCAAGTCAAATTGGACCCATTTGGAGGCTCTGAAACAGCTTCCAGGGTGAGTCAGGGGCTGTGCACAGCCCTACTTAGAAGAAGCACATATAAAAGAGACCAGACAGCATGAATGGAGACCAGACAGCAAATGTTTTATTTGCACTGTATGTTTTTATCTATAGCACCATAATTTCAACCCCTCTAAGCATCACATAATCATATAAATGAGCCATTAATATTTACTTGGAGGACTGAAGACGTTTATTTTTTCTCTTATTTAGGGTGCGATCCTATGCCTAATTAGACTGAAAAAAGCCCTACAACTCCCAGCATGCTGAAGAATGCTGGAAGTTGTAGGACTTTTTTTGTCTGAACACGCATCGGATTGCACCCTTAGGGGCTTTATTAAAAGATGTGGTTCATAGTGATCTGAAGCAAGGCTAAGAATACATGGTGTTCTATTCCAGCCTTCCATTGTGACACTATCTAGATGTGTTGAACTACAATACTCATCATTCATGCTGTCTGGGGATCATGAGAGTTGAACTCTAACGCAACTGGACTGCAGCAGTTCAAGAATGCCACATATTCTAACATAAATAAAACTGGATTTTTAGTAGGGAGTTCCCCTTACAATTCCAAAATAAATGCAGAGATTGTGAGCTCCATCACACCAGGCTGATAGTGTGCTTTCATGGCGAATTTCATGCAAAAGTCTCCCATGACGATCACCTTTTAGTCTGCTATCTCGGCGAAGGACTCGGGTGACATCGAATATGTCCTGCTGTGATTGCGGCTCTTCCCCCCCTCTTGGCGACATAGTTTGCCACTCAGAAAGTATGATTCTTCTTGAACTCCAAGCAGCCACTGGGGCGCGGAAGGATAACGAGGAGCAGAGCCACCTCCCTTGGCAGCCCCCAAGCAAGCGCCACAGAGCCCAGAGCAGACCCCGCCCTCCTGGGGCACGGTCTGCTGCAGGAAGACAACGAGCAGGGCCTCCCTCGGCAGCCCCCAAGCGAGCACCGCAGAGCCTGGCCCAGCCCTCCCAGGGCACGCACTGGAGCAGGGTGGAGGCACAGAGGCTGGTGTGATGGAGTTCAACAACATCAACAATAACAGCTTTCATACGCTATGGGATAATTTGAGGGAAAACCAGGGCAAATGGGTAGGTGTGATGGAGCTTTGTATGTCTGCAGTCCAATTTGTTACAGAAATTTAAAGAAAGAATGAAAGAAAGAAAGAAAGATGCCATGTGAGCAACAGCTACACTTTTCGGCCCACTAGAGCCTCAAGCCCTTTCATTGTGCTCGCAGGTCAGTGAAAGGAATGCACAGGAAGGATTAAATGCCTTTGAAAGAATGATGGGAGCTCAGCACCAGGCAGGAGATATACAGGTTCCCATCTGAATGGAACCCCTTCCATTGTTGCTTAAATAAAGGTTTTATTTGTACCTCTGAGAAGTAGGTCGCAGATAACCTTTGCAGATCCCCTTTTAAAAAGAGCCGTTCTGCAGTGGATGTGGACCAGCAGGAAGCAAGTTTCCTTTGTTTCATTGTCAAATAAAGATGATGCAAATTGTCGTCCTCCTTGTAATTAATTTCTCCGAGAAGACAAAAAGGCAGCATTTCTGCTTTTCCTCATATATAATTTTGATCTGTAAATTCTCAGTGGGTTATTAACACCTCCCTGCCAAAAGCAGCATGTCACGAAAACATCCCTTTGTCATTAGGAAGTCAATCGACTTCCCCCACTGACACCAAATATCCTGGGAGAAAGCATTTTCTAACCTATTAAGTAGTTTCTGAACAGAAAAGAGCTGCTTTCTCTTTCTTTCTTTCTTTCTTTCTTTCTTTTTGGTCAAACACTGCTAAACAAAATTGATAACTTCCCTTAGGGGTTTTATTTTTTAAGGGAGAAGACTTTGCTTAATGCCTGGCATAAACCTGCTGAGCTCTCTCTCCCCCCTCTGCGCATTACATAGGGATAAACATCACAATTTCTCTTTCTTGGGTTTGTCTTTCTGCTTGCTCCTACTGTGCTACGCTTCTGATCCCACATGGTGTACCTAGTTGCGTGCGCAGAGAGACTGCTGTTGGCCAAGCTCATCAAGACCAAATCAGTTCCCCAGGCAGCCTTTCTTGTAGTTTAATTGACTTGTTCTGTCTCTGAGAATTTTATAGGCCAGTTTAGCTTATCTCCAAAGCAACACTACATGTGTGCAATAAAGGCATTCATACTCAGCTTCAAGGACTGCTGTGCTAACTCGCTCTCCCCTTTTAGGCATCTGTGACACTGTCATCACCATGGTGTTTTCTATGGTGGAAGGCTCCATGAGGCCTCTCAAGAGGCAAACTATGATGTACTATTCCTTTCGACCCTTGGCTTTCATCCCAGGCAAAGCTCCGTCTTCTGTTTCCTGATTCCCACAGCATATTAAAGAAGTCATCGAGCACTCGTTGTGCTGTCCTGTGTAAGGCCCATTTCACACATGTTCTCTGTGGCATGATAGCCATTGGCATGTAACTATGGGGAGATGTTTCCACAAGGCCATCTGTGTGAATCAAGCCTCAGTTTCTCTTCTGAGCCCACAAACTGAACAATTCAAACCTTACTCATCCACAAATCTAAAAGGAGCATTCTTGTTAGGGTGGCACATGTCCTACTTAACAGAGCACTTCTCTATTTGAAGGGCTGTCAGAGGTCAGTCCTCTATTAGAGAGAGCTTTGAATGTGAAAGGCTGTCCAATCCAAGTCCAGTTTAAAAATAACAAACCAGAAGGGAGAGCAAGGGTCTTGGAGTTGCCCATCAACATCAGGACAGCAGACTGAGCAAGAGACACACTTCACCTGTCACAATCTTCTGCACTATTGTGTGATGTATTGTATTACCATATACATTATAGTACGTATCTCTGAGTGTGCATCTATCCATACATAGAAATTAACACCTGCAAATTTCATGCAGCTCTATATCCTCTTTTGTCCTCTTTTTGTTGATGATGCATTTCCTTTTTCTGTCTTTTTTTTTGGCTATGTATAAGTGGCCATCCTAATTACTGCTAATACTACACTGCCCTTTTGTCTGCTAAAGAGCCAGTGTGGTGTAGTGGCTAAGGTGTTGGACTGGGAGTCGGTTCTAGTTCCCACTTGGCCCTGGAAACTCACTGGGTGACTCTGGGCCAGTCACAGACTCTCAGCCCAACCTACCTCACAGGGCTGTTGCTGTGAGGATAACATGGAGAGGAGGAGGATTATGTACACCACCTTGGGTTCCTTGGAGGGGAAAAAGGTGGGATATAAATGTAATAAAATTAATTAATTAATAAATAGAAGATTAATTTCTAGAAGCAATTAAGTTAAGATCTTAAGTTAAGATCTTAACATAATATCTAATATTGAATCACCATGTGAGTAGGAAGCAGGACCACACCAGCTAGCACCACCCTAAGGTCCAGGCAGTCTGTCATCCCAATTGAGCAGGGACCTAGATTGTGTGGATGCCTTTGGATCTCCAGTTTTATGGGCATATGTTAGTAGGTAGAGCAAGCCAAGACACTAGTCAGTGTGGCCCCACTCTCCACTCACACGTTGATTCAATTCAAGAGTATTTCTTTTCTGAACAGAGCTACAGCCCTTTTTTAAAAAAAAAGTCCCTTTTTTGTACTGTCTTCTGTCTCATCTCTGCTCTGTAGGAGCATCTGAATGAGGTTAAAGCAACTTCCCCATAGCTCCCTATATTGTAGACTGGGCATGCTCATTCAATTACAAATACATTTGTTTTCATATTCCAAAATAAATAAATAAAGGCCTGAGAGAACTCTTGCACTGAAAATGTTCAATTGAAGCAATGTCAGAAAAAGAAGGGAAATTACTTCACGTAAGGACTTCATGTAAAATCCCTCATGTAAATTTGGAGAAATCAAAAGAACGCAATAGGAAGTACACCTTCCACCCCCCACCAGCCACAGCTTCAGAATCTGTTTCATAAGGTACTCAGCACTGAACTACATCTGTGGCATTTAATGCATTGGGCACTACATATGTATCTTTTATTTAATTTAGACACTGCACACACAGCCCAATTTTAATAAGGACTGCAGCATAGAGGATTATTTAACCATAAATAATGGTTTCCCACTCCTTCTGCCATTTTTTTCATAGTAAAATAGTCCAAACAAAATGCAACTGCTCTGAGTTATAATGAAATTGGTCGCCATTTCCTGCCAAAAGGCAGAGAAGTTTCACTATAAAACACCCACTATAGGGCGCTGCCCCACTATACTGAATGGGCTATGTGGTTGCAGCTTGTTTCCCCTTTCTCTCCTGTGTGATTCTTCTCCTCCCTAGAGCGGAAGAGCGGCAGGAAGCAAGAGCGACGGTAAGGAAATGTGATTTCCCCCCGTCTGATGATACTCTGAGAATGGAAGGTAATTCAGCGAAGGAAAAAAACATGCCACATGTATAGCTTGAACCATATGGTACAATCTACTGGATTTAGAAGTCCCCCAGCTCAGCCTCTGTTGAAATGAATAAGAGTAGCAGAAGAACAGACCAGTGAATATTGTCTTCTGAAAAACATAAATGTGATGGTAGTTCCTTAGTTTGGAAACCTTATGGACCAAATTAGGTATTAACACCACCACTGTCACATGTCGCTTTGCCAGTTTTCTAATCTCTTCCAGAAGTCTTTCTTCCTGTGCAAAAAAAAAAAAGAAGAAGAAGAAGAAGAAGAAGAAGGGGCTGTTGGGATAATGTTGTACAATCTTCTTGTAACATCTAACTCGGCACTAAGAGAGGCATGTTGCCAAGAATCTGTTGTTGAAGTAATTCAGATAATTTAGAGAAAGCTGTATTCACTACTGTTCTGAGAATAAAATTGGATTGTACACCTAAGTCTATTCAGTGTAAAATTATTCATAGAGTCCATTTGTTCTTGTTACACACTTTTTTGGTTTATACTTTTTTATTAAACAGTTGGCAATATTTTAAGTCCAGAATATAATAATTAAATATAACTACAGTAGGGGGGAAAGTATAGGATACAAATTAGGGAGAAGTGGGGAAGGATACGCCAGGAAACACTGCTTTGAACATATGTTGGCAAAGCAGCAGATAAATGCTAATAAACACACATACACACATACACACACAAACACACACACACACACACACACACACACACACACACATTATATTTAGCTCTCAGAAAAGCACAACTGTTCGTGTTATAGATCAGCCATAGGGCTATCCCACATGAGGGGGAGGGAGGAAAACTATGAGGAACTAAATTGTTGTTACCTAGGATTTATTTATTTATTTTGATGAAATTTATACTGTACACATTTTTGTGGTGAATGTGGCACCACTTTTATAATGTTTTTTTAACCTTACAAAATATAATTTTTTTAAAATATAAAAGTTAAGCAGCTATCTCACCTCATAAAAAGGCCAGATGTATTCCTAATGCCATGAGTTACGACTTTGTGAAATGCTACAGTTTTCTTTATTTGCCTTTGAAGCTAGTTAAATTTAAATGCTACTTACAGATTTCTGCCCAGATTCATAAGGTAATAAACAGCTTTAGTGGTTTCAATCTCCTCTTCTTTGGAGATCTAAACTGATGGCCTAAACCACAAAGAAATAAACTTTTCCATGAATATGGAAGGATAAATTTATCAGGCCATTTGACTTGTTTTATTTCCTTCCCTGTTTCTTTCCCACCTAAGGGACCCCAAATACAAATACATACAGCAATACATACAGCAATGCAGGGGAAGAAGGGGGAAAGGTGTCTTTAGAACCAATCCTTAATACTCTTTAGGTTCTGGAGACTGGATGTTGATAAGGACAGATACGTGAACAGCATTTTGTAGCCCTTTCAGTAGAGTGACAGGGAAATAAGAACAGAAGACCGGAGGGATAAAAGTATAAAGAAGATCAAGCTCAACACCAGCTCTGGGAGAAAAAAATGAGTCATATCCAAAAAGAAAAGTTTACTTTTTTATCTAACATCCATCTATTTTTGTGATCTTCTGTCCTAGGGAAAGCTTTCACTTTTATAGGCAGTTGTGCAGTTAGGGAATTTTATACTCTGGATTTAATAGTCTCCCCTCTTTAAATGGTCATGTGTATTACTTCACTCAATTCAAAATGTGATAAGCCAGCCCTGCTTCATTTGAGGGCCCTCCTGCTCATTCTGAGTGGGACCCCAGACATCTGCCCCATAGTCCTGCCCAGAGAGCACTACTATGAGCATTGGAGGTTGGTGACTCGATATCAGTGGGGCAGTGAAACCACTCTGGATTTCAGCCAGAACCTGCCAGAACTCTAAAGGAGCTATCCGGAATACTCACTCCTATCCCCAAAATAGATTCAGCACCTTGGATAGCTCTTTTAAAGTTCTTATGTGTTCTGACAAACCCAAAGCAGATTCACTGCCCCACTGACATCAGAACCACCAGCCTCCACTAACTGCTCGTAAACATGCAAGGTACTACTCAGAGAGTCAGATGAGCAATGAGTGCCTATGAAAAAGGGGAAATCAATCACATACTACCTTTGGCCATGATACTCACAATTTGCCTGGTTTTGGAACGGAAACTGCCTTGGTCGCCCTGTGGGATGATAGGGGGAGTGTGACCCTGTTGGTTCTCCTGGACCTCTCAGCGGCTTTCAGTACCATCGACCATGGTATCCTTCTGGATAGGTTGTCTGAGCTGGGAGTTGGCGGTACTGCGTTGCAGTGGTTCCGCTCCTACTTGGATGGCCAATTCCAGAAGGTGGTGCTGGGGGATTATTGCTCTGTGCCATGGCTCCTAAGCCATGGGGTTCCACAGGGCTCTGTCTTATCCCCTATGCTGTTTAACATATACATGAAACCACTGGGGGAGGTTATCCGGAGATGTGGACTGAGGTGTCATCAATATGTGGATGATACCCAGCTCTACCTTTCCTTTTCATCAAACCCAGGTGAGGCAGTGGCTGTTCTGAACCAGTGCCCGGGCACAGTAATGGACTGGATGAGGGCTAATAAACTGAGACTCAATCCAGACAAGACGGAGGTACTGTTAGCGGGTGGTTCATCTGTCCAGCGAGGTGATGTTTGCCCTGTCCTGGATGGGGTTGCACTCTCCCTAAAGGATCGGGTCCATAGTTTGGGGGTGCTCTTGGATCCAGAACTGTCACTTGAGGCACAGGCGAACTCAGTGGCAAAGAGCACCTTTTATCAGCTTAGGCTGATATACAAACTGCGCCCTTATCTGGACAGAGATAGCCTAGCTACAGTTATCCATGCTCTGATAAGTTCTCGTTTGGATTACTGCAATGCGTTATACATGGGGCTGCCTTTGAAAATGGTCCAGAAACTTCAACTGGTACAAAACAGGGCAGCACGGTTACTAACAGGGGCTGGCCGACGAGACCACATCACGCCAGTCCTTTTCCAGCTTCATTGGCTGCCAGTCCAGGTCCGGGCCCGATTCAAAGTGCTGGTATTAACATTTAAAGCCCTAAACAGCTTGGGGCCAGGCTATTTGAAGGAATGCCTCCTCCCGTATGTACCTGCCCGGATCCTAAGGTCATCCTCAGGGGTCATTCTCCATGAGCCCCTGCCAAAGGAAGTGAGGCAGGTGGCTACCAGGAGGAGGGCCTTCTCTGCTGTGGCACCCCGGCTGTGGAATGAGCTAAGGAGGTTCGCTTGGCACCTACATTATATTCTTTTAGAAGCCAGGTGAAGACCTTTTTATTCTCCAAGCATTTTAACAGTCTATAAATAAATTTTAACTTGTTGTTTTAAATTTGTAATTTTGCTGCTGTTTTTATCTGGTTGAGCTTTTATATTGTATTTTATATTATGGTTTTAAACTGTTGTTTTATACTTTGAATGTTTTTCATTTTTGTGAACCGCCCAGAAGCTATTGGGTGGTATAGAAATGTAATAAATAAATAAATAATGATGGGAATTGTAGGCCAACATATCTGGAGGGCACCGGTTGGAGAAAACTGCCTTCAACTCACCCTCCCCAAAGAAGTTAGTCATATCTCGGCCTCTGTGCATATCCATAGGATTCAGATTAGTGGCTGTTTTATAGTTATTTTATATAAATTGTGCTTGTTTAGAGAATTTTATTGTAAGCCACCCTGAGAATTTTATTTAAAGCTGATGTGTGTCTGCATGTCTCTGTGTTAGTGGGTGTATGTATACACACACACACCTCTTTATTTGTGAACCACCCAGAGAGCTCCGGCTATTGGGCGGTATAGAAATGTAATAAATAAATAAATAAATAAATAAATAAATAAATAAATAAATTTGCTACCGCACCACCAAATTTTGGTGGCAAACCATGATGGATTTCCTTAAGGAAAAAGCAGCCTTTTTTTGGCTGTTGCACTGCTGAATATTGGTGGCAAGTTTAGGGGGCGGAGGGGGGGGGGCAAAAAAGGCCAGGAGGGAACATGCAGCCCAGCGCTGCCATAATCAGTCATTAGAAAGACTGCCACCCTTGAATCAAAATGAAATAAATAGGCCTTAACCACACTTTCAGCTATTGAGTTCCAGTGATTTCAATTGGACTACTGCTTCAATCCTAACAGTATACTTATTTGGAATTAGCTCCCATTCAGATCAGTGGGACTTCCTTTTCAATAAACCTATTTTCTTTAGGGTTTCATCTGTTCTTTGAAAGTTGGTTCCTTTGAAATTGACAGAGCTGGCATTCAAATCATGTGTTAAGACTGGGTTGATGGCGTCTTCACTTTTTAATGCAGATGGTGAAGCACTGAATATGCAATTACAGCATATACACTTCCTCAAGAGAAGGACTCTTTTAAGAGGCTATTGTGAAAGGTAAGGGTTGGTTTGTTTTTACTCCACAGCCTTTTCGGTAGGTCAAAGTATTTTGTTTAGATGACAAAGCTGCCCCTATTATATTTTGTCCCTGCTCTAAAACAGGTAGGCAAGACAGCTGAGCACAGTACACAATTATTTTCTTGAGAGAAATATAGGACAACCATGTTTTAACAAAACACCTGGGGTTCAAGCCACTCATCTGTTGTACACTGACAGAAAGAGAGCAAGTAGCACCAAATAGCTGTTTTGTTTCTAAGTTATGAACCGAAAATGCCCCTGGCAATTGGAGTATAAACACCTCCTGCACTATAGTGAAGTTGAACACGGACCAGGAATGTGAGGTTATGATTAAAAAATGCAGATGACATTTTGATATGCATTGGAAAAACCATGGCCCACAACCAAAACCTCACAAAGAACGCATTCCATGTTCAGCTCTCACATCTGAAGCCCCAGCATGCTGCTGACAAAACTCCAGGAGGAGCACTTATTTGGCCTGCATCGTAACCTGCTACTCTGTGATCCTCTAGCCCCTATCAGCCTAAAAGGTTCATCAGACAGGGGCAGGGATCGTGTTACCATCGCTTTCTCTCCCCCCCCACTTCTGTCCCACAATACTTCCTCTTACTTTACATGGGGAATAAAGATACGGTGACCATATGACCGGGTTTGCCCAGATTTGTCCAGGTTTTTGATGGCAAATCCGGGAGGGGAGGGGAAAAGAGCAGCTCTAATGGGAATTAACAAAAATGCTTATAACTCCATCATTTTTTAAGATAAGGACATGAAACTTGGCACAAAGGTAGCTCTTAGGAAGGGCTTTAGTCATACCAAATTTGAAACAGATCCATTCATCCATTGATTTTTTAAGGAATTTTTTAAAAAATGAGGTTTTAAAATTATTATTTTTAAAATCATCATTTTTAAAGATAAAGAGATGAAACTTTGTACCATGATACGATTTAGGTAGAGCTTTAGCTGTACCAAATTTGAAACAGATCTGTTCATCCATTGATTTTTTAGGAATTTTTTTAAAAATGAGGTTTTAAAATTATTATTTTTTAAACTTGTCATTTTTAAAGATAAAGAGCTGAAAGTTAGCACCATGAAAGCTTTTAGGTAGAGCTTTAGCCGTACCAAATTTGAAACAGATCTGGGGGCAGTAGCAAACCCAGTTAACAACAACAGCAGATTGCAATGAGTGAAGATACAGTCAGAAAAGATATTTGAGGGAAGGGGAGAATGTAACACACAGAGTATAGCAAAAGCTTCAAAGTACAGCAAAACGTACAAAAGTAGGAGTGAGTGAAGTTCATTTCAGATACATTGAATCTCTCACTTGTTCTTTATTTCAGTGATTTTAACATTAAGATGTTATGTAGAACAGATTTGTCTTAAATGTGTGCTGTAAAATCAGACATGTGACCAAGGCTATGTTCGGGTGGGCACGCCCTCTTGGTACTGGACACGCCCCCTTGGGGGCGACCATATTGTCCTCCTTTTTGGTTTCCAAAATATGGTCACCCTAATAAAGAGAAAGTAAACAATGACCACGTGGCCCATTCAGAGAGCTTTTTTATCCTGCTGCTTCTCCCGCACACAGCAGGAAATGGCAGGACGTTTTGCTACAGCTGGAAAAGTCAGATTTTCGGGTCTTTTTTGCGATCGAAAATTGTGCAGAAGCGGCAGGAGACGTGCGGGAGGCAGACGTCGTCATCAAAAGGGCCCACAAAAAAGCGTGAGTGCATCTGCTGCTAAACGCTACAGCCATGGCAAATTCAGTGCAGCTGGCTTTAAATATTCAAATAAATTATTAAATTATTCAATCCAACTTTTGCTTTAATTATTCTTTTTTATTTATTTATTTATTGAAAGATTTATATCCCTTCCTCCTAATGGGTTCATATTGGGAGGATCTCACAATAAAACAATGCCGTAAAAACCAAACCCTATAAAAACAGGCTCCACAAATATAAAAGAGTGACTCCACCTGGGAAAGAACAATGAACGCTGTCTTGCTTCATGGTGTTCACATCACAGGGTGGTTTCCTCCCTCATCTGCCTGGGATCCTGATCCCCAAGAATGCCTTCCCTGTTCCTGCAACATGTGCGCTGACAGCAGGCTTGTGGTGGCTCAGACCCAAGGGCTCCGATGCCCCAGAAGGAAACTTAGTGCTGTTTTCCCAATCTGGGAATCCTGAATACAGTTGGAGTGTGATTTTCATCAACCTCAGCCAACATGGCTAATGATCAGGGACGATGGGAATTGTAGTGCACCAAAATTTTGGAAAAGCTGCTCTAAGTGTTAGTTGGGAAAGGCTGCTTTAGTATATGTACATTATCAATGTCAGCAGGCTGTATGACTCAGGCACTGTGCTTATAGAGACGTATATAGACATAGGATCACTTCCCAACCATTCTGAAGTGATTTCTGATGATACAAATTTAGACCTATGTATGGCACACCTGCTCACACATTACAAGCATCATCAGATGGGGGGGGGGGAATCCTTTCTGTTGCTCCCCGCCCTGCTTCTGTCCCACAATACTTCCTCTTTCTTTACATGGAGAAGAAAGAGGAAGTAAACAATGCACGCAGCAGGAAATGACAGCACATTTCACTTCTCCCCCCCCCAAAAAAATTGGATTTACTGGGGTCTTATTTTGTTGTGGAAAGAAGACCAGAAGGAGTGGGAGACATACGAGAGGTAGACAGCGTTGCCAAAGAGTGAATGACCAATAACGAGTGTGCAATAAAATGCTTGTCTGATGACGCTCTACATCATACATGTGCAAGAGGGATATCTCATGCTTGCCATTACACTATTCTGTTCTCAGATGATTTTCTTCCTAGCTCTTGAACAATCCCTCTTTCAATATTCCCAGAAGGAAGGGGTACAATCTTTTCGGTGTCAACGGCCACATGCATTCATGGCTGGGGCTGCAGGACACACATATGCACTTTTACATACACACACTCAAACGTTCCCAAACTCTCTGGCCAGATCTACACCTTCTGTCAAATCACTACAAATGTGTTATAAAAAATAGGAAATAACACTATGAAAGCAGTATATGGAATGTGGATTGTGCCCCAACAGTTATCAGTGCACTTCAATACCACAGTAGTAGTGTAGTTCTAGACTTTGAGCATCATCACACAGAGAAAAATCACATTTGCTTACTGCCACTTCTCCACCCATGCTTTTGTCCCTTATTACTTCCTCTTTTGAAAGAGGAAGTAAACAACATGCACATAGCCCGTTTAGTGGGCCGTTTTGATTGTGTGGCTCCTCCTGCACACAGCAGGAGATAGCGGCAACTTCTGTCTTTAAAAATAAGTCAGACTTACTGGGGTGTTTTTTTGTTGCGCGAAGGCTAGATGGGGCAGGAGGTGCTCGGGAGGCAGACGAGATAGTGAGAAGGACCCGCGAAAATCCGTGAGTGCCCAGTAATGAACGTGCAATAAAACACTCATCTGATGGAGCTCTCTGCCTCTCTCTTTCTCTTACACACACACTTCAGCATGCAGGGATCAGGACATTTAACTTCCCTTCTTTACCTGCTGAGATTTAGGAGAAGTGATAACTGTTTCTCCACTACTGCTAGCAGCAGAAAAACTGTTGTCTTGGAAGTTAGAGTTGGGAGACATGCGGGGGAGCCTTTGGCAGCTGGTACTTTCTCTTTCTCCATTGAAGTCCCTCAAGGACTATTTTCTTGGCCCCACTTTGCTTTGTTTCTCTCTCCTCCTATATCCATGCCTGTGACCTTCGCTCATCTAGCTCCAGCAATGACGACCATCCAAGAGTCCACTGTTCCCTCAAATGATGCCACCATCACTGCCTTGCTATTCTTTATGCCTGGAACTGCCTCCTATCGCAACTGCTTCCCATCCGAGAATGCCATTGCAATGCCACATCTTTCATTTCCTCATGCCCTGCCTTTTCCATTAAACCTTTGGCATAATCTATTAGTCCTGTAAATAAACCTAAGTCCATACAGCTGAAATAATGACATATTCTGCCCCTCTTTACCCTTGCCTCCATCCCTTTCCTTTATCATCTCCCCTGTGTCAATTTTTTAGGATGGAAACTTCTTGGGGTAAGACCAGCCCCCTAGCCAAACATAGCAAAGCATAAATTGTCCTTCTCAGTGACAGAAACATTTAGAAAACGATGCTGAAAAAGCAGCGTACAGGGTCCAACTCGAAATTGTACACCATGTTAAGGAGGAAGGGGTGATATAGCAATGCATCTGCTTTGGTAGCAAGATTATTTATTTGTTTCTATTTAGGGCCAATTGTTACACACTGACACTATCTAGGATATTTATTATATTCAACTTTTTGACCTGGTTCATTCATAGCACTAACACAAAATATGGGTTGTTGGAATTCTGGGCTGTCATGATATGTGAATGTGGCCATCTAATGAATCACGGTTCGTTAATTATGAACAATCCACAAAGAGAACATCTGGTTTGTTGTTGAAGTGTGAATGCTGGTTGTTTAAACCATGGGTTGTCATTATGTGAGAATCCAGAACCATAGGTTGTTTATCAGTTGTTTCGCCATGTTACAGAGGTGGTGAGAAGAGCAATAAAAATGTGGTGCTATAGTACTTGCCTACATAGCAGTACTATAGCACCACAAAGACATTTGGGATAAAGGGAGATAGCAGGCAAAGGAGGACGGAAACAAACAACCTAGGGATTCAGAAAAGAAACTATAGTTTGGTCAACCATCTTGCCAGACATAACCTGGGTAGGGCAACAAACCATAGATTAAGCATTATGTTCAAACCAGGCCTTTATCTAGCACTATCCTTGGTATGCAACACAATGCTTGAGTAGAGAGAGTGCAGAAAATAATACATTGCTGTAGGGGGAATCAAAACACAGCTATTCAAGAGACACATAGATACCTTGGCAAGGACATCAGGCTCAAAACAGCTCAAAAATGGAAAGAAATTAGCATAATACATCTTATTAAAACAATGTATTTTCATTTTTGCCTTGAGTTGGGATGGTCTTTCCAGTATTTTAGAAGCAAGATGAGACAGCTCATTATTCACCGATCACATGGACCCATAGGCTGGGAACATTTTTGAAAAGAAATATTTAATCCATTATTCAGTCCTTCAGTTTCCCTGTGATGCTGCTGGACCATATTCTAACATACAAAAGAAGATTCACTCAACAAAGGAAGAATTACATCTATTAGAGGATTGAATCCTAAACATACACTGAGTCTTTCTTGCTCTGCGTGGGATAAGAACTATTACATTTTTTCAGGTTTGTATTTTAAAGATAAGCTTTAACCACAGATTACATGATGGATCCTTTACAGTCTCCCACTGTACAACACAGAGATGTTTTCAAATATGGTACTGTGAGCCAGTTCTTGCTAGCTATGAAGGTGGCTGGCTTAGGCATCATTAGCATATTTTTATTACTTGTCACTCTGATTAGCATTCTCACTGTAGCAACTTTCTCCATTGCTAAAACGAATTTCACTGGCAAAGAGAAAAATCTGTAACAGCTGGAAAGACAAAAGGCAGTCAGGGAAGAAGGCCATAATTATATGCAGTTGGCACCATGATATATAGCCTGTAAGAGCCACCCAGTGAACCAGATGCCCCAAGAGACGCAACATTGCCATGGGCATCCAAAAAGAAAAATAATTAAAGGGGCAGCTCATGAGATACCACTACAAGTATGACTAATGATGACTTGGCATCTGAGTGGTTAGAATCAACATGCGGTACTAAAAAGGGAGTGAGGGAAGGAAAATCAAAATGTTTAAAATGTGCATTAGAATAAGATAAGTTTTGTGTTAGCAATGTACTGGACTGGTAGTAATGTTCATATTATGGATGGAGAGCAAAATCTGTACCAAGATCTGCAATAGATGCATTCCATTTAATATGCATTTCTAATCTGGAATCTGGGGAATGAAGTAGCAAAAATCCTTAGCCATGAGAAAATGGTTCGAATCAGAAGCTGAACTGCAAAGCTGAAGAAGGGATACACACTAACAAGAGACTGAGCAAGGAAATGACAGATAATATTTGATACTTGCAGGAACAGCAAAGAACTGTGTCACACTTAACGCACTTTTGTAGCGTGAGCTTTTGTAGATAGAAGCCCATTGAGGAAACTCATGCTGCAACCTCTTCCTTGTTTTTGCTACTGCACACTAACAACTACAAAGGTCCAAAAAGTTGTTCTAATTGGCTATATATATTGTTGTTGTTTTTATTTTATTTTATTGTGAATATTATGGGCACCCCGGTTGTGGAATGAGCTCCCCAGAGAGGTCCGCCTGGCACCTACACTGTACTCCTTTCGTAGCCAGCTGAAGACCTTTTTATTCTCTCAGTATTTTAACACTTAATTTTAACTTAAATTTAAATTTTACTGTTCTAACTCTGTATTTTAATCTTATATCAATTTTGCTGCGTGGTTTTATCCTGGTTGTGCTTTTTATACTGTATTATGTATTTGTGCTTTTAACCTGTTGGTTGTTTTATTATGGTTTTAATTTTTGTGAACTGCCCAGAGAGCTTCGGCTATTGGGCGGTATAAAAATGTAATAAATAAATAAATAAATTAGCAAAATAGAACAGAAAATACATTGTGAAAATGGCAGGGGGGACATACATTACGTATATAGGATTATCGTCAATTTCCATCATGTGTACTGTTCATTAAAAAAGGGAGAGAGTTATACAAAGGTTCCAAAAAAGCAGACCAGATATCCATGTATTTATCCACTTACAAGTTGGGCCTAGAGATTGAGGTAGACCACAAAAATCTAGCCAGGTGAATGCAGAGCAAAAGCTATAATGACAGGAAAAAGGTGAGGAGCTGTCAGGCCTTGTTGGTGTTGCTCCACTCTTCAGTGATGCCACATGTTAGAATGAGTGTTTTGGCCTGGCAACATTAGGACTAGAAACTAACTTTAATAAAATAATATTCAATAATAATATTCAATAATAATAATAATAATAATAATAATAATAATAATAATAATAATAATAATGGCACCATTTGAAGTAACATGTTAAATCTATACTTTGACAGCTGGTATGATAATGATACTCAGACAGCTTCTCTGCTACAAACATTATAATGAAGGCTGAAAGAAAGCAAAACACCAAAAATTGAAAATAAACCCAAACGCTTGTCACATGAATGGAACTTTATGGCATACACAAATGTGTGGTGGGAGTGGAATGGGAATGAGAAGTCCAATTTCAAAACTAATATCTACATTCTTGTTAGAGAAACGCCCCTCATGTTCTTTGTGTTTCCTATTTGTGCAAAACACCCCTCCGAATTTTTTTTTTACTAAACATATCAGAATTATTTTAGCTTCCTTCAAAGTTCCTACCAAAGTTTTGCCTCACTGAGGCCATCAAATTTTACTTGTCATTTTGCAGATGTTTCCTGAGAAGTGTCTCAGGAATCTCATCAAAAATTCTTCAAGCTCATCTCCAAATTTCTATGAATGACCAGAAGCTCTTCAAATTCACCTCAAATTTTGCTTCTGATGAAATTTTATGGCAACTTTAATATAATTCTTTTGTGGGGCTTAGCCAGAGCATGAGCAAAACAGCCAATCAGAACCAGTGGAGAGTGGTTGCTCTGACATCAGTGAGATGATAAATCCACTCCAGGTTTCAGTCAGAATTCTAATGGAGCTATCCACAGTGCATAACCCAGAGTTCTGACTACAGTAAAGGTCTCAAATGTGGCACTCAAATGACACCCCCCCCCTTTTGTCACTGCCTTGAGCTCCCTTGGAAGGAAGGATGAAGACTCATCATCATCATCATCATCATCATCATCATCATCATCAGGAAGAGGGAGAAGATCCGGCAGGAAAGTAGTGACCCAGCTGGGGACTAGGAAGAGAAGAGTAATAAGTATATAAGACTCAGTGTCTTCTGGATCTTTGCTGGTTTAACTTTGAGCCATTATTGCCACTTCCAATTCACAAACATGAAGGCAGGGAGCAACCCCATGCCCCAATTTCATACTACATGTGATTTTTCCCAAGACATTTTGCTGCTTGGCGCAATTACACAACAGCCAATTGGACAGGTTTCTTGAATGCTGGCAGTGTCTTTCACTGCAACTAAGGGCAGCAGGCTAGTTTAGCATGCACCAGGCAGGTAGCACACAAGCTTTCCTACAACACCATGCCACCAAGCATCTGACACATGAGCTGGCTGCCTCACTCTACCTTACAGTAGGGCTGGCCCTGAAGTGCCTATGAGCTTCATCACGCCTACCCGTTTGTCCTGGTTTTCCCTCGAATTATCGCATTTCATCTCCATAGCGTATGAAAGCAGTTGTTGTTGTTGTTGTTGCGAGCTCCATCATACCAGCCTTAGTCCACCTCCACACCTCCACTCTGCCCTGCTCTGGTGCGCGCCCCAGGCTGGGCCAGCCAGGCTCCGTGGCACACGCTTGGAGGCTGCCGAGGGAGGCAGCCAGGCAGTTTGTCTTTCTGCTCTGGCACGTGCCCCAGGAGGGCTGGGTCTGCTCTGGGCTGAGAAAAGAAGGGCTCCGCGGTGCTCGTTTGGGGGCAGCTCTGCTCCTCATTATCCTTCCGTGCCCCCAGTGGTCATCCAGAGAACAAGAAGATTCGCACTTTATGTGGACCAAAATACGTTGCCAAGAAGGGGAGAAGAACCGCAATCACAGCAGGACATGGTCGCCGTCATGCGAGTACTTTGAATGCAATTCACCATATAAGGTCATGTCATATGAGTCCTTTGCATACCATTCGTTGTGAGAGCACACTATAATATGAAGTATACACAATTATTATTAAGTATGCAAAATAACTACATTGAATGTTCTTAAAATACACCATTAAGGACAAAGTAGCCTTGTCGAGCTGGGGCAGAAGAAGTTGGCAAGCCTACCTAGAACTAACACATTTTACCATGGATGTTAACTTCCTGTTCCCCTACCCCCGCATTTCACAACAGCCAAAGCATCTGTGTGTCTGGTCAAACCCGTGCATTGTGTCACGAACCACCACAGATTTAAGCTTACCTTAACACAACAACTTGGTGTACTGAAAGTATTTCACCGTATGCCATTTTCAAAAGGAGTTACAGTATGCTGGTATCTTCCAGCTCACACAGTGTAATTACATTCCTTTAGCTACAGTCTGAAAAGAGCCTGATGGTAGCAACAGCTAAATCTGAAGATGAATCACTTATTGCCAATGGATGCTGCAGGTGGTTTATCACAGCAGCAGGCCAATTGGCTTTTTGGACAGGTGGCATTTCTTGGGAGGGAAGGCCTTTTTTGTTTCTGGCATTTGCTCAAACACAAAGTAAAAAATCTCAGCCATTTCATTCTATCTGAAATAGCTCGCACATAAAATGTTCATGAGGCAATCTTACCAAAAATACAATGAGCCACCAATACATTTTTCTTTCCTGTACTAAAACATTGGCCATGCATACAAAACAATCTAAAGGTGGCTTGCTTTACAGCCTTGTAGACTCATTAAAGCAGTTGCTCTGTTGATTGTAGCATAAAAATAAATATGAGATAAAATCCCTGTCACATCAAATGCTTTTGCAATCCAGAGGCAACAGTATAAGGCATAGTTCTTTAAGTAGAATCCTATCAAGCTTCAAATAGATGTTACCAGTATCAGTGCCATGTTTGGATCCTGAGTCGAGTGGCTTCAAAAGCCAAATTGTGAGTGTATAATAATTGGAGCTGAAAAATAATGGCTGGACTCTAGTGTAATTTATGAGTCATCCAGAAGGAGATGGTGGCCTTGTTGGGCTGCCCCATCCTGAACCTGTTTCTCACTTCTATAAAATGATTCTCATGTTGGCCCATTAGGATGGGTCAAGTTAAAACAGTATCTTTATTTGGACTGAGGCTGCAATCCTGTGCACCCTTACCTGTGACTGAGGCGTGCTGCACTTGCTGAGATTTACTTCTGAATAAACAGCAACAGAGGGACCAAGGTATTATCCAAAGACAAAAATCAAAAGGACAGGTCATAAGTCTGACTAATGTTCAAGACAATAAGGCACTTTGGGCATGCTTTATAAATGTAGCTGTTTACATGCCCGGTAAAAATGCAAGATGTGAAAGGGAAGTTACATAACTCATCCAATGGCAGATCATATCTGGCATTTAAATATTGGAGGTCAAGCACCGATGACAAAGTGATACACATATCTGATTAAAACCTTCACTAACATAACCTGCACATTGTTCCTAAAACACAACGAACCATGTTCAAGAGCATAAGCGGATGCAATATAAACCCTACATTCACTACAATGTCTAAACATGTTAACATTGTTCACAAGGTGGAAATGCTTCATTAGTTTCTGACTTGAAAATAACTCATGATTTTATCAATTATTTTGAAAATAAACATTGCAGATTTGAGGAGTAATGTTTACATTCTTTGGATCGTGCAACTCGTAATGGATATCAAGGTACTTAAGTTACAGGCCTTAGCTAGACTTACCTCATAGTCCACGATGGAGGAGGGAAGATCTCACATTGTGATTAACGCGAGATCCCTCGTTCGTTTACACGTGAGGCGCGATGACCTCAGGAAGAGAGGCGGTGCGCCCGCCATATTTTTTTAAAAAAGAAGACGGAGCGCATAAATGCTTGTGTGTTAAAGATAGTTTTTTTAAAAAAATTAACTTAATTTCCCCGCTTCCCCCACCCTATCCCCGATGGGCGCAGCTCCTGGCTCCATGAGAGGAATCACGCGGAGCCAGGTCAAACTGTGGCAACGGGCCACACGTTCTGTGGTCTTGGGCTTAGCCCAGGTCTGCAGAAAAAGCAGGCCCAAAGGGGAGGGTGAGATCCCGGGGCAAGGGAAGGAATCATCCCTCCCTGATCTCAGGATCCCCTGTGTGTCATGTGGAAGCACAGGGACTATCCTGGGTTTTGCCCCAGGATTTCGCCTGGTCTAGCTAAGGCCAAAGTCTCTGGCTCATTCCCCCCCCCCCACAACCTTTTGCCATCCGTTAATTGCAAATGCTGCACAATAGGCCCTGTGAAGTTGTGAGGCATTAACTGCCCTCATTTTACAACAGGGCTAGCATCTGAAAATGTGCAGCAGTAGTTATGACCGGACTGCCGCTGAATCCAAGGAAATCCTGGTAAGATCTATTCATTGGGAATCAGAGCTGCGAAATATGGCCCCAGGTGTGGAGAAAATAAACACTTTTTTTTCCTCTTTACTTGACAAAAGAAATCTTGGCAGGAGAAAAGCAGTTGGTTTTTCCAATTTCCATGTCATGCTTCAAATCATGTCATGGTGAGTGGAAGGAGTTTCTCTCTCTCGTTCCTGGGCAAACAGCAGATACAATTAAACACAGGCAGACGCAAGTCATGTTCAAAAGCCATTCTTTTTAAAGAGAAGAATTAATCAACTTAAGAAAAAAAATAAAAGGGGAGGAATGCAGGCAACATTAGCGTTTCCCTGCGGCTTGTTTGCTTATCTTGCATCCTAGCCTTTGAGACCCATTACAAAAGGGATTCCTGGTCTTCTTTGTCATCTTTGGTTCTTCTTTTCTTTTCTTTTTTCCTCCCATCCCACCATGACACAGTTTTCCTGTTTTGTATGAGCAATTTGAAGGATTGGATATTTCAATCTTCACCCTTCAGACTTAATACGTTTTCCAGGCAAAATTTCAAAGCAAATTCCAATGTGATTATGTCAACACATGGATGTTGCAGATTTACCCTGCACAATGCTCCTCTTTGTTGTTGTTGTTGTTGTTTTAATTTGCAAGCGCTTCTGTATGCTCGCTTTGCTCCCACCATACAGTAACTTATTACACCCTGCTGTGGTAAGATGGGGACTTTATTTAATCCCATGACAGTTGGGATTCTCATTGGCCCTGGTGTCTTGCTTTTATTCATAAAAGAAGATTCACAAAAGGAGATGCCGGGGTTGCAGGGAGGAATAAAAAAAATCGTCTAAATCTTCCTGTTGATTAATGCATGCAATTAGTGGAGTGGAGAGAAAGCAGGTTGATATGTTCCAGTCCATCATGGCTGTAAAATTGAACTGTAAGTGGTACCTAGTGCACTCAACTGAAACAGGCACCATGCAGCGAGTTAATGGAAACGCAGAGAGCTTTTCTTTTTAACAAAGTACTTCAGCAATTATCTCTGCATACCCATGGTAAAATGAGATAAAGTTGATCTGAGAATTACAAAGGCCGTTAGTGGCAAAATAAATTTACTGCCGCTACCAGTCATTTGGAACCTGTAGTTCATTGTTCCATTCTCTGCACCTATTAGCGAAAAGATGACAAGCAGCGCATGTCAGAACAAACAGCCAGCATGCTTCAAAGGCGATATCGCATTTGTTAAGGGGCCTGTGAGAGGCCCACAGTCAGGGCCATTTTGAATCTGAGGTGCTCATATTGTAACTAATGAAAGAAAAGTGAGGCACATATGTGATGGGATTCTTGCACTATGGGACCTCAGGCTGTTTGTATTGCAATGCTTCCCCCCACACTGTCCCAGAGGAAGGCAGATAGAATATGTTGTTACACACTCCCTGCTTCTCCAAGTGGAAGAAAATCCCAAAGCTAATCTGCCTACGGGCCTGTTCAGATGACATACCAACCATGGTTAGGCCGCTCACCCTTTTGCAGCAAATGGTTAGTGAGCGTGTTTAAACCATGCTTATACAGCCACCATGGATAGGAATGGTTCACATGACATGCTAAGTCATGGTTCACACAACCCACTAAGCCTTAATGTTTAGCTCAAAATGCTTAACCACCATGGCTAAACATGTCATCTGAACAGGGTCTATGAGGAGAAGAGAAGAGAGGAGAGGAGAGGAGAGAAGCCACTTACCAAAAGAGAGGACAAAATAGGACAGTAATTCACATAGACTTTGCATATGTAGGGTGACCATATGAAAGAAGGTCGGAGCTCCTGTATCTTTAACTTCTGTATAGAAAAAAGAATTTCAGCAGATGTCATTTTGAATGCATGCAGCACCTGGTGAAATCCTTTCTTCATCACAACAGTTAAGGCTTCAGGAGCTATATTAGAGTGACCGGATACAAAAGAGGGCAGCTTTAACTCCTGCAGCTTTAACTGTTGTGATGAAGAGGGGATTGCACCAGGTGCTGCATGTATTCAAATGGCACCTGCTGAAATTCCCTTTTCTATACAACTATTAAAGATACAGGAGCCCTGTCCTCCTTTCATATAGTCACCCTATGCATATCCTAATTTTTATGTGCATATGTGCAAATGTAGAAATGCTTACTATAATTTAAATAGAAATACAATACATCTCATCATACTGGGGGAAACTGTGACCTGTTCAGTCTGCTGCCCAGGTGATAAAATAACCGTGGTGGGCAGGGCCAAAGGCACAAAGGGTAGAACCAAAATACCTGTATATTTTAGCTGAAGCTTCTACTGCCTGTAACTAAGTTTAGGGAAATACGTTTCATAAGAACATAGGAAGCTGCCTTATACTAAGTCTGATGATTGGCCCATCTAGCTCAGTATTATTTGTCAACACTGACTGGCAGTGACTCATCAGGGTTTCAGCTAGGATCCTTTCCTAGTCCTACCAGGAGAAGCAAGAGATTGAACATGGGACCTTCTGCATGCAAAGCAGGTGCTCTATCACACTGAGCTACGGCCCGTCCCCATTTCATTTCAACCTTTTAAAATGAGGGGGGGAACTGCACAAAACCCAGGAAATAGCCAAATGTTTGCTGAGTGGGGGAAAGGGGCGTGGACTTTGGGGGAACCATCAGAAGGCCGGATTTAGCCACCTGCCCTGAGGCTCTGCACCCCTGATTTAGAAAAACATAGAAATAAACAGGTTCTCTCACTTTGCTAGGCCCAACAGACTAGCATAGCCCATAACTATGCTTTTATTTAACACCTTTGCCTGGTTGCCATAGCCAACAAGGAATCCCATGCAGCAGGCGAGTGAGCGGGTTGGCACTCTTCCAGCTGCCTGCTTGGTTTCCATGCTGTCTCCATGAAGGACTTCCTCTTCTCCTGCAACCACCATAGAAATGCAGTGGGCTAGTGGAAGAAGAGGAGAAATTCAAGCCCCACCTCCATAGAATTGCTCCATCAATTTATTATTGTGTGTCCTGGCTTTCTTTGTAAAGAAACAAAGAACACCAGAAAGAGACGAGCATCCAAAGGAGGTCACAAAGGAGAGAAACACATTCTCAAGATACAAAATAGATTTACTGACAAGAAGCCTGACTCGTTTCAACCTGGTCTTTATTTCCATGCTTTCTGCAGGGGGCTGGAGCATCAATAATAAAACAGAATATAATGAAACAACATAGTTTTAATACTATGTGTTCAGAGATTCACACTATGGGTGCAATCCTATGCATAGGATTGCTCCCATAGACAGAGAAATGTCCCACAACTCCCAACATTCCCCAGCCAGCACTGCTGGGAATTGTAGGAGTTACTTTCTGTCTAAACATGCATAGGATTGTGTCTTAAACTACTTTTCTCTTCCTGGATTTATTTTATTTTATTTATTTATTATAGCATTTATATCCCACCTTTTTTCCTCCAAGGAACCCAAGGCAGCATACATAATCCTCATCTTCCTCTCCTTATTCTCACAAAAACAACCCTGTGAGGTAGGTTGGGCTGAGAGTCTGTGACTGGCTCAAAGTCCCCCAGTGAGCTTCCATGGCTGAGTGGGGACTAGAACCTGAATCTCCCGACTCCCAGTCCGACACTTTAGCCACTACACCACACTGGCTCTTCCCAGCCATCCCTGCCTTTGCAGCAGGGGTGGCCAACCACAGGCCCAACAATCAAATCTGGCCCTCCTGGAGTCCCCAGAAGGCCATGCCCCTTTCTTCTAGCCACTGATTGGCCCCATTACTTGATGGGGTCCCAGCTTTTCCAGAGATTCCCCCCCAATCTAAAAGGTTAAAATCATCTCCTAAGGCTTAGTTACTGGCAGTAAGAGCTTTAAGTGGAAATACACTGGCATGTTTGGTGGCTTTGGCCCCACCCACTTTTACCTTTGATCCCACCCACCAATGAAATACATCCCCCAAGAGTTTTTCCAAAATTGTATTTGGCCCTTGGGCTGAAAAAGGTCCCCCAGCCCCGCTGTGCAACTTTTCCAGTGTGTTTCCAAGATCAGATTAATGATGATAGCACTCTTCAAGCACTTGTAAGGTTGTCACCCAGAGGAGGGCCAGGAATTCCGGCCAGACATCAGTGGGGGGATCTACACAACTGCTTTTAAAGCACTTTAAAGCACTTTGAAAACGTTTTGACAACTGTATATGCAGTGTGTCCTGGGCCCCAACAGTTGTCAAAACTGTTATAAAGCGCTTTAAAGCGCTTTAAAACAGTAGTGTAGATTCCCCCCCCCCCCAGGAAAAACTTCCTGACTGTAGGAGCAGTACGACAGTAGAACCAATTACCTATGGAGGTCGCGGGCTCTCCCACACTAGAGGTGTTCAAGAGGCAGCTGGACAGCCATCTGTCAGGTTGCTGTAATGTGGATTTCTGCATTATGCAGAGGAGTTGGATTTGATGGCCTTATAGGTCCCTTCTAACTCTACTGTTCTATGATTCTATGTTGTTGAGCAGTGATGTTTTCAAGGTTGGTTTCAATGTGGGCTAACAATTAGTGAAGCAATCTTATCTGTCATAATTAGAGACCCATATAAAAATAGATGAGCCAAAGTGGGGTGAAAGATGCTATCATTTGGTCTCTGGCCTCTTTCTCATACATGCAGGGCAGGCAGGCTTCACAAACGAGAAACAACAGTGGATACATCTCTATGTTAACAAAGCATCCTTGAGTTTTTCTTTAGCTTTATTACACATCATTTAGCCCAGCCATTATCATTAGCAGATCTCAATGATGGCGCTACATTTTTGCAAGCAATTATAACGGAGGTTGCTGGGGTGTGGGTCCTTTCCCTTTGCAAATACCTTGAACAAATGCGAAGGCCTTTCAATCACTAGGAAAGGAGAAAGAATGCATTTACTTATGAATGACACAGAACTCACTACTGAGAGAGTTTTTACCTTTAAATTTGTTAATATAGATAAAAGATTTGTATGCCTTTGATCTTCTCTTATTTAATTACTAGCAAGACCAAGCATGGTTGAAAGTGACACCTGGTTTAAGCAGCAAAATACAGTAGCAGGGATTTGGTGGCCCATCAGAGATTTCATCAGCCTTTCATCTGTGCTGATCAAAGTGATCTGCTCTGACCTAGATGGTGTACAACCATGCTGCTCAGACTCCTTGATAAAGGATTTCTCTCTTTTTATTGTTATTAGGATTTCAGGGAACGTCACAGCAGGATCTCAAAGCTCCCATTGTTCACTACCTTTTACTAAGCTGGGCTTAAAGTGTATCAGAACAAACTCCACAGCTTACTCTAAATGCCTTAAGGCAACAGTGAAGAGAACTAGGCTGGCAATACATAGTAGAGTTGGAAGCAGTTTCAGAGAAGAATTGCTGCTCCTCTGGTAAATAGGTTGTGCAGGTTTGAGGGGACAATACAAAAACCTTCAAAAACTGTTTGGCCGCAGACAAAAGAAATATTTAAGTGCACTTATCAGAACTGCTGCCTCTCACAAAACACTTTCCATCATTTCTTACAATAATTCCCTGTTTTCCGCCCCTATTTTCCCTTAGGAAAGCATTTTTCTGGGATCCCAAGGCTATAGGTCTCTCCTTGCCACAAGAAGCAGATTCCTGAGGTAAACAAAATGCAGCTATGGGAAGCATTCTGGGCAATGCCCAGTTCAACCCTCACACTCGGTCTGCCTCTGTAGCCATGCCCACATGCTCACACCCTCATGCTGTGTGCCAATGTAACAGTCAGTGTGGTCAGCTTGTGCAGTATTCAGAATGTTCAGCTTTCTGCTGCCAGCATAGGGTTTTTTCCGGGGGTGGGTGGGGGGGAATATTGGCTTTTCCCAGTAAATGTTCTGCACCTGTTTGGAAGCTATAGAACCCATCTGGCAGCCCAGGCGGTTGCTGTGATCTCTTGTAATCACATCAGGGATGGGGACATGGTTATTATAACACTAAGGCCAGATTAGTTACCACTTCCAAGCCACCGAAGACTTGGAGAAGCCAAGTGACACCCCACCATTGCAAACCATGAGCAAGACTGCTTTAACTGTTGAGAGGCCAAAGTGGCCCACATCAATAGAGGGCTTACGGGGGTCTCAATAAGACTGGTCCCAGCCCTGTCCCTTCAGTACAGGCTCCTGATGGAGCACTTGGTGTGTGAGAAGCTCAGACCGAGGCAGTCCCAGCAGAATTGACTGGAGCTGGGCACAGCCACTGACAGCCACTTACCTCCCCTCCTTGGTGATGCTACTCCTCAATGCTCTATCAAGGAGCAGCATCGGCAACAAGAGGATGTCTCACAGGATGCGAGAACCTGTGGGCTGCCAAAGGCATGCTGGGAGGTGTAGTACTGGCATGTAGAGTGGCTGATTTTAAATAAAGCATAGGTTAGCAATCCAGGTTACTATGTGCAAACCCGGTCACTATCTCTCAATCCTAACTCAGCTCCCACTTCTCTGACCTCTCACTAACTGTCTTTGTTCTCCTTCTAGCTGACTTTCTCCAACTGCCACTCACACCACCCACCATTCCATTCTAGCCTCAGCTATCAGTCATTCCTCCATTCACTCTTCTGTTTCAATGGTATAGTCAGGCTTTTACATAAAAATCATAAACTTTATTCAGTAATTCCTGCATCTGTCTTGGAATGTTGTGGTTTAGTTATAACGGGGGGAGTGGGGAACACAGCACTAAAACATCTCATCAAGTTAAAAGACCTTGGAAAATAAAAATAAAAAATCACTTGGCACTGGAAAGCCATTCATGCTGTCACTAGCCAAGCCTGCCTGAGAAAAAGAAATCCATGAGAAGGGTGCCACAACTAAGAAGGCCTGCTCTTCACTTGTCTCCCACCACACCTCAGATGGTGTTCAAAGTTTAACATGTTATTCAGGGAGCTAGGTTTGCACCTACAACTCCCAGCATGACTTGGGTGGGAGGAAAGGTTTACCAGGCTTTGGCAGCCATCATCTGGAAGTGGCTCACCATCCTGGGCCTGAAGGGAGAGCGCCTGGTGCTGCTTGCCTCACTCGCTAGGCACCATCAGGAGCGGGAGGGTGCAGCTCCAGCCTTGTTGCTGACAGCAATGACTGAGCTAACTGGCAGTCAGTCAGCCAGCTGGCTCCCTCATGGCCTACCTACGGGCACTGATAGTGCAGTGCAGCATGGACCGGCTCGGCCAGACTTGCTGGCCCCGGCCCTTCAGTACAGCCTCCTGCTGGAGAACTTGGTGGGTGAAAAGCGTAGGCTGAGGCAGGCGCAGGCCTTCAAACCAGCCACCCTCAGAGGTTTCCAAGCACCTGCCAAAGGACCCAAGCAGAAGATGGTCGAGCAGGCCATGGAGAGCTGTGGTTTTAAGGCAGCCCTGGTCTGCATCAGGCGGGGGGAGAGAGAAAGAAGAATTTAATTAGATTTTAAGTTACCTCACAGGCCTAGCACCAGCCTACATTGCAGGGTTGCCATGAGGGTGAGAGAGGGGAAAAAGAAACAACTTTAATTCATTTAAAAGTTAACTCACAGGCCTAGCACTGGCCTACTACCCATAGTTTAAGATGATTACCTCGCAGACATATATCTTAGGGGGCCTAAGCAACGCCAGGTATATCAGCTAGTATATTCTAAAATAAATAAATAAATAAATAAATAAATAAATACTAGTGACCACATATTTTAGTATTTCCACCTGAAGAGAGATTGTCAAAGGAGGCGACATACAGTCTCACATTAAGCAAACAGTTCACATTTGTGAAATGCTTTCACGAATACGGGTGGAAAGCTGTACTCGCTCCAGCATCAGCACTAATCTTTGCTTTCATACGCCTGTAATTGCCACTGAGCTAGTTAAATGCTGTTTCCATAAAGAGCATCAGTGAAGCCAGTGGTTCTCATCATTAAGCAATTTTCGCTAATTGTAGGTTTGGGTCTTCAGTTTCCTCAGTGTGTAGAGCTAGCCTCTTCCTGCAAAAGAACAATCTCATTGAACAAAAAACAGGAACCTGAAAGGAAATACACATGCATGTATTTCACAGGCAACTTCTCTGAGTAATATCAGCATTGCTTCAAATTGCTCTTTAGGACTTATTTTAAACTCGTTGCGATAGTGTGCCACTCTAATCAGACTCTCACATTTTCCACAAAATGTCATGCATGTTTATTATTAGATTAGACTCGAGAAGATTTAATTTTAGATCTTGTGATTTAAGTGCTGCAGTGAAGATTAAATTCTAGTCATAATTAAAGATGCTGATGTAGTTTTGAGTGAATTATAAACCTCATTAAGTGTGATGTCCTAAACAAGTTCAGGAGATAAGCTACAAAGGAAATTCCTCCCTTGATCCTAAAGTTAGTAAATTTAACTACAGAGAGAGAGAGAGAGAGAGAGAGAGAGAGAGATGGAAATTGCAGTTGGAAGGATCATTTCTACAATTTATTGCAAGAGTCCCATTTTTAGTGTAAATGATTCTCTATTTGGAAATTATAAGATTTTCTATCAAACTGAAATATTTATTCTCTGTGGCATTTGCACAAGAACAGCCTATAACTCCTATCATCACTCACCATTATCCTTCACCAACTTCCCTCACCACTGATAAGAGTGGTGGGACAAAACAACTGGAAGGCCATGAGTTGTCCACCTCTGCAACAGCATTTCAGCACAACCTACTGTTCAGTGCAGCAACAACAACAATATTAGTAATAGCAGGAACACTTTGAGATCTGGGAATCGGACTCTGAAGAACATCTACCCCCAACTCCTGCCACCACCACCACCACCACCACCACCACCATCATCTTTGGAGGATGAAAGGTAGAAACTGCAGCAGTTTGTCTGTCAGCTTGGATGAGGAAGCCTACCCTATCCCAGAGACTTTAAAAGAAAAGAAAAGAAAAGAAGCTATAAAGACTGATCTCTTCCGGCAGGCCTACCCAGTCAAATTTTAAGAAGCCTGGCTGTTATTTTAACAATGTATTGGTTTTATATGTTTTAAATCAGTTTTATGTATTTTATAATATTTTTGTCTTCTATGATGTTCTCCGCCTTGATCCAGAGGGAGAGGTGGGTAAGAATTTATTATTATTATTATTATTATTATTATTATTATTATTATTATTATTTCAACACAAGGCTGTTTCTCCTGCATCTACTTTTCGTTTCGTTTCAGAATTAAGGTCTGAGCACTACACAAAGAACATTTCCTTTCCTACTTTTCTTCTACCTAACCTCTAGGTGGTGCTGTGCTGTAGTGGAATAACACAATTACACATCTAGGAAAATACATTTTCTTTCGCTTTCACAATAATGCCACATTTTCCCTGCTCTTAAAAATCTTGCTGAAAGTTCTGTTTAAAAACAGAAATGAAACAAGAGGATCATGTTGTCATATAAAAAACCTGTAATGAACTGTCAAGTAGGGAATGATAAGCACATAATACACGCCTGATGTATAAAAGCTCTTAAAGCATCTGTCTTTAAGGCTAAAGCAGCCTATTTCAAGAGGCAGTTATCATCCCATGGTCACTGCTGCATTCCAGGGGTGATTCTGGACAGATGCTAATGCTACTCAGTGTCATGCTCCTACTGGAGGAATCCGCTTCAGAGGAAGAGCTGGAGGCCCTGGAAGCTCAAGGCACTCCAGACCAGGGACTGCCACCAGACCCATAGAACCCTGAGCCCTCAGGGAGGTGGTTGCAGGGCCAGCCCTGTGAGGAGAAAGGAACTCTGCCTCTGAGGCAGAGGCTGAGCAACCCCCTGATCCCTGGGAGCATCATTGCCTCAAGCGACAGGCTCATAGGGCTGGCTCCTGTGTGAAGGAGTGCTTGCCTCCAGAAAAGGTCTCCTCAGGAGGAAGTGACTCCTTGAGAGCAGGGCTCTGGAAAGAGAGCTCTGATGATTGCAACTGGGCTCTGACTGGGATCCAGCAGGCTTTGGGCTTAAAAGCCTTCACTAGAAATCCAGCCAGTGTTCAAACAACTTGATCCATCCTGCCTCTGCCATGTCCCTAGCCTCCTGAATTTTGCCTAGTGATTGATGACCTTTGGACTGCTGAATGACCCTGCTTCTGGGCTGCATAAAGTACCTGACTGATTTACTGTGTTTGACTTCTTGCCTGTTCTCATGACCACTCCTGTTGTTGCCTGATTGACTGACTGTGCTCTGACTTCTGCCTGGATATAAACCACCTCTGGTGTAGCCTGAACCCCATTGGCTAGCCACCTGTGGATCTGAGTGTTTGGTGATTCCACTGCATTTAGAGGTTTCTAAAGCAGGACACCAATCAAAAGACATTGCGTGGCTATTCTGTCTTTTCCTACTTAATTTCTTTTCTTATCTTTCTTTTCTTTTTGGTAGAAAGAAAAAAAAAGGAGAAACTGAGGAAATGACCTTGAGTGTTATTTTGTTGGTAGAAAGGTGAGGTACAAATCAAATAAACAAATTACATGGGAATGCTACTAATGAAAGACAATGGTGTCAAGACCTCACACAACTTTGTGGGCTTTTCTCCACAAGACTGCTAATGTGTTGTATCCCCATTCAGTTTTGTCACAGAATTTAGAGTGCTACACAAAAAGAATTTAGAGCTCCTTTTCCACTAATTACCTCTAGATGGCACTGTGGTATAGCAGAATACTGCAAATGCATGAGTGAAAAAAGTATTTTCTTTCACGTTTACAAATAATATCACATTTTCTCTGATCTAAAAAATCTCACTGAAAGTGCTGTTTAAAAACAGAAACAAAACTGGAGGGTCATAACTTCGTTTAAAGAACTTGTAAACAACTGTGAGTAGGAAATAATGAGTACACAATAAATGCCTTATGGTAATAATAATAAAAAAGCTCTTTGTTAATAAAACAGGCCAACTGTATAATAAAAAAAAACTTGTTTGGAAGCATTCCCAGTGAGGCAACATCACCAGCAAGAATCCCAGTGCCTCCAATAGCCACTGCCCCTGAGAGTTCTAGTCTTAGGAGGCATTTATAACATCTGCCCAGAGCAGCAGCAGCTGCAGCAATAGTGGCCATAGGAGGAACACCTGGAGGACAACCGAGATGACTCTCAAGAACATCTGTTCCGCTGCTACCCCTTCCATTGACGAGAAGCAGAGCTAGGAGCTGTAGCAGCTGGACAGCAACTCAGATTTAATACTGTCAACAGACCATGTAAACCAAAGACAGATGTTTTAAAATGATGTCAACACCTTGCCAGATCTGATTAGCTATGTAGTATCATGACAGCATCCCATTGAATTCTAATTGGATGGGTTCACTCATGTGACCGATCCAGCAAGAAGAAGATGAAGTAATTTGAAGTGGGGAATGGTTCCAAAACAGCAGCTAATAATGGAAACAATGAGAGCGAAGGAGCAGAAAAAGTAAATATTCTCACAATTAAGGTTTGTTGTTGTTTTTCAGAAATATTTCTCTTCCTCTGCCCCCATACATACACCAGAAGGACTCTTTTAAAGCCTGAAAATTAAAATGGCAGAACACTTAGTGAAACCCTACTTTTAATGAAAGAAATGTTTAAAAGCATTCCAGAGGATAAACTAAGAGCTCCAACAGACGAGCGTTTGTTGTATGCTCATCACTGGGCACTCATGGATTTTCACAGGTCCTCACAACATCATCTGCCTCCTGCATGCCTCCTGCCCCTTCTGGCCTTCCTTGCGCCACAAAAAGTCACCCAGAAAGTCCAATACATTTTCTCCATGTGAAATAAAAGCACCCTTCCGTCGCGATGTATTGCTGTCCTCACACTATGCTGCTTTTGTTGGGTGTGGTCCTGCTGACGAAAAAGGAGGTGAGGGTGGTTCTCCTCCAGCTTGCCGTACTAATGAAACAGAGGTCAAAAATTCAGGTGCATACCAGGAAAAAAAAGTAGGTGTGATGGAGCCCTAAAACTACAACCCAGATTTTAACAGGAAAATCAGCTTTGAATGTGAATTTGAACATCTGTCTTCTTGGAATTCACCTCAGCTGATTACGAAGTGGAACTTAAATGCTGGTTTCATTTTAGCCTTCTTTCCACCCTTTCATAGCAGCTTACATCTTTGTTTTTATTCAATATGGTTGTTTACAGTGGATCAGAATGTATTTGAGCAAACTAAACCTTCAGTCATGTGGCTTGTGCTGAGACAGGTCTCTTTGGAATTTAGCCTTTAGTCTCTGGACTTTTCTGGCTTACAGTCTGATTATCATCACCTTGGTAACCCTTAACGAAACAGCGCTCGCTCCAAATGTTACCTCCAATCGTAGCATAAATCTTAGTGAATCAGTGTTATGCATATTAGATTGTGACTCTCTATTTGTATTTCTAGCATGCTATTTTGATTTCCATGAAACCCTTTTTGCCACACTCTCCTGTCAGCAAAAAGGGGCAGATTTCAGTGTCTAAAGACACAATCCTATACATGTTTAGACAAAAAGAAAAAAGGTCTACAACTCCCAGCATGCCCAGGCCAGCATTTCCACATCCAGCAAGCCAACTTCCGTTCAAGCAGAAGGCTATTAGGTTGTCCCCTGAAGAAAGCTGCTTCTCCCTTGTGCTGCTATCTGTTCATAGTCCTCCAGCTTCAAACACACCTTGACATTTTGCTGCCTGAGGCATAAGAGCAAGTGATGCCCCTTTCCCCAAGTGAAGGTGTTTAGTACCTAAGTCTGGCCAAGTTATTTTGGCACCTGTGGCAGAAAATCCCCAAAGTGCTTCTCCCTTGGAATAAAAATGCAATAATAATAATAATAATAATAATAATAATAATAATAATAATAATAATAATAATAATAACTTAAATCATTAACAATTTGCTGCCTTTTCATGTCACTCAAAATCTGCTGCCTGAGCTGATTGCTCCACATTGCTTAATGGTAGGGCCGGCCCTGCCACTAGTACTAAGTTGCAGCCATGAGATACTCTGAACAAGAACCTTTGTGTGATTAAATTGTGTCAATACAATTTAGCCTTTCATCTTCCTTGAATAGCTCAAGCAAAATTATTTATTTATTTATTTATTTATTTATTTATTTATTTAGCTAAAATCTATCTTGGCCACCTTTCAGGGCAGAAGCCCTCCTAAGGTGGCTTACAGCAATAAAATACATTAAAAGAATTAAAATATTAACAGCAATAAAAAAAACACATAAAACACAGTGAAATAGCAATAAAATCAGTAAAAGCCGACACTAATACCAACAACAGCAGTCATATCAAGAGAAGGCCAAGGTAAAATAATACGTTAGGCCTTCTTAAAAGCCTGATGGAATGTGGCGGATATCTGATGGTGACTTGTTCCACAAGTGTGGAGCTACTGCAGAGGCCTTCTCACATGTCAACACCCACTTAACTGCTCTCACAAGTGAGCAAATGAGAATCTGATCTGAAAGTGTGGGCAGGCTGATTTGGGTGAAGGTGGTCCTTCAAGTAATTCGGTCCCAAACCATTTGAGGCTTTAAAGGTCAAAAACAGCACATTCAATCAGGCTTCGAAACACACCAGTAACCAGTGCAGCTGGAGCAATATAGGCATAATATGATCAAACCATCTCATTCCCACCGGGTGGCCACTTTCTGCACTAGCTGAAGTTTCTGAACCATCTTCAAAGGAAGCCCCATCTACAGTTACAGTAGTACAGCCTGGATGTCACTAATGCATGGATAACTGAGGCAAGGTCTGTCCTCTCCAGATAGGGCTGCAGCTAGTGGGCCAACCTAAGCTGGTAAAATACACTCCAGGACACAGCAGCCACCTGGGCTTCCCCAGTGAACTCAGAGTCCACGAGCGCTCCCAGGGGGACCACTTTGGTCTTTTAGGGGGACCACTTGGTCTTTTAGGGGGAGTGCAACCCCATCTAAGACCAGTTTATACCTGAACTTTACCTACTGAACAGCTCCTCTATTTCTTGAACCTCTGCAGCTAGACATGTAAATGAGACCTGCTGAGCTACATTGATTAGATGTGATCTTAAATACATCTAATTTTGCTTTTTGCTTTTTCTATCACTAGATGGCAGCATTTAGGACCTATTATTTCTAATTTATTTTATTTTGAAAGTTTATAATAGGTTTTTTAAAAAGACACTTTATATAGCATATCCCCACTCTCATATCCAATCAGCAAAAGAAGAATTTTAAAAAAAAACCTGAAATGGAAAAAGACTCCACTTTCTTCATATGCAATAGGTTTTTTAAATATATATATATATATATATATATATATATATATATATATATTGTGTCTTTCTGTTTCAAATTGAAATATGCAAGGCAGATAACATCAGCCTTTAAATGCGCAGAAGCACTGACTTTTAAATACCTTTACATACACAAAAACAACAAGACAGGATGCAGTTACAATGGGTTGTATCCAGTGTTGGTTCCAAGTCAAGTCTGTATCAGGTTGTGAGCTGTTTGTTTGTGTTTCGCATGAAAATCCGTGCATTTTTTTTCCAAATGTACACATCAATTCTTCACGTCTTTGAAATTTATGTATTCTCCTATTGATGAAAGTGTATTTATGCACATTTTTCAAAAGTAGGCATTTTTCCGTGTTCATTTTTCAAATATATGCATGCTGTTGAACACTTTTTTCTTTTCTTTTTTGATCCGGGAATCACACTGCAAGCTCAGAAATGTTGGACCTTAACTACAGATTGCATCTGAGTGCATGTTCAATTCGGAAGGTGCGAAATGGATAAATCCTAATCAAAAACAAACAAACAATTTTGCCCTACATTCCTAGTCCTACTTAGAGTAGACCCATTCTAATGAATGGGACTTAAGTTACACTGACATCGGATGGGGCACATAAGTTGCCTCCAATTACACAACTGATCTCCTAGCCTGCCCAACTCTCCATTTGTTCTCTTCCGCAGAAGTATAATTTTGACTCATAGCAGGCAGGAGACATTGATGTACCCCATATAGGAGATGTTACTGAAGAGTATACCTTTGGCCATTCCTTATCTCGAAAACACATCAGGTGCAATATGGAGTAAGTTAAGCATAGCCAAGTCCTGCTGATTTCAGTAGCAATGTATTTCAGCCCAGTCACTTAGAAGTAACCGCAAACCAATGCAAGTTAACCCATTTAAGTTCACTGAAATCAATGAGCTTAAGTGCACTTAAATCTGTATTATAATATGGCCACTGAGTTTAAGGGAAATGGGTTGGAAGTAAATATCCAAAGAATACCGCTCTGGGCAAGAATCCAAAATCCATTTTTCCTAGAGCCATTCCATGATAGGGTTGGCTCACAGTGGGTGTGGGGTGGCACAGTGTCAGTTATACGATGCAGCAGCCACCTTGCAGCCATTGTGGGGCTTCCCCACAAAGCTGAGAGTTTAAAAAGTCAGGGGTTTACCCCAACTTTTTTGCCATTCGCTCTGGCATCATAGCGGAGGCAGCAGATGATGACCCCTGATTGGTCGCCATCCCCAGGGGCAGGCTTGGCAGGCTGAATGCTGGAAACTCCACCCTTTCTCTGTTTTGGGATTAGTCGGCTCCACCCTTCAGCAGAGAAAGTGCAGGGTTTCTTTAAATGCAACTTGGGACCATCTAGGCAGCCCCCTTGGTGCCTGCCTCAACAGGTAAGTGGGATAAGATAATGGGTTTTTTTTTTTCATTTGCCCAGCTAAAGTTTTGCATGTGTGTTGATTAAGATATTGATTAAGCAAGGATTTTCCCTTTCCCTGCCAAATTGCTGTGGACTAACTGTTTAGAACTAAGTGAGTTTATTTTACATATAGTGATGATTCTGGCGAATCAAAAGACTTCATCCCAAAACTCAACAACACACCTTTCCTAACCCTCTACTCAAAGCATTCAGTTGGGATGTACCTTGCCTATGAATAGCAGCATTCTAGCTGCCAATTTCCCAAAGATTCAAAAGGTCATTTGTAGGTGTTTCTGTATAATCTTGTGCCTGTCAAATGACATACAGCAAAGCAACCTCATTGGGCAATGTAGGGAAAGAAAGAAAGAAAGTGGGGGTGGGGGGACTCCAGGATTTTCAATTAGTATCACCATGTCATGTGAAAAATAATACAGTGAGACTCAACTTCCTGCCAAGTCTCCCAGACTTTGCCTTTCTCTTGTCATTGCAACACAGGGCTGCTTTAAGCAAACCTAATGAACTTGCATTCCTTGGCTGGGCCGTTCCCAGCATGGGAGCAATGCTTGGGATTTTGCTGATGAAGACCTTCCTAAGGAAACTGATTTTATGAACAATGAACAGACGAAGTTCTCCTGCCCATCCCTGTCTTGTGTTTTGCTTTGTCTTGAATCTTAATTGCTGTAGCATTTTATGGGTCTATTTTTATGCTCTCCCATTCTTCAGAGAGAACGTAGTTTTTGCCTCCCAACGTAAACAAAAGCGTGTGTTAGGTCCCTCATTTTCAAAGTGGAGAAAACTGAGGTGGGCTGCGTCACAATTGCATCCGAGGCAGATTTGCTAAGAAGTGATCATCCGGATTTGATGCAAGATCAAGGCAAGCCAAAGCAAGTCACAAAAGCTGATGGCATTGAGTGGGCTGAGACAAATGCAGTGTCAGAAAAAGCCAAAGGTAAAAATGGGAAACTGCCTAAAATGCTGTGACAGAATGGAGAAGTCCGCGGCAACTGCATGTTCAGTCCTGTACATGAGGCTGTTCAAATCACATTGACTTCAACAGCCAAAACGTGCACAGGAGTGCAGCTCTGGTCAAGTATGAGACCAAGGTGACCAACCAGGTGGTGGACTTCAGTATTGACTACAACAGGGTTTGACAACTTCTAGGGGTTGGGGATCTGCATAGCCTTCACAAAGCCCATCAGGGGCCACAAATTTTGCCACTGAAATTTGGTACTGTGGTGGCAGCAAAGAAGTGGCAGTATTGCCTTAAACTAGAGTGACCATATGAAAAGGAGGACAGAGCACCTGTGTCTTTAACAGCTCTATTGAAAAAGACATTTCAGCAGGTGTCATTTGTATGCATGCAGCACCTGATGAAATTCCCTCTTCATCACAACAGTTAAACCCTGCCTTCTTTTGTATCTGGTCACTCTAGTATAGCTCGTGCAGCTTTAGCTATTTATTTATTTATTACATTTCTATACCGCCCAATAGCCGGAGCTGTCTGGGCGGTTCACAAAAATGTTGTGACGAAGAGGGAAGTTCACCAGGTCCTGGATGCATACAAATGACACCTGCTGAAATTCCCTTTTCTCTACAATGGTTAAAGATACAGGAGCCCAGTCCTCTATTCCATTTGGTCACCCTACCCAATATGCCTTATTTTAAAGCAAAAGTGCTGCTTTTTCCTCACCATGGCAAATGCGGCAGCAGTTGGTGGTCCATGGGGGCTGCACAAAAGGCCTAGAGGCTTCATGTGGCCCAGAAGCCACGCATGGCCCACCTCTAGACTAGAGGTTAGAGTACCATGTGAACAGGATCCAGATCAAACCCATAATACAGATGGAGAAAAAGCCATGAAATATAGGCATACAGAGACAACAGATGGAATATAGAGAGGTATGACTAAGGTCCAAGAAGAAAACAGAGCACAAAAGCTCTATTTGCAACACAAGGAAATTCAAGCCATATCTCCACACTGGACTGCAGGTCTCCAGTATTTTGGCCAAGCTAATACATTGGAAATTTTCTTCTCCTTACTCTTTTTTTATATATAAGGTTACTCCATGCCATGTGAACCCGGGCACTTTGAGCTATTTTTTTAATTAATTCTTGGGTTGACTTTGGGTTGTTTAACCCATGAATAACCCATAGTGCCGGATTTGCATATCACAGAGCAACCTATGATCAGACTGATTGAAGGTTGCATATTTAAAGAGATAGCAGCACACGGACAGCACAGAACCCATGCAAATCAGGTCTGTGCCCGCTGAAGGCACATAAAAAATATCACTTGATGCTCCAGCCATCGAGTGATCATAGATGTTAATAACTGTGAATGAAGAACTAGGATGTGATAGGGGGGTTTTCTGATTGAATTAACACAAATATGATCTTGTGTATGCAATGTGCAACAAAAAAAGCCCTAGGATATAACCTCTAACTGTAAGCAACAGTAGAATTAGCAGTGATTAGAAGCATGCTATGATTTAATTGGAGATTAATATGTAATAAAACATGTTCTTTCAAAAATAAATGGTAAGCAGGTGGTGAGCTGTGATTACAATCATTATGGCTACTTACTAGCTATGAAATATACTAGGCTATTGGCTGTGAAAAATGCCAAAATATCTCACTACTTGTGTTTCCGTTCCCGTTCCTACTCTGCCACCTGTTTGTTTTACTGACCTCTTTAATCCTGCTCTTCTGTGAGAGAGCCTGCTGAGCCAAAGAGTGATGCATCATTTTAACTCACTGGAGGATGCTGGCATGTGTGATTTCTTTCATTTTAATCTATTGAAATCTAGGCCCAGTTGAACTATGCGAGAAGGTTTTATTTCATTATCGACTGATATCTCTCAGTAAGTATATTTAACTTGTCTGGGTGATACAGTGACCCAATTTCGATTGAAGGCTCCTGGAAGTCACTACATTTTTGCTTTCAGGTACTAAAGGTCTCAACCCTGGTCCTTGGGAGAGCACTGCACCCTTTGCCAACAAGGGTAGTGGTGTAATGCAGCCTATGTTTACAGAGACTCATTTCCAGCACTTTTGAATTGGCAGGGACTCTGATGTCACTGTCCCCCACCCCCGCCCTCAGAATTCCCTGTTCCCTCTGAGCTTAACTGCCATCCTCACAGTGGATGGGGAGAAATTAATTTCCCAACCAAGAATATATTCCCTGATGTTATACAAAGTATTTTTAGATTGGGTTAGTCTGGAACAGGCATTTAAATCGAAGCAATCCAAAATTAATCCAGATATCTTGTAATCCGGTCCATAGATTTCATGCTGGACCAGGATCTTCATATCAGGTGAATTCTGTGGACATACAGCTTTAAAATAAATCCAAAATTTATGTAAGTAAATTTGTAAGCCAAACTGCAAGATAGATGAAGAGTGTTATGTGATCCAAAAATAAAAATTCTGTAAATTGTTACAAAAATACTTCTGTAACTTGCTGTGAATTTATTTAGGTAATTCTCTGAGCGGGGGAGGGGGGGGTACCGAATTTGTAACTCTGCAAACAATGGACTACAAAACTCCATCCAGTTCACAGAACTCATGTGGAACAGATTAAATACAATCTGAACATTCCTGATTTTAAGAACTATTCATTTTTCAAACACCTGCTCATGGTGGAGATGAAAACTGCTAGAACTGGTTTGTTGATATGGGTCAATACAGCAACCTGCATTGTTTGACTCTCCTTGGGGGTGTGGTATAGCTATGGGACTCTCATGATGAGCTCCTGCACTTCAGAATTTACCACCACACTACTGATCAAGGGTGGAAGCAGATGATTTCCAGGCTTAAATCCCTCCTTGTTTTCCACAGTGATGCTCAATGATTCCTGCAAGAGTCCCAGTTCCCCCGTTCACACACTATTAAATGGCATTTTGTACCCTGCTTTTCAGACCATAGAGTGCCCAGGGTAGTGAATCTAAAAGCAAATACCTTGAAAAGAAATTTCGTTTTGGAAGACCAGAGAAATTCAATGATTAAAAAACCTGCCAAATTCAGAATCATGTTAAGGCTATCTCATGTTGACTCAAACTCTCAAAATGCCAGAAAATTGGAAGCTAAGGCTGATGCCTTAACAGATGTGCCCCATGATCAGGATGATGTTGCAAATTGTGCTTGCTTACAAGAGCGTCATCAGAAGAGGAGGAAATCGTGTTTTCTTACCGTCGCTTACCCCCCCACCCGGCTTCTGTCCTGCGATACTTCTTTCTTCGCACAGGGAAAGAAAGAGGAAGTAAGCAATGACCACGTGGTCCATTCAGTGGTCACTTTATTGTCCCACCTTTCCTGCACACAGCTGGAAATGGCGGCACATTTCATTTTTAAAAAATCATATTTAAAGGGGTCTATTTTGTAATGGAAAGAAGGCAAGAAGGAGTGGGAGGTGGATGACATCATCAAAGGGACCCACAAACATCCGTAAGTGGGGAGTCATGAGTGTGCAACAAAATGCTTGTCTGATGATGCTCCAACTTATACCCATACTTTTTCTTGGCCTTCCAGGCCCAAATCCAGATGGAGAAGATGGAGTGCCTGGGACCAGCAAAAATGAGATAGCCTGGTCTTAAACCAGCAGGTTTTTTTTATGTCATTGATGTATGTTCTCTCTCTCTCTCTCTCTCTCTCTCTCTCTCTCTCTCTCACACACACACACACACACACACACACACACACTAACACACGCACAATATAGATTCTTTTAATTTGTTTCTTGTTTGATATATATTATGGTCATTGACTAATGGTTCCTGTTTAGAATTTATTTATTTAGATATATACACACACGCATGCATGCATGCACACTTACACACACATTATAACTATGACTGCAAATCCCATATCTATAGTCTGATAGATTTTGTGCACCTGAGTACAAACAAGGTGGATAGTAATAAGTAGAATATTCTTGCCTGAAAATAATGGAAATAAATTTAAGTCTTCCAAATTCCAACTACTGTCATACAGGAATGTAAATTGCAAAACTTAAAGTCCATATCTTTATACTCCCACAAATCTTTTGCAGACAATGAATTGCTTAGAGAATTCAGCAAGAGCAAAAGTCTTGAAAGAGCCTGACAGTCCTTCAGAGTGTTCTTTAGAGGTTATCGCTGCAAGGCAGGTGGAAGAAAAACCAGATGAGCTTAACCCTGGACGAATAATTATGATGTATTATTAGCAACTAATGGCAATCTAATGAAGGCTTTTCAATAGACACACCACAGACTGCAATCTTTCTCTGTCAGAGGCCTGAAGAAAGATACCTGAAATGCAAGTATGTTTTCTGGTAATATTTCAAACTAAATGAGAATTAGGGATCTAACTAAATGAGAATTAGGGGGTTTGATCTAGACCAAATTAGTTTAACTTAGTTCCCTTTGAAATCAATGGGAGTTAAGTCGGGGTCATTTATTTCATTGGGACTTACATTCAATTAACTTGGGGGGAATCCGCACGTCGTTCCAAGATCGCTTCTAAGCGACCCCAGTGCGGCGTGAAAGCGAGCGTGTAACTTGCCTTTTGAAGAGCCGACGAAGAGACGTCCTTCCCGCCACCACCGCCGCCGCCGCCACCCAACTCCCTCCTCCCCGGCTGGGACGGAGAGCTCGGGGGAAGAAGGCGGGGTGGAGAGCTTCTTCCGCTCTCCACCCCGCCTTCTTCAGCCGAGCTCTCCTCACCGCTCGGCGAGGAGGTCTGCGGGGTGGCGGCGGGGGGCGGGAAGGACGTCTCTTCGTCGGCTCTTCAAAAGGCAAGTTACACGCTCGCTTTCACGCCGCACTGGGGTCGCTTAGAAGCGATCTCGGAACGACGTGCGGATTCCCCCCAAAGTATGGATATAACCCTATGGGTAGTATCCAACTGTGTCCCAGGCTTATGCAATGTAACTAGCACTCGCTAGGTTAATGGGGGAAAAGTGGCAGAAGGGGTCTCCAGAGGGGTTGTTTTGTCTGACCAAAGTGAGAGGCAGATGGTGGTGGTGGTGATGATGGTGATGATGATAAATTTATATAGCACTTTATTGTAAAGTGCTATTCATAAAATAAAATAGGTCAGCAGTTTACAAAAATACAATAAATACAGTAATCCCAATAGAAAACCACTGAATTAAAAGAATATAACAATAAAAGCTTAAAAAGAAACCCATACAAAAGATATATTGTCCGACACAACATAAACATTGCAGACTGTAATGGAGAAGAGGAGGAGCAAGTCCAGGGTGCTCTTGTCAGTGGGCCCCTACTGGGGCATGGGCCCATGGCAGGTGCCTGGTCATGCCTACCTTTGATGCTCTCCCTGATGAGTAACAAAACTTGCCAAATTCAAAAAAAGAAAAGAAAAAAGCATTACACTATTTTTTAATTAAGGGTGGAATCCTCCAGGTGTATAGAAACAAATTTATGGAGCCCAACCCACTCTGAGACACAACAAACATTTGTCGTCGCACCTCCAGTTCTTCTGTTGCTCCTTTTTAATTAAGGAAGCAAAGAATGACAACACCCAGGAAGGGCTAGACAAAGTCATTTAACGTTCACACAAATTGCCACATTTTCATCAGGACGAAACTCGTTAAACTCATGACTGGAAAGTGCATGTTAACCATCCATCCATTTATATGGCCAGTGATTAAAGCACCCTTTTTACTAATAGAAACGTTACATGGAGTAGAACATTCAATCAAAGACATTTTGTGTACTAGCAGAAAACACACACGCTTAACCCTTTTTGTTGTTCAAATGGCACATTTTAATATGGAACAACCTTCTTACTTGAAAGAAGAGCCCTGTCTTGATGAGGGGAAACCCCAATGATGCAGCAGCCATTGCAGAGCCATCCCGGGGCTTTCCCCTGAAGCTCCGAATGTAAAAAGTCGGGGACTCCAACTTTTTTCTCTTGGAGCGAGGCAATGATGGCATCTGCTGTCTGTTGCCTTGCTCCAGAGCTGCTTCGGAGGCATGTCTGGGCAAATGGCAAACCCTGACTGGTTGCCATCTGCCCAGATAGGGGGGAGGGGGTGGGCCATTGAGCCAAATGGCCGCTTGCCCACCTCCATGCTTCTCCAGCATGGGAAGAAGCTGAAAAAAAAGGTCAAAAACACACACACACACATGGGGACATGAGTTGGCACGGGTGTCCCAGTGCACAGACACTCCTCCTCACATGCAACTCCCCTTCTCTCTCCTTTGTGTGGGGACAACCCCTGCCTCCTCACATCCCTGTGCAAACAGGGGGGTTAGAGGGCTCACAGCGCCAATCAAGATGGTCCCAAGGTTTCTGGGTTCTCAGAGACATTTGGAAGGGCATGAGGGGCCTTTCAGACAGTGGTAAATTAGGATATTGTCTCTGGAGTCCATTTGTGTGATCTGAATGGATTAAGTTATGTTGGATTCAAGAAAAGCAATATTCGCTACAGCTGTTCTGTCTTTGGCTACCAAAGAAAAGTTTTGGAGGAGCAGGAGGATGCAATTCTCACCAGGTAAAACCATTACACATTTGCTTTCACAAAAACTGAACCGATCTGGGTGCTTCCCAGTTTAGTTTTTTCAGCAAAACTGAAGAATACATGCAAAAGCTTCTATACTGTGAGAAAACACACACACACCCCAAAACATGTCTCATCTTGTATCCGTTTCTCCTGCCCAGTCTAGCACAAGTTATTTGTAGAGAGCAGAAAAAGAATCCAAGGCACTGAAGTCTGGATTTGGATTTTGAACATCTAAAAAAAAGAAAAGAATATCAGACATATTCATATTTGGATTTCTATATATTATGGAGATGTTGCATTTAGAAATAATAATCCCATAGATTTGGACAGTCAGTATGAAATTTTAAAAAATCACTATTGATTCTCCTCTTTGTCCATTACATTTCCTGTAAAAACTACTGTTATTTATTATTGTCATGGGTAATTATCACTGTCTGTACTTTCTGCATTTCAGTTTACTTTGTCCACTCTGTTTATGAAACATACACTGCCCAATGATGTGTATGTGCATGTAAGTTACAGGATAACACTTCAGGCATCTGCTGAAGTGGACTGAAGGTCAGAAAAGTATATGCCATAATACATTTCTTAGGTTAGTATTGAGTGATGTCTCACTGCTAGTGCAACAGGAAAAAAGCAGCGATTTGACAGCAAAATTCAGCTGCATGGCAGCAAAAAGGGACAAATTCTCTTTAAAACAACATGATGTATTTATTTAATTAATTAATTGCATTTCTATACCGCCCAATAGTTGAAGCTCTCTGGGCAGTTTACAAACGTTAAACCAATCAAATACAAATCAAAATATAAAGCAAACACAATATGAAAATACAATATGAAAGCATAACCACGGTAAAACCAAGCAGCAATGCAGAGATTCATACAGATTTAAAATACAGATTTAAAACAGTAAAGCTTTAAAAAAAGCACTAAGATGATTGTGAACATTCACCTTTTTTTTGAAGGGAAATCACCCCTTTTTTGCCACTGCACTACCAAAGCGCAGTAGCAAATCACCCCCTTTCCTGTTGAATTAGTTACATTGCACAAACTTTTGTTTATGCTATTGCAACATCGTTGGCGTTAGCACCGGGACTAGCATTGGAGACTAGCATTAGTCTTTAAGTTCCCACAAGACTCTTTTTTATTTTACTTTTTCTGCAACAGACTAACTTGACAGACTGTCCACACCACTAGTACCCAGGACCACTTCAATCCCCCCTGTGCTGATGATGTGTGTGAGGGTTTAGGCCTACTGCTGCTGCTCCTGACTCGCCTTTATTCTTTAGGCCCCACAGTTCCACAGCCCAGCAACCTAGCCCTCAGTTTCCCATTCCGCTGCCACCATTAATTGTTTTCTCCTCAGTCACCCCTCCACAGACCACACCAGTTGTTTTTAATGTAATTGGAATTTATTAACATAAGTATGTGTACATAAGTGTATTGGTTTCCTCACTTCAAATGCATATGGTTACAAGGTTCCTAAGCATAATGGTTTCTGTCAGTTCTTTCTTACAAGGTTCCACTATAGAATACTAAAATCATCCACTTTTCTCTACCCCACTTCTACCCTTCACTTCACAGAATCATCAGCCACTTCAATTCTCTACGTCTCTTCACAGAATCCTAACCCACCCACTCTCTGTCTCATACACTTTTCCCACAGAATCCTACACTTCCGTCTCTTATCATACTCCTTTTCCTGTTGCATTAGTTACATTTCATAAACTTTTTTTCATGCTATTGCAACATCGTTGGCATTAGTACTGGGACACCGTTGGAGACTAGCATTAGTCTTTAAGTTCCCACAAGACTCTTTTTTAATTTTATTTTTCTTGCAACAGACCGACTTGGCTAACCCTCTGGAAATTAAAATTACTTGAAAGCATTTGTCCCCTTCCTCGCTCGCTTCTGTGAGAGCCAGTAAGGATCTTTGTCAGAGCAAGTTTATTGAAGTATCCAGTTTGCTCCCAAATGGTCATTTCATTTATTTCATTTCTATACTGCCCAATGGACAAAGCTCTCTGTGTGGTTTACAAAAATTACCAAAGAAAAACATAATATTAAAAATGTTGACATACAAAATTTAAAAACAGTTTGAAACAATAATACACCGGAACCTGGACAGGATCCACACTACTGCTTTAAAATGGTTTATAACAGTAGTGACAACTGTTGGGGCCCAGAATACACCCCATATACAGTTTTCAAACTGTTTTCAAAGTGTCATATCCTGCTTGGTGTAGATCTGGCCCTGATAAAACATCTGAGCCCAGGTAAATATTTTAGGTTTATTCCTGTGGTCCCAGAAGAAATCTGTCATATCATCCATTGATCACATTTTATTTTATTGATTTAATTACATGTGTATCCTACCCTTCTTCCAAGTTGCTCAGGACACGATACATTGTCCTCTCCCACACATACACACTTCATCCTAACAATGTCCCTGTGGAGTACATAAGAACATAAGAAGAGACATACTGGATCAGACCAAGGATTAGTCCAACATTCAGTTGGACAATGTCACCTGCTGAAATTCCCTTTTCAATACCACTGTTAAGGATACAGAAGCCCTGTCCTCCTTTTCATATGGTCGCCCTACTTAAGGACCACCTGACCCTACCTGTAATCTAAGACCAGTATGGGGGATCCTGCTCATGTGCCCACTACTGACATCAGCCAGGGTTTTCTTTGTGGTGGTCTTGCAATAGTGGAACTCTTAAATTCATTTATATCTTCTGGCATTCAAGAAAGCCATAAAAATTATTATTATTATTATTATTATTATTATTATTATTATTATTGCATTACCTTAATAAATTTTGTGATTTAAGCAGTTTTTCTTATGTATCTATTTAGCTATATCCATTTTATGCTTATATATACATTTGTCGAATGTTCTATTGCTTTTAATTTTGTGTGTGCATTGCTTTGTGAAGGATTGGCCCCGAAAAGGAACTTACATATATTTGGAATGACTGCATCAATGAATATCTATCCAGAGAGCTTCAGCGATGGGACTGTATACAAGTGTAATAAATAAATTTAATGAATGAATGATGCTATAGGAAAACCAGTGGCTACTTGGCAATCACAACAAACATGGTGTCCAAAACTTCAAACATCTAGCTATACTGCTAATGCAATCCCAACTGCTTATGCATCATTTTCTTGGGGAAAAGGTGGGATAGAAATAAATAATAACTGTGTTGAGGTAAGGTTATGTAATATCATCTTCTTAGCCAGGTTACAGATTTTAATCCCATTTACTTCAATCGATTTGTATTTTTTTAGCAACATCCCCATTCACTTTCATCTGTCAAGGTACTCCAGAAAAGCTGATACGTACTATTCTCTTCTCCACTCATTCTTTAATAACACCTTGAATAACACCTGTCCTCCTACTATATTTCCTAACATACCAGTCTGCTGTGGTATGCTCAAGAGAGGCTCTCTCTTTTTTCTCTTTTTTCTTTCTTTTTTGGCAAAATGTGAGTCAAGCAATAAGCAGGAGAGCAGCACAAGAAGTTTAATTTAGCCAAGCAGTAAATCTTGCCTAATGACAGCTCATCTCTGCATCCAAGTAGCAAGGAAACAGGTGATACATTCATAATGCAAAGAGCCAGAGGCATACATCCCTGCATTTAGAAAATGACTTCAGGAGAGATATGTATTTATTTTTTTGCCATAGAATGTCTCTCTCTCTCTCTCTCTCTCTCTCTCTCTCTCTCTCTCTCTCTCCCTCTTTGCTTAAAACATCAGAGCAGAGTAATTGTAGAGTTTGTTTAAACTGACAGATGATTTTTCCCCCTCATGTATTTTGCTGTCATTTGATGGCAGACACAAGTGGGGAGGCAAATGTGCTCTCCAAAGGCTTTTATCAGTGAAAACCAGTCAGGGAAATGTCACCCAAGACCACAATATTTTCATGTGTGCTAGAATTCTAAGGAGAAAACCATCATTATTACTAATGGCATGGCAGGGGAAAAACATAGTTTCATTTACAGGTCTGGACCTTGTGAAGGAGATCTTCCTCCATGTTTGTGGGGAAAGAAAGCATCCAACATCACAGGTAAGTAAAGGTATGTATATTTCATCATGATGCCTGGATTTGCATGACATGGTCCCCCCCCCAAGGCTTGCATATTCAAAATGGCAGCCAACATATGTCTCAGAGCCCCATGGGTTAACTAACCCATGGCGGCTTATCATGACGTGCAGACTGAGTCACTTCTTTAGTCATAGCACTGCGAGGGACTGAACGAGATACAAGTGTTCCAAGTTTAAGTCCATTCCCCACCCCCAAGATATCCCTTAAACACTGCCAACTCCAAGTTTTTGCAGGGATTTGAGCAAGTCACCCTCAGTGGCCCCTCTCTTCCAGTGAGCTTTCCTTCTCACCACCATTGCCAAAAGCTGCTATTGCTTCACCTCCTCCTCAGCTCTGTTACCATTTGCTTGCTTGATGGACAACAAGCCAGTGAGCAAGGAGGCAGTGGCATCTGTCGCTTCTCCTTCTCACCACCACCATTGTCTGGGCCAGAGCGGGAGGCGGATGAATAAGCAGGTTGCAAGAGTGAAGAGGAGGATCCACTTGCCATGACACAGGCTCTTTACAACAGGCCTGTCCACGGACACTCCCTGCTCAAGCTAAGTGCCACCACTTTATGAGCCTGAGGTGAGGGACAAACACCACCTTTCTACAAACTATGTGGAGAAAGGGGTTAAACAGGAATAATTTCAGGAATAAAATAATGTGCTGTGAATTATATGTGCTGATGGTGAATTAATGTCAGAACAGGTGTTATATGTATATAACTGCAGATGATAAATGCCAAGGAGACACGTGGGATTTTTGTGGTAGTAAAACAAACTGAATAAAAATTTATTTCAATGTTCACAAACTTTGTTTCATAATAAAACTTTTCAGACCCTTGTTAAAACCTCTCATCCAGTCCTTTCTCTCTTCTCATACACGCTTTCCTTTCTCTCACACCTTCACTCTTAAACTTTCTTTATTATCAGGATTGTTTAATATACACCAACTGACTATCTGCACACTACACTCAAAAGACAACCCTCTTTACCCTGATCCTCTAATTCTCCCTCCTACCAAAGTACTTTAAAAACACACCACACTATCACCTCAGTCATTCCCTTATATATCCTCCTCCCCCTCCTAAGATATTCAATCTCCACTCACTCAGGTCAACATTCTAAACACAATAGACTTACAAATCTTAGACATACATTAGGGAACTGACTTGTGCGGTGTAACGCCACAGCACTCTGGGGCACTTTTGTCAGTGGGACCTTGGCAGGTGCCCAACCATACCTGCCTGCCCGTAAGACATATATCTTTGTTAAGGTTGGCCTCTGAGACCAGGAATTGGTTAACAGAGGCCAGTTGATATACAACTGAAGAAGATTTATATTGAAACGGAACACACAATCTGGAATGACCGTTTTGATTGTTGATTGATATTATTTTGATTGTTGATTGATGTGGTTGTGTCACTATTATGTTCCTTTGGACTGTATTATGATTCATTATTGATTTGATTGACACTTTGATGGTATATCTATATCTGCAATCTTGACCGTCCATTATTGTCTGTAAATTGGACTATGGTTGGGAGTTGTGATATTCACTGATTAGTGTGTAAATACATATTATTGAATAACAATTGTTGGATACTTCTTGTTAATATAGGAAATTGAACCATATCCCTTAGGTTCTTTTTCTTACCGACTCTACGTGAAGGCTACTCCCCTTTTTTCTTCTGGTTTACATTATGTCATGCTGTGCTTGCAGAAATGCTTGAAATGCTCTTTCTGTGTTCAGGCCTCCATATGAAAGGCACAATCATTCAGTAGCCAGGTCACCATCCCTCTGAGGTTTGGGGAAGGGAGGAAAGGGGCAGAGGGCACATGTTTTGCATGCAGTGGGTCTACACCAAGCCTTATCCCAGGGATCGCCCCGGGTTCATCCCTGTGCATCCACATGGCACACATAGGATCCCAGGAGCAGGGAGGGAAGAGCCCTCCATTTCCCCAGGATGGCTTTTAGCCTGATTTTTCCTATGGTCTCAGGATCATCTTGAGACCGCGGGAGGTGTGGGCAGCCATCATGGTTTCATCCCAGCTTCTTGCGAGTAAACGCGAGGAACCAGGAACTGAGCAGGGAACTCTTCAGGTGCTCCGTGCCCATCAGGGGTGGGGAGCGGGAGCGGGACTTCCTTTTTTTACCTTTTATTTTTCACTGGAGCACTAGTGCACTCCAGCTCTTCTTGTATGCAAAAATAAAAAATGGCCACTGCAACAGCCAGAAAGTTGTGTGGCCCATGTGGCCTGAAGGGGAGGATCTCACAATCAGCATATCGTGAGATCCTCCCCCACCCCTCCCCCTGGTGTAGACATGCCCCTAGACTAGGGAAGTTCAACTCCCCACTCATCCACAAGGGTTGCTGGAATAAGCAACAGCCACTAGTTAAAACCCACTGTATGGAGGGGGAAATAGCTGATTGAAAAGCCCCTAAACATTTAACGCCTTTGGGGTGCTCTTTTTAGTTTCCTTTTTACCTACTTGCTTTTCACTGTAACAAGAAGATTCCTGTTAGTGTTAAGTAATGGTCCTGTTTAAAGCATGCAGTTGATTTCTTTCTCAAGTGTGGTCAGACGAAACTGCCTCAAGCACAGTCAGACAAAACTTGTTCCACAGGTGTGGGGCCACTGCTGAGAAGGCCCTCTCCTATGTGGAGACCCACCTAATTTCTCTCATTGATGGGCAGATGAGAAGGGCCTCTCTTTCGGAAGTGTGGGCAGGCTGATATGGGTGAAGGTGGTCCTTCAAGTAGTTTGGTCCCAAACCATTTAGGGCTTTAAAGGTCAAAGTCAGCACTTTGAATTGGGCTCTGAAACACACAGGTAGCCAGTGCAGCTGGTGCAGTATAGGCGTTATGTGTTCAGATCGCCTTGCCCCCATCAATACTCAGGCAGCTACATTTTGCACCAGCTAAAGTTTCTGAACCATCTTCAAAAGCAGCCCCACATACAGCGCATTACAGTAGACCAGCATGGATGTGACTACTGCGTGGATAACTGAGGCAAGGTCTGTCCTCTCCAGATAGGGCTGCAGCTGGCGTACCAGCCTTAGCTGGTACAAAGCACTCCTGGACACCACAGCCACCTGGGCTTCCCCAGTTAGCTCAGAATCCAGGAGGACTCCCAAACTGCGTGCTTGGACTTTTAGGGGGAGTTCAACCCCATCTAAGACCTCTAACTGAAATAGTTGGGTTCCCCACCCACAATACCTCCATCTTGTCTGGATTAAGGCCTTAGCTAGACCTAAGATTTATCCTCGGGTCATCCTGGGGTCATCCCTGTTCATGTAAGTGACACACAGTGGATCCCGGGAGGAGGCAGGGACGACCCCTGGACGATCCCAGGATAAACCTTAGGTCTAGCTAAGACCTGAGTTTCATCTTGTTCACCCTCATCCATCCCCAATCAGCCTCCAGACACTGGTTCAAGAGTTCCACAGCCTCCCTGGGATGTGCAGCTTGAAACGAGAGGTAGAGCTAAGTATCATCCACATACTGATGACACTTCAGCTCAAACCTCCTGGTGACTAGTTTGCCTTTAAAAAAAAAAAAAGCCATTTTATTGGCATTAAGCTGCCTCTGTTCTATCCCACTTTTCTGTGTACATGTGCTGCCTGCCAGAATCTGAATTCTATTGGGGAGGTTTGGAGGAGAAAGACATTTGAGAAAAGTATGGAAGAAAGAAGTGGGAAGAAGGACGAATTTAGAAAATGCTAAGAGGAAGAGAATGGGTTAGGGGACTTAGGGAGCCTGACAATCAGGAGGGCACTATGAGTTTGGAATAAATATACCTTATTCCTTTCAATTCCCCGCCCCCAATATATACAAAACTATTATTCAAGCCTACAAAATGAAGCCGATACAAGTTACATGTATTCAGCATTATTACAGCCTTGGTAAAGGACATTGCTAAATGAATGGATTTTGTATTGCAGAAATACATTATGGATTTATGTAAATACGCATATAGCTCATACTTAAAATGCTTCTCAATTAAAGTATTTGTATTTAAAGTGCTCGTTATTCAAAGTATGTGTGTTTTGTATTTGAATGGAAATGTGTCTTGATTGAAGTTTTTGCATTATGTATCCGAATTGCTCAGTGATCATCATTTCGCTCAGTTTTACCCCTTCTGTCAAGCACCACATTCCAAAAGCAGTAGTATAAAACACGAGTAAAGGCATTAGCAACTTCCTGCTACAAGTTGGAAGCAGGATGACCATAATACTTCACATGCCATAAGTAAAAGAAGGTCTGAAGCAAGCGAGCTATGCTATAATGAGAGAGTAACAAATCCCTGAGTTACCGTCGAATCTGGCTTCATGTTTGTGGGGAAGGAAGATCCTTTATGCTTGAATTACAGTGCAGGGTGGCCAGGTGTCCTACTTTACAGAGGACAGTCTAGAGCTGTCCTCTATTTTATAGACTGCCCCATCTAAGGCCAGATCTACACCAAGCAGGATATAACACTTTGAAAATGCTTTGAAAACTGTATATGGAGTGTGTTGTGGTCCCCAACAGTTGTCAGGAGTGTTATAAGCCATTTTAAAGCAGTAGTGTAGATCCTAACCAAGTCTGGTTTAAAGTCAAAGATAGGGTGACCAGATGCACTGGGAAACCCGGGAAACCTCCAGAAAATGGAGGTATCTGGGGCAACTGGGACTTGCCCCAAATCACCGGGGGAAAGGCTGGGAGAGACGCATTCCCAAAGTCCAGAACGCGTCTTCCAGCTCCTCCCCCCAGGGCCGATCTAGGCTTCTCCCATGCACTGGCATGATGGCGCCAGAGCACAGGAGAAGGCCTGCATTGCTGGAGGTCAGAGGAGCTGCAGACACGTTCACAGACTTCCAGGAATGCATCTACCAGCCACCAGCGACGCTCTACCCTTCTCTTGTGCGTTGGCGGGACAGTGACAGCACACAGGAGAAGGCCTGCATCGCTGGCGGGGGAGGAGCTGGAAGACGCATTCCCAGACATCTGGGAACGCGGACGCTCTACCCTTCACCTGTGCATTGACACGACGGCGCCAGTGCACGGGAGAAGGACTGCATTGCTGGTGGGGGGAGGAGCTGGAAGACATGTTCCCAGACTACTGGGAACGCATCTCCCAGCCCCTGCCTCCCCCAGTGCAGGAAAAGGGCGAAATCGGCTCAGGGGGGCAGAAAACATGATCCATCCTCCAGCTACCACCCCCAGCACGATCTAGCCCTCTCTTCCTGGGCTGGTGCGATCTCCAGCCGAGGAGGAGGAGGAAGAAGAAAAGGAGGAAGAAGAAAAAAGAAGTAAGCAGGAGGAGGAGGAGGAGTTGTTAAGATTAAGGGGTGGGGTGGGGGATGTGCACGCATGCTGGCAGTGTGTATTCATGTCTGAATGGGGTGTATGGAGTGTTTGACTATGAATGAATGCATGTGCATGTTTGCAGTGGGGGGGGCTGTAGTTTTCTGTGTTTGAGTTGTGGGGGATGATTTGGAGGTGATATTCCTATTAAATAATGCATTTTGACCTATAGACCTTCCTCTCCAATTTGTTTGCTGTAATTGGCATGACATATATTTTGTAACAATGGCTGATAATTGTTCATCCTTCTTTAAAATCTTTTTTAAAAATTACAGTGTAGCCATTATCATCATCATCATCATTATCATCATCATCATCTATGGATATGAGAAAGGTGTTAAATGTTAGGAAAGGTTAGACTGTGGTCATCCAGTGAAGGATTTGCAGTCAGAAAAGATATTTGAGGGAAGGGGAGACTGTATCACACAGAATATAGCGAAAGTGCAGCAAAAGTGCAGCAAAAGCTACAAAAGTAGGAATGACTGCAGTTAATTTCAGATACATTGAATCTCTCACTTGTTCTTTATTCCAGTGATTTTAACATTAAGATGTTATGTAGAACAGGTTTGTCTTAATTGTGTGCTGTGAAATCAAACATGTGACCAAGGCCATGTTTAGGTGGGAACTCCCCCTTGGGCACTGGACATGTTGGTGGGCACGCCTCCTTGAGGCAGCCATGTTGTCCTCCTTTTTGGTTTCTGAAATCTAGTTTAGGGTGACCATATGACCGGATTTGCCTGGATTTGTCCAGGTTTTTGGTGACAAATCCGGGAGGGGGAGGGAAAATCCGGATTTTCCCAATCTTCCCCAGCCAAAGAGCAGCTCTAATGGAAATTAACAAAAATGCTTATAACTCCATCATTTTTAAAGATAAAGACATGAAACTTGGCACAATGGTAGTTCATAGTTAGGGCTTTATTCATACCAAATTTGAAACAGATCAGTTCATTCATTGATTTTTTAAGGATTTTTAAAATATTTGAGGTTTTAAAATTATTATTTTTAAACTGTCATTTTTAAAGATAAAGAGCTGAAAGTTGGCACCATGATAGCTTTTAAGGAACGCTTTAGCCATACCAAATTTGAAACAGATCTGTTCATCCATTGATTTTTAAGATTTTTTTAAAAAAATTGAGGATTTAAAATTATTATTTTTAAAACATGTTATTTTTAAAGATAAAGAGATGAAACTTGGCACCATGTTTGCTCTTAACAAGGACTAGCTATGCCAAGTTTGAAACAGATCTGTTCATCCATTGAGTTATAGGATTTTTTTTAAAGTTTGAGGTTTTAAAATTATTATTTTTAAAAAATGACATTTTTAAAGATAAAGTGCTGAAAGCTGGCACCATGATAGCTTTTAAGGAGAGTTTTAGCCATGCCAAGTTTGAATCAGATTTGTTGATCCGTTTTTTTTTAAGGATTTTTTTAAAAGTTCAAAGTTTTAAAATTATTGTTTTTTTAAAACTGCTGGAGCCATATCAATCAAACTCAGGTTGTCAAACCTCCTCTTTGGGGTGTTGCACATTGAGCAGTTTCAGCCCTTGGCATTAAGGGGATCTCCAGTCTTTAGGTAAGAAGTCCTGGGCAAGCAGGGCACCTTTCCTGTTGCAGATTTGGTGTGCAGTCGGGTACCTGGAGCTCAGCAGGGGCAAGACATCCACAAATCAAAATGTGGGAAAGGAGAGGTCAGTCAAAGCATCCCACAAGGCAAAACAGAATGGGCCAGAGGCCTTTTTCTCAAATTTCCACATCATGGGCGATGAAGGGTCATCCTTAGAGGAAAACTCTCATGACCAACAGTAAGGTGCCAGTCGAGAGAGAGGCTCTCTTCTTTGCAGATGCCCTGTTGCTGCGAATGTTGGAACCTGGCATATCATTGCTTTGCTTCGCTACCACTTCCCTTCCACTTCACTTTGTACACTTGTGAGCTGGGTTCTGACTGCACTGCTGGGATGCAATGCAGAACATTTGAAATGCATACCAGAGAAAAATAGATAGATTTGTGGCTTTGGCTGGCTGGCATATCTCTTAGAGACAGAGTTGGACTGAAGACACAACTCAGAGATGGCTGTAGCTGAGCCCTGAGAGGCTGCTGTACCACACAGAGCCTTTTTAAGAGTGTCTCAGAGTCCAGTTTTGGTGCAGGCAGAGGCGGCTGGTGGTGGAGTTTTTTTAAAAAAAAACAAGAGTCACTGGATGAAACCAAGCTATAAACTGTTGCCCTACCCCCAGCCGCAGGGTACAAGTGCACAGCCTGGCTGGACTGTTGGGAGACTTTGGCAGAGAGAGAGGGGGTTGGCGGATTATTTGAGGCTGGAAAGGTTGGCAGGCTGGCATAAGGCAGAGAGAGGCTGAAGGCAACCCAGATGCACCTGTAGCTTGGCCCTGAGGCTGGTTTGCCACGCAGAGTGTTTTAAGAGTGCATCAAAGTTATGCAGGAGGAGAGGAGGTGGAGGCGGCTGGTGGCAGAGGTTTTTAAAGTATTGGGCAAAAGGCGGGATATAATAATAATAATAATAATAACAACAACAACAACAACAACAACAACAATAATAATAATGTAAGAGTCACCAGACATGACCAAGCAATAACCTGCAATAAGCTATATCCCAAGCCACAAGTGTGTAGCCCAGCTGGACCATTGGGAGACTTTGGGAGAGAGAGAGAGAGAGAGAGATTGTTTGAGGTTTGTCTGCAGTGACTTAGAGTGAGAGACAACAGAGGCTGCGCAGACAACCCAGAGACATCTATTGTAACTTAGCTCCATGGTGCTGGCATGAAATACAGGGCATTAGGAAGAGGGTCTCAGAGTCGCATGTTTGTGCAGGAAGTAGACAGGAGTTCAAAGTCTAGATGTGCGAAGTGGTGCCAACACACAAGCCTTGAGAAGCTAATGTATATAAGTGAGAAGTGTGAATGGGCAAAGTAGTGTTCACTGCCACAACACCCACCCTAATGTTAGAGTAGAGAAACTTGTGACAATTATACGCAAGCTTTTTAAAAAAATTGAAATTAAAAAAAGCCAGCCATCCAGCCAGCCAGTAGCAAACCCAGTTAACAACAATAGCAGCTTGCAATGAGTGAAGATAGAGTCAGAAAAGATATTAGAGGGAAGGGGAGAATGTTACACAGAGAGTATAGCAAAAGCTTCAAAGTACAGCAAAACCTACAAAAGTAGGAGTGAGTGAAGTTAATTTCAGATACATTGAATCTCTCACTTGTTCTTTATTTCAGTGATTTCAAGATAAAGATGTTATGTAGAACAGATTTGTCTTAAATGTGTGCTGTAAAATCAGACATGTGACCAAGACTATGTTCAGGTGGGCACGCCCCCTTGGTGCTGGACACGCCCCCTTGGAGGCGACCATGTTGTCCTCCTTTTTGGTTTCCAAAATATGGTCACCCTACCCTAGTTAAAAGGCCTTGGATTTATTATTATTATTTTAAAAATCCACTTGGCATTGAATAGCAATGAATGCAGTTACTAGGCAAGCCTGCCTGGGGAAAAGAACTCCTTAAGCAGGGTGCCGCAACTAAGATGGCCTGCTCTCCAGCTGTCTTCCACCACACCTCAGATGGTGTTGAGAGATTAACATGTGACATCCCGGCTGTGGCACCCCAGCTGTGGAATGAGCTCCCCAGAGAGGTCCGCCTGGCGCCTACACTGTATGCTTTTCATCGCCAACTGAAGACCTTTTTATTTTCTCAGTATTTTAACACTTAATTTTAACTTGAATTTAAATTTTACAGTTCTAACTCTGTATTTTAATCTTATATCAATTTTGCTGCATGGTTTTATCCTGGTTGTGCTTTTTATACTGTATTTTGTATTTGTGTTTTTAACCTGTTAGTTGTTTTATTATGGTTTTAATTTTTGCGAACCACCCAGACAGCTTCGGCTATTGGATGGTATAAAAATGTAATAAATAAATAAATAAATTCAGGGACCTAGGCTTATACCTACAACTCCCAGCATGCCTTGGATGGGAGGGACGATTTATCAGGCTTTGGCAGACATCATCTGGAAGTGGCTCACCATCCTGGGCCTGAAGGGAGAGCGCCTGGGTTGGCTGCCTCAGTTACTAGGCACCATCAGGAGCAGAAGGGAAAGAGGTTGTAGCTCTGGTCAAAAGGCATGCTGGGAGTTGTAGTTTTTGTTTTCTGTGGGGAAAAGGAAAATCATGATGACAACTTCAAGGTGGCCCTGGCCAGGCTTTGAGGGAGGGAGAGAGAGGGGGGTGGATTGGGTTTGTGGATTTCATTTGGAACCAGTGAAATGATGGAAACTTTCCTCCCCTTAATTCAAGCACTGTTTCTCTCCCAATGGCAATAAGGTAGACCCTGAGATGCAATAGTTACAAATAACAAGGGAAGATCACTGCATGTAAGCCTCCAAGAGGCATCTGTCTTTCTACTGATAGAGTCTTGAGACCAGATCTTGAAGGGCTGATACTAAAAGAACTGTGCTGCACCAGTGGTGCAAAGGGTGCAACATAGCTCAGCCCTTTGGTGAATCCATTCGGTGAGGTCTTGGACAAGGTCACCTTACCCTACATCTGAGCCATGAGGGATTTCTCTCCCTTTTTTCATACAACATTGTACATTGTTGGATATTGACCCACTTTAAATGTCTTTAATGGTTTGGGGGAGGTGGATTGCACAGAATCTTTAGAAGCTTTTACTTTACAACTGTCATGTAACACTTTGTGTTACTTTACACATTGTTGTGTTAGAGTTGTGTAACACTGAGAAAGGGAACAAGGAAGCACAGCACTGGCCTTAGATGGACCCTTGGGTTTTTCTCATATTCTGATATCTTTTAATGTTGAAACACTGAAGCTTGACAAATGATATAATATTAGTCATCTCAGAAGGTGAAGCAGTCTAAGTCATCATTCTAGATATGTTTCTGTTGCTTAGTTCAACAGATTGGGCGCAGCACATTATTATTTATTACATTTATATACCGCCCCATAGCCGAAGCTCTCTGGGCAGTTTACAAAACCACAAGCAGCAATAATATTAGCAATATGTCCCAAAGCAGCCTTCCCCAACCTACTGCCCTCCAGATGTTTTGAACTACAACTCCCAGTATCCCTAACTATTGTCCATGCTGGCTGTGACTGATGGGAGTTGGAGTCCAAAACATCTGGAGAGCACCCGGTTGGGTAAGGCTGCCCTTAAACTTCTCTTCTCCCCCTACCCATTAAGTTTGTCTCCTTTCTAAAATGGACAACTGATTCATTTCTGTTCAACACGAGAGTGACGTGGATTAGCAGCATTCGTAGCTTTAATTAACAAATAATTTCCTTTAAGAGTAAGCTTAGCAGGCACTACTGTAAGAGCTTTAATGCAAAAGAAAAGCTCATCTTCATACACTTCAAAAAGCCACATTGTTAATATTTCATCTCTTTGCAAATTATATACACAGAGCCGTTTTTTACTCTCTTCAAGCATCACTCCCCTCTTTCCTCAAAGGTCAGCTGTTAGTCATGAGCTTCATCCATCAGAAGCTGTTTCACATTAGCAAGTGTTGCACCTCACCAACAGCGATGCAATACAATCCCTTATTTGGCCATGCTCTCGTCTAAATCACTCTTTCCTTCCATGATGTCATCTAAGAGCCAAGAAAGGCAATGGAATAAAAACTGTTTTTAAGTCCAAACCTACTTTCATACAGCCAACGTCAGCCATAGATGAACTACAAACTATATTGAACCTGGGGTTGGGTTGGTTCCACCACAGCAAAGGTGATAGGATGACAATTGGGTAATGAGTGGATATAGGTGCAGATACCCTGTGACCAGCTCTGATTTAGCCCATGTCAGTCAGAGAAACATTCCAATAATCCTCGTGTATCCACTAGGTCCATGGTCTTCAACTGGTCCAGACCTGAGGCCCACCTTGGATTCCCAACCCGCACCACGGGACCCACTTTCACAATTTCACAATTGCCCAACATGGCAGAAACAGCATCATGACTCACTTTTGGGTCACAACCCACAAGTGGAAGACTGCTCCACTAGGAAAACATAGCTGGTGCTGAAGACTCATGACACAATGACTGAGTTGCACATGGTAATTCCCTTTAAACACTATAGTTTGCTCCAACGTTCCTACTTCCATGTTTTCTAGTAGTGTTAATGTGCTAGAATCAGGAGCAGTTCAAGCCCAGATTTAGCACTGGCAATGACTAAATTCACATGTGCTTCTGAAGTGACCTTACCCATACACTAAAGTCTTCATCTGAGAGCCCCCTCCCCTCTGAGTGTCTCCTGTGAGGGAGGTTCAGAAGATGGCAACAAGGAAGAGGGCCTTCTCCCTTGGTGCCCCCTCCAGTTATGAAACACTCTCCAGTGAGGTCCACCTGCCACCAACATTGTCCAGAGCCAGTTTAAGACTTTCCTCTAGTTCCAGGCATATGACAGCATATGATAAGAGTGTCAACAGGTACAGGGATTTTTATTGTTGATTAAAGTTTGTTTTATATTTTTGTATGCAAAAGATTTTATATTTAAAATATATTGTATTTTTAAAAATACAATATATTGTATTTTTAATCTTTGTAAGTAACCCGGAGAGCTTTGGGTATTGGGTGATATGGAAATGTAATAAGTGAATGATAACTTTTCTACACAAAGCTGTTAATCTGTTGCATCCACTTTTGGTTTCATTGCAGAATGGAGAAGATTCGAACTCTACACAAAGAGCTCTTCCTTTCCTGCTTTTCTGCTACATAACCTCTAGATGGCACTGTGCTGTAGCAGAAAAGTGCAATTACACAAGTAGGAAAATATGTTTTCTTTCACTATCAGAAATGATACTCCATTTTCCTTGCTCCAAAACAAACAAACAAAACAAAAAAACAGGATTGTGCTCTATGAAAACAGAAGCAAAATTGGAGAGTTATGACATTAGCTAAAGAACCCATAAACAAATATGAGTAAGGAATGATGAACACACAATGAATGTCTTATATAGAAGAGCTCTGAATTGATTAATAAAGCATTCTTGAGCCTCTCCCTGGGATCACGAAAGTTGGTTCTTCACCACTTTCCCATGGCTCTGAGCGATTCACTTTCCCACTAGCTCATGGTGGCTTTTAGTTTAACACAAAGTTGCAGCTTATAATAAATAATAATAATAATAATAATAATAATAATAATAATAATAATTCCCAACAGCAATGCACTTGACCCTCCCTAGCCCTGGAGCCAGATGCCATGGCCAGTTTGGGATGGAGCCAGGATGTAGTTGAGTAACAACCAGGCTTCTCGCTCTTGGTCACCACCCTCTGACACAAGACACAAATGCCTCTCTTATGTTTGGTATCCTGGATAACATAGGACAGATAATCTGTCAGAAATATTCAGGTTGGAAGCCAAGAGAGACCAACTGGTTCATTTGCCACCTGAATGTTTCTCTTTCACTTCAGTTCTCTGCTTCAGTGCTAATCAGTTCCCCTATATTTAAATGATAAAAAGCAAAACAAACATAAAATATGGATGCATTTCATCCCTTCTGGGAGTAATGGCTATTCTATAGCAAATGGATAGAAGGCAGAGAGATCACTGGGAAAGAAAGGAGAGGGTAGCCCGTCAAAGAAGAAAGCGTTGAGGAAACCATGATGGAAACAACAGATCAGATCAGTTTCAAAGAGGGCAGTTTCACAGATTAAACTAATAACAAGTCCCCAGGCTTCGTATAACAATAGTAGCCTACTTTGTTTTAAGAAGAAGTTAACTTTTATATGATAGGGGGGTTATTAAGAGGTACTTATCCATTTTTCCTTTGTCTGCAGCACCGAACAGGGCAGCAAAAAGGTCAAGCGGAGTTCTGGACAGAGCAATTACAAATGGGGCCTTGCAGAGGAAAAACACTCTGTTGACATGAATAACCCAGAGATTAACCATTCCTTTGCTCAGAAGGAGAGGCGGCTTGAATTAAAAGGTGCTATCATGTCTCCTGACTTCCACACTGAACAGACAGATGCTGCAAGGCGTTCGAGAGGCAGCTGCTTATTTCTTTTGCACAAGGTTGTTTCGAAAAGCTACCGTGGTGATTGGCAGTAAGCAGAATGTAATCGCAGTTGACATTTCAGGTCAATAGGAATGCAGGTCTGGAGCCAGGCATTTTGGAAGCCATCCAGATTGTCGTTTCAGTTCTAACGAAGACGGCGCTTTGACATATTCTGCGCAATAAAACATCAAGAGTGGATTTTCTCCACTGTGCTTTGAACAGAACTTAACTGTTCTGCCTTTAAAGTTCATGTGTTATTGTTTCGCTGAATCGAGCTAATAGCTTCCCTCCCACTCTGCTTCAAAAAATAGAAATGTACTGCATTCAGATTTTTCTATACTTGATTTGAATATGCAGCCTTTACAATGATCAATCCCACCTGCCCTTTGGATTACATAGGTTAATGGGGGGAGGGTGTGCTGGAGGTGCTGGTCCTGACATGTGACAGTGGGTTAGGCTGGGTGGCGGTGTGGTTTCTTTCAGTTCTATGATTATAAACATGGATGTGTCGACAAAGAAGTAGCTGCTCAGTGACATATTTCTCCAAATGTAATGACACAGAAAATTGTCTAGTTTTGAATACAAAAGCAAAACATTACAACCATGAGATTTGTCAAATCAAGTAGAAGCGCAATAGGAATTCAGGTCTGGAGCCAAGCATTTTGAAAGCCATCAATGTTCAAGTTAGTGTAGTAGAATCGTATTTGGGAGAACTGTACTACCTTGCTTTATTATTATTATTATTATTATTATTATTATTATTATTATTATTCATTTTACTCTGTAATTTGATGGATTGGTTCCATAACATTTGCAGCCCTCAAGCAATCTGAGTCTGGGTCAATGTAGCAGATATACCCATTTCCCCTTTACCGCTTCAAAAGAAATGTATACCTTTCATTTATATTTATTATCTGATATGATATAAAGATTGCAGATCAATTGCCTTTTTTGCCGGCAAAGCAGTCAGAATAATAATAATAATAATAATAATAATAATAATAATAATAATAATAATTTAAAAAACTTTGCTATGGCCTTATTCTTCGCTATATTTTTGCAGCATTTCAGAGGTTTTATAGATGTTTATATTTTAACTAATAGTGACATACTCCTAAAGAAGGCTGGTTGATATGCATATTATTGGTAAGTCAAAGGTGAAATCACAAAATTGTAGGACCTCAGATATAAGATTGTAAACTATTTAATGAAATAATTAATGGGGAAATAAGATTGCCCAAAAAATGTGGTTTAGACCCATTCTGGGCATCCAAATGTCCTCAAATGAGCACATCCATTTGCCAAACAATTTTTGCAATGCTTCAGTGGTGCAGGCAGGAGAGGAGAGATCAGAAAGTTCACAGGGAGAAAAAAGGAATTAAGGGAGCTTTTACATTGAACATCTGGTTGAGCTTTTATATTGTATTTTATATTATGGTTTTATACTGTTGTTTTATACTTTGAATGTTTTTAGACATTCAAAGAGAGCTCCGGCTATTGGGCGGTATAGAAATGTAATAAATAAATGTAATAAATAAATAAATAAATTATAAATAAATAATAAAAATTGCTCCACTTTCATTCTTTCATTTCATTTATTATATTTCTATACCACCCCATAGCTCTCTGGGTGGTTCACAAAAATTAAAAACCATTAAAATATATTATACAAAGTATAAAACCATTTACATTAAAAACATATAAACAGGTAGCACATACATAGAGAGAACATATATCTAAAAATTATTTTTAAACAATCAACCAAAGACAATCCTGGACTTGATTAAAAACTCATTGTATGCTATCAAATGCCTAAGAGAAAAGTGCATTTTTAGCCTGACACCAAAAAGAAAACAATGTCAGCGCCCTGTGGGCCTTGTTGGGGAGTTCATTCCATAATTGGGGATCCACCACCAAGAAGGCTCTATCCTTTCTTGCCACCCTTCATGCCTTCCTCGGAGGAGGGACCTGGAGGAGAGTGTTAGATGCTGAATGTAGTATACGGGTCTGTTCTTGTAAACGAAAGAATTGACAGTGGTGGTTCCTACTGATTTATGATGTATTTTGTAGCGGGTTTAGTACTAACATCAATACTTAATGAGTGAACTTCCTATAAACTGGTTCACCAATGGCTCAGGGGGCATTAGGGTAAGGAGCAGGCATGGTTCTTCCCAAGGACTCCTAGATTTTTCCACAGGAAGAAGTGCCATCATGAGACAAGCTGATACATGAATGCTTTCTGCTTAATAGAGGACCACACAGGGTCAGCATTAGCATTCAGCACCCTGCCTAGGCCCACCAGCATTGACACCTCTTTTGGCTTTCTCACTCCCCTGGCACCAGCCTAATCTGAAGCCCATTTTTTAAAAATCCCACAATTCCCTGATGTGCCCAGCATAGCAACTGCCCTGTAGAATCCTGGACAATTAAAATGGCGGACCATTCCCAGGCCTAGCCACTGCTACCAGGTAAGCCTGTGGCTGGGAGGGCAATGAACAATTGGGACCCAACTGGAGGGCATCTTGCTGGGTACCTCCTCAGATGTGGGTCCAGTCCTGAAGCTCCATACATATTCTCAAGTTTAAAACAAAGACCCATTTAGGAGAACTATGTGAGAAATTATGTGCAAAAGCTATTGAGTCTGCATGCATATTTTTAGGTTTATTTTTATATTTAAAAAAATGGAAATCATACACTGGAAAGAGCTGAATGGTTATAAATAATCACAGTAATCACTTCAGAATGGTGAAGGACGCTTTTCTCTCTCTCTCTTTCGCTTAATGAATATCCTGTCAATTCAGTAGGATAAACACAATTGTTCCAGCTGCTATGCGGAGATGAATTGCCCTGTCATTTACAATTAAGGATGCTAATATGATCATTAATATATTACCAAGGGCTCCTAAGCATCTTCTCAGATTGCCATGATGCACGTGGGGTTCATGGCTGATTTTAACATACAGGATAGTGATATCAGGTTCTTGACCTGTGGCACAGCAATAAGTCTAAGATTACTGATTCGTGTAATCTGATTGCACTACCTGACTAATGTTCAGAAGGGCATCAAAATCATAATCCAGAATATCCCATCCAGCAAGATAAATACAGAGTCGTTCAAGAGCAAGAACAAAATACCATTGAGCATGAAAGCTGTAGGCAAAAACAACAAATTCAGCCAAAGTTATTTGCAGCTAAGGGCAAATTATCATGACTAACGCATTTTGTCTGTAAATCCTCAGCAATAGTCCTTCCTTTGTCTCTTGAATAAGGAGCACTTTGTCTTCAGGGAAAGCACTCTTTCCGATCACACATATAACCTGAAATGAGAACCTGCTGCAGGGTTGATCAGTGTTATTACCCTCATACTACAAATGCAGTAGTTAGGGCAATAATGGTTTGCCTAAGGCCCCCTTGTGGATTCATGGCTATGGTGACATTTGAACCAGGTTCTTCTTCACTCACACTCTTAGCCACCATATTAGCAATAGCTGTCCCCATGCAGGAACTCACTATTGGTCTATTTATTTATTTCAAAACATCTGAGTCACTTTTCCAGAAAACCTCTCCAAAGCCACATAAGAGAGCCAAAATCATGTGTGTCAATAAAAAGGAAAATAAAACAGTTATCGCTGAAAGGTGAATCACATCTACATCAGTAAAGGACTAGTATACCAATAGCCAATAAAACAGTAGACCAAAATCATTGTAAAACCTCAAGGCCTTAATTTGGTGCCTAAATGACAATAGTGAAGACATTATTTGTTTGGGGAGAATGTTCCAAAGATGGGAAGTCACCACTAAAAAGGCCCTCTCCCTGGTAACCAGCTGGGTAGCTTTGGGGGGCACCCCAAGAAGGGCCTCTGAAAATGATCCTAAAGGGCAGGTGAGTTCATATGAGAGTCAATGATCCTATTGGTACCATGGTTCCAAGCCTTTTGGCATTTTAAAATTTAAAACCAGCACATTGAGTTAACTGAGCCAAGGGTGTATGCCTCCAAATGTGACTAGGGCCCTTTCTACACCATACGGGTGTAGAGGGAGGGAGAGGGGGCAATCCCGGACTTACCTTCTTCTGGGATCATCCCACATGTCTAAATGGAAGTGCGATGTCCCGGATGGAAAGAGGGACATCATGCGTGTCACAATTGCCTCTTTTTTAAAAAAAGGAGCTCCAGCAAAAGGTAAATGGGAAAAGAAAAGAAACCCCCCAACCCTGCTCCCCACCACCTCCGATTCTTCCCAGCCCACAGATCCCCACTACTCGCAGGGAGGAGGGAAGAAGCCACGTCCCGCAGTCTCGGGACAATCCCAAGACCACGGGAAGAATCGGGTTTTCCCTGGGATTACTTATCCCTGGGATAACCCGCACTTGTCCCCCCTTACCCCCAGGAGTCCCTGTGTGTCATTTGGACCCACATGGCCTCAGCCGTGTCCAGCCTGGGTTTTTGGGCTGTTGTAGAAATGGCCTAGGACTCAAGTTTCAGGGGAGGTAAAACTAGCTTGAGGCTAAACCAGGAGTTTAGTATGGAATTCAGCAGCGGATAGTGTCAGACAATGGCCAAAATATGTTAGATATTACTTTAAGTCCATATCTAATAGCAATGTCTTCTTCTTCTTCTTCTTCTTCTTCTTCTTCTTCTTCTTCTTCTTCTTCTTCTTCTTCTCCTTCTTCTTCCATTTTTAATCTAGAGTAGGCACAGGGAGGTAGATGATCCATATTGGGATCCTAGCATAGGGGTAGGGAGTTTAAGATCCAGATCAAGGGCCCTGCACCTACTCTAGAGTCAGAGCCAGCATCAAAGTTTGGTATGGCCAGGCACCCGCCCGGTGTCACACCCCAGCAGGAGCCCCCTGACCAAAGCCCCCTGGAGTTGTTCCTCCTCTTCAGCAGTGCAACTTCAACTGCTCTTGCTCTAGCCAAGCAATGGTGGTGATGCAAAGGAGGAGCAGTAGCCACTATTTCCTTACGTGCTCACTAACTCTGAGTCTGTCTGCCAAGCAATTGGCAACAATGATGATAGACAAAATGAGGAGCAACAGCAGCTGGTGACAATGCCAATGTGATGGGAGACTCACTGAGGGAGGGGGGCCATTGAGGCAGCAAAAATGAAAAGAAAAAATGGTGTAGCTGGTTTAAAGTAATGCCTGTTTTGGCCCTTGGACTGGTGAGACCTAGCTTCAAGTTTCACTATTCAACAGATAACATTGGACAGTCAGAATTAATCAGTCTAACATATCTCAACAAAGGAGAGGGAGAAAAGAAACATGTACAGCATCCTAAAGTAATTGGAGGAAGGATGTCATAAAAATATAATCCACACACCAACAGAATAGTACTAGCTATAGCTGAGCTATTGATTCATGTTGTTGCCTTCAGATCACAAAAAAAATCATTGCATTTTCCTACATTATAGGAAGCTACAGATTGTGTGCCTCTTGTTTTAAGTCTTATTTGTGTCTTGTGCAGAATACTGATATTGACATAGATAGCTGTGTGCTCCCTTGAACTCCATTTTCTCCTCTATTTAATTCCACAAGCCAGTTGGGAGTTGTTATATTTTCAAGAGTTTAGCTTACAAAAGAGCTAAAAATAAACCAACTTCCATGAAAGGTTTGCACTCAGTCTCATATTTCAGAGAGAAGGATACATCTGGTTGTGGCTTTAAGCTGCCAGGAGATTCAGAGCGAACATAAAGGAGTCGTATTAGATTGGGTTGGGAAAAGACGAGAAGATAAATGGAATTCAGCTCAAGCTAACAAAGCTTCTACTGGAAGTTTTAGTTTCGTCTTTCAAGGCAGTGGAGGAGAGGAAAGATGTATTTAGATTCAAGAACCCATTCCGCAAACACAACCATTCTAGTTTAACACCATTGCTGTTTCGGAGTACATAGGTAACTTTTCTGCAAGTTTGAAAATACAATCCCTAAATGTGTTTAAGAGTGCAGCCAATTAGCAAGTCCTGCTGGTTTTAACTGGATTTACATACATGTATATTTTGGGTAGTTATATTGAGTTTAAATATATCACACTACAATGGCCTGCTTGTTGCAGAGGCTCACAATGGCGGTAATTTTGTTCCTACATTTGTTGTGTGAGGGGAATATTGTGTTCAAAAATATCGATATTTATAGATTTACAAGTCATCTGTTGTAATGTCACAGAGGGCAGGATTGTAGTCTTTGTAGTTATTTGCCTCTTGACAGATTAAATTAGGTTGCTGAATAAGTGAGTATGGAATACAATGGTAAACCTGTTACAAAAGCATGTTAATCACTGAGCAACTGATACTTGACGTCCACTGGTGAAAGGCATTTTTTTACAGTGTTTCATTAAAACTAAAAAGAGGATTAAGAGGCCTGTTTCTTGATTAATGCCTTCTGCGACTGCGAGATGTGAGTTCTAGATACGGTTACAACAGAGTGGAACAAAATTAAATTTCTGCCAGTGGATCATTCTCGACACACACTTGAATAAGCAGTAACGTAATTAGTTTCTTCGTCATAGATTAAGCAAGGCATAAAGGTGCTTCTTTAAGACGTAGCCATGGCGAGGGTTGTCAGAGAAATCTGAGGCGGATTCAGATGAGCTTGGATTGGTGTAAATCTGGGGGGGAATCCGCACGTCTTTCCGAGATCACTTCTAAGCGACCCTAGAGCGGCGAGAAAGCGAGCGTGTAACTTGCCTTTTGAAGAGCCGACGAAGAGATGTCCTTCCCGCCGCCGCCACCCGCAGACCTCCTCGCTGAGCGGCGAGGAGAGCTCGGCTGAAAAAGGCTGGGTTGAGAGCGGAAGAAGCTCTCCACCCCACCTTCTTCCCCCGAGCGCTCCGTCCCAGCCGGTGAGGAGGGAGTTGGGTGGCGGCAGCGGCAGTGGCGGCGGCGGCGCGAAGGAAGTCTCTTCGTCGGCTCTTCAAAAGGCAAGTTACACGCTCGCTTTCACGCCGCTCTGGGGTCACTTAGAAGCGATCTCAGAACGACGTGCGGATTCCCCCCTGACCTATGGATTCTGCAGTGGACCGCCTTTTTCTGAGTCGCACAGATTCCACAGATTTGCAAACCTGTTTTTACTTTGGGGGGGGGATTTGCCCCATTTTGTTCATTTACCAGTGCACATTTGCACACGTGCATATTAGCGTAAGTGCACACTAACTAATGCATATTTGCACTAATGCACATTTGCAAAAAAATAAAAAAATAAAAAAAACCTGAAATTAACTAGTGCTGGGCCAAATCCTGTCCTGTATTTTCGGGAACGTTTTCACTTCCTGCAAAAGAGGCATTATTTTTTCTTCCTCTTTCACAGGGAGGGGGAGAACTTCTGAGAATTTTCTCCTTGGGGAGAGGGACAGGGTTTCTACATACCTTTTTAAAATGTAGCCAGTTGTTGAGGGGTCTTCTTTCAATATATATTTTTTAAACCACCCCTGACACTTTGAGGAGCCCAGCAGTTCTTCCTGAATGCATACTGGAGACCATTTGACCTCACACTTTCCAATAAGCATTCAAGAAGAACTCCTGAGTTGCTGAAAATGCTGGGTGTATTTTTTTTTAAATAAACAAAATAGAAAGAAGTCCCATCAACAATTTCCTACATTTAAAAAAGTATGAAGAAACCCTGTCCCCCCTCCCCAAGGAGAAAATTCTCCAAAATTCTCACCTCTCCCAGCCTCTTTCCACAGAGTTTTTTTTTTCCTCCACCTGCCCCCCACAAAAGACCAAAAATGGAATATTCACAATTTTTGGCACAGCACTAAAATTAACATACAAAACCTCCAATCCTGTCAATGAGTGGAAGAGAGAATGAAAAATGCCTGACAAGCCACAAAACACAGATGGAACAAATTTACCAAAATCCTCATATCCCTATGTACAGCAGCATGTATTGTATCTAACATTCATTCTAATTAGGGACTTAATGAACACGACTTAAGTAAGACTAACAGTGGATGCAATTCCATTTTACTGTCTGAAGTAGAGCACTGTCAAGGTAGGGCCCAGGCTCCCTGGTTTGGTTTCAGATTCTGAGTCAGGTTTGGAGGCAGAACTAGAAGAAACTCAGTCAAAACAGAGAGTGGGGGAGGAAATTCCCCAAGACTCTCCAGGAGTAAGGATGAATCTTCCCAGGAACTTATCAAACAGGAGGCCCAGGTTCAGTTACTATCTTCCCCCTCCCCACACTTGGAAACTCAGTCTTATTTGGAGGGGGAGGGAGCACTGGAATTGACAGCTCCAAAAGTCCACCAGATTGGATGCATGTCAAAAGATGGGTCAAGAGGACCTCCCTGAAGGAGGAGTCCAGTAAAGGCCTGTTGGGTGTGGCGGGAAACCATCTATTTAGCTGATAGGCAACTGCCTTGCTTTGTTTGACTAATTAAGGTTAGAGGACAGCTCCTAGCCTTCACAGACATTACAAGTGTGGTGTGCTTTTTACGGAAGACTTTATAGATTGCACAGCGAGTCTCTGTTACCTCAAATTTTGGTAGGAGGGCTTGACAAGCGCAAATGTTATACACACATGCACATTGCTGGGGCCACCTTAAAAAGTCTTGCTGCACCATTCAGATACCAGTTCCTTCCTTCATATATTCTCTCTTCTCATGTCAAACAAAGAAGTTGCTTCAAACTGCTGCATGGCATGGCTGTTTGTATCGCAGCCTTTTCCCAAGGAGTTCAAGGGAGAGTACCTCCACATTTATCTTCACTGCATCTCTGTGAGGTAAGTTAAGCAAGATCCTATCTCTCAGCTTAAGGCTACAAATGTGAATCCAGCTCTATCACTTTCCAAGGATAGAATCTCTCTAAGATTACTTGGGATATAGCCTGAGTTTGGGGACACATTGATAATTGTTTATGCTCTTTTAGAAGATTTTGTGAAGCCCACTGATAGCATCTTTATAACCATAGATGCATGAGAATTTTGTTTCTGTGCACATGCAAACATGTCCTGTTAGCAATCCCGAATGCAAACACGAGCACAGCTTCTTCTTTTTTTGAGAAGTGTTAGCACATGCAAATAATTTGTGATTGCAATCGAGAAATGTGTATTTTTTAATGAGCACTTTAAAATGTGCATTTAAAAATGTGCATTTTCACATTTTAGTCAATGGGGGAATGCTCACTTTTGAAAAATATGCACAGAAATTCTCACTTTCTCCATACAAAATGCAGGCTTTTCCCATTTGAAAAGCCACAAAACAGGTCAAAAATGAAATGGGAGTGTGGCAAATGAACTTCAATGTGATTCTGGAGAATTTAGAGCTCCATCACACCTACTTTTTTTTCCTGGTACGCATCTGCGATTTCCATCTCCAATTCATTACCACATTAAGCACTGGTCATTTTCAAATGTGTGCACTGTTATGCTATTTCAGCTTGTTTACCATTTATTATTATTATTATTATTATTATTATTAATTTATTTATTTATTTATATAGCACCATCTATGTACATGGTGCTGTACAGAGTAAAACAGTAAATAGCAAGACCCTGCCGCATAGGCTTACATTCTGTTAAAATCATAGTAAAACAATAAGGAGGGGAAGAGAATGCAAACAGGCACTGGGTAGGGTAAAACTAACAGTATAAAGTCCAAACAGCATCAGGTTTTAAAAGCTTTAGGAAAAAGAAAAGTTTTTAGCTGAGCTTTAAAAGCTGCGATTGAACTTGTGGATCTCAGATGTTCTGGAAGAGCGTTCCAGGCGTAAGGGGCAGCAGAAGAAAATGGACGAAGCCGAGCAAGGGAAGTAGAGACCCTTGGGCAGGCAAGAAACATGGCGTCAGAGGAGTGAAGAGCACGAGCGGGGCAATAGTGTGAGATGAGAGAGGAGAGATAGGAAGGAGCTAGACCGTGAAAAGCTTTGAAGGTCAACAGGAGAATTTGTGCCACCTCATGCTTCCTGGAATCGCCGCCCCACCCCGCCCTTTCTTCTTCCCGCTCCAGTTCATTGGTTCTTGTGGTTGATGGACATTCTGATACACGTGGGTGCCTCCCCCACCCCGTTCTACTTTTGTTGTCTAAAGTTTAGCAATTTAGCATTTCATCAGCTGGGCACCTCGTACAGTGGTCAAAATAAAGAGGAAAGTTAAAATGGGTGGATGATAGAGCAATGAGAGTAGGGTTGGAGCAGCGAAAGTCCATTCGACCATCTCGGCGCACTGGAGGAGAATCGCCCTGCCCTCCTTTTTCATCAGCAAAACTGCCCATCAATGCACACGCCCCCAAGAAGGGACATTCTGTGACATAGTGTATGGACAGCAATACAATGGGACAGAAGGGCGGTTTTATCCCATGTGGAGAGAAAAATACCGCATTTCCCCCACCCCAGAAAAACACAGAAAATGGAAGGGAAGAGGTGAGATGCACTCATATAGATTACAGAATGTTTTCAAAATTATTAGAATTAGTGTAACAACAGATATGTTGCAAAGCAGGCACTCTGCAGATGCATCACTTAAGCCACAATCATATACATACTTACCTGGGAGTAGGTCCCATTGAACTCAATATACCTTACTTCTGCGTAGTCATACATAGTGTGTGTGAGAGAGGGGGGGGGAGGGAGGGAGAGAGAGAGAGATTCATAAATGACCTCTTTGGCCAGTGCTCAATCACATATTATTTCGTGCTGTTCCACCAACTCTGCATTGCGGTGACCTAATGGTGGAATAAAGAAAGGAGACAAATTGCAAAAGAAAGGGAAGTCAAGCAAGGCTGAACACTGTCAAAAAAAGAAATAGTATGAAAAATAGTCTGTTTACTGCAGCTATTTATTTCGTCTCCCCATCCCTCTGATTCTTCCTCAGTCCCCAACCAGAAAATAAAATGAGGCTGCAAAAGACTTTTCAAACAGGAAAAGAAAAAAAGCACAATAAATGGGTACAAAGACCATCTATACGAATATATGGTTGTGTTTAAAGGAGATGGAAGAGAACTCCATCATCAACACATTGAATGTTTCAGAACCCCCACCTTTTGATGCAGTTATGACTTTCACTATACTGATGCAGAGGAACAGTACCTACTCCAGTTTTTAAGGTCCCTTGGGCAAGACACCCTCAATGGATCCCCCTACCTTCTCACTGCCATTGTCACCTGCTGCTATTGCTCCTCATCTTCTTTCTCATCGTTGGTACCACTTGCTTGCTTGACAGGCCAGAGAGCTTGTGTCAGGATCAGGCCTATTCTCCTTAGTGTGAGGGACTGAGTTTTGGAGACTCAATCAGACTTGAGGCTGAAGAAGCAGAAGCAGATGTACACCAGGAAGTGGGGGAGGAAATTCTCCAAGACTCTTCAGGAGTCCAGGCAGAATTTTCCCAGGAGCTTATCGGACAGAATCCCCAGGCACAGAGATCACCCTCTCCCCACCCCCAGTATACTCAGTCTTTGTTGAAGGGGGAGGGATCATCAGAGTTGACAGACCCCAGAGTCTACCACAGGGTCAAGCGGGCGGAGTTGAGAGGAGGTGGTCCGCAAGTCTGGCCACTAGACAGAGGCTTCACCTTGAAAATGCACCCTGGGGGAGATATTCAGTAAAAGGCTGTTGAGAATTGTGGGGTAAACTGGCCATTGCCTTGATAGGCAGCTCTCTCCCTTTATTAGGCTGGCTTGCTTATTTATTTATTTAATTAATTTATTACACTTATATACCACCCCCATAGCCAGAGCTCTCTGGGCGGTTTACAGAAATTAAACTTAGAGGATATGTCCTAGCTTTCACACTCTCTTAATGTGCGAAGAGGCTGAATGAATTTACTGAATAAAGCTTTGTGGATTGCATGATAGCCTCTTTATTGTCTCACATTTCGATGGGAAGGCTTGGAACCATGACAGCCAATGAGCAAGTAGGCAATACCACTGACTGCTCCTCCTTCTCACCACCACTGTTGTCAGAGTAAGAGGCAGGTGAGCAAGCAGGTTGCAGTGGTAAAGGGGAGAAGCAAGTCCAGCGGACTCTTGAAAGGTACCCAACCTTGCCTACTCTTGATGCCAGCCCTGTAGAGGAGTTAAAGGTGGATGTCTCCATTAGATATTACAGATACTCACAATTTTTCATATCTTGTTACCAGGTTCACATCCAGTATACTAATAGTGAGTGAGCCCATTCTCCTCGTTCTGATCCTTATGTAGCCAAAACTGCACAGAGGCAGATCTGAGCAGGGCTTGGGGGAATCCCAGCAGAAATATAAAAAAGGAAATGTTAGAAATAAAAACACATGGGGGGAACCCCGAAATCGCTCAATGAGGACTGGCTATATTCAGTGGCTACAGACACTGAGCGTCCGTTGGAGGAGGGCAACAGAAAACTGGGAGGGGTGGGAGAAAGGACTGAGATATCCTGGGCGGGGTCATGGCTGGCTGAAACCTATAACAACATTCAACACGATTGCAACATGTTTATTTTTACTTTTTTGCAGTTACCATTTGTAATATTAATGGTTTTTATTTAAGGAAAACAAGGCCACATAGTTATCAAAGATATCAAGGTTATGCAACTTGTTGATTTGGATCTAAACTTTGCAAGAGGAACAGAGGAGCGTTTAAGCAGGTAACGTTTTAATTAAGGCTGTGCACCAGCTCCCCGAACCGCTTCATGGCCCGATCTGGAACTTTTGGATCAGACCCGAACTGCTTCGCGCTGATCCGACCCTCCCCCGACCCGCTCCAGGTTGGATCCCAGAGCAAGATCCGAAGGGTCGCATGGTGATTCGCCCGCCATTTCCCTCCCCTTCCCCACTTACTTGCCTCCACAGCGGACAGCAGGTAAGTGGGGAAGGGGAGACAAAATGGGGGGCAAATAGTCCCCCTTCCCCTTACCTGGCTCCACCATCCGCTGCTGCATGGACCGCGGCGGGCAGCAGAGCCAGGTAAGGTCCCCCTCCCCCCCACTACTTATCTGCCTCCATCTCAGTCCAGTGCTGGCTTCAACTGAGGGCCAGACTTCAAACCAGAAGAGTAGGCCGCGGCCGCGGCCTGCTGTTCCGGTTTGAGGCCTGGGCCTCAGTTGAAGCTGGTGCTGGACCGAGATGGAGGCAGGTAAGCTCCCCTCCCCCTGCCTCCTTACCTGGCTCCGCCGCCATCACCACACAGACTTCGGTGGTGGCGGCGGAACCAGGTAAGGCCCCCCTCCCCACCACCACCACTTACCTGCCTCTGTCACAGTCCAGTGGCGGCTTCAACTGAGGCTGAGGCCTCAAAGCAGAAGCTCTTCCAGTTTGAGGCCTGGGCCTCAGTTGAAGCCACCGCCAGACCGCAACGGAGGCAGTTAAGCCCCCCTTCCCCCTGCCCCCCTACCTGGCTCTGCCACTGTCACCGCACAGACTGCGGTGGTGCCAGGTAAGCCCCCCTCCCCCACACTTACCTTTTTTTCAGAGCTCTGGATCGAGGCGAAGGATCCGCTTCGTCTCGATCCGCTTCATCTCAATCCACAGCTCCCCCGACTCGATCCATCTCCGCCTCTGGCAGAGGTGAAACAGGCCGCTCTGCTATCGCTTCTGTGAAGCGAAGCGAAGCACATCCCTAGTTTTAATCATTCCGCATTTTTGCCCAAAACTGAAACCCAAGCAGCAAACAGCTGTGAAATGCAGGCACCCATTTCCCATCTTTCTTTCAGCAGGCTCGTCATCTCACTCCTGTCATGTGCAATTCTTGGCCCACTCTGGTCCCACACGCACTGCCTTAGTAGCATGGACAGGAAAGGACAGGGCAAGGCCAGAGGGAGAAGGAATTGCTGTTTGCGCATCTGTGCCCCATCAAAATGTCATCTGAACGAACCCGTCTCCTGTTATCTGCTCTTTATTTTCCCCTCGTCGTCGGAAGGGAGCTTATTGAAAGAGACAAATAGAAAGAAGCACCGTGAAAGGGAGATGGAAATAGAATCACGCCTCAGCCCTATGTGTATTTGGAAAATTATACAATTTGAAAAATGAAGAACAAACGTGGTCCATTTTCTTACTTGCTCAAGTGCCACAAATCAGACCTGGAGATAAGTAAAAATCTTATTTCTGGACTAGAAAAGAGATGGCCAAGCCAAACTTCTGGCCACCAGCTACTCTAGCAGCCACTATCCCAGGGATAATCCCAGTAGGACATAGTCATGATACTCTGTGCTGGTTTCCAGGTTGTTGGGGGTGGGGTGGCATTGGGCAAGGTGCTCTCAATGGGACCCCTTCCCTTAGTGGGCCTCCTCTGCCTCCTCCCTACTGCTGCTACCATGGCCCATTTGCTTCTAGGCCCAATCTGCACCATCTCCCAGAAGGAGAGAACAAGAGATCCAGAGGCTGCTGCTGCTTCTCTTCACTTCTTTACTTGTAGAGGGCAGAAGAAGAGTACAAGAAAGAGGAGGAAGAGCCAGGCCAGAGGACTCTGAGGATCAGCAGTGGGCTCCTTGCTGGTCTTATGGTGGCCACTTATGCATCACCCCAAAAAGAGGACAAAAGAGAACACCCATTTGGATATATTAATTTATATTATAAGTGCAAATTTAAATTATTACTATAATTTAAATAGAAATACAATGTATCGCACCATCATGGGAAAGACTGACTAGTGACCTGTGTGCCTGCTCAGGTGCCCTGCTTAGCCCGGTCCAGATGTGATGTGTTGATGGGGAACTTCAAGAGCATTGATGCTCTTCCTCCTCATGCTTCTTTAACATTAAGCCAGACCTAGGCTGGGCAGCCCATCAAACAGAGGACACCTTCAAACAGAGGTCTGTCCTCTGACAGCTCTTCAATTAATGGACTGACCTCTGTAAAGTAGAACCCCTGGTCAACTTAACTGGTCTTGACAGTTGCCCAATGACACCAACCTCTGATGCCGGCACTGATGGCCCAATGCACTGACAGCAACAAGAGTTGATGTAAAAAGAAGCACTATCATAAGAATTCCCGCTGTACACCTGATAACTCTGCTACTACCCAACAATCACAGTATCATGCTCTGATGATGCCCCCACGTTACTCATGTATTAAAAGGCACCAATCAACGCACAGTGGTAGCTGAAATGCCAAAATGACATTTCTATCCAGTCCATACCCCTTGTAATTATGTAAGAAGAGCCCTGCTGGATCAGGCCAAGGGTCCATCAGTCTGTTTCCAGCAGGAACCAGCCAGATGCTTCCAGTAAACATACAAGTGGGACATGAAATCAACCACCCTCCTCTGCACTCTCTCCCTCTGCACTATTTAAAATTTCAATATACTGCCTTTCACAGTATTCTGGTTTTAGAGTACTAAATCAGCAGTTGACACTTAAAACACTGAAACTAAGCTATATCCTGCACTAATTGGAGCTTCTGAGTCATCTTCCAGGACAGCCCCACATATAATGTATTGCAGTAATCCAAGGTTATCAGAACTTCTTTTACCATGGCCAGAATTATCGCAGTCCAAAAATGGTCACAACTGGCAAACCAGACAAATCTGGAAACAGGCAATCTATACCACTGAGGCCACCTGAGTCTCTGATCACAAGACTGGATCTAGGAGCACCCACAAGCTGTTAACTTGCTGCCTCAGACAGAGTGTAACTCTGTCCGGAATGAGTGGAAGACCCAGTCCTCAGACATGGTAACTATATTCCTATAGTCCCACTATCCTTTCTGGATTAAGTTTATTGACCCTCATCTAGCCTATTACTGTTTCCAGGCACCAGTTCAGCACCTTCACAGCCTCACCTGAGTAAGAAGTCAGGTGAAACAGAGCTGAGTGTCATCAGCATACTAATGGCTCCTCACTCCAGATCCCCAGATGACCTCCTCCAGTAGCTTCATATAGATGTTAATGAGCATGGAGGACAAGATAGAGTCCTGTAGAACCCCATAGCACAAGTCCCATGGGGTCGAGCAGCAATGCCCCAATGCCATCATCTGGAATTGACCCTGTAGGTAGGAGAGGAGCTACCATCTCACCATGCTTCTCACTCCCAACCCCCAGAGTCAGTCCAGAAGGATACCATGGTTGATGGTATCAAAAATTGCTGAGAGTGGTAGTTTGATGCTGGAATTGGTGGCGTGAGACATCCACAAAAAAGGGGTGATTTTTCTTTAAAACAAGGCATGCAGGAAGCACACTCCTTGTTTTGAATCAGAATCATACTCCCAGAATCCTGGCAAGAGCACAATTTTGCTTCACAATGAGACACATGAGCCCCACATGCCTCATTTTGAAGAACAATCACCACTTGTTTGCCACCGCCATGCCATTGAATTTCAGTGGCAAATTCAGCAGGAGAGCAGCAGCAGGAGGGCAGGGTCCTTGCCCACCCCGGTTGGAACAGGTGGAGGCCAAATGAACCACAAAAAATGCACACCACAGCAGTAAGCTTACATGTGACCTATCCGGTAGCTAGACAAGAAACTATCTTGATCTTTAGAGTATAAAACCAGGGCCTACATCAAGGGTAGACATAACTAGGCACCAGCCAAGGAGGGCCCACATGCCAGCACAGGCAAGGGCCCCATGGACTTGCTCCTCCCCTTCACCATTGCAACCTGCTCATCCACCTGTCTCTCACTCTGGCTCAGACAATGGTGGTGGTGGTGAGAAGGAGGAGGAGCAATATTGGTGCCATTGCCTATTTGCTCAGTGGATCTCTCCCTGTCAAGCAAGCAAGTGGTGGCAGTGATGCAAAATAAGATGAAGAGCTATAGCAGTTGAGGACCATGGTGGTTGGAAGGTAGACTCATCAGGGGAGGTAACCCATTGAGGCTGTCTTGTCCAAGGGCCCTCAAAAACCTTGAGCCAGCAGGGTTTAAAACACCCCAGTTGTGTTCTGAGCATATTTTATTCCTAAGAATTTTATAATGCCGAGGTTCTGCCCTGAATTATCTATAGTTTTTTCAAGAGAAAAACCTCAGTTCTAAGAAAGGAAGAACCATCACCGCTTATTCATGATACGTCCATGTACTAGGCTGGCATCCCATTGAGAGAGCATGAAATCATATACAAATAGATATTGAATCTATTTTGGGTAGAGCAATGAAATGGCATTCACGAACCAACTGTGAATCTCTGATTGCATATATGAATGGTGTTAGACTTAATTTGAGTTTCTTGTTAACAGTCAATATGTAAATGCTTTCTATGCACATTGCACATTCTTTTTCCTCCTCCACTTTTTTTCATTACCAAATATGAAATGTTAAAGAGATTGACAAGGTTGTTAAATTCACTTTTTGTGTGTGTCAATCTCTATTTTAAAATTGTAACTTTTTTCTTTCTTTTCCCCCTTTTGTAAATGTGTTATAACATCCAAACAATCAAAATAAAGCATAAAATGTACTAAATTAATAAATAAATAAAACAAAACACATTGTCTTCCAAACATATTCATCTCTGAAGATTATTTCAAAGTAGCCCTATCAAGGGAAAGACATTGCATTGGATGTGACCAAAAATCTTCCTTTGCACTTGTAGCAGAACAAAAACAAATCATTCAAATACTTTGGGAAGTTTGAATGAATTCTCTCCATTTATTATGCTTCACTTCAGAACGTCATCAGCCCATCCACACAAACAGCAGCACAGCCAAAATAACCCACGAACTGGAGGCACCGGGGTGCATTTCAGCAGATAACATTTTCATCCTTCAACTGCCGTACATGGTTACAGCATTGGGATTATGGGAGGGGCTTTATTTTTACGAAGAGCTCCTACATTTATCATCTGATTAAAAACATTTATTTATCTCCCCCGAAAAAACATCCATCTCCTAACAAGTGGAGACATTTATAAATAACTTATGGCGCTGCAGCCAACTCAGAAACCTAATGATTTAGGATGAAAGAAGGAGGCTCTCTGATCATTGTCCTTTAGAGTTCCAAAGCCCATTTTTCATGTTGATTCGCTGTCGCTGATAAGTGATTGCTTGATGGTATATTGCATTTCCTCTGCCGTGCTTAAGTTGTTTGCAAAAGGAACAGAGGACAACTTGTCACATCAATGAAAGGACTAAAGCCTACTAGGAGGTGAAGCAAGGGTTTATAGTCCTTTGCCCTGCATTTTGACAGTTAATTAGTTCTCATCCAATTTATGTGCTTGTGACAGCTAGGCGAGGGTCAATTGAAACAACTTCAAGGTTAGACCAGCACAAAGTGTACCTACGAGTGGCCATTTCTTCACCATCGCAACTGATTGAATAGCTCCCTTGTTGATTCTTACCTGGTATGAAAAGAACATTCAGATCTTCTTCTGTATGGATCTGCACATGACAGAATGGTTTGTTTACATGATCTGGGGTTGTAATAGAGGCAGTTGGTCTGAGATTGATAATCCCAGGTAAAGCTTTTCGCTTCAAACTTGTTTGCCTAGATTGTGCTGGGCACCTCACCTGCCAGGGTAACAAATGTGGAAGCTGGCAGCACACAAATGAGTGGCTGCTTTTGCTCTCTTCTCTGTCTCATGTGCCAAAAACATTCGTAGTCTCACAAATGTACACCCATGCAACCCACCACATGGGAGATGCACAGTTACGATAACCACACTAGGGAGGCTTGAAAAACGTTGCCCTTGTGAATACTGATACAAGCTGACTTGATCCACAACAGCCAAGCTAATGTGTGGATCCCAGTGTTGTCTACTGGCTTGCGTGCTTCCTGAGCGTTCCAGTGCACCATTCTCAGTTCAAAAATTGTATCAAAATGTTTTGCAGAGAAAATACATTTAGAAATGTGAATTGAAAGACTATTTTAACATGAATTTTCATGCAGATGACTTTCTTTTTAAAACTGCAGTTTAATGCAAAAAATGGGTAAGAATGAGCCTATGAGTGATTCCATGTGAAAGTGATTGTAAATCGACTGATTCATCCATCACTGAGTTACACCACCACCACCCAGGGAACAAGTGTGTAAATATTCTAACTATGTGGGTAGAAGCCTATCAGTTGGGTCTTCCTTGTGCACTCAGCACCCTTTCCCCTAGCGAGATGAGGCAGGGCTGCGGTTCAGTGACAGGGAAGGCCCCATCACCTCCAGGTAGGGCTAGGAACACTGGAGGCAGGTAGCTCCAATGTCAGTGTGGTGGTGAATTCACTCTGGGGCCGTAGCTAGACCTAAGGTTTATCCCTGGATCATCCAGGGGTCAAACCTGTTCACCTAGGTGACACACAGGGGATCCAGTGCTCAGGCAGGGGTGAACCCTGGATGATCCCAGGATAAACCTTAGGTCTAGCTGTGGCCTGGGTTTCAGTCAGAACCAGTCAAAACTCTAAAGGAGTTATCCAAGTTGCAGAATCATCTTGGATAGCTTCTTTAGAGTATTATTATTATTATTATTATTATTATTATTATTTATTTATTTATTTATTTATTTATATAGCACCATCAATGTACATGGTGCTGTACAGAGTAAAACAATAAATAGCAGGACCCTGCCGCATAGGGTTACATTCTAATAATTTTGACTGGCTTTGACCAAAACCCGGAATGGATTCACCACCTCACTGACATCAGAGCCACCAGCCTCTGCTGGCTGGGAAGGAGTCCACCTGAAACCTTGGAGAGCTGCTTCCAGTCTGTGTCAACAATCCTGCATTAGCTGGAACAGAAGGCTTTTCTTCCTTTCTTCTTGTGTTCCTATATCAGTTAAGTAGGGGGAAACCACATGGTTGTGGTATCCACACTCCCCAAAATGTAAGATCTCCCCATCCAAGGAACACCCCTCTGAATATGTATATCACTAAAGCCCTCTTCATGTATTCTTCTTACTGTGTTGAATGAACATGCAGGGAGAGGAGCACTCCAGCATCCGTCACCCTTGTGGCGGGGGGGGGGGGGCAGAAGACCCTCCTGTATCCATGGAAGTTCTCCACACCATCAAAAACCCTGGAAAATCACATACTGTAGGGAAATGGAAGGACGGGCAATCTTTTGTTGGCCTAGTGACCTACCTTTAGAAGCAACTGGCCTAAACCAAATGTATTTATGCTTGTTTCATTCTGGGGTTTCCATACTATTTCACCTGGCCTGCAAAGCTCCATCTCACATCCTGAACAGAATACTTATTTAAGAAGGTGATTAAGCTGCCACCATGCAGCCATTGCTTTATGCCTCATGCTCTTATTAAAAACAGACTTTTTACAGCAGCTTTAAGAAACGCATCGCCACACAGCGAATGCCTCGTGATCACATGCTGGAAATTTGATGGTGAGCCAGGGACCGTAGCTCACTGAAGAAATAAGCTATTTACACTCGTCATGAGCTTGAATCTACTACTGTTCAAAACCAGGATTTTTCCAACAACTTAAAATCAACTCAGAAACAAGATATTTTCACAGTGGCATAATATAATTTGTACCCACCATCCATGTACCAAGATGGCAGCTTGATGATAATTAGAGTAAGGCTTCAAGCAAATACTATGAGATTAATTGCAACACTTTTGATCTTTATCAGCTGTTGGATTTCATTTCTTTCTTTCATCATCTATATTCTATAATTGGCTAATGGTTTTTAGTCCCTCTGCCTGCCTCTTATTTTAATTTTCTAACACACTGCTCTGATCCACCCTCTCTTCACTCACACTACTTAGCTCTTCTTTGCTTATTAATTCAGCAGCAGCCTTTCTCTAAAAGCAGCATGTAATGAAATGTGTTTCATTACTATTCTGCCTCTTAGCTAGGACATGCAGGGCATGTCCAGGCCACTATAATTTAGGGAATGAAATGCACTATATCAGAGCACCCATCCCCAGTATACACAGTAGCAGACTGCTTCAAAATGTGCTGGTCCCCAGTATAATCCTGTGGGTATTCACTCAGAAGTAAGTTCTGTTGAGTTCAATGGGGCCTACTCCTTAGCAAGAGTACATCAGATTGCCACCTAATGCAAGGCCCAGAGAAGCTCCACAGTTCACATGGTTGTGCTCTTGTAATGAGTATCTGGTGGGGGGATTTGGATTTTAAGCTCTCTTGCATAACATACAAATGTGGGTATTGCTTTTGAACTGTGCCTTGGCTTAAATTGCCTTTGCTATTAAGGGGCCACATGTTCCTCTTGATAGAAGACAGGGGTAGGCAACTTGTGGCTCTCCAGATGTTCTGGCCTACAACTCCCATCTGCCCTAGCCATCATAGGCTATGGTTAGGAATCATGGAAGTTGTAGACCAAAACATCTGGAGGGTCCTATATTGCCCTCCCTGATCCATGATATTGGTTTTTTAAAAAATAAATAAAATAAATAGATTCCATTTAAACTCAGTTGGTTTTGACATTTTAAAGAAGTAATGTTTCCCACACTGACCACTACAACATAGGATATACAATCCATACATTGAGTTCCACCTCAAAGGTATTACTTCATGTGATGCTCAACAACATGTAACATCCACAGGACAAATGTGGCCACTAAAAAACACCATGTCAAGCAATCAGTTTTCTCATCTTGTCTCACTTCCTTGCTTTCCTGCCTGTCTCTGTCTTCATTTCCTGCTATTATTGTTGTCACTAAACTGGGCATAAGAGCACAGCAGCCCTGGTGGATCAGACCAAGGGTCCATCTAGTCCAGCATCCTGTTCTCCACAGTGGACATCCAGATGTCTCTGGGAAGCTCACAAGTAGGCCTTGAAAGCAATAGTCCTCTCCTGCTGTGGTTCCCCAGCAACCATCATTCCAGGACATGCTGCCTTTGAACCTGGAGGAAATATATAGACATCATGACTAGTAACCATTGTCAAGTTTTGTTTGTGAATTTAGCAAATCCCTACATCCTGAGCCAATATGCGAGCTAAGACAAAGCTGCTTGTAAGGAAACAAATGTGCAATAAAACTATGTGTGTTACTGAAAGGTACACACAAATTGTGTATATTTGGGGAAAGTGTGCAGAAAACTGCAGTACATCAATGAAAAATACTGGGGGAAATGGATACATTAGAAAAATGTGCATACAAATTGCATACATTTGGAAAAATGTGAACAAAAAACAGGAATTTACATGTGAATTTTTAAACAGAATCCTCGAAAAGGTGTGTAAAAATGGGACAGAATGAGCTTAATCCTGAAAATCCGACGATCTCTTTGAGATCCATCCAGATCCATCCATTCCTCGTTGGGACTTTATGGACAGAGGATACTGTTTCAGTCTAGTTTTAATTGTGAAGTGTCCAGAGAGACTCAGCTATTATATAAAAATGTAATAAAAAAAGAAATAATAACTCTCAAAGTCTTGCGTGCCAATGCAGAAAGTCAAAATAGAGCCAAAATAGAGAAACAAATTATTTTTATCCTTTGCTTTCTTTTTCAAATGTCTGTATTTTTAATACCTTTATTGCTCTATATTTACCACACACAAAAACACCCCCACTTTGTTTGCTTTTATCTAAATGTTCTAAACTGTCATAGTTCTGTGCTCAGTGTGTCCAAGCACTTGAGAAACACTATGGTTTTGAAGAGGATGAGCTTTGCAAGAAACCTCACAGAGATAATGGGGGGTCATTGATCTGTCCTTGAACATAGCCTCCTAAGGATTCTTTCCAGAGTGGATACCTGTGTTGGGGTCTGGTAGCTCCAATGTCAGTGGGCCACTGAATCTGCCCTGGGTTTGAGTCAGAACCGGTCAGAACTCTAAAGGAGCCATCCAAGGAGCTTGGATAGCACCTTTAGAGTTCTGACTGGTGGTTCACACTGGCACTGAGATAGCTGTGCGTTAAATCTCAGAACAGACTTCGTCTGAAACCTCCTCAGGTAAGCAGGCACATTGACCACTGCTTTATCACCAACAGAAGGCACTACTAACCCACAAAAATCAGTTTGACTCACATCAGAGGAAAACATCTTTAAAAATAGTACTCATCAATCAAGCAGAAACCAACTTGCAGCGGCTTTCCAAAACGCGGTGGTTTCCTGCTGTCAAAACTACTACGACACAACATCGTTCCAACAATATTTTCTTAACATTTCTGATTCATTTTTCCACCCATGCATCAACGATAGAGAAGATGTTCAATAAAAAAAACAAAACCTACCATCCACTTTGACTTCCAAGCCCAGCCCCCTAGAGAACATTTGACACAAAAGGCCTGCTAAGTGCAGCTGATGAATTCGAAATGTGACAGATTGGCCCACGTTTCTTTATTGTGCTCTTAAGACTTTGCCGAGATGCTTTGGGTGGATGAGCATTCTTGGATGAGAAGGGTGGGTGGGTGTTTTTTTAAAAAACCAAGCAAACAAAACATTACATTAAATTGTGCAACAGATTAAGCGTGCCTCTGGGTGAAGTCTAAATGAGCAGTATCTTACAACTGCGTTAAAAGTCAAGTCAGCCACATTTTATTCACATTCCCTAGGTCGTTGTTGTTGTTGTTTTTCAAATCCTTTTCAACATCACTGTTATTGTAAAAGCTTCTTCTCTGGCAAAGCTGGAGCAACCTGCAGAGATTCAACTTCCCTTGTCCTCTTGTGAGAAGCCCAGGGGATGCCGCCTACGTTTGCCCTCTCCTCCTGCACATCCCAGTCTTGTTGCAACACAGCTCCGTATGGCATTACCAGATATTTGGGGAAGCAAATGAGAAGTTAAAACATGCTAGCAGCATCCGCAGCACCCCTGCTGATATTTGTGTGTGTGTGTGTGTGTGTGTAGCATTCCACATTAAAACAAAGCCTGAAGCATTTAATAACTTTGATCAATACCAAGCCTTTGCTCATCCCCTCCCTCTTGCTCTTATTGGTGACAACCCTCTGCTTTTTGCTACCAAATACAAAGAATTAAATACCCACAGCCTTTCTAGTTACTTCTCATTTTCTTTTTCTTTTCTCCCCCACCTTGGCCAATACTTAGGATTAGTGTGGGTGGGGATGGGGGGATGACGCAGGATCCTTATTGCCAATGGTTAATTTAAAAAAAGAGAAAGTAAGTCCAAACAAAGGGCTTTTATTGCATAGAAACACAGGAAGCTGTTTTGTACTGAGTCAGAGCCTTGGTCCTTCAAGCCCAGTCTTGTTGACACTGACTAGCAGTGGCTCTCCACAGTTTCAGGCAGGAAAGTTCCAGTCCTACTTGAAGGTGCCAGGAAGTGAGCCTGGGTTTTCTGCATGCAAAGCAGGTGCTCTGCCAATGAGCTACAGTCCCTCCCCAGATGTGTAGGACCAGGCAGTGGTTGCACTCTTGTCAAGGAGCAATCAGGGCCGGCCTCACCATTATGCAGAAGGAAGCTGGCACAGCCGAAGGAGGAGGCGCAGGGAAAGAATTGTTGTTCTGAGTTCCTTAACGAAACGGTAAGGCTACACCTATGACTAACGAATAAATGAGTTCATGTTTAAGGGTTGGAAATTTGGGTTGGCCCACAAGGTTCACATTTATATTATGAATATGTATTCATAAAATATACTTCTATTATAGAGTGGTTTTAAAATTGTAATAAATAAATAAACCACCCAGAGAGCTTCAACTATTGGGCAGTATAGAAATGCAATAAATAAATAAATAAATGAATAAATAAATGATTTTCCTACCATAGTACACAAAGCAATGCACAACAATTTAAAAATCAAAGTGACTTAGCAGCAGGACAGTCAAGAGCTGTTTGCTTTGCCTTGATATTGTTGATACTAGATTAGTCTACCCAGTTTCAAAAGTTGTCAAAACAGCAGCTTAAGAAAGCTGCACCTGGCTTCCATCCTTTTCCCAACCTCACTCCTGGTGTTATAAATGCAGTCAAGGTCAAGCACTACAAATAGAGGAGATAATTAGCGGGCAGCTTTGCGCTATTTCACAAACAGATCAGACCTAGGAAGATGTTCTCCTTTAGGGAGGGAAGCTAAATTGCATGTCGAAAATCAGCCAATCGTTTTTATTGTTTTGTATATGCACACCTTTCAAACGTCAGGCAAACTCCCAGCTGAAGCGGTACAGGGCAAGCATATTAGCAGTTCACATTTGTGTTTTCAGCAGTAACCTTCTTCTTAATTATTCAGCCAACCCAGATGTGAGCAAGGCTTTCCAGACTTGAACAACAACATTGGTATGCGCAGCTGCACAGCTATATAGGGCTTCTCCACATTTAGCAAAAATCCCACAGCCTTACCGGGGCTTTGTCTTCCGGAGTCTTTACAGGTTTAACGAGCAACGCAATACATATGCTCTCCCACCCTTGTTTTTGCCAGTTCCTTCCCATATGTTTCAGTTATACCACCAGCAGATGGCACTATTTCATTACACCGTTTCAATTTATTACAGATTTTCAGGCTTTTATCATTTATTTATTGGTTTGTTTGTTTGTTTATTTATTACATTTATATACCGCCCCACAGCCGAAGCTCTCTGGGCAGTTCACAAAAGTTAAAACAGTTAAAAGTTTTATACATTAAAAAGTATAAAAAATTTAAAAACCATCAGAAACATAAAAACAACAGTATCCATTTAAAAAACAACAGTTCTAGGGTCCGTTAGCGATGTTAAATGCTGTTAAATGCCTGGGAGAAGAGAAAAGTCTTGACCTGGCGCCTGAAAGATAACAGTGTTGGCACCAGGCGAGCCTCATCGGGGAGATCATTCCACAGTCGGAGGGGCCACCACCGAAAAGGCCCTCTCCCTTGTTGCCATCCTCCGAGCTTCCCTCAGAGTAGGCACTCGGAGAAGGACCTTAGATGTTGAGCGCAGTGTACAGGTAGGTTAATGTCGGGAGAGGCGTTCCATCAGGTACTGTGGTCCCAAGCCATAAAATGGTGGATTCCTGCTTGAAAACAGCAGGAGAGGCATCGGAGATTGATGACGTCATGAAAGGACCCGCAAACTTCTGTGAGTGACCAATCACGAGCATGCAATAAATCCCTTGTGTGGAGAAGCTCATAGTCTTTCTGTCCCCAGTTTTACCAGCAGAGAGCTTGGAACTTGAATCCCTTCAAGACTTTATGCAAATTTCCCTTCCCATGATGCAACTTACCCTCTATGGAGGGCTGGTGCATTGCACTGCCTAAGACAGGCATCCCCCTTCCCCTCTCAAACTCATTTTGATTTGTTGTGGCTTTTGCCTGAAAGAGCCCTTGGAGTTATTTGGAGATAGGCACGGCAAGAAAATAATCTATTGGCACCACGTAATAATGTACTAATGGAGCAGGTATTACTAACATGGATATAACTGCCTTACCATTGGGAAGTGTGGTGCTTGCATGCAGGGCCAGCATCAAGGATCAACATGAGTGGGCAATCGCTGAGAAACTACACCCCAGCAGGGGGCCCCTGGACTTGCTCCTGCAATTCAGCATGGCAGCTGGCTTGTTTATCTGCTTCTCAGTGGAGCCCAGACAACAGTGGTGGTGAAGAGGAGGAGCAGTAGAGGCCACTGTCTCCTTGCTCATTGGTTCTCTGCCTGACAATCAAGGAAGTGGTAGTAATGATGAGAAACCGCAGTAAGAACAAAAGCAGCCAGAGAAATTGATGGAGAGAAGGTAGAATCACTGAGGGAAGAAACCCCTTAAGGATGTCTTGCCCAAGGGCCCTCAAAAACCTGGAGCTGGCACTGCCTGCATGAATGTAACAGACAGCCAAATGATAGGGCCGGGAAGTTTTCCATGTTACTGAAACTGAGAAGGAACTAAAATAATATGTAAGTTAACCTAAAGAATCTTGGCTAGCATTCAATGCTCACCATAAACTGGCTCTCCTAGAATCATAGAGCTGAATGAAGACCAGAATCCAATCCAACCTCTTGCTCAATGCTGAAATTCCAGCACTGGAGCATCCCTGACAGATAGCTGTGCAGCTCCTGCTTGAAAACCTCCTGTGAGGGATAGCCCCCCCCCTTCTCTAGATAATTCGCTTTGTCACCTGCTGCGGTCAGGTACAAAGGTCAATTCTCAATTTTCCCAAGGAAAGCAAAATCAGCCAGAAATGCACACTGTACATGCTCAGTTGTTATCATTAGATCCTTTTGTTCCATTAGGTCCTTTTTCAGGAGGAGAGTCCTGAGGCAAAAGGAATTCTGCACACGCATACAGGCACTCCAGCCCATGTGCCAGAATTTTTGCTATCTGACTTCCAGGTTGCAGGCTCATGGCTGCTTTAGTGCCATAGTACACCAGTGGCTTTTACCAGAAATGACTGAAGATTATCCTCTTGTACTTCCACCTGCATTTGTATGGCGGGGAGTGGAAGATAAACATTGTAAAAGGTAGGGGAAAGCATTCAAGCCCATGTGAAGCCACTGTAAGTATAAATGCTCTTTGAATGATCACAGAAAGGCAAGGAATCTTGTAGGAAACAAGAATAAAATCCCTTTGTGCCATTATAACCCCCCTATGTTTTTAACATTTTTAAACCTTTTATCTGGCATTAAATGAAATTTAAGCAAATATTCTTCAATGTTATAATAGCTGGAACAAAACCCATTAGCCAAGCTAAATGAATTCTGCTCCCAGGCATTGTGATACATTATCAGTTACTTCCTTCATCCCAGGGGAAATATTTCACTATAGCTGTCAGTCAATTGCTTGAATGCTTCAACTTGTACCAACTGCATCACATATATTGATTTTTGATGAATGACATCTCTCTTTCTGGGCTATTGTGGTTTTGTTTTCAAACCTTATTTAATTGTTTGAGTATTTCTTGTCCCTAAGAAAAAGAAAGGCAAAATGTTTATTCTCCAAAGGCTGTAAACAGAGATCTCAGGTCTAGTTACTATGACAACCCCACTTGATACAGTGAGCCTAGATTATCTCTAATGACAGACATGAAGTTTAAATTGCATATTCTGAACAAACAGTGCACTGTTGACCTTTTATTGAAAAATGGAATACAGCGTGATTAGCATAATGTGTCTGATTAAAAGAGAGAGAGAAAGTCGTAAAATAGCGTGCGTTAATCATTACCTACAATACTAATCTTTAACAACCTATTTGCCCATACATAAAACTCTAAAGTATGGGAGATTTATTCCAATGCCATTTTTGAATGTAATTTTGAAAAATACATTTCAGGAAACACTTGTGGCTCCTGTAATTTCTCCCCAGTTGTTCCCTTCAATAGGGGAATAAAAAACAGATGTGGAAATACAGGCATTCATTGTGATGATGACGACGACGACGATGATGGTGAAAGAATATAAAAATAGAATCAACTGTGCTAAGTTCTCTTATGTTTATATCTCTGCTAGAAGAAGTGCATGTTTTCTTCATTTGTCAAGTGCCATCTGCTAAAATATACTTCCTTCACTAAGATGAGAATCCGCATGAGTATTGCTCTGCCAGCTTCATTCGCCATATCTGTATGGGCATTTGAGTGATTTATTTGACAGCTCCCATTTTGAATCACCTGGAGTGCAGAGTGGAGATTCTAGAATGCCTCTATCAAGAGTTTGTGGGACAGTTCAACTGCAATAATGTTCTGCTTCCATTTTTAAATTTTTCTTTTTTCTTTGAAGTTTTCCACAGAAATTTCATAGGTATTCATGATCTGAATTGTGGCTATGAGTTCCCCTCCACCAAACAAAGATCTAGACAATATCCACCTTGCAGGCCCAGAGCTTGGGGGGCGGGATTTCCTCTGCCCCCCCAAAAAAAAAATTGTTTACAAACAATTAAATAAAACCAGTTCAACTTGCCCACAGATCAGATAAACTGCCCCCTACTTTTTTTGGGGGGGCAGCAGAACTTTTAGGCTGACTACAGTCTGCCACACTGATATGCCTCCATTAAATCCTTACCATCTGCTCTTTCTCATCCCTGGCCTTGTCTTGATGAAGGGTTTGCGCCAGGGTGGATTTGGAGTAGCGGCAGGTCATCTACATGACATAGCCGCCATTGTGATACCATCCAGGGGCAAACCCCAGAAACTCTGTTGAAAAAAAGTCAGTCACTTGCCCCAACGTTTTTGGCTGCGGAGGTGTGTCACAGCTGATGGCGCCCCCTGATTGGTCGCCATCGGCTGGACAGGGAGGAGGTGAACGTCCAGGATCTCAGGAGAGCCCCGTGTGTCCCTGTAAATAAAATAATAATAAAAATTGGGGAGGAGAGGAACAGGGACCCACATGTCCTGTAGATGAAAAAAATAAAAACCAGGGGGGGGGAGAGGAACTGGGCCCATTCCTCCCCTCCCACTGGTTTTTTTTTAATTATCTGTATCTGCGAAGCTTCTCAGATACAGATAATTTTTTAAAAAAAAACCAGTGGGAGGGGAGGAATGGGCCCAGCTCCTCTCCCCCCCCCCTGTTTTTATTTTAAAAAAATGGGGGGAGGAACAGGCAGCCAGAGGGAGGTCAGAGGGTTTGGGCACTCTGTGTCCTCCTCTTCGTCCCCCATTCCCCCCCCCAGTGCTTAGTGTGGTGGCAGCTGCAACTCCGCACATGCACTCCTTTCCATGCAGATGCCAGGAAGGCACAAATGCAGGAGCCGGAGGGCTCGCAGCACCAACACAGGGCCATCAAGACAGGGGCACATTGTAGCATGATTTGGGCATATAGGGAAAGAATCAGCAAATAGAAGCCCTTGGGTCAAACCTGCCTCCCAAAGAGGTCCAACAGTTCCTAACTCGGAACCAGAGAAGTTGAGAAGTAGGCAGGTATATCAATGTTTATGGCACAGCAAAAGGGCATGTTGGGCCATACTGGGACACATACTAGTATTGGGGAAATGGAGAAAGTAGCAATTGTGGCAATCTCCAATTTTTAAGGGTGGAAAACAGCCTTAGCCCATTACCGCCTCCACTATTCAGTACTTAGAGTGGCTCTCTGATGATACTAATCCAACAGAAGACCTTCCACAGACCTAAAGGAACTCCCTATCTGTGATATGCAACTCTTCTTCCCTTGCTTCTTCACCAAAAGTCTAAGAGAGGATAGTACACGATACAACTCCGTATACTTATCACAGTTGCAAATTTCATCAAGTTTTAAATTGCCAAGTAAATACATTAGCAGATACATTAGCATTCATAGTAGCAGTTGCAGCATTTTACACAGTGTCAATAGACAGGAAGGATGGCACATACATGGAGGTTTCTATTGCACTAATAAGAGCTACATTGCCTTAAGCAATAACAAAGTGCTTAAGTGTTTTGCCTATGTCTTACTCTGTGGTATACCTTTAATTTTATTCTTTCAGCATTGATAAAACTACCAATGAAAACATGTGTGGCATCTAAAGAGATGTCATCCACATTTTGTGTTCATTCGTATGAACAGCCTAGAGACTGTGGAAGCATACAATGCCAAAAATAGCTCTAAGTTGTCAAGAGAGTGGCGAAAACATTTGAAAACTAAGCTCAGCTTTTGGCCTTGATGTGTGGCATTCTTAAGCAGTTGTCAGTCAATAATAGTGGGGGAGGGTGTCACTCATCAGGCTGCAAGCCTTCTCATGTCATTGACTGAACTGCTGTGATGTCAAAGAAGACAGAAATAATAGGTCTGATGTCAGTTTTTGGAAATGAACATGTGTTAAGTTTGCATGAGAGGAGTCATTTTCTAATCAAACACAATGCTGGCTAATTTAGCTTTTACATTCAATTTACAGCATAGGAACAAGAATTAAACATTGCTTGGGGGGGAAATCAGCTCTCTTATACTTCTTTCTGACTATGATGGGCCCTTCAGCTTGCTGAATTTATTTACCTTGCAATATGTCAGGTCTTATTGAACTGTAATGACGACTTTTCTCTCTTTACCTAATTATCTCATTACCATGCAAATGCACTTTTGCTGTCTCACCTACAAAGACCAGGACAATAAGAAAATTCTACAAGGATATAACAAGAAGCCCAGAAACCTAGTCGAACAAGTTATTCTCTCTCCAATAAATTAGGGCTTATAGAAGCATTGAGAGCTCAAATTTACCAAAAAAAAACACCACAAAAAACAAGGGCCTTTTTTACCAGTATCCTGTCCTTCAAGAAGCCAGACAGCTGATCCTCCTTTGCTTTGAAAATTAGTCTTTAACTCAAGACAAGTGCCCACTTAATATGCTGTGTGTTTGTTCTCAGAGATGTAACTAGGTTTGTGAAATGTCGGAAAGCTAAGGCAAGTTTCATTGCCAGAAACAAAACAGTGTTTTTTACCTTGAGAGATTGAGACCTATTTATCTCAGCCTACATACATCTTGGGTTTTCTGTAAGACTGACAAGTTAATCCCAGAACTAATTTAAACAATCAGTGATACCACAGATCTGGGAAGCTTGCCTACCATGACAGTGACTGCCACAATGTCTCATGACAAGAAGTCCGTGGGGGTACCAACTACCTATGAGAATGGTTTTCTCAGAATACTTCTTCCCCTTATGAGTGCTTCCACAGACTATCATATAGCTGGGCTACTAATGGAGAAGGCACAATCCTATGCATATTTAGACAGAAAAAGTCCTACAACTCCCAGCATGCCCCAGCCAGCTGGAGCATGCTGGGAGTTGTAGGATATGTTTCTGTCTAAACATGCATAGGATTGCACCCTAAAGCAGCCTTCTCCAATCTGATAAGATCCTGATGTTTTGGACTGCAATTCCCAGTCATCCTGACCATTGGCCTTGCTGCCTTGGGCTGATGGGAGCTGAAATCCAAAACTTTTGGAGGGTATCAGATTGCGGGAAGCAGCACTAAGATCAGCCCAGTGGGGGGCTGTCTTCATGGCGCTGAGTTGGAACCGCCTTCCCCCAGCCCCCTGCGGTTTTACTTATCCAGGGTGGTGTCAGGTAATCCTGACACCAAGGAGGGAGAGCGGGCTTTCTGGCCATCTTCTGGATAGTGGAGCCACTTCCCCCCTGCCCTGTTCCTGGATTCTGGTGACAAATCACCAGTTGCCTTCCACCAGGACCACCTCCAGGATCGGCCCCAGAGCAAGGTCAAACAGTGGAAGAGCCAGGGTGACCTCACTCCCACTGGAATAGTCAGGGTAAGTCCCTGACTATTTCTGCACAGCTTCATGGGGAAGCCCCACAGTGGTTGCAAAACTGTGGCTGCGTCATATATTATACATGATGCACCGCAGATTCACAGGCACTGCAGGGCTTTGGGACTCCCAGGATCCATAAATATATGCCAGGTTGATGGTGTTCAGTATGCAGTTGTGCAGCTCTGTTGATTGCCCCCACCCCCACCAACCCCACACTGATGCGGCCAGTATTGCTGGCCTGAAGACTGGAGCACACATTACAGTGGGGTGGTGGGAATGCTGCCCCAGGTGGCTTCTTGGTTCCAAGTGTTCCCTTCCCAGCCCACAGTGTTTAAAAACAATTAGGAGACTTGTCAACTGAACAGTGTTTTAGCTTTCAAGAAAGCTATAAAGACTGATCTATTCTGGCAGGCCTATCCAGTGGAATTTTAGGATGTATTTAGGATGTTTGAATAATGTATACTATGTTTTTAATTCAGCTTTATGAATTTTATACTTATTGTTGTTCCCCGCCTCGATCCAAACATAGAGGCGGGTAAAATTATTATTATTATTATTATTATTATTATTATTATTATTATTATTATTATTACATTATTATTAGCTACCACATTTTGATACTCAAGCCCTTCCTGGCAGCTATCAGGAACACAGACAGAGTGAGCACATGGACACTCAATGGCCGATCTCCACAAAACAGATGCTTTTTAAACGTTGTGGTCATGTACTCGTCCCTTACCATGGAGAGAACGTTTTTGGCAGCATCTCCATGACAACTGTAACAAGGGCTTTTGGGCCCTTAGTTTTACACATGGCATAAGGAAAGGAGAGGGGCTGGACAAGGTAAGGTCAGAAGCCAGAACTGAGCCTCCAATTAGGCCTCCTACATATACTTGGGAATAAGCACTACTTTGTGGTAGAAAATGATAATGTTTTTTTTAAGTAAAAATAATAAAATGAGAATTTGTAAACATGCATATGCTCAGCTAGCCAACCCCTGACTGTACTTTTTTAGAGAGAGAGAGCTAAGATATTGTGGTATCCGGTGACTTTTATACCTTTGAATCTGTGATTTTATTAGAGCTATCAAGCAGCTATTCCCACCCCATGCAATCTTTACCACACATCTGTCACCACCTCAGCAGTTCACATGTCATCCCCTGAGGATGCAATCTTATGCATATTTAGATAAGGGGTTGGGGGGAGTCCTAGAACTCCCCGCATTCCCCAACCAGCATGGATTGTGCTGTAAGGCTGCACTGAACTTTGTCTTTTATGTCTTGTTAACACTCACAAGGCATAAACCTTGTGTATAAAACGGAACCACACGTGTCCTTTTCATTACAGATATGAATGTGGGGAATGTGACCAAAATAAAAACATTTTTGTCTGACCGTTTGTAAATTGCAAGACACATGAAATTGAAGCCCTGAAGACTGCAGCAGAAGCTGGAAGCAACGCAAAAAGGCAAAGAACTGTACAGACTCTCTGGCACTCCCTCAGTTTTATCATTATCCACCCTGTGGTAAACAACAGAGACATCCCAAGCTGCCTGGCATGCAAGGAATGTTAGGCAAAGGTGTCTGTAAACTTCTGCTGACCCTTGACATCAGCCCAGTCAAGAGCTCTTTCATTAACTCTAATGGTTTTCATATTAGAGCTCACATGAAGAAATCTTATTGACTCCTAGGGTCAGGAGGTTCACAGGAAACCTTCAACAATACCTTCGTGGTTCTTTCTGACATGAGGCCTTTGCTTATGAAGGGCTGTTAGTGAGAGGCTCTAGGAAAGGTCAGAATCAAGTAGCAGCTGAGGCAGCCTATTAGGTAGTTAAACAGAGTGGGGGTATTTAAATAATTAACAGTCTTTTTCATATATGTAGGAGTGACTATATTGAAATTGTAAGTCGGGGTACTTGAATGGCCAGGAGGACACTCAACCTGTTCAGATCTTAAGAGGTTTGGATTAACGGGACTGTTACTCGGCCAGAGACCTACTGGCATGGTGTCGATAAAACAGCTTGTAAGGATTTCACCAGTCAAGGAGACCTAGGGCACATCTATACAGCTTGTTTTCCCCGACTTAAATGTGCATATTAATGTTTTAGGTTACATGCCGCAGCTGTCCATTCACCCTAGCGGCAGGGTTATAGCGTGATAATGCACATCTTCGCATTCGTGATTTACCACAACTTTTAGATAATGTCCGAGTTTGCACCGCATTATGGTTATGTGTCTTTGGGGAAGTTGAATCGCATTTTGACATGTGGGCGGATCCACTCAGCATTCCCTTTCGGTGATATAATGCGGATAGTAAATGACAACAGATGAGAAATAATCCAGTATAAATAATCCAGTGTAGTGTGGATTATGCCCAGTTAATATCACTGCAGAACACTCTGAATTTGAATATCACACAGTGCAGGTTCATCAAAATCCAGCTGCATTTCTACGGTAGTGCTCAGCAACTGGCTGCCTTCGAGCTAAATCTGCCCCCCTCAGTTGGGTGCCATCATGATCCCAAATCAGAGATAAGATGGAGCTAGCAGTGAGTTTCTTCAGAGGAGTGCTTTAAAGCACGCTCATGACTGGCCACGCATGGATCTTCGTGGGTCATTTTAATGACACCGTGTTCCTCCTGCATGTCTCCCACTCCTTCCGCCACTTTTTTCGTCATTAAATAATCTTCATTAAACGCAACTCTTCTGAGCTATAATACGATTTCCTGCCATGTACAGGAGAGTTTTTGCTATTAACACCCACTAGAGGGCACTGTCCCGCTAAACTCAATGGGCCACGTGGTCACTTCTCTTCCTGCACTCTTCAGGCTTATCTACACCAAGCAGGATATTCCACTATGAAAGCGGTATATAAAAGGCAGGAGCCACACTACTGGTTTATAGTGGTAATGAAGTGCACTGACAACTGTTGGGGCCCATGACACATCTACACCAAGCAAGATATAATACTATGAAAGTGGTATGAAAGCAGTATATGGTATGTGTCATGGGTCCCAACAGTTGTAAGTGCACTTCAGCGTTACTCTAAAGCAGTAGTGTGGCTCCTGCCTTTTATATACCACTTTCATACCACTTTCATAGTGGAATAGTGTAGATGAGCCCTTCATCCGTGTAATTGCAGCTCATTGCAGAAGAAGAAGAGATACAACTTCAGAGCAAATGGTAAGGGAACATGATCCCCCCGGCCCCATCTGAAGGAGCTCAGTATCTATGGTAAGGCCAGGCAACCTTTTTGGATGTATGCTGCCGCTGCTGCTGCTGCTGCTGCTCCTCCTCCTCCTCCTCCTCCTCCTCTTCTTCTTCTTCCTTCTCCTATTGGAGGTTAGCTATCATTACAGCTATTTCTGGTTTTGACGCTGCTGGCTGCTGCTCTTAATCATTGTATAGGACTACATCTATATCGTTCCCACAAGTTCTTTAGCCATGATGTTCATCTTCTTCCCACTGAACTTTTTCCTTCAATTGTCCTTTGTATAATAAGTCAAGCAGCAATTTTCTCCCTCCTCCCCGCCAGCATACGAGATCGCTTCCCATCTTTTTCTTAGTGGCCAGGTGCACTGCAGAGCAAAGGATCTGCCTGCAGCTGCCCACCATGTTCATATCCTAAGCACTCTGGGCTACAAGTGGCCCAGTAACATTTATGGGAAATGAAGATGTCCACAGCTGGGGGCCTTCACTTTGCTTTGAAGTGATCCCAGCTGCTGGTAAGAACATGTGTTTTTGTTTTAAGTGGGAGGGGTAGGTCACCTCGAAGGTGTCCACAGGCACACGTGCCTGTGGGCATCACATTCCCTAGCCCCTGTTCTATGGTGACAGGATATGCAAGTAGTGATTTTAGAAGATGAAGATGGTCTGCTGACAAAACTAGCTTCTTCTACCCACCCCCCAGATCCTGATAATCTCCAAAGTGCCCCCCCCCCATCTGTAGCATACCTTGAGTAACTGTGTGGAGAAGAAAACCATAGAAGTGGAAATGAAGTGCATCCAGGAATGAAAAGGAAGATGGGAGGCAGATCAAGAAGCAGCTGCGCCCTAAAAAGTTATTTCCTTTCCTACTTTGAAGAAATGTATCCTTGTTTTGATTGAAATTGATGTAAAGGGTTGGTTAGAGTTTGTGTGTTTCATTTTTGTTTTTATCCTGGTTGCAATATTGTTTCCATATGTATGAGTAGCTGCATGTAGGCTCTATTTTTCAGACATGTGTAAATGATGGGTTCCTTTTTTTAAGCATTAACTAGTGCAATTTGTGGTGGTAAACACAGGACTTTTATTTCCTGCTTACTTACTAAGATCCAGGCTCAAGCAGTTGATCTTTATACGTGAGGCACAAATGACATTAACAGTACAATCTTATAAAGGTCTAGTCAGAAATAAGTCCCATGGAGTTCAATGGGGTGTTCTTCCAAGTAACTGTGTATAGGATTGCAGTCTTGAAGTCCAGAGCAAGGAGGTGAATGGTCATCAGTCAATTATTGGCCTATGGGTTTGGGGGCAAGTTGATTTTCTTTTTGTCTCACCTGTTTGCCTTCTGCAAAATGGGAATTTTGTGATGGACTGTGCCTACCATGATTGTGAGAGTATCTGCAATACTCTCTCAAAATGTCAAATGTACTCACTGACCTAAAAAGGTTGAGGATTCCTGGCCTACCCCATCTTTACAGTTGCAGCATCAGTTTCAAGAGTGGAGAAGGTGTGATTTTTCTTCCTTCTCCAGGAAGAAATTGCTGAAATGGAGAAGGTTGACTTTCTTAGTAATATTTCCCGGGGCCTGTCTTCATGGCACAGCTTCGCTGCCCCTTTCCCCTGAAACCCCCTGGGAACCGCTGCTGTGGGGTAGGGGTAGGAAATCCCCTTGGGAGCATGGGGGTTTCTAGCCATCTGGGTACTGAAGTCCCCCACTGTGCCCTCTTCCCAAACTTCAGGTGACCAATCAGCAGTAGCCATCCACCTGGAATGTTCCCCGGATCGACTACAAAGTGAAGTCACATGGCGGAAGGGGCATGCTGACCTCGCTTTGAAGGGGGAAAAGTCAGGGTAAATCCCCGACTTTTTTAAAGTGCAGCTTCAGAGCAAAGCCTCATGGTGGCTGCAAATTGGCGACTGTGTCATATAAGTGATGCAGCACTGATTCGCAGCCACCATGGGACTTTGAAGACATATAGGCAGTCCCCTATTATTCATCACTATTTCATAATTGGTTCTCTTTTTTACCTGTCTTACCTTACTGTGGCTGGACTGATGTAATCAATACAGCTTTAAGTAGACTTTTAGTGGCACTTTTAGGAACATAGGAAGCTGCCTTATACTGAGTCAGACCAGAGTTCCATCTAGCCCAGTATTGTCAACACTGACTGGCAGCAGCTCTCCAGAATCTGGGGCAAAATGCTTTCCCAGCCCTAAGTTCAAGCCAGGGATTGAACTTGGGGCCTTCTTCATGCAAAACAAGGGCTCTACCACTGAGCCACAACTCCTTCTCAGCGTTTCTAACCCCATTGTGCTTTTCTCTCCTTTTTTAGCCCACCCCATTTTATTCATCTAATAGACGTAGGAAGTTAATGTATAGTCAGCACAAATGGGTTTTCCAAACTCTTATGACAGCCAAAAGACTGATATTACCATGTTGGAAGATAAATGTTCACCTTCCATAATGCAATGGACTAAGGATTTAACAACACTATCAACATTTAAATGAGTGGTATATAGGCACTACTTGTGAGTGGATAAATATATGGATATTTGGTCTACTTTTCTTGAAATTTATGTATAATCTAGCACCCACCCACCCCGCCCACACACACATTTTTTAAAAAAGAATGTTGAACTTGATGGGATATTGATATTTCTATCCATGTAATTCTCTGTTCTTGTTCTTTTTTGTTCTTTTTATGATTTGTTTCCTGTTTTGTTAAATTCAAAATAAAAGGGGGAAAAGATTATTTTTTAAAAAAATCCATCAAACAAACTATACATTATACTGAACAAAAAGAGCTGGCCTCGATGAATTTTGTGTAAGAGGGGAATGTGCATAATGCCTCTATTTTTCAAAACAGATACTTTTAATGTGTCTTAATGAACACTGAACGAAAGAAAAAATACGCTTAAACCTCTATAAAGCATTTGTCACTATATCACACAATATTGCAATGAAGACATACATATTAATCTTTCAGCCATGCGCTGAAGGTCTCATTATTCCGTCTTTTATATCTATCCTTCTTCTGAGTCAGTACATCTTGACTAGAATTTGGGGTTTTCATTGTCTGGTTCTATATCCGATTACAGACTATTTGACTGCCCTTAAAATCTCTTCATACATCTCAAACTTTTCCATTGGCGTCAGACAGATATGCATAGATTGGAAGATTTCCCATATTATTTTTCTGGAACTAATGAAAAACAAAACAATACACTTGCCAAGAACTATGCTCAGCCTAATGAATTATCTCTGCTTCATTAATTCTCCAGCATTATTAATCAGACAAGAAGCATAAACTGGACTTCATTAGCAAGATCATAAAAGAGTCATAATGACAGCGATCATTTGACTTGTGTTAGGAAGGTCAGTTGCCTATTAAAGCAAAGGGGGAGAGATTAGTTTGCTTGATTTTCTCAACTACAAGAATGTGTCTTAGATCTAAAATAGACCAAACGATTCCAATAGCAGAGAGTAATTCATAATATCTTTGTTGGACTTATGCCCATGGAAATACACTGCATTAAAAAAAAATCTGGAGGATAAATGGGTGAATGATTTCCATCAGGGAAAATAAACTCATGTTTCTTTACTCTGCCAAAGCATAGCCAGCAAAAAATATTTTTTTGAAAAAATAGCCATATACTATAGATTTCCCCACAATTCTTATCATCTACTTCAAGTCAACAAAGGTCTTTACTTTAGGTAAAAGGCTGCAGCCTCCTGCTTCTCATGAGGTGTTTCCTGTAGCAAAAATGTTTCCCACAGAATTCCAGAGTTTATGAATGCCTCAGGAGGAGCTGCGAGATGGTTTGTAACTCAGTTCAGTGTTTATTTGGACCCTGCTTTTTCCTCCAAAATGAAGCCCAAAGTGATTAACAGCAATGCCATACTAAAATGAATATAATAATATCAAAATAATTCAAAGCATATGGAAAGTTAACAATAAAAGTTCTATAGTAAAGCTAAAGAAATTCAATTAAATAGAGAAGGCAAAAAACAATATAAAATATGAAATTCACAAACTTTAAATCAATAAACACACAACACATCTTTTAGCCCAAAATACACACTTATAGCCCACACACTCCACCAGTCAATATATAACAAGCCATTAAAGATAACTAATGCACCCTAGAGGCAGCGGAAAGCAGAACCAGGAACACCCGAAAAATTTCTATCTGAACATCCTCGTTGCTGAATTCCCCTTAGAGTGACCATCTTTTTCATTGGCCTTTAACCATGCCCCCCTCCTGGTTTAAATACATGTTGCTGTCAAAGCCATTTAAAGCAGTTATCTGCATGCCAGGAAAAGAGTAGTGAACCTCTTTCAGTCATATTTTAGTTTAAAGCTCTTACTATCAGTAGCTAAGTCAGGATCTACACTACTGCTTTAAAATGGCTTATAACAGTAGTGACAACTGTTGGAGCCCAGGGCACACTCCATACACAGTTTTAAAACTGTTTTCAGAGTCATATCCTGCTTGGTGTAGATCTGGCCTTAGAGTGTCTCTACATTAAGGGAAATCCCATTGTTTACCAGGCATTGTTGTGCTCCTGGTTCTTTGGCACAATTGATATGAGCTGGATTACATGGGACGAAAGGGGCGTCAAGGCGGAAGATCCTGCTGCTTGCTTCCCAGGCCACTTGAAATGGCAGACACGGTTGAATCAAGGAAGCACCTCCCTCCCTCCCTGGAATGTGTGCAAAGGAGCAGGGTGGGGGGAAGTCTTGCTTTTGTCTGTTTCCTCACATCCAAATTTATGGGGGGTGGGGTGAGGTGGATGTGATCAATCTCTAGTTCTCCTGCTATTTTTCATTATTTTTAATAATGACTGCTGTTTTTAATTGTCTGTCATAATATATAGTTTTAATATTGTATGTTATTATTTATTGTATTGTTATTTCATATATATATTTGTAAGCCACTCTAAGTACTCATTGAGTAGAAGAGCAGGGTAGAAATAATTGTGTTCCTCAGTAAGGCAGGTTTTGTAATAGTCAGCAGAATTTCAGAGTATTGTACTTGGTCATATCAAAAGGTCAGTCCAGAGTTATTATTTGGTCAATTAGGGCCTTAAGGTATCCTTAGAGCCAGTCAGTTTTATGATGTTTAAAATCAGCAAACACAGAAAGTAACGTATGGTGCCTGCAATCACTCCTTGTTTTTCTGGTATATGCACACACCAGCTCATCATCTTTTTATACAATGTCATATATATGCTTTTATAGCCAATCATGAAATACATCCCAGGACCCTCATCAGAGTTCAACTATGATAATGTGGCATGTGAAAGAACTTTTAGACTTCAAAATATTCCTGAAGGCTTCATCTCAGAAATCATCTTTCCTATTGACCATGGATGGTTCTCAAAAAGAATATATATAGTAAGACTTATCCCAAGTTACCACTCGTGAGGATAATGGACGCATTCACTACTGAATATCCTGCTACTGATGGCTTTATCTTGACTATCCAGTCACTAATCGTGCCTCCACTCAGTGCATGGTGCATCTATAAGATGCAAGTCTGAAGAGGTCCAAAGAATAATTGCTATTCACAGCAACTTTATAGAACATCTCATACCTCCTACTGACAAGATTGAAGAGCTACCAAGTGTTATGAGTTAGCAGTGGAAGAATTAATAATTTGGTTTTGAAGTGAAGTTCTTTAGATAAATTAATTTGGTTTTAGGAGCAATCAGTTGGATCTTGTTATGGACCAAATTACATATGATCTGAAGTCACATGTTTGAACAAGTAGGCTTAACCTGGCACTTTATTTTAGTCATGGGAACAATGCAGCTGTGGGGCCCCAATCCACAGCATGCTCCCAATCCATATCAGTGTCCTGCACCAGTTTTCTACTGAAAATCGCTCCCCTCCTGGCTGTTGTTTGCTCCCAAAAGTGCAGTTTGCTTTTGATAGCACATTAGCCAGCAAAGAGCAGCCAGGTAAGTGGCAATGTTCAAATTAAACCTTTGTGGAGCCTCATTCCAGATCAGGAGTACACTCCAGACTAGGGTCCCAGGGCTGGTCCCCCTATACTTCAAAATTAAAGCAGCCAAATTAAGCACACTTGTTTAAACATATGACTAAAGTCTTGTACAGTTTGGCCCTTCACCATCCAGTTTGAGTTGTTTCTCTACCACAGAACAAGAGGAAGCAAGTTCCAAGGTGATAAGAGAGGATGATCTATGATACCAGATCCATGAAGGTGTCTGCCTGCACCATGCATAGACCTATAGTGGGGACAGGTTGAGGGTGTGCATGTAAGCCCCACCCCAAATTTCCCCATTTCCCCGGCTGCCATTGAGATCTTTGCACATTTGGCACAGAGCTCTGAAGTGAGTTTTGTAAGTGTGTTCAGCTTACAGAGCCCTTTCTGGATTTCCATGCTCAATGTGTGAAAGTCTCAAGAGCAGCTGGGCACGCAAAGAAGTTGGGGGCAGGGCTTACATGCATGTCCACATCTCCCTCCTCACTTTAGCATGTGCAAGCAAAGGGCTATCATATTTCACACATTTAAGTAATTTAGTTAGCATAGCAGTTCTCACACATGCAAATGTCTAGTGTGCTAGCACTTTAATTGTCCGAATGAATCTGTCCCAGGTTTTGTTTAAATGCTCCTATGTAGCTGCCAGGTACAATTGAATGCCAGTGATTTATTTGTGCTGGGAGCTGGACATGAAGAGCATTTTATTTGAAAGCATTAAAATCACACTGAAAGCATCAAAATCTATTACAAATGTCAACCATTCCTGCAGTATTTATTTATTTATTGAATAGCATGAAAATCCATCAATTGATCAATAACAATGAAATGAAGTGTTTTCAGGAATGCCTGAATGAATGTAGAAAATAAAGGCACTTTGAGTTTTATATCTTTATCTAGCTTCCCCAAAAAATGTCATCAGGGAAAAGTTTTCATTCAATAATAATAATAATAATAATAATAATAATAATAATAATAATGAGAGGGAACCTTCCAATTAAAGCCACATAATGCAATAACTTCTTAGATCGTTAAAAGCATGCTGGGGATTTGCATCACAAATTGTTTGGAGTACATAATACCGGTCTTAACACTTAACTGTGTCCCATGGCTGGGTCCTTTATATTTGCTAGATTGACTAAGGCTACACAGCTATTAGCTCTCTGTACATTTCTTCTTCAATTTCTCCTCACAGTAGGAGAAACATAAAAATGGGGGTCAACGCCTGGTCATTACATTACCTCTGGCTGAGAAATGTATTTTGTAGAAATGGGAGAAATAGTGTAGAAGTGACAAAAGGCAGGCGCCCAAAGTATGAAAAATTATAATGATATCATAACAGAGATTTCATAAAATAACATTAAACTAATACGCAGCATAGCTTCAGTCTTCTCATCTGGTGAATCTCATTGCTCTCAGTTTTAAAGGGCCATTAGCAAAAGCCCTGCAAATGAATTGCTCAAGGTCGAAATGAAACCAAATGAGAAGGCCCAAGCAATAATTCAAAAGCATTAAACCGTTTACTGCTCTGAGTGGAGAGAAACAGAGGAAATCAAACCCCAAAATCTTTCAAGCAGATTCCATAATAACTCTGTCGTCTGGAATAATAGACTTTCTATTGAAAACAGTTTATCATCTTATTATGCTTGAGCATAATCTAGTTAAAATCAAAGTAAGCAATGATGAGGCTACTAAGAGGGCTGTAGAAAAGGAGGGCTCTCTTTGCAAGGGCTGCCTTGCTTATGTACTCAGCCCACAATGTCTGCTTGGTTATGATCTGCCTTGTGTACCGGGAGAAGAAATCAAAATATCACATGCTATTAAGCAGTAGTACACACTGAGAACGCACTAAGCAAAATGTTGACTTCTACCCACATCAAAGAGGAGTAAGATGACATGATCGCCATGTCAGGCAGCCTCCATGGACACAGGGAAAATAGCCACTCACAGCTTCTCTACACACAGGAAAAATCCTGTGTCTTACCGTGACTTTCATCCTTACAGTAATCCCACCGTTACGACACACTCCTTCACACATGACCATGTGATTTGTTCCATTTTCAGAAAGACCCTGAAGGAGTGTGTATTTTAATGAGACAGTGGCCTCATCTACACCAAGCAGGATTTTGCAGTATGAAAGCAGTATATAAAAGGCAGGAGCCACACCAAGCAGGATATAGCGGTATGAAAGCGGTATATGGTATGTGTCAATGGGCCCCAACAGTTGTCAATGCACTTCAATACTGCTATAAAGCAGTAGTGTGGCTCCTGCCTTTTATATACCACTTTCATACGGCAATATCTTGCTTGGTGTAGATGAGGCCAGTGCCATCTATACAGTTTCTCTCTTTAGTTGTTGTTGTCTTTGAAGAAAACCAGCATAATTGGTGTTAGGGATATTTTCATGACCAGCCAGACCAGCAAGAGTTAGCAGTGGCTGGTGACATGAGAAGCATTTCCATGTCCGTAGGTGAAGGGGATGCCTCCTAACGAAAAACTGCCCTGCTGGGTCAGAGCTAATTCAGAGGTCCATCTATTTTCACATTCTGCAGTCTGATAATGCCTTCAGCAATCCACAACTAGGCCACCAGACCAAACCAGCATGGCTTGATTTTGTAGCCACATGACTTCTTTCCCAATGAGGTGAGCAGGAAGACATCTTAAATTTTATACAAAATTTAGATGGAATGAGAACATACATGGGAAAGTAATGGCTTGTGTTTTTGTCTGAGCAAAGTGATGCTCCTAAAAAGCAATCTCATGCCACCAAGGGAATCAAATCAACTGTATAAAGCTGGCGAAGAACACTGGCTGAAGCAGCAGCAGCTTTTGGTTACCACAGTAGTTTTTTTTGGGGGGGGGGTTAAAACTCCCATAAATCCATTCCTTTGCTGCCAATGGTGCTTGAATGTGTACACAAATCTTTCAGCTTGCTTTTTACCCTTTGGTACTGTCAACATTCCTAACAAAAATTGTGTCTGTCCAAGATCACTATCATTTCATCACCACTTCACTTTAAGGTATGCGTTCTAATGAAACAGCTGCATGTCTTTGCTACAGTTCCTCCTGTTCCCATGGTAACCACCAGTGTCATTTACATCTGCCAAGGTTTTACCACAGGAATGCAACACTCCTCATTTCTTCCCCTTCAAGGTGGCTGGATGAAGCATTTATCCCGGGAGCACACATGGGGCACACTCCACCTCACCAACAGGTGTGCAGAGCTGCCCTCAGCCGGGTGGCTTTAACCAGAGTCACAGCTAGAGATGTAGGGATTTTGTTGAATCAGTTCTGTCTGTATTTTGCAGATGGTCAGGCGTCTTTCTTTCCATTGTCCACTCATGGACGGAAATGGATTTTTTAACCAAGAATTTCATTCTACTTGCTGGAACTTTGTTCTAATTTATATCAACTCTAATGCACTTAGCGGTAATGTGCATTAGTTAATGTAAAAAAAGTGCAAATCTTCTTCCCCCACCCCCCACCCCAAGAAAAAAAAAACCTGTCCACAAGTCCAAGGACTCTGTGTTACTCCAAAACAGCCAAACTGCTGCAGGTCAGATTCATAAAAATCTGAACTCATTTGAATCCACTTGAGATTTCTCTGACATCCCTAGTCATGTTCCCACGTTCTATAGCTGTCATGATGCAAACATGTATTTAGTTCATTTGTTTGTTTAGGCTGCAAACCTAACTCTGCCAGAAGCCAGCTAAGGGGCCTCAGGAAGTGCTGGTCCACCAGCAGAATGATAGAGGTAAGTCTGTGGAACGGCACTTGCACTGCCAGAAACCCCCTGACAAGCCCACCAGCATAGTTTACCTTAAGAACATCCAGTCTAGTATTCTGTTTACATAGTGGCCAACCAGCAGCCCACAGGAAGCCCACAAGCAGGAAATGAGTAAAACAGAACCCTCCTGCCCATATTCCCCAGCAACTTCTATACATAGGACTAGCTCCCATTGACAGACTACTTCTCCAGGAATTTATCTGACCCCCTTTTAAAGCCATCCAAATAGGTGGCCATCACTACCTCCTGTGGTAGAGAATTCCATAGTTTAACTTTGCATTGTGTGAAAAAGTACTTCCTTTTCTCTGTCCTGAATCACCCACTAATCAGCTTCATGACATGACCCTGAGTTCTAAAATTTTGAGAGAGGAAGAAAAATGTCTCCCTATCCGCATTCCCCACACTGTGCATAATTTTGTACATTTCTGTCATGTCTCCACTAACCCTCCTTTTTTCCAAGCTAAACAATCCCAGCTGTTGTAACCTTCCCTCATTGGGGACGTGCTCCACCCCCTTGATCATTTTAGTTGCCCTTTCCTGCCCTTTTTCCAGCTCTACAATATATTTTTTAAAAAAAGTATGGTGGCCAGAACTGCACATGATATTCTAAGTGTGGTTGCACCATAGATTTAGATTATTTATTTATTTATTTATTTATTGCATTTTTATACCACCCAATAGCCAAAGCTCCCTGGGTGGTTCAAAAAAATTAAAACCATTCAAAGTATAAAACAAACAGTATAAAACGTGATATAAAAGATAAAGGCAGTACAAGCTCTGGCTGTTAGTAACTAAGCCTTAGGAGAGGCATTTCATCCTTTCAGAATGAGAAAAATACATAAAAGCTCAGGGAGCACTGAACAGTCAGTGGTTGGGGAAAGGAGTGAGACCAGGAGAAGGGGCGTGGCCTTCTGGGGAGCAAAAGAGCAACCCCAGGTGAGCCATCTTTGGCTCACGGACCTGAGATCCAACACCCCTTGTCTAAAGTAGCAATGTTGATGGCTCCTAGCCTGGAATAGAGTAAAGAGCTAAGTGTCATCACTGGAGCCCTAATCCTGATTCTGACAGTCTGCAGAGAACACAACATGGGTTCCCTCTATTGCCATAAAACTTAGAGGGACAAGCATTGTAAACCAGTTTGCAAAATATGTAGCTATCTACTAGTCATTTCTCAATTGTCAAGAAAAACGCAGTGGGATGCATTTGGGGTGTTCATGTGTGAATTTGTGTTACAAAACCCGTGGCAAATTAATGCCATGTCAGAAAGCGTTAAAAACAAAAATCTGTCCTGCCTCCCTGTATGAATGGAGGCTGTTGTTGAAATAGCCTGCCATTCATGCTACTGCTGTACCATGGGAGTAAGGAATGTCAGGATGTGACCCTTCCCCTCTCCTCCTTCACTTTCCCTCCCACATACAGTACACAGCATATGACAGCAACAGCACTCGCATGTTCGGAGAGATTAAGTCCACAGTGAGAATGGCAGCATTAAGTTACCAGCCATTGTTTTACCACCAAGGCTTTTTCTGACAGAAAGATGCCTTTAGATTGAAGTGCTTCCTTTATTTTTGTACTTTGCTCTATTTCCACAGGCTTGCGATATTATAGTATATACCAGCCTTCCCCAACCTGGTGCCCGCCATATGTGCTGAACTGCCACTCCCATCATTCACAGCCCATCTATTTTAGAATGTTTCATATATAAATAATGTGATTTAGAGGTGGTTCACACTTCACCCACAGACAACTTCATCATGTGTGTGTCTTAGCTCTCTACCAGTGTACACTTAAAATATTAAAGGAGGCATGAGTATCTCTAAATACAAAGGGACATGTGCCATGTAAGTGCCAATGAGCCAATATTGACCAGAACTCCTTTGTGCATGTCTAGGAACAGACATCTCCCCCTCATATTTTATGGTGCTCATTCTGGCAAACAATATTTACACATCAAACGAACCTGTCATATAATGTGTGAATTGGCTACTAAACACTTGCCAATTCCACACACCCACCCCCAGTGAATGACTTTGGGTTGCATCTGGATTTATGTGTGTGCAACTGAGCTGGCAGAAGTGGATCTCCCTTCCTTTCCTAGCCACAGCAGCACATCCAGCTCCCTCACCCACGCCAGAAATGCTGCACAGAGGGATTTTGGGGGGTTGTTGAATGGGGTGAGCTGTATGCAGGGGGAAAGGAATCCCAAGATTGTACGCAGGCACTTCCATGAATGATGCCCTTCTACTCACAGAAGGCAGACCCTGAATCCAACAGGAGTTTTAAATTATATATTGTTTTATTCTGTGTTTGTGTATAATGGCAATTTGCTAAGACACGATAAAAAACTTCTCTGTGTGTGTGTGTGTGTGAATCCAAAACATTACTTCTAAAATAGGGGTACCATTTATGGTGCCAGCGGGCCCCTCTCACCGCACCCACAGAGATCCCCAACACGGTGCCTATGGACACCTAAAAAGTTTTGTTTTTTCAAATATACATACATGGATTTGTAGCAAACTAAATACATAAGTATCCATTTGAAGGTGGTGTCTATATGTCAGCAGTGCAAATATTGAAACTGTTGCTAGGCCCTCAAACCATTGCATTATAGCAAGTGAACGTTTATCCTTCCAATGTTGTAATATCAGTCTTTAAGCTTTCAAAAGGGTGTAGAGAATCTGTTTACATGAGGATTTATTCATTTCCATGAAGCAGGTAGATAACTTTTAAAAATAACTTAACTGAATATTAAAAACCATTCCAGTACAAAATGTATCTGTGTAATAATGCTTGCCCTGCCCTACTCCCCACCCCCCAAAAGAAGCAACTACTGGACATTGCTAAAAGAAGCATTCACTGTATTGCACCATCAGCAATTAGCCAAATTAGACAATCCCTTAGTAAAGAGACGCTTCAGCATCCAATAGGCATGAAATTTATGATATGTTAGGTAGATGTCAAAGTGGTGATCCACTGAATAGGCATTTTGTGCTGGTACCCACAGCAATTTCTCAAATTCCTAAATGTGCCCACAGGGCCAAAAAGGTTGGGGACCCCTGCTCTAAAAGATGCCCAGACTTTGGCAGACCTCCATGAGACAGGAGCTGCTGATATGAGTAACAGCTGAGAAGCTCTCTCTTCAAGTTCATAGCACCTTCCATAAATCATATCCAAATGTTGAGAGCATGTAGACACCTCCAAAAATTACATTGGTAAGGAGTTGTATCCATATATATTAGGACTCAAGTCAGTTAAGGTTTTATAGGCCCGAAGTAATCCAATGTAGATTCAAACGCTGGCCACCGTGTGGTCCCAGTAAAGTCCCCCAACCTGCTCAAACACATTATGAACAACCTCCAACCTTCCTTCAAGGTGAGCCCTAATTTGGACCCCAGGAGAAAAAAATAAGGATCAATCATTTAGTGTGCTTCTATTCAGTCAAATAAAGGGCAACACACTAACCAAAAAATCTCCGTTGAACTTGGCCACAGAATCAAATTCTTTTATTGAAAGGCTATGTATAAAAAGCAGATTACACATTAAATAACTTGTAAATGGAAAGCATTCACATTGTGTACTGGTAACTGCTGGGCAGCTCACTTGGAACAAGATTTATTGATGCTTGAAATAGATTACCTTTAATTTACTGCCTGAGTGTGGATGTAAGAGAAAGGGGGGGAAAGCTTTTGCTTGCAGTTCCATTAACGTCTTGCACCTGGCTGTGATAGACTGCTGGTGGAAAGAAACAGCACAAAGGACAGAAATGCCTGCAACATAGAAACATGCTTCTCTGGATGTTTGACTTGCAAGGTTTTGAATCAGTCGAATATTGGAGAAATAACTCTTTTTACAGTTGAATTACCACCTCTTTGTCAATGACCTGGAGTCTGCTCAACAGACTGCTTTACTGATTGAATACAAATAGTTTAAACTTTTGGAAAAAGAAAAACAAGATATGCAACCCATGCTGGGGATACACAAGTAAGCATGCACATTAGGCCAAACAATTTTGTTCTATTTAAATATGCAAACACATTGCTCAGAGCGCCTTTTTTTTTAAGTAAAAAAAGTGAAATCCAGTCCTAGTACATTTATATTCTAGCTTTCTTCCATCACAGAATTCAAGGGCAGGATATACACTATTGCTTATTACAGTTTATAATGGTTTTGACAACTGTTGGGGCCCAGGACACATTACATATACAGTTTTCAAAGTGTTTTTAAAGTGTTGTGTCCTGCTTGGGGTAGATCTGGCCAAGGCTGCAGATATGGTCTCCCATTCAAACATGGACCAGACGAAGAACTGCTTCACTTCAGCAAAGTGCCTTCAATGTGCTCTCAAACCATACCCTAGGAACAATGGCTTGTTACAGTTAAAACCCCACAACCACATAAATTATTTTAGTTATTGTTTTTTTGAAAAACAACAACAACAACAACACAGAAACAACAAAAAGAAATGCATATAGACAGCTGGAGTATGCAAGACATACTATCCAAAAATTATCAACAATGTAAACATTTATAACACAAACTGATTAAATAAATTATATAAGAGAAATTTAAAGGGTCACAGTAATGCACCTTTAGCTAAGGCAAGTCACACAAAACATCTTTGCCATTTTAAGCCTCAAAGGCTTATTGCTTAGAGAAATGACACTTGTTGAGCTAATGACTTGAAACATAGCAGCTATGATCTACTTGATGAGGTCTACAATTCAGATTTTACACCACCCCGATAAAAACCACCAGAGGTACAGCAATTTAAAAGTGATGAAAGCTGACACATCTCCCCTTTTTACTCCAATTTTCAGACAGGCATATCATATTTCTGACATGTTTTTTTTATGAAAAACTACTGCTGTACTTTATTCAGGTTTAGAATCATAGAATCATGGAATATTAGAGTTGGAAGGGGCCACTAAGGCCATTGAGTCCAACCCCCTGCTCAATGCAGGAATCCACCCTAAAACATACCTGACAGATGGTTGTCCAGCTGCATCTTGAATGCCTCTAATGTGGGAAAGCAGACTTTCATTGGTTTGGTAATGTTCTGAGCAACATTTCAAAAGTTATTAAGATTTCCCTGCCCCATTAAAGCCTACGGCAGCAAGTACTGACAAAGTTATCTTGTGCATGGTCAGCTCCATTCTGAGGATGCTGCCAGTACTCCAGTGTTTTCAGAGGGAGTCTAGGGCGCAGAGGGAAACTAGTCTATCCTACATGCAATGCCTATTCCTTTATTTATGGAATGTGACCTTACAAGGTCAGACTACTTGTTATTACACAGATTGAGAACCTAGCATTGGGGAATAGGGGGCTTTAAACCTTTCCCCCCTTGCAGGATGCCTTGAACACAACTATTTTTGGCCCTGGAGAATTGCCGTAGGGGATTCTGAGGGGGAGCTTTTTGTGAGACAATTCTGAAGGAGAATGGAATATTTAAGAGAGGAAAGAGATTGGAGACACCATAGGGAGCGAATGAATAAAAGCACCAACTAGAGAAGACAGTAGAGGCTAGAACTGCAGCCAAATACTCTCAGACAGCATTCAACCAGGGATTAGGAGAGCAAACTTAGAAAGCTGGGAATGGTTGGATAAATTGTGTTTTGTGAATAGTCAATAAACAGGCTAAATTTCATTGAGATCAGCTCAGTGGGTTGTTGTTGTTAAAATTAGCTGTTAAGTGGCCCAGTTCATTTTAGTCAATGGGAATCTTATCACAGAAGTCAAGCTTGCCCAGTGTAGTTTTCCTGCCACCATTCTGACAGTAGACGAGGGGTAGCAGGGAGGGAAATGAAATAGGTATGCTGGAAACCTGTGGTTTACTCAGAAGCCTTTCTGAACATGAATGTATTTGTTCGTTTACACCCATCTACTTAGTTAATGACTTGTTTGTGTTTGTGTTTGTATTCTGTTTTGCTTGTGTTTTGCTTTTCAGAACACCGTAATGATAAATTTCCTTTTTAAAAAAAAAAACACAGGATAATTAAGTGATTTAAAAACCCTGCCATTGTCTATAGGGCCTGTTTACCCCAACTTAAATGTGCATATTCACATTTCAGGACACATGACACAGCCATAGCGCCGTGTTTTTAATGCGATAATGCGCATATTCGCATTTGCGGTTTACCATGACTTTTTGATCACGTCCGAGTTTGCACCACGTTATGGTTATGTGTCTTTGGGAGAGTTAAATCACATTTTGACATGTGGGCAGAGCTTTGAGGGTAGGACAACATGATTGGCCGATTTCCAACCAATCGGCTGCCTTGTTTCTTCACACCATTTTTAGTTTGAATTCTGATTCTATGGAGCTCCACAGACAAAGCCTATTAAAACAAAGAGGGAGAACAGGCATCCTTGTCTGCTGCCTCGGTCTTTCCCCCACCCCCACACACACACACACACTCCTGGTTTCCCTGTTATATGAATCTGCAGAGCTCCACATATAAAATGTATAGTTTCTATCATCTCTACTCTATAGCATCATATCATTGTATATAGGCAGCATGTGGGCATCTTCACCAGCACCGTCCCTGATCAGTGGGCACTGAAGCTTCTAGGGATGCTCTGGGTAGCTGCCATTTTACACCATTGGGGGATTTTCTGGTTGTGTGTTTATCTCCTGCCTCTCTGGCCACGTGCACCTATCTGTTTTTTGTTTTTTTGTTTTTTGGTAATGCAAATTTAGAAAGAATTGCTATAATTGAAATAGAAATACAACACATCTCACCATAGCGGGGAAGATTATGGCCCGCTCAAGCTGCTGTCCAGCTGCTAACCACTGATGGGCAACTTCAAGGCCCAGCTCTCCCTTATTTATTTATTTATTTTTATAACATTTTTATACTGCCCAATAGCCGAAGTTCTCTGGGCGGTTCACAAAAATTAAAACCATGAGGAACATAATAAAACAACCAACAATCTAAAAACTTTTTCTTTAAACCAGACTTGGACTGGACAACACTTCAAATAGAGGAGTGTTCTCAAAACTAGGGCACCTGGCCAGTCTAAGCACACATTGGATATAGCAGCTGTTGCAGCAACATTTATTTACACACACACTATTGTGTGATGTGCATGTAGGATTGTTCTGATCCTCCTTTAATCCTAATCTGGAATAGTGCTCAATTATTGACATTAAATTATAAACACCCACCAAACGTGTGCTTACTTTCTCATTTATGGGAACGTTTAAACAAAAAGAATACTGTGATTAATTCATTTTAGAATTAACTACCCAGTTTTTAATTTTAATTATTTAAAGCTTTCATTATTTTACTGTCAAAATATTCATCCCACCGGCAGAGGAGTGATACTGATTTTAATAGGGTTTTTATTAAGCAATTCATGTACAAAATGGCCCCAAATCTTTATTCGCTTATAGCACCATTTGTGTGCATGGAGTTTTACGGAATACAGTAAGACTCTGCCCCAAGGATCTTGAAATCTAAAATTTGACTTGGTGGATAAAAGGAGAGCTTGGAATAATCGGGGGGGGGGATTATGATTTCAATTACACATACTTTGGCTTGGGTATAGGTTTAGCATTTCAGTAAGGCATGGGCATTATGAGGTTGTACCAAACACTTCAATAAAAAGGTGGATATTAAGGAGGGATTTGAAGGAAGTAAGAGACTGGGTTCAGAAAACACACTAACCAATGGTAGTTTAAATAGTTGACGGTTGGTTATTTAACCCACTGTGGGTTATCATGTTGTGTGGCAGGAGTTTTTTAACCAATGGTTGGTTATTTGGCTGAAGTAACCAGTGCAAATAACCAAAGCTGTTCAGAGTTGGCTATTTCAACCACCATTGGTTATCATGTTGTGTAGAAGGCACTGTTGGTTATTTCTTCAGCCACCATTGGTTATTTCATCAGCCACAGAGTCACAAGGCAAAAGCGGTCAAAGCGGCATCTGCCGCCACTCTAGCTCAACCAACAGCATAGGTTTTTGGCAGCAATGGCTGATGGGATACTAGCAGAAGGACTGAAGGGGGGACGGAGGGTGTGGGATGAGTGAGCCAACTCAACATGTACTAATAGTCAACTCAAAGCTGATCCTAATCCATACCAAGGTTGATTATTTTAATGTCATGTGGGAGGTACTCCCTAGATAAACAACTATCAAGTTGATTATTACTAGTGCTGTGTTGAAAATTTCAACCATTCCATTTTCAGCATTTTGTGAGGGGTGCGGAAAAAACAAAAACTTAGGCAAAAGAGTCTGAAGAGGTGAGAATTTCAGAGGAAATTGGGGAGGGGAACAGGTTTTCCACATACCTTTTTAAATGTACCCACTAGTTGAGGGGTCTTCTTTCTTTTTTTAAACACCCCTGCATTTTCAGGAGCCCAGGAGTGCTTACTGGATGCTTATTGGAGAGGGTGAGGTCACATGGCCTCCAATAGACATTCACTTAGAGTTGCTGAGCTCAGCCAAATGCTGGAGAAAGGGGGAGTGGTGTTTTTGGAAAAACTAAAAAATAGGAAGAAGAGCCCTTAGCATCCAACTACACTTTAAAAAGCTATGTGGAAATCATGTCCCCCTCCCCAAGAAGAAAATTCTCCAAATTTTCCCCCCTCCCTGTGAAAGAGGCAGAAAAAAACAATGTGTCTTTCGCAGGGAGAGAGAAAGTTTCCAAAAATAGGGAGTAGGTCCAGCCCAGCACTAACTATTACCCCACCATTGACTATCACAACCTCTGACTTAGCAAGTTAGAGGTATTCCAGTAACAGGATGGCTACCTGGCCAAAAATTTCCCTAGATTGGTAGTAATTGTCCTGGTCAGGTGCCTAGTGATTGGTCCCATGGCAGCCAGTGGGGACAGCCATCTTTTCTTCCCAGCAATGCCCCTGGGAACAACAAGTTGTTTGGGAAAAACCCATTTTAATTAGTACAGATAATCCACTGCAAAATTGATATTTAAAAAAATTCTCAAATGGAAATGAATGCCTTTTCCTACAGTGTACTTCTCATGTGCTCCAAAACAATCGTGCACAAGTCTGTGGTACTTCCCCCAGAATAAGTTGCCGAGGGGTTGCTGCTTCTGCATTTTAATGAATAGAAACCTGTTCAATTTTGTGTACAAAGAAAGAATATGATTCCAAAACAAAAGTAAGTGTGTGTGTGTGTGTGTGTGTGTGTGTGTGTGTGTGTGTTTTCCCCTCAGTCACCAATTTAACTCAAAGACATCTTGAAAATATTTGCAGCTAAGTTTTGAACTGTGGCGCTGGGTCAGTACCAAAACCAGACTTGCTTCACATTGATGTGGTTAGTAGCTAGAAGGCATAGAGGAAGTAAAGGATTTCCCCCTTGGTTTTATTACTGAATGCTTAAAATGTTTCCTCAAGTAAACAGCATGAAAGACATCAGATTTTTTTTCCAAAATAAAACCAGGAAAATAAGAAGGCGACTGGCAAATGGGACAGTACAGGTTTAGAGACACATAATGGGCCCTGCTTTCATCTAAACAGAATACATTTATATTCCTGGTGCACACTCTAAACAGCATTTAGAAAAGTTCAAATGTTTGATTTCTGGCCTGGTAGAGTCTGCCTAATGAATGAGGGAGATCATGACCAGGCTGCCAGCTAGCTCATTAAAGACTATATTTTTACCATGAAAAATTGCTCTTTCCAAAGTTCTTAAAACACAGCCTCCTGACTTAATAATTCACATCAGTTTCTCCATTGTTAAAAGAGAAAAGGCAAGGCAATCGGGCCATGAAAAGTTACTTTAATTTAAGCAAATCCTTCCAACACATTTATGCCTGTTCTAAGGTCCACTTCATCTATTACCTACAGTTGCACGGGAATGCGGCCTATTGGCTGGCCCAGTGAAGGGGCTGCTTCATGATAGCCACTGTATCATGACTGCAATATCTCTAATTTTAGGATATCCATGTGTAGGGTGATCATATGAAAAGGAGGACAGGGCTCCTGTATCTTTAACAGTTATATTAAAAAGGGAATTTCAGCAGGTGTCATTTGTATGCATGCAGCACCTGGTGAAATTCCCTCATTACGACAGTTAAAGCTGCAGGAGCTATTCTAGAGTGATCAGATACAAAAGAGGGCAGGGCTCCTGCAGCTTTAACTGTGGTGATGAAGAGGGAATTTCAACAGGTGCTGCATGCATGCAAAGGACACCTGCTGAAATTCCCTTTTCTATGCAACTGTTAAAGATACAGGAGCCTTGTCCTCCTTTTCATATGGTCACCCTATCCATGTGAGATGAGCTTTAGCATATATATATGGTCGCCAGGTGTCCTACTTCACAGAAGATAGTCCTCTACTGGAAGAGCTGTGAGACGGCAGTCCTCTATTCGAAGGTGTCCTCTGTTAAATAGGCTCTCCAGTCCAAGTCTAGTTTAAAGTCAATAACCATAAAGAGGGAGAGCAGGGGCTTTGAATTCGCCCATCAACATTTAATAGCTGGATGGTGCTAAGCAGCATACCTGAGCAGACACACAAGTCACCTAGCCTGACTATCCCACTATAGTGAGATGTATTGTATTTCTATTTAAATTACAGTCATTTCTAAAATTTGGATCTATAATACAAATTAGCATGTGCAGGTGTTGTACAAATTGGTGTTCTCTTTTCTCCTTTTTTTTGTGTGTGTGATGTGTATGTCCTCTTTTTTGGCAATGCATAACTGGTCGCCATATATTTAACTTATAATTGCTGACTTTAGCCAGCTTGACATGACTGGCTTCCACTTTAAAATACATTTTGGGACACCACAAAGCTTGCAGAGCTGGTAGTCTTAACTGAAAGTGTGTATTATGTACATTTAATCTCCAGTATATCAATCTTGTCTGTGACGTTGAGGAAGAACGTTTGTAGATTATGCCTAGTGTTCCGTTTCCTCTTAGAATACTCAACTACTACTCCTGGGTTGGTGGGCACTTTTGGTAGAATATCATGGGCACTCTTACAAAATGGCTGCCACAGGGGCCTTGCCTAATCACAAAATGGTTGCTATGGGGGCATGGCCAATCATATAACATCCATTTCCCAGAAAGCAAATGCTCCATTATTGCAGGCTTGTAAGGCGGCCTTGAAAACTTATTTTACCTTGGCCTTCTCTTGATATGACTGCTGTTGCTGGTATTATTGCCATTGTTGCTGTTGGTTTTATTATCAGCTTTTATTGGTTTTATTACTATTTTACTGTTTTATATTTTTATCATTTTTAATATTTTAACTCTTTTTAATGTATTTTATTGCTGTAAGCTGCCTTGGGAGGGCTTCTGCCCTGAAAGGCAGCCAAGAGGTATTTTAAATTAATTAAACAAACAAATTGCTTGGTGAACTTGGACCATGACTTGCTCCTATCCAAATACACCTAGGAGTTTAATAGTAAAATGGTGGAGAAAATCTCTTGCACCAAAACTGAATATCCCAGATCTTGCTAACTTTTTCATATTAGCGTCCTGCTACTGCTGAATCAGGTTCAGCTTTAGAGAAAACTAGGGAACAAGTCCAATAGCAAGTCAGTAAACAGGCACAGGTTGACAACATAGCATTATCAGTCACCTACGTGATTTCCAGAAAGCAGAGCCAAGGCCCAAACATGGGAGAGCAGTCAAACAGAAACATAATCCAAAACACAGACTTAAAAGCAGGAGTCCAGAGGTCAGTAGCATTGAGGTTCAATCACAAGGCAAGGTCACACAAATGTTATATAAGACACTAGGAGCTGAGGTAGATGTTAACAATAACTAAAGTGAAACTGAAGGCTTATATAGGCAGAGATTTTAGAGACCCACCCCAGGCTCAGCTGCAGTTCATTACAGGCTTTCTGGTAAAGCCCTGCTCATGAGGTGAGACTTGCTCATGAGGAGTCCTTTCCTTTTGTAATCAAGCACTCCTTCTCAAAGGAGCCCTACTGGCCTGCCTTTTGAGGTAACAATACTATTGGGGGCTAGGTGGTCATCCAGCTTCTGCAACAGAAGCAGAACTCCCCTTCTTCTGTGGGGATGGACCCACAGTCATCTTTCCTTAGGGCCCAGGTTCTCCTGATATGATGTTTCCATGGAATCATCTGTCTCTGTTTCTGAGAGCTATCTCTTCAGTGGAGGAAGGTTCCTTGGCAATTTGGAACATTTGTATCATTTCTAAGTTTAGCAACAACCTTGTTTCAAAATAATTATGTGAGCCCTCCCATACTTGAATGGTACAACTGGCAGCACTCAGCCTGTGCAGAGCTGGCTGTAGCACTTGTCTATGTTATCTCAAGCCCTGGCCAATATATGCAAACGATATGCTTGCAGCGACATTCACATAGCAGTCACTATCACAACAATTACTGAACTATGTGTGGTAGGGAGATATTTGTATTTACAAAATAGCACAGCTTGAACACAACATACTACCATCATCAAATGATGACATCATGACCCAAACATCAATTATCACAGCATCTGACTGTCCTTTACTTTGACTGAGACCTGTGAAGCATAAAGGGGTCAATAAAATCTTTGTCTCTAATGTACAGTAATGTTGTTGTTGTTGTTTATATTCTTGTTTAGTATAACAAGTGTGTTATAAACTAACATTGTTATAGGCCAGGAATGGAAAACTTGTGGGTTTCCAAATGTTTTGACCTACAACTCCCATCATCCCTCATCATTGGCTATTATTATTATTATTATTATTATTATTATTATTATTATTATTATTATTTATATAGCACCATCAATGTACATGGTGCTGTACAGAGTAAAACAGTAGACAGCAAGACTCTGCCGCATAGGCTTACAATCTGGTGAGGGCTTGTGGGAGGTGTAGGCCAAAACATCTGGAGGGTCACCAGTTGCCCACACATGCTCTAGACAATCCTAATTTTTCATAATTCCCCCTAGTTTTCTGTATTGATCCTTCTGAAAGCTGGTAGTTCCAATGATCTATGTAGACTGGAACAGAGGAAGTTCCCTTATATCAAGTTAGCCCATTGGTCCATCAGGCTCAGTATGGCTTACACTGACTGTCAGAAGTTCTCCAGGGTTTCCAGCCTATCTGGTGACACAGAAGATTGAACCTGGGGTTTTGTGCATGCCATGCATATGCTCTGCTGCTGAACAACAGCCTTTTCCTTGACTACAGGGCTTATTTTTAGGTAAGTGTAGATTGATTTTATTTATTAATTTAAATATTTATATCCTGACTTTTGGTTCCACAGTAGAACTCTTAAGGTGGCTGACAATGCCAATAAAAGCAACGATAAATCAAATAAAACAAGCCATTATAGAAACAGCAGGAACATTAAAATAAAAGTAGAGCAACAAGCAGCAAGTCATACAGGCAGAAAATTACAAAATCAATCATTGAAAGGGACAACAATATGTATTTGTTTATATAGTCATTTCTGTGCTGTCTTTTTGGACCAAGTCCTCATAAGGCAGCTCACATAATAAACACACACACACACGTAATACAGTTTTTAAAATCCAAATCAAACAAACAATGATAAAAAGCAGCAATTTCATTTATATGTCTTCAATTGGTGGCGAATTTCTCTTAGGAGAAAATGCCTTACCTGGGAGCCATTACTATGAAGGCCCTCTCTTCATCATCTGCACTTTAGATTGGGTGGTGGGACAGAGAGGCCAAAGTATGCAGGCAGGTTTGTATGAGTGGAAGCACTCCTTTGGATAACCTGGTCACAAACTACTTAGGACCTTATCCGTTAAAACCAACACTTTGAATTGAGCCTGGAAACAAACTGAAAGATTTGGGAGCCAATGCAGAATGCTCCTCACAGTGTTCTAGTTGCATCATTTTAGTGTTCTCATATCTTAACAAATATAAGATTCCATTTGAGATAATTTAAATTTGAAGCTACAGTTGCACAGGGTTGAGGGACCATTCATGAAAGAATGCCCGATGTACACTGATGTACCAAAGAAGGAATGGCTCCCTTCCATCTTCCTAAATATTGACTTTAAGAACAGCCATGGCAATCCCTCATTCATGTAATGTGGCCAAAGTCATCTATTTGCAGGGCTGCCAGAGGACAGCTCTCTATTTTGGAGATGCTGGGGGGAATCCGCACGTCGTTCTCAGGGCGCTTCCATCCTCCCCCAGTGCACCCCGAAAACTATCGTGTAACTTGCCTGTAAAAGAGCTGAGGAAGAAGCATCCTTGCCGGCGCCGCCACCCAACTCCCTCCTCGCCGGCCGGCTCAGAGAGCTCAGCAGAAGAAGGCGGGGTGGAGAGCGGAAGAAGCTCTCCACCCTGCCTTCTTCTCCCGAGCTCTCCGTCCTAGCCGGCGAGGAGGTCTGTGGGTGGCGGCGGCGGCAAGGACGCTTCTTCCTCTGTTCTTCCAAAGGCAAGTTACACGATCGTTTTTGGGGTGCACTGGGGGCGGATGGAAGCGCCCTGAGAGCGACGTGCGGATTCCCCCCAGTTCAAATCCTATTTGAAGTTCAAGGACCATCAGAAGGAAAAGCTAAGCCTTGGAGATGTCCATCCACAGCACCTGGAGAGCAGACTAAGCAAAAGCCACACACCTCACCTGGTCACATTCCTCCACACTATGGCCAGATGTATTGTATTTCATAGTAGTGATTTCTAAATGTGCATTTATATCTATAAATTAGCATATGCAAAATTTATGCAAATATGTGTCCTCTTTGGTCCTCTTTTTTGATGATTCATAAGTAGTCACCATACCCCTCAGTCTTGTGTTTCCTATGTAATCGACAGAAATAACTGCTTAGTTATCATATTTGATGCAAGTAAATGTGCTGCCAACATAGCATATATACCACTTAAGCAATTAATTGTGAGCCACATAACTACAATTAAATGCAATGTGCATCTGCAGTTGCTTCAATTAACTGTTTAGGGAAGGGGGGAATTTGAGGGAACTGGGAAACTTTAAAAATGCTGAAGCAGACAGGCAGACAGTTTCCTCCCAATCCTTACCCAGGCTTACACATACACACACACACACACACACAAATCATTCAGCACTTTTCTTGCTGTTGCTGCAGTTTGAATTTCCTAATACCTCATTAGCCATCCTGAACATTTGCTGTTTAGTGACTTTGCCAATGCAGTGGGGTTTTCCCCTCTATCCATAATGCTTCACTGGAAATGCTCATACTTAAGTGAAGAATTAATGGAAAAAATCAATATTTTGCAAACTCCATTGAGCCCTTAAGTTCACACAGATCATTGTTTTGCTGACTGGCATTATTAACAAAAAGTGGTGAAAATCTAGACAGCTACTTGAAGACAGGTCTGTTGCTTGGAGGAGGCCGTCAGATCAGCAGGCTCCTTGCAGAGCCTTTGGCTGTTGCCAGAGACTGTACACAGCTTTTCGATGGCTTGACATCATGGCCGTGCAGTGGTTGAACTAGAACAGCGGAGCAATGTTTGTGTTCAAATGTTTAAGGGCGTGGAGGAGAGCTGTGTCTTACAAGCACATGCATGCTAGCCTCAGTGCACAGCCCTTCTCGAATTGGAGGTGGGGGTAGGGGGTGAAGAACTATGAACTGTCTAATCCAGGCTTTCCCAACCTGGTGCCCACCAGAAGTTTTTGACTTCAACTCCCATCAGTCCCAGCCAACATGGCTAATTATCAGGACAGCTGAGAACTATTGTCCAAAACATCTGGATAGTACCAGATTGGTTTGCTGTAACCTCCTGTATGGTTACAGCTGTATGGTTATGTAAATCTATCAGTATATGATTACAATGATTCAACTTCTTCCTATCTCCACTAGATTCCAGCAAGAAAAATAAAACAAACAAGGCAGGATTCATTTGTTTATTTGAGCAGAACGTGAAGGCTTTTGCCAGATGGGTAAGCAATGCTCCAGCAGAGTCATTGCTTTAAAGGACAGAAGCACACTTACGCATCTCCCAGCTGTTTAGAGCTGACGAAGTTCCTACTCTTCAAAAATCATTGCCACTGGCTTCCTCATTATAATTAAGCAAAGTTAATACCCTTTGCTAGCCTGTGGAAAAGTCTGAAAGATCACCCTTGTGGCCAGCCACACACAAGAGGCACAATGTCATCATGCCAAGCTGTTAGCCAATTCATCTCTGGAGTAAGTCAACCGGTCCATAAACTTGGATTTCTTTATCTCAGGACAGCAGACTGAGCTTTGGTTTAATTACTCAGCTATGCTAATGAGGCTAATACGTGACCTCAGGTGCTTTGCGGTAGCTCCGTTTGGAAACAGAGAAGAACAAGTCTCCAAAATGGCTAGAACAAAAGCAACAGTTTCTCGCTACCAGTTCTTTCAAGGAGGCACATTATCAAAAGCTTCAAGATTCATTTTCCTGGACATTCTTGACAATGAAATAACAATAACTAATAATAATAAAAATGAAGTTTTGAGACAATCAGCCACAAAACGAGAGCAAGGAGAAACCCTGGGTGTGTTTGCATGTACCTGCTGCAGCTTTCAGCTGTTCTGATTTCATTGCTATAGGTAAAATTCCTACATAAAAGCTAAATCTCAGACAATTTCTTTTAATAGCCTTTCATGGTGCTCTTATGTTTTAGATATTGGGACTCTTCCATGATGTCATCATGGAAATTAACTTCCTTCCTGTTTGGTCTCTCAGCACTGGGGGAAATGAACTTTCTTTCTGGGAAGCTTCTCAGCCAGGGATATCTCCAGGTTTGGGGGGTCCCTGGTCCATGTGTCTTTTGGTGGGTCCCCTCCTTGCCTGGGAGATTCCCTGGCTCTAAGGCTCTAAGCAGCCCTGAGTGGCTGGGTGTAACGACTTTCCCACAATGCACCAGAGTAACTCTAGATCAGGAGCATTGTGAGATATTGGAAGAGTGACCAGAGCCAACTGCTTGGGCGCTACTCGGAGGGCTGGGCCACACACATATGCACAAAACCATGTAAGGGTGGGGGCGGGGCAGGCATCAGCAGTGGGCCTTACCTGGGTTTTGGGACCTTGGCAGTTGCCTAAGGTTGCCAGGTGCTGATGTTGGCCCTGCTCTTGGCCTTCTGTGCAGGCAAGTGAGGAAAAAAAGAAAAGGGTGGCAGAAGCACAGCAGATGGGATAGAAGGAAGAATAGGATAATACTCAAAATAATAATAACAACAACAACAACAATGATCCTATCTTTATACCAATGGCTAATAGGACTGCTGGAGCTCCTGATCACTCTTACTTTCAAGGGAAGCATCAGCCCAGTGCTCTCTTGCATCAAGCAATTTTCTCTTTAACAGATTTTTCTCTTCATGTATATAATAAGTTGACAGACACAAAGGTTTCTATAGGGGCATCTGCCAGCTTGGGGCTCTGTGGCAGGCCACCGTGTGAACAGAGTGCTGGATTAGATGGATCCTTGGTCTGATCCAGCATGGCTCTTCTTATGTTCCTATGTTCATACAGGTGCCCATATGTGCTGAATCCCATTCAATGTCCTGGACTGATCTGACAGATCTCCTGAATACCGACATAGCTACTTTGACAGATTAATACCATCACAATCATTCAAACATTAAAGCTACACTGCCATGTGCCATTTCTTGAAAGTAAGTTCCATTGAGCTCAATGACCTATTCAATAATCTGCAAGTGTGTCAAAACAGATTCAAATGTGTTCCTTTCCCATAATTCTAAGGTCTTCATAATCGTTTATTCAAAACAGCAGTGAAAGGAAGACACATAACTGGGGAAATTATATTCTGGTTCTTCAAAGGGGGCTGCCATGGGCTTGCTGGGATTTAAGTGGATCTGAACTCAGAAAATTGGGGTAGAACAGCTTTCCCCAGCCTGATGTGCTGCAGATGTTTCAGTTTAAGGCTCCCATCATCCTTGACCATTGGCCATACTGGCTGGGGCTGATAGAAGTTATAATCCTGATCATCAAGAAAGTACCAGATGTCCAATTCTGTGGTTACTTGAAGTTGGTAGCATCTGATATAATCAATTCTGATATAAGTAAGACCAAGGCAGGAAGAAAATAACTCCAAGTGGGTCCTGCTGGATGAAAAACTCTCCTACTAGGACAATGGGAGATTGTTGTCTCAGCAGGAAGCTGAAGCCTTATGCAGGTTGATAAGACCTGTGAGGTGGGCAGGAAGGAGGAGTTGACTGGACTGTTAAAGATCCCTCACCTAATTTTGCATCCTAAGACTTCTGCAAGGCTAGGAAGATTGAGTTTTTGTTGGAGATACATCCTTTGAGCCAGAGGACAATGACAGGGCTGTGTCCCCTGGCCGGGAGGGCCCCAAATAAGGCACTGACTGTCCTACCCCTAAGGAAGAAACCTGTACCTTGTCCTCATCAGAATCCTTTGCTGCACACAAGAAGGTCCAAGAGCTGATGGTCATGGCACAAGGTTATGGAAGGCTGGCTAGAGAGTTGAAAGTAGGTATGATTCATAGCAGGTTTGGGCATGATTCACACTCATTAGGATACAGGATACAGCATGTCTGTCAAGTGAGGCATTCAAGATGTCTGTCAAGGGATACAGGCAGCTAACGTGGGAGACAAAGCAGGGCATAATGGAGAAACAAATGAAGACAACAGACAAGTTCAGGGGCCCAGAACACAGGAAAACACAGAGAAGAAAGTAGGTCCAGATAACAGTGGTTGACTAGTTAGTCAGCCAGCAGTCTCCTCCCAGCCATTGAAGCTGGGGTTGGAAATATAGTCCCAGGTGAGCTTAACAGAAAACTAGCAGGGCAGAAGGGAGGAGTGATTCCTGTGCAAACATTGCAGTCAGCAGATTTAGGTCTCTGCTTTTAGGCAACAAAGAACTGTGCTCCGGTCTGGGCCTGTTTCTTTCACAGCAGGTTAGTCAATGTTCAGTTGAATGAAACCATGCTTAATGAGCATTATTTCAGGAACACTGCTGATAACACCATTGCTGCAGTTATAAATAATAGTAGACTGAGTATTAGTCCTGAATTGTATTGCCCCCACCATCCATTTAATGTAATAGCATTATACCCCAGTTGGTATTCAAAATTTGCGACTGGGCAGATTAGATATTGTAGCCTGACATTTTTGTTCCTCTGGTGTTTTGGCTTTCATCTCAGCATTTTTAATGCTAATGCGTGCCGCTTGACATCTCCCATTGTACTCTTCATCATAATTGAGGAGGAAGAGGAGGAGAAAACTTATTCAAGGACTCTACAATCCATCATTTAAATTAATCTACTACATTGTTGTTCTTCTTAGACTGTCTTAAACCATTTCCGGGTGAATGAAAGGCATTGTACTGCCAGCAGATTGAGCTAGGATCACTAAAAATAGAATTACCAAAGAAGGCAGATGTGGAATGTCACAAATGGCAAAATATATTGTTGAGGACTACCCACTTGCTCAATCTTCTACATGCTTGAAAGCTTTAAAAAAATGGGTATAATATAATGTTCTGACTTGGATCAACTAGCTGGTGTTAAATAACTTAAAATGCTAATAATAACATTTATAATTTTAGAGTGTTATTTCTAGCTGCTCAGACCACTTCACATCCTTTACCTCACCAACCTTAACAACTGTTTTATAATGCAAGTGATGGCCCATACTATTATCCCCATATTTCAGATGTGAAGACTAAGTCTGAAAAATTGCAGCAAGGGATTTCTTGGATGCTTATGTTATCATACATGCTTATATTATGAATATGCATTGCACTGAATGAACTGTAGCTATATAGTGCTATTTATTATAATCGTGTATTGTTGTTTTCAAGATGTTTTATGGGCTTTGTGTTGTTACTGTAAGACAGATTAAGTTCCACTTGGTCATAAGGCAAGATATAAATCTAATTAGTATTATTAATAATAAAAACAAGTACATAGTACGTAATCACCATGCTACATTTTTGTCTCAGATTGGCTCTTTTTAATGTACTATTTCCAGTGCAATGTTCTGTGGTCCCAGTAGAACATCTAAAGCAATTAAGTGCGCAATCCTGTGCATCTTAGGTAGAAGAAAGTCCTACAACTCCCAGCATCACAGACAGCTATGCTGGTTGGGAATGCTGGGAGTTGTAGGACGTTCTCCTGTCTAAAGATGCATAGGATTGCACCCCAAGTGAGTGCCACTATATGGAACATTACATGGGGGATTAGGCATCCATGTAATTTTTCCAGAGGTGAATCACTAAATAACATCTAACCGATATCCAGAATCCTTTTTATGCATCCGTGATGGAAATGGTACAACCACCACCATTACCCCACCCCACAGACGTAACCTCCTAGTCATGGCATTGTCTGAATGATTGCTTTAAAAAAATCTGTTTGTGGCACAAGTGCAGAATATTATCCTGAAAGCAGCCCCATGTGGTTTAGGTTGCACATAGACAAAACATTTTTAAGAGAGTTGAAGGTGAAATGATAAAGCCATTATAATTCCTGGTTTATATGCACTCATTGTCTTGCCCTGCTGTCATCTCTAATCATACAGGTTTGCAGGTCTCTGAAGCACAACAAAAGCCTTCCAAGCTGTGAACACAGATGATCATAAGATGAGTGTACACACCAGGGCTAACAATGACTTTTCCATATAGCCTTCAACTCTCTGGAAGAAAGATGTCATCTCTTTCCAGCCCAGGTTTAGAAGTACAAAAGTATGGTGCTGCTTGCATAATTGGGCAGTGGGGATATGCAGAGGGATGAGGAAATATGTCAAGCTCATTCAGGTTCTCCGTTTTCCACTCTCCCACCCACCCACCCACCCACAGAAATCCATCCATATTTTTGTGTGCATTTTCAAATGGATACATCTTTGTGTGCGTGCACCGATTGACTATTGTATGTTTGTGCACATTTTGGAAATGTACCCTTTTTTTTTTTTGCTTGTGCTTTTTTCAAATGTGTGCATCTTGTCAGAAATGTATGGGTTTTCTACCACACTTTGCATTTAGGTCTGCATTTAGTTCCTGGAGGTGAGAATTGGATAACCTCGCATTAAACCTCTCTGAAGCAGCACCCACCCTGTCGAAAACCCTCCCTTGTGCAGTTCAGGAGGCGGAAAATGTAATATATTTTAAACGCCTCCTAAAAACATATATTTTTAGACAAGCCTTCCCTGGACTGTGACTTATTCTGGTTTTATATGACTTTTAAGTTTTCAGTTTTAATCTGGATTGTTGTTATATTATGGTTTTAGTTGTAAACTGCCCAGAGAGCAATATAAATATGTAAGAAATAAATAAAATAAATAATTAATAAAGTGGGAAGCCAATGGAGTTCTCTCTCATCCCTAGATACGCAGGACATCTGCTTCCAGGCAGTAGTGATGATCAGGCTATGTCCTTTCCCCATCAAACAACAGGCATAGCAACGTTCTGGCTTAAACTATTTTCGAATTTGGGACTGTGCTGTTAAATAATATGACGTATATAGGAGCAGGGGAATCAACTGAAAAGACAATGACACAAAACGTTTTCTTCTTTGGTTATCTTAAGTGAGAAAGTTTTATATCAGTCTCTGCTTTTGGGAAGAAAAATATCAGACAGGTTTCTGCTGGGAAGTTACAGCTGCTTTGTCTCTCTAATAAACTTGATTTCTGGGCCTAGATATGCCATTATTGCTTAATGGGGTTGTTGTTTGTGGTAGCTGTGCCCTTGAGCACTGACTAAGAAACCAGCCTCATTGCACATTTTATCTTATGAAAGCTGCCCAGAATGATAAAATGAGCTCAACATGAATTTTCAGTATGACTTGTGCCATGTAAAAATAATAAGCCAAGGAAAACGGCACAGTCAGGTGAGAAGTGTGTAAATAAAAATAAATACTATGTTTTTGTTGTATTTTAATAGGTTTTATTGTTATCTATTTTAAATTGTTTTTGTAAGCCACCTTGAGTACCAGTTTTTTTTGGTAGAAAGAAAGGGTATAAACCAAATAAATAAATAAATATGTTTAGCCCTGATTCTGTGTGGAAAAACAGGGCTACCCATCCTCCATTCTGAGGACCTTTTCTGAGGATTTTTAAATGACTTGACATGGCCCGTTGAGCCCAGATAATGGACTGAAATGTACCAGAACCCTGGTGACATTTCAGGGTTGTCCCAATATTTATATTAATATAGTAAATATTCATACATTTACTATATATGCACACTTTCCCATGTTGAGACTGTGGGTTGAGGTCTTCCTCACCACTACCAAAGGAGTAATGCTGAATGCATGCAGTTACACCAATGTGCACCATTTACATGCTGAACCCTTTGGGTGGGAATGAAAATGGTTCCATTTATGAAGGAGAGGTAAGCCAATGGCCAAAGTAAAAGGGAACATGTGGCATGACACCAAATGACTGAAGCAAAATGAGCAAATATATATATTGCTTTGATTGTTGAATTTAAACTGAATTTGCATTTTGATAATTTTTTCAATAGGCTTTGCATTTTTTACTTCAGTTGGGAAAGATAGAGAGCTGCCTCATACTGAGTCAAACCATTGGTCCATCAAGCCCAGTATTAGCGACACTGACTGGCAGCAGCTCTCCAGAGTTTCACGCAAGACTTTTACCAGTCCTACCTGGAGATGGCTGAGATTGAATGCAGGATCTTCAGCATACAAAGCAAGTGCTTTGTATGCTGAGCCACGGACACTCCCAATGAGACCACGCATTTATACTTTTCCTATCTCACAATCACCACGTGCAGTGAAAGTACTTAAGTTTAGAACTTGGCTTATGATACTGAGAAAATATGAGGAGAAACAGATTCAAGTTATCTAAATTTCTTAAATTCAATGGCTGTTTTCTTTTTGCTGAGGAAAAAAATCCAGTCAGTTCTAGACAAAACTACTGATCAAAAAGCAAAATGTCCTCCCAAGCATCATACTATTTTCACAACCCCATATAAAATATGACCTCTACACAACTTCTCAAAGGACAATGCTCCTCTAGAGACCTGTTATCTGCCCAGGTGAAAACCCACGGTAATAACTCATTAGTACATGAAGAAACATTACATCTGCAGTGATATTTCTCTCATTCTGACTGTAATAATGTTTTCTGGCTAGGAAGCACTTTCTAGTGAATGGGAAAAGGAGAGCAATGTATTCCCTACAAATTGCTGATACTATGGTAATTTTCTTTTTATAAAGAGAAGGAAAAATCAAATTCCCAAATTTGAGTAAGGAATAAGGAACCCACATATTATAGCTTTGAAGATCTGTAGTGTACTGTTTCGTGAAGAATTGTGTGTATTCACACTGCTGAGCAATATTTCCTGTCGTTTTTCTTCTAAATGCTTTTTCTTGCCATTTGCAGAAGATATTTTTCAAAAAAGCCAACTGTCAACAACAACAAAAGTTCCCCTCACTCCCATTTCAATTGCTCTAATGCTATAAAATTAGAGCCAAAAGTGGGGGAAATGCATATCCACTGAAGTAGCAACATATCAGTACCAAACTGGAAAGATTCTTTCACCAAAGGAGGAAGACTTTCAGAACCAGGTGAAGGATATATATTGTAAGAATGCAGAACATTTCAAGCCATTTCTAGTTTAAGAAGCAAAATTGGTACAAAGTGTTTTCTTCTCCCCCCCCCTCACCCCCACTTTATAGATACATTTTCCCCACAGGGATATTAAGTTGTTGTTTTCACATGGCACATTATACTGGGAAAATGCTTGTGTATGTTTATTAATGCAAAATAAATGGATGCAATGATTTATTCCTCTGGTGAGGCTGAAAGCTTGCACAACAGCAATGAATCAGAATAGCAATATCCATTTAGCAAAATATTCATTGTTAAGATGTGATTTTTATTTTTTGACAGTTCAGTTATTTTCTCTCTACTTCCTTTAACTATAACCCTGGTTACCCATATTGCTCCTCTCATTTTTAGATTCTGTGAGTGTGTGTGTGTGTGTATGTATTACTATTAACTTTTTTACTCTTCTCCAGCCCTGAAATATACAAGCTGTTCTGTGTATGCAATTTATAACTCTTACACAGGATTCAGTTGGTATAACTCCATATGCTCCAGTTTAAGAGGTAGACAATATAAGTGTCTTATTCCTTTCATGTACAACTGATAACAATCCAAACTTCAGCTATTTGGCAATATTGAAATGTAATAAATAAATAAAACTGTTCAGCCTATTCAGCTGAGAAATGGCTGATCCATGCATTATGTTGGATAAAGCATGTGGATTTAAGCATTAGTCTTTTCCTAAGCTCATTCATATGGCATCTTCTTGCTGTCCAGGTCTGGCATCCAGGAAAAGAATACTCCTGCAATGAGGCCCAAAATACATATTTTGGGCAGATACATGGGTACCACTAACCCACATCTTTCCCCCCTGAAAACATGGAGGTGGTATGTGCGTGTGTGTGTGCATGTTTTAAAAAATGATGTGACAATGACATGATCATGTCAGGATATTTTCTTCCTCTCCCACCCCTTCCTGGTGGCAAGCTATGAAAGGAAGGCAGGGGCAAGGAAATGCTAAATTCATGCCATCATTTCACATGGCTCTTTAAGTTCATGTTACCAGGGAAATGTGGGTCCACAGAATCCACATATTTCCCTGCAACATATCATTTGGTCCCAAGTAATGAGGTAGAATGGGATAGCTGACCTATAACCAGCCCAGATTTTTTCAGGTAGACATGACTGAGTCTGGCTTAACCACCTGTGTTGCCAAGAGGCAACTGTTCTTTTTAGGATTCAATAAATACACTAATGCAATAAACACACGAATGGCTGAAGGATAGAGATTTTATTAAACAAAAGCAAATTAACGAAGTAGCAGAAAGCAAGACATGATGGTTGCAGCAATCTACTTCAATGCAAGATCATATGCTTACATCGCTACAGTCATCAGGGGATCCCAGAATCACAATGCAACAATGGATGGATAACAGCCTCTGGTACCCAGCACATCTCCAGATCAGCCTGCATCAGGATCCCAACCCTGGGACTCTCTCAGTGATTCATAACTACTATTATGCTCATGTTAAGCCCTCCCTTTTCTGATGCTCTACTCCACTGACTTCAAGATTGTGTGGCAGTAAGCCAACATAGATATAACGATCCCAGCTACCCTCTCAACAAGTGGCCAACCTTGAGATCTTGCCAGAGGCTTATCTGTTTGTTTGTTTGTTTGTTTGTTTGTTTGTTTGTTTGTGACGCTTATATACATTACCCAGGCACTGATTCAGACCAGCCACTGCCTTGCCTGGATTTGATGAAAAGGAAGGATAGAGCTGGGTGTCATCTACATAAAGGATGACACCTAAGCACAGGGAAGGATAGGGAGGATAAACATAGTGCACATATAGCATCGAATCTGATATATGGATTTTATTAAATCCATTCCATCTGTGTTTCATGGATTGTCAGGCAACTTTGGTTCTGTTATCCACTAATTGATGGAATGACATTTTTTTAACCAGAATTTCATTCCACTTGCACTCATTCACATTAGCACTAATGAACACTTGCGCAGTTACACAAATGTACTGATTCACATTAGTTGATGCGAATTAGCACAAATGTGAATTAGCACAACTTCTCCCCAAAAGTGAAAACCTGGTCTGAACATCTGCTGAATCCACGTGAATCAGAAAAAGGCAGTCCATAGCAGTATCTGCTGGTCAGATTCACAGAAATCCAAACTCATTTATATCTGTTGCAGATTATTCTGAAATCCCTAACTGTGGGCAAAGACAGTGGCCAGATCTACACCAAGCAAGATATAACACTATGAAAGCTGTTTGAAAATGGTACATGGAATGTGTCATGAGCCCCAACAGTTGTCAGTGCATTTCAATATCATTTTTTTTTCCTTTTCTATTGTGAATATTAATTAAGCAGTAGCATAGATCCTGCCAGTGTGAACATACCTAGGCTTCAGGTAAGTCCATTCTTAATCACCAGCCATGTTGTCAGTGGTATGTGTAGAGGGAAAACTCTATGAAATTATGCTGTGGTTTTATTAATAATTTCTATACTTTAAACTTTTTCAAAATACAACTCCATCAGTGTCCAAAGAATCCTTCTCGCTTGAGCGCAAGTGCTCTCTCTGTCGTTTCACAAATGTGTCCTGTGTGTGCACAGTCATCCAAGTTCTTTACCAAGTTCTTTACTAATGAGCATCAGTTTTAGTTAACTAGAATATTTGGTCTGGACTTGGATTAGCTCATAGCCTGCAGAATCCTTGAAATTAAGGGCCTCCAAAAAGTACTTGTTACATAACGTCCCTATCAGGTTTTGGATACTTGCACATTCTTTTAACATCCCAGCGTGATTATCCAGTCTGAATCAACTCATTATGACAACTGAGCTATTCCACCTCCCCTCCACCACCACCCCCTTAAGTCAACATTCCATTTCCCAGTGAATAATCACAATGCTTGAAAAATCGGCTTGGCACTTAAATGGAAGCATGTGACTACTTAATGCAATAGGTCTACAAACAGAGGCCCAAATGTAGTGATTCACAGCGGTGGTGATGTGTTTAGGAATTCAGATTCCTCTGAGGAAGGAAAGGAGATTCTTGTGATAAAAGGGTAAGAGGTTGCTCTTTTTTCATTCCAGTTCTGCCACCAGCTATCAGTATGGCTTGTAGTGTTCATGTTGCCTTTCCCCACCCCCAACCCACACTCCTAATCATTGAGACACACAGAGTGGTTTACAGCTACATGAAAGCCATGTCGCCTCGTTCGAGAAGTGTGTGAAATTGTGACATGTTGCCTAAAAACAAGCAGATGTTCCTTTTGGTTGCAGAGCTGAGGCCTAGCATTCGAGCTGGGTTCCATGACTTGGCCTTAGCAAGACTCAGCTCCATAGAAACAGAGCAAGATGTTCAGGGGGTTGTATGTGAAATGATTCCCTCACTGGTTCAGTATGAGTTCATTTGCAGGGTCCAACACCCTGCCAATGCTAGTGATGTGCAAGGAGTACAATAGAGTAACCCGAATCTGTAAGAATGGTATTGGAAGGCTAAGAATGGTGTTAGAAAGGCTAAGACCCAGTATAAGCTCATGCAAGAGATGCTAAAACCAATGAAAAGGGTATCTTTGGTTCTGTTCGGAGCAATAAGCTCAAAGAAGGGCTGGGTCAGCTTCTTAGGGAAGTTGGTGAGTTGTTAACAGGAGAAAAGGAGGAACCACTCAACTCCTATTTTGCTTCAGTCTTCTCCCACAAGGGAAGTTATGTTCAACCTGGGACAAGTGAAGAAATGATAGGATAGGTATGAAGATGATTAGAGAACACCTAACTATTTTAAATGAGTTTGAGTCCCCATAACTAGATGAATTATATCCCTGGGGCTGAAGGAGCTTTTGGACATTATTTCAGAGCAACTGTTCCTGGAGATCAAGTGAGGTGCCAGAAGACTGGAGTCAAGCAAATGTTGTCCATTTTCAAGAGAGGAGGAAGGTGGATCCAACTACAGACCAGTCAACCTGATGTCAATATTGGGGAAAGTTCTACAACAGATTATTAAGCGATTGGTCTGTGAGCATCTAGAAAATAATGCATTGATTATTAGGACGATTTGTCAGGAGTAAGTCATGCCTGACCAACATTAGCTCCTATTTTGATAGAGTTACTAGTTTGGTAGATCATGAGAAAGCTGTGGACATATATCTCGACTGCAGCAAGGCATTTGACAAGGTTTCCTATGATGTCATGGTTAACATGTTGGTAAAATGAGGGAGGTGGAACAAAACCAGAGCCATACTCAACCACGCAAGGCAAATGTGAGAGGGGAAACTGGACCTTTCATTCAATATAGTAGTTTCCATTATGGACATGAACTGGACTAGATTCACTTGTAATGTAAAAAAATCGTATTTATGTTAAAGTAAGTGAATGAGGCCAGAACAGAAGAACCATATAGTTCTTTAATTAACTATCTCAAAATTCTCTGATTATTAATTTTCAGCCCATCACTTTGTTCACTTTCGTTCTTAGGCCTCAGTGGTTTTATATTAACTTCCTCTACATAAGTCATACATAGAGTCCCTAAGTCAAATGTGTTGTTGCTGGTTTACAACCTTCTTCTCTGGTGTAGGGTTGTCATTTTTATATTCCCCCGAGGTAAGATCTATGCCCTTAATACAACAGGCATAAATTCAACAGATGCAGACTTAATCACTGTTTCTTGAGGCTGATCTGTGTAGCCATTAAATATGGTGACCATATGGAAAGGAGGACAAGGGTCCTGCATCACCTGGGCCGGATCTACACTACTGCTGTAAATTTATTTATTTATTTATTTATTTATTTATTTATTTATTTATTACATTTCTATACTGCCCAATAGCCGAAGCTCTCTGGGCGGTTCACAAAAATTAAAATCATAGTAAAACAATCAACAGGTTAAAAGCACAAATACACAATACAATATAAAAAGCACAACCAGAATAAAAACCACGCAGCAAAATTGATATAAAATTAAAATACAGAGTTAAAACAGTAAAATTTAAATTTAAGTTAAAATTAAGTGTTAAAATACTGAGAGAATAAAAAGGTCTTCAGCTGGCGACGAAAGGAGTACAGTGTAGGCGCCAGGCAGACCTCTCTGGGGAGCTCATTCCACAACCGGGGTGCCACAGCAGAGAAAGCCCTCCGCTTTCTCCGCTGTATATGGCGTGTGTCCTGGGACCCAACAGTTGTTAAAACTGTTATAAAGTGCTTTAGAGCGCTTTAAAGCAGTAGTGTAGATCTGGCCCTGGTGCATTACCTGGTGAAATACTGTCTTCATCACAACAGTTAAAGCTGCAGGAACTCTGCCCTCTTTTGTATCTGGTCACTCTAGAGGACCCCTGCAGCTTTAACTGTTGTCATGAAGAGGGAATTTCACCAGATGCTGCATGCATATAAATGACACCTGCTGAAATTCCCTTTTCTATGCGTGTACCTGTTAAAGATACAGGAGCCCTGTGCTTCCTTCCATGTAGCCACCCTACATTAAAGGCATTTAGAGTGTCTCTCAGAGAAGAAGTTTCACTAAAGAAGGCTGCAACCTTGAAAGGCAGCTAAGAAATGTATTAAACCAAACAAACAAAACCCAGTTTTGCTAAACAAAGAGCCTGATCAGGCCTGTCTCTACTATTAATCAGACTGAGAGCCAAAAACAGACCTTATTTTAAATCCGTATCCAGCAACTCCAGCTTTTTTTCAGTTGTACTTTAGAGTAGGTGCCAGGAGCCCTATCCAGATTGGGACTCTAACATGAGGATAGGGGAACTTTTAAGATTTGGAATGTGGGGGGGGGGGAGCGTGCCTACTCTAGAGTAAAAATAAAACCTAGGTAGTGCTAGATACAGATTTAAAGTAATGGTGAGAGGGGGCAGGGGTGTTGGAGAGTAGAGCAGCGTGCTCCACCTGGCCTGCATTGCACCCCCTGAGCTAGTCCGATGCCCTCAAAAATGGCAAAAATCCTGTAGAACTAAGATTCAACTACCAGTCCAGTTGGCTTCTTCTGTATGTAGAATTGATGGGGGGGGGTAGCAAAATGTCTTTGAGACAGCCCTGACCCTGAGGCTAGGAAAGTCTTCGGATATTTAAAGCTAAATCCATGCTCCTGCCACTTCAAATAATAGACACTGCACCCTTACTATATTGTTTTGTTTGGATTTATATGGTGTTCTGGATTTTCATTAAGAATGTTAATCACTGACCATCTTTTTCCTATCCTCTCCTGCAGGGAAGCTTATAATCCAAATCTTGTGATATCTCAAAAATGGAAGAAATCTAGGCCCGAGTGAAGGAAGGAAAGTTCAGCTTCATTATAGAATCAAAGGCGCCCCTAATCAGCAGCAGAAGCAGAAGCAGCAACTACACAAAAGCAAATCAATTTAATTCAGGGTACCGAGTATAATGTCAGGTCATAATGCAGGGCAAAGCAGCTTGCTCTCCAGATGTTGCTGGACTGCAAGACCCATTATCCCTTACCATTGGCTATGCAGACTAGGACTAGATGGGAGTTGCAGTCTAACAACATCAGGAGAGCCACAAGTTGCCTAAAGCCACATTTCTCAGTTCCTTCCATTATAACCATTCTATTTTTGTCAATGTCAGAATTTGGAGGGGGGAGGACCGGAGCTCAGTTGGCAGAGTACTTGCTTTGCGTGCAGAAGGGCTCAATTTCAAACCCCTGCATCTCTAGTTCAATATGTTAGTGGGTGATGGGGAAATTGTCTCCCTCAGAGCCTATAGAGTCATTGCTGGTCCAAGAAGGCAACAGTGAGTAGATCTATAGTCTGACTCAGTATGTGGCAGCTTCCTGTGGCTTGTGTTTTCAAAATAAGGTAGCCACTGATGAATCACCAAAAGAGAGGATGAAAGATGACATCGATTTGTATAAAATGTGCATATGCTAATTTATATGTATTTCTCCCTGAAATCTTGCTTTAAAAAAACACAGAGATAATCCAGTATCTAAAATAATCATGGGATTAACTCAGCCACTAGATGGCACTGCTTCATTGAGCTTTATGGAACATTGCCGAGAGGGGGAGGTTTCAGTTACAAATGACGTGATCGCATCTGAAGGAGCCCATAGTGAACGCGGAAGGTCCCGAGAAGAAAAAGGTCTGGTAAGGGGGAGGATTTTTACCTTAATTTAAAAGGACATTTTTAAACCAATCAGGTGCTGCTTTGGGGTGGACACTGCACAGGGTGGTCTTTACATTGTTCCTGTGCCTTCATAGGCAGTGTCCCCACCACCACCACCACCACCACCGCCAAAGGCAGTATCAAATTGCTTCAGTTCGCTACCACACACAACTTTAAAATTGCATGCCGGGCTGGCCACCACAGCCACCACCGCCTGCCTCTCCACCAGGTTAAAAAACACTGGGCGTATGGCTGGGGGGGCGGACAGCGGTGGGGCAGATGGGTAAAGGCCACTGAGTGGGGGCTTCAGCTGCAGTGGGGGCATGAGTGGGCAAACGAGAGGCTGCAGTGGGTGGATGGGTGTTCTGGGATGGCAAGTGGGGTGCTTTGGTGATGGGGGGTGCAGATCAGTAGCAGGGAACACCGGCTGCTGAGGGCCCAGTGGAGTTTAGGGCCAGCCCCAGACCAGGTGACCTGCCTAGTCAATCTGCCATCCAGGTGTGAACTATTCATTTCTAGCAGACTGGTAGTCAGACGGGATGAAGAAAAGAGCACTGCTCAAAGAAAGCAAATGCATAGGAAAACATAATATTTGTTTACCCTAATGTTAGAGTTGCCAGGTTGCAAGGTGAAGATTCTTCCAGTCGCTTCAACAGCCCAGCTTTTCTCACCTGTTTTGCCATCAGCTCATTCATTCCCGCCCTCCATTGGCTGGGCAGAACACCTGACGTCCTGCTTGCTACTTCAGGTGGGAGGTGGGGGCGGGGGGGCAAATGAAAGAAGTAGGGTGGAAGCAGGATGCTGGGGACAGATGGGAGTAAGCACGGCGACCACTTTATCTCCTGACTCAGTCATACAAAAGGTACTGCGGGGAATCATTTCCACTTAAAAGCGAGAGCTGCACCAGGAAACACACATTAGCCAATAGGTGAAATGAGAAGGGCCTCTCCAGAGAAATGGCCTAGATTACCACAGTCACATGTACCAGTGTAAATGGCTCCGTTGAACATTGATTGCATTCAGGCAAAACAACCTGTAGACCTTCCTTTTCAAAGGGTTTAATTTCTGTTTAATCCCATTTGGTGATCCCTTTGAAGCTGGGATATAATATTTTGGTACCCTTCTTGTCTGTTCTCTCATTCAGCGTTTTTTCCCCTTCACTCACTCTGTTTTTCTATAGAACAAAGAGCTGGCATGGAATTTCTTTGTTTTACTTTTTTCTGTTTTCATAAACAGCTTGGAAGCTGTCACAGTCCTGGGATTAGGCTGATGGGTTGACCAGGGGCTTTCTTTGCAGGCTGTTTCTGAAACAAGAAAACCAAAATGGAACAGCAGGGCAATACAGAGGTTTACGCTGCACAGCAGAAGCGTGCAATGTACCAGTGGCATTGCAAAAGGCATATATAGGTGTTGAGGTGGGAGTGTACAGGGAATGCATATTGCATACCAAAATATATACAAGCATACAAAACTGCTTTATAGACAAACCATAGTGCAGCATAGGCCCAGTTCAGGCATTGACTGGGGGGGGGGGGAATATCTACACTACTGCTTTTAAAGCGCTTTGAAAACGTTTTGAAACCTGTATATGCAGTGTGTCCTGGGCCCCAACAGTTGTCAAAACTGTTATAAAGCGCTTTAAAACAGTAGTGTAGATCCCCCCTGGGATGATAGGCATCTTCATGTGATGGAGCGTGGAGGAAAAAATGAACCTCTATCATGCAGGTAATCATGGAAGAGTTCCCATGTAAATACTCAATGAGGGGGAAGAAGGTGTTCAAATTAATTTTAAGGTATTGTAAATTTAGATTTTATTCCAATAACTTTTTAACAAGCTGTTTTCTCCTTGAAAATATACAACATTTAAGCTGCAATCCTATGCAAGCTTAGACCAAAAAGAAAGGCCTACAACTCCAAGGTATATACATTTTATACACTGAGTGAAATTTCCAAGACCATGTTGATCCCAGTTAGGACCTCAAGCCAGAAAGCATCACAATTGGGCAATTCCATAACACACGCCCTAGATTATCCTGCAGATGGGGCTTTTTTATGGGAAGCTGTTAATGTGCTGTATCTACACAAAGAGCATTTCTTTTCTTACTTTTCTGCTATATAACCTTTAGATGGCGCAGTAATATAAGGGAATAGCACAATTACATAAATGGAAAGAGCATTTTTTCACTTTCACAAATAATACCGCATTTTTCCTGCTCGAAAAACACTTGTTGAAAAACAGAAGCAAAACTGGAGGGTCACAATTTCATTGGGAGAACCTGTAAAGAATCATGAACAGGGAATGATGAGAGCAAATTAAATGCCTCGTATAGGAAACCTCTAAGATGCCCAGGCATCTGGTATGGTTAATTTCTCTTCTATTGCAACCAGTAGGACGGGGATGGAAAAGAAAGCTTGAAGAAGGAAATGAAAGAGAAAAAGGTTTAAAAGCTTTGCTCCCTCCCTCCCTCCCTCCCACACACACACACACACACACACACACAAATACACACTCGCACACACATGGTCTGTCTTGGTGCAAATCTTCATATAGAGGACTGTTCCCTGACAACTCTTCAAATAGAGGGCTGTCCTCTGTAAAGTTGGCTGCCCTAACTCTGGAGCAATGCTGCAGTTCACAGGCCTTCTCTCTGAGACAGTTGTGCATATTGGCGTTCGCCTACTGTCTTGATTTGAGAATGACTTGTAAAAGCCAACACAGCAAGCCTTTAGAACATTGCATGTGAAGCAGCCTTGAAGGATGCCTTCTGTTTCACATTTCAGGTGAAAGCTTCTAACAAAAGCACCCAATATTAGTGGGAAGAGTGGGTTTGTAAGTGATGACCTAAATTACATATGCGATGAGAAATTTGCCAGGCTTACCAGCTCTGTCTCCTTTAACTTAACCTCAGGGCAATTTTTCTTCTCTTCTAAATGTGGGTCAGTTTAATTTATTCTCTCTTTCTCTCTAGCTTAACCTACTTGACAAATGTCCCTAAGGACTCTGCAGTGGTTTCCACTGAGTTTTAATTCCACATAGCTAAAACCTGGAGAAAATTTTCTCTTGGGTGGGATTTATTTATCTTTGAGACTGAGACGAATTCTTCCCCTAAGTGTTCCTTAGTTATCGCCTCTACACCCTGTAGTGTATGACATTCTATTGTGACTATTTCCCATACCCCAGGGGAAAGAACATGCCAAAATCCTCATCAGCATCTGTATTTTACGGAATCTTACAACAGTTTTATACTGCAGTAAAAGGAAACTTGAATCAACTTGTTCAGGGCTTTCGGGCATATTAAACGAATAGCATGCACACTTGGACATACATTGTGGAGAATTTCAAAATAGCTGATTAAGTCAGGAATTGTCATACCATGATCTGGGTATCCACTGAAACATTCACAAGATCAATGATGAAAATATGTTACATCACCCAACCCCCACCAACAATTCCCATAATGTTTGACTAGTTCTCACTTCAAACTTTTTATTTTTCCAGGCTTTTTAAGGCTCCTTTTAGGGCTATAAAAGTTTTTGAGGATGTGGTTTGTTGAAGTTTTAAGACCTTCCTGTGCCTAATCATATTGATTTATCTCTACTATGATATGTTTTTATTGAAACTGTATTTTAATTGTCTATATTGTGTTTCAATCATTTTTATGTTTGCTGCCCAGAGAACACAGGTTATGGGGTGGCATAGAAATACCATTAATAAATGATTTTTTTTAAGTTCAGTGATGAATGTGGTGGAATGATTTAACAGAACTTCTGCCAGTAGATATAACCTGTCCACTTTCACTTACACTACAAGTTGCTTTTAGGATGTTTTTGGTATGTTTTTAGGAAGTTTTAATAATGTATATTGTGTTTTGATTAATATTTTATGTATTTTATACTTGTTGTTCCCTGCCTCAATCAGGATGGAGAAGCAGGTTAGAAATTATTATTATTATTATTATTATTATTATTATTATTATTATTATTATTATTATTATTTTAACAAACAAAAATCCATTGGAAATATAGATTGATTGATTGACTGATTGATTGCAGGGCACCACCATTTTAGCCTCATGACAACTTTGTGACATAGGTTAGGCCAAGAGATAGTGACTGGCCCAAGATCACCCAGTGAACTTCCTCTCTGATGGGGATTTGAATCTAAATCTCCCCAGTCCTTGTCTAAACCAGCCCTATCATTAGGCAAAGTGAGGTGGATGCTTCAGGCAGCAGATCCTGGGGGATGGCAAGTCATGCACATAGAATGAGGTAACTCCATCTTATCCTTCACTCCAGGCAAATAACGTCACCAAGAAACGAAGGACAAGGCAGAGAGGGGGCTGAGCCTCAAGTGACAGTGGCCAAGTGTCCTCTTTTCAGAGGACAGTTCTTTATTTGAAGGGCTGAGTACTGCCCTCTATTATGAAAGTGTTCTCTATTTGAAGAGCATTGCAGTCCAAGTCTAGTTCAAAGGTAAAGAACCATCGAAAGGAAGAGATGGGCCTTGAAGTTGTCTATCAACTGCACCTCGGCAGCAGACTCAAAGCCCCATCCAATGAGCGTTTCATTGCACACTCGTTACTGGGCACTCACGGAGTTTGCTCAGGTCCCTCACATGATGTCGTCTGCCTCCTGCATGCCTTCCACCCCTTCTGGCCTTTCTTGCACGACAAAAACCCTCCTCATAAAGTCTGATTTTTAAAAAAAATCAGAATCACTGCTCTCTCCTGCTGTGAGCAGGAGAAGCAGCGCCATTAGAGCAGCGGACTCAGTGGGCCTCGTGCTCGTTCTATACTTCCTTTTTTGAAAAGAGGAAGTAACTGAGGAATGAAGACATGGGCGGAGAAGCGAAGGTAGGGAGCATGTTAACCCCCGGTGTGATGCAGCTTTGAGTAGGTACACTGGTCACAGCCGTTTATATAATGGATGATGTACTGTATTTCTATTTAAATTATAATAATTATTTCTAAATTCGCATCTGTATATATAAATTAACTTATGCAACTTTTATGCAAATTGGTACCTTCTTACATCCTCTTCTTTGGTGATGCATTTCCTCTTTTTTGGTTATTCATAAGTGGCCACTGGGTTTCCCAGATTCTCAGAGAAACATAAACACACATGGGCAAAACACTTACCTATCCCCCACCCACCCAAAAACAAAATACAAATACACCACACACATAATCCAGGCCAAATACACATCATGCACACAAATGGCACAGGCAATGCACACCTCTACTAGCACACACACCGGATCCTCCCTACCAACCCTTCAGGTTGGGCTGTAGCCACCACCATTTTTATTTTCTCTGAGGCATTCTTGGTAATAAAGATAGCTATTTATTTTGCACCAATTAAAAACATTTTTTTAAATTAAAGTATCATTTTAAAAAATCATGAGATGCAGTGATTCTGGCAGGTGCCAAGAGAAGCATCTGCAGGCACATTGATGCTCATGGGCCCAGCACTGGAGAACCCAAGCTTACACTATTTATAAAATACTTGACCTCAGTCTTTACCTTCCATGCACCATATGAACAGCCAACAAGTGCTAAAGAGCACAAAACTACAGTAATTAAATCACTGAACTTTAATATGCATACAAAAGTCTTATATACATTATATTACAGGGTGCATGCATATACATTCTATATCGAATAAAATCCAAATATACAATGCCTGAAGGTTGATGTATAATAACTCCCACCCAAAAAATCCAACTCAAATGCGCACATGTAATGTTGGAATGAAAGGCAATAAATTCTAATTTCTGAATAGATGAGTATGCAATTATCAAAAAAACCTGCCAGTTTAAAATGAGACTTAAGGCTATCTCATGTTGGCTCAAAGTCCACAAAGTCAGGAAACTGGAAGCTAAGGGTGATGCCTTAACAGACGTGCCCCATGATCAGTGATGATGTTGTGCAATGTCACAAATTGTGCTTGCTTACAAATTAGCCTCTGTGCACCCACAGTTTTTCAGGCCCAGATGGGGAGGATGGAGTGCCTGGGACCAACAAAGGTGACCCACTGGTCCAGTATTGCCTTTTGAAGCATCTGAGCCTTACTGTGTTGCAGTCCGACACATCTGGAGGGCACAGCAGGTTGAGTCAACTCACAGGAGGGTTCCTCTAGCAATACAGCATGTAAATAAAAACAGTAGGATCACCCACATGCTACACACTTAACATAGTGTGTCATTTTAGCCCTATGACTCAGACATGATGTTTTTATTAATGCAGACTAAAATTCCCTTAGCCTTTTTTGCCATCTTTACATCGCGAACTCCTGTTCCGCTTCTGATCAACTCCAATCCCAAGATCCTTTTCACATGAACTATTACCAAGCCAGGTATCCTCCATCTCATACCTGAGCATTTTGGGTTTTTTTGCATTTTATTTTTACTCAGTTCAGAATTTTGCATTTGTCTTTACTGAATTTCATTTTTTTTTCGTTCCAGCCTGACATTTGTCTGTATTCACCTACTGATGACATCTATTCTAAATGACCTTCTGCTCTCAAGAACTCTATTTGGATCTTTAAAAAATATATAATAATCATCATTTCAAATCTTCTCGCTTTCTGACATCCCTTACCTTGACTGGTTCCATTTGGAGATCCACAAGAGTCCCAATAGGACTTAAACTGCCATGCAAAGCTAAGAAAATCTGTGCAACAGCCCCAGCAGACAGGGGGAATGAGTATTAGCATTCAGTGAGCTCTGAAACCAACAGCAGCAATAACTCCCAATTTAGGCATTAAACCTCCCAGAAATACTCCAAGGGTCTCCTTTTCATAGAGGACGGATCAATAAAATGAATTTGGAGTTTATTACCCAATTTCTTTTTCAACTAGTCTTTGGGAAGAACACTTCGAAAGACTTTTAACAATTACAAACTCCTCTAACATAAACAGCCTAAGTAAAAGTGCTGAGAATGGATTAATACTGGCCTGCCATACAAGGTTGTTGTAAGGTTTGCTAGATAATGAATTTCAAGTGCTTTGAATGCTCTTCAGATACTTATTTCATTTCTATACCTCCCAGTAGCCAAAGCCCTTTCAGATGGAAAGCTAACCTCTGGAAAAGAGGACCTATGGCCACCCTACATTACATCAGGGGTGGGCAACTGGTGGCCCTCCAGATGTTTTGGCCTATAGCTCTCATCCCTCACCACTGGCTATGTTGGTTAGAGCAGATGGGAGTTCTGGGACAAAACATCTGGAGGTGTCATGCTTAGAGTACTGCCATACTTAAGAGTACTGGACTGGGCAGACCCAAGTTCAAATCCCCACTCAGCCATGACACTTACTGGGGGACCTTGGGCCAGTCTCTATCTTTCAGCCTAGCCTACCTCACAGGGGTATTGTGAAGATGAAATGGAGGAGGGAGCAAATGAAGTATGCTGTCTGGAGTGCTTTAGGGAAAAGTCGGAATATAAACGTAATAAAATAAAATGCAGCTGCTTCAAGCTACAGTCTGCTGCAGTCGAAATGGACTGCTAACAGGAGGCTCGTGCGGTACCATATCATTGTGCTGGCTGCTCTGATCAGCTTCCTTATGAAATGAAAATCCTTTTCCACATTTGAGGACTGATATTCTTATACAACTTGTCGCACTGCTTCTTTTCTGCTATGTTTGCAAAATAAATCCAAGCAAACTGATCTTAAATAAAAGATGCCTTTGGAACTTCAATTTGTGGAAGGCTGCTTGGTTTTCATCTAAAGAGAATATATGAATATCTGTGCAAGTTTCGCTTTACCTCCAAGCTATCTGAGTTATAATAACCTCTAGGATTTTTTAAAAAGTATTTTCATGACAAACATTAGCTCCGAGGTTGTAGTCATTTCATAGCAATGTAGCTCTGGCTGATAAGATGAAATTCCATTACCCTTTTAAAACCTATGTTTGTGTCTTTCATTTAAAAGACAGCAAGCTGGATCTACCATGGAACGGATGGACGCCCGGGCTGTTTGTTGACAAAAATACAAACTCTTGTGATATAGCTTAGATGTGTATTAGTCTGCGTGGAGCCTAGGGCCAATGTCAAAGGTAAGTATGGGTGGGCACCTGCCCGGGGCCTACACCCCAGCAGGATGGGGCCCCTGAGATGAGCTCCCTGGCCTTGCTCCTCCTCTTCGCTCGTGCAACCTGCTTGTTCACCTGCCTCTTTCTCTGGTCCAAACAATGGTGATGGTGAAAAGGAGTAGATGCCACTGCCTACATGCTTCCTTTTCAGAATGTCCTTTCCATGAGCCACATGAAGACTCTTGATGGCGCTGCTGCCATTCCAACGTCTATTGGTCTCACTCCCAACCCACCTTGAAGTCAACAGAGATGGGATTACGTTCACACAATATTTAACACCTACCCTGATGACGAAGGCCTTAGCTAGACCTAAGGATTATCCCAGGGAAATGGAGGGGTCGTCCCTGCCTGCTCCCGGGATCCCCTGTGTGTCATTTGGATGTACAGGGATGATCCCAGGACAATCCCAGGATATAGGCCTGGTCTAGCCATGGCCTAATTCAAAGTTAACAAGAAGTCTTCTTTCTGAGTAATGATTTTCAAAACAGAACTATCAGTAGAAGTGTTTGTGCATAGTTAATCTATAGAATCTGTGAAATTCACTACCACATGGTGATGGCAACCAGCTTAGATGCGTTTAATAGAGAATTAGACAAATCAACAGAAGATAAGGCTGTCCGTGAGCTACAATAGTGGTGAATAAGCTATCCCTGGGATCAGAAGAACCATGCCTCTGAATAACTGGGAAACAACAGCAGGAGAAGGATGTTACACTCATGTCCTGCTTCTGGACTTCCCACGGGCATTTTGGCTAGCCACTATGGGAAACAGGATGCTAGAATAGATAGGTCTTTGGTCTGATCCAGCAGGGTTCTTATTATGTTGATGTCACTTATGTGTCTCAGTCTCCACAAGACAGCTTTTTAAGTAAAAACATAGGCAGAGAGAATCACTGGACTAATATTCCCATAAACCCACATTGTCCTGTACGGTGACATTCCCATATCTGTCAGCATTAATGACAAGTGTATTTTTCTAAAACGTATATTCCATCACAGGTATGTCTTCATGCTGTTCTGTATGCTTTGCACTCCTCATACATTGACAGACAGGGACAGGTCTTTCTTCTCTAACTTATTTACTCTTATGTTTGAGTTCATTCACTTCCTCAAACTGACTGTAAATCAATACCTGTGTAAATGGTGAAAAAGATAGTAAGAAAAATGTAGCTGTGACACATGCAGGTTGACAAAAGGAGCAGAAATTATTCAGAGTAACATTTGTTTGCATTGGTAATATCATGATTTGTGAGTGATGATCATCTCCAAACTTCAGAATGTTGAAAGAAGCAACACTGATTCAGCTCCTTAAAAAAGCTTTAATATATAGATAGATAGATAGAGATATAGATAATGCATAACGTCACCTGTTATATCTAATGGATTAAGGCAGCTCCCATCCCACCATTAGAAAGTGGACTTTCTCCCATCAAAAGCATGTCTTAGGGAAGGAGGAATTTATTGGCATAACTACACAAGAGGTAGACAAGTAGATGAGTGGGGAAGAACTGTCGTCCAGTGTCTGATTCCAGACTTGCAATTCTTCTAACATTGCCCTTCTAATTCAACATCGAATAAGGGATTCTCTATATGAGTGACTTATTCTATGCTCATGATTGGTCATTCTCGGAAGTTAGCAGATTCTTTACATGATGTCAGCAACCTCCAGGATGTCTCCCATGCTTTCCCCCATTTAGCCTGTTTTCAGAAAGATCAGAGATAACGCGAAAAGTGGCATTATTCTGATCAATCAGCTGTGTGACATGCTGGTGTTGAGCTATAATTCAGCCTATAGGTGGTGCTGTGCAACAGAAAATATAGGAAAAGGAAGTTTTCAATTCAATTCAACTCAAATCATGTGACTGCCATGTGAAGAAGCCCATCATAATCCTGGAATGAAAGCAGAAGCAGAAAGCCATGGTAAGGATGCAGGATTTCAGCCATGTGTGATGATCCGCTGACTCAGTGGTAGTTGATATGAATGAGATTGTAGCATTGCTTCCTTGAACAATGCGCACGCGCACGCGCACACACACAACTTACACTGCTAATGTGAGTGAACTAGGATCATAACATACATTATTTTAGATTTGTGTCTAGCAGCTATGTCTCTTTTTATCTTTACTCTAGAATAAGTGCAGGGTCCCCAATCTGGAATTTAACCCACCCACCCCCATGCCCACCACCACCATTACCATGCTAGGGTCCAGTCTTGATCAAAGTCCCTGCACCTGCTAGGGGGAAAATGAGAGAAAATCATAGCTGCTAGATACACATTTAAAGTAATGTTTGTTTTCACCTCTAGTGGTTTTACTGCAAAACTTCTACTGGTTTAAGCCGAGTCATGACTTTACCCTTATTCACTCTACTCTAAGAGGGGTTGTTGGGTTTTTTACACTGATATTTCAGCTGATTAGAGCCGAATAATACACAGTAATCTGTATTTAATTACAAGGCTAACTTGTGTCATGGCTAGGAATCAAGGTTGTCCTAGCAACAGCAAAGAAAATTTAACCTCTGAAATAGGAAAGTGAGCTCACTTTTCTATGCACAGCTGATTTGGAAAGCAATAATAGCATTCTGTATATTTCAAAGTGGTTAAAAATGTTTTAGAACTGCATTTGTCTTCTTCAACTCTGACGTGAAGCTTCCTGATAACTTTTGCTCTCCTTCCAGCACACAGTAATCTTACTTGCCTATTTTCTTATTTTCTTCTTTATTAGGTTTTACATCACTTCAAGAATTTTACACAGCAGTGACTAATAAGCATTACAAATAAATGTTAAAGTATATATTGGATAACCTGGTAGAAATACTTAGATTTAAATGATGCCTTAGTGCAGAGTGCATTGCAAGTCCTGTGCATTATGACTGGCTGCAGGCCATTACCTGTGAGATACCAGGAATATATCTGCCAAGCCCAAAGCCTTTTCCTAGGGGCTGTCAAGGCTGCTTGCCCCAGTGTCACCAATGCACAATAGCCATGCTGTGTCCTGAATCCAGGCATAACTGGCTTTTGCCTGGGCTAGGGGAGAGGGGAGGGGACAGCAAAGCACCCCAATTCTGCAATGGGCAGCAGACTTGTGAATCTGGCCCTACAATTCTTGCCTCTGTGTAGCTTGCCAAGAACCACACAAACACACACCTTCTCCCTGCCTGGTTCTTAAGATCTTCAGGAAGGGCCCTTCTTTTGAGACCACCATCTTCAGAGGCACATTAGGTGGCAACGTGAAGGAGGGTCCTCTCAGTGGCTGCTCCCTAGTCGTGGAGCGCCCTGACAAGGGAGGCTAGGTTCACTCCCATTCTGCTGTCGGCGGTGGGCTTTTGGAGCCTAACCAGCTGGATCCTGTTTTACTCCATTATTGTTGTGTTTTTAAATTGTTTTCATTGTGTTTTAATGTATTTGCTTATTGTTTTTATCAAGTTTTATTAGTGATTGAAAGCCACCTGGAGTGTCATTTTTGGTAGAAAGGCAGGGTACAAATCAATCGCTTCTTTAACATGAAAGGATATAACTTTGAAACAAACCACACTGTAATTGTTAAATTAGTGTTAAAGCTAGCTTTTAAAAAAAAAACTAAACACCTCAAAGGTTTTGTTGTGCCATTCTGCTTGTACATCCAACTGCATTGATTAAGACAGCAGCACTGCACATTTACATGGGAGTAAGACCCATTGCGTACAGTGGGACATCTCTCTAAGCAAGCAGGCATTGCGCTGTGCAGGAACTGTACAGGTTTAGCCTAGCCAGATTTGCTCCCAACTATTTCTGGCGCACAACGCTATGATAAGCAAATCGAAGTGAAAGGTTTCTCTGCTGGGTAGTGGCTTCCTGTTCATAAGCAAAGTCCTTGTAAACATACACTGTAGCTGAGCTTAGGCTTACACTGCCTTAAAACAAAAGCAGTTATGTTCAGCATTTTTTTGCTCTGGTATTGAATCCTCAAAGGAAAAGAAACATAGACCTATAGAAATTCTACCTGTGAAACTGAAACCATTTTTACAGACCTAAGATTGCAAATATTATATACGTACATTTCCAAGCGAACTATGCACACTATGTGTAGCCCACCCATCCCAAAACATAAAATGACACACATTGTACAAAATGACACACATTGTTCTCACATTGTACATTAAGGTCAACTTGCATCAACTTCAGCAAAGTTGGGAATTCAGACTGGTGAGCTATGGGAAGTTATAACGCAAGCACAGTCTCACATTACCAGTTTTCATGCAGTGATCCATCAGATCTAATCTGTTAAAGTTTCCTAATCAAGTGCTTCAGATGATGATGATGATGCATGGGAATATCTGCATAGTAGGGTCATTCGTTGACCATATTTCCTGATGGCACTTACTACTACTGCATGGATAGAGTGTGAGAGAGGCTCATAATGGAATTAACTGGGATTATTATGGGGAAAGCACAACAGAGACCTCTTGGTCTGTCCGACCCCCTCAACCTTACTGACCTTAATCCTTAAGTAAGTACAGAAGATAGTGTAAGAAAGAACTACATGTGGCTATTTGTCAGAGATCTTGGCTTAAGGCTTAACAAAGTGCGAGGAAGCTTTAGCATAGACCCACTTATAACTTGGTAGCAACGGAAAGAGATCGTGTTCATACATCCATGCAAACATAGTGACATAATAGCAGTAGATGGTTCCACACATATAAGTATTGCTATTATGTACTCTGTGAGGAGAGAAAAAAAGGCAGTGGAGAGATGCCCTTCAGTTAAAGGGATTTCCCCCCCTGTGCCGTTTCAGTTGTGGCAATAGCAGCAGTGATAGGCCGTTTCTACACCTGCCTTTTTCCCCGGGATCGTCCGTGTGCATCCAAGTGACACACGGGATCCCAGGAGCAGGCAGGGACAATCCCTCCATTTTCCCGGGATTACCCTTAGGTGTAGAAAGGACCATTGTCTGTAAACATACAGGTAATTGGTGGTATTGCAGAGTGCAAGTGGTGAGTGAAAAGCACCTACAACACAGACAAATCGTGCATCTCTCCAGATGCATGTGAATTAATCTATCCTATGCTGTATGTGTCAGAAGGATCTTCCAGTTGGGTTCTTGTTTGCTCTGAAACAGTTATTCTGTAGGAAAGAAGGTCCAGTATAAACATAGAGCTAAAACTTCCAGAGACATCCTGCCTTGAGTATGCGTATGTCTCAGTTAGAAAGAGATGCTGCCTGAAAGAAGGGGGTGCATATATCAACAGGGGGCTGTCTACACATGGGGAAAGCCCCGCGATGGCTGTGGATCTGTGCCCCATCAGTTAGACGACACAAGCGCAGTTTCGCAGCCACCGTGGGGCTTCCCCATGATGCTGCGTTTTGAAAAAGTCAGGGATTTACCCCATTTTTTTCAAAAGAGCAACATCAACATGGCGCTTCTGCCACGTAATGTCGCTCTGCGGCCAATCTGGGGCCAATCGCACTCCCTCCTTGTTGTTGGGATTACTCAACACCACTCTGGGAGAGGGAAAGCACAGGGTGGAGGAGGGAGGGGGTGCCAACTGGCACCATAAAGACAGCCCCATGGTGATATTCTGCATGCCAGGGGGATATGATTGAGAGCATTCTGATCTTCATCAGCTGTCCAGCACATACATACAGTTATGTCGGGAAAGGCGTAGGGCAGACACTATGGGGGCTTCTCCACAATGGGATCCTAGTGCTACTAATCAGAAGACATTGTGCAACAGTTCTGTCTTTTTTCTTTAACACATTTTCAGCAGTAAGGAAAAAAACCAGAAGACGACGACATTTGGATGCCCTGGAGAAGTCCATGAATGAGGCAAGCCAATGGCACAATAAAAGTCTCCTCTGGAGGCACCCTAAAAATGAACATTGGGATATTCACTCTTTCTTTATTACTATTTTGACACCACTTAATATAATAAGACTTTTGTGTGGCTAACGCACAAAAATACTTTAAAAACCATACTGTTAAAATGCATATAATACAGTATAACAATGAAACCATTACAACTTACTACAACAATAAGGAAACAAATAAGAAGAAACAACAAAATGGAGCTGCAGCAGCATAATCAGTTACAAACCAGGGAAAGCTTGTGAAAAGAAATAAGTTTTCAGGAGGCATTCAAAACCCACCACATTTTCTGCCTCCTGAACCACATGGGCACAGATGTTCCAGAGGGTGGGCATCACTATAGTAACACATGGTCATTTTGCGTGTTATTGTTATGCTGCTTGGCAGATGATGGTGTCTTTTTAAGCAGGCACCTTGTCCCTGCAAAACCCTATACTGCCTAGAAATTCCCCTAAACAGATGCACAGAGAAAAACCAGCAGACTTGGGCAGTATGATTGGGACACATCATGCAGGAAGCACTCCTAGCGGTATGTATGTGCATGCATGTCTATACATGCAAACCGTGTGCATGGTACTTTCCCTCTTACTGGAATATTGAACCACAAAGGCAGAATGCTCAGGTTAGGGCTGCCACCATTTCGAAGAACGGTGAGCCTTTGTGCCTTTTTTAAACAGCTGCGTAAGAGGCAGAGATCAACAGGTGATGCTTTTTCCGCCTCGTCAAGGAAGCTTCAGCTGTTGATTCCCACCTGTAAAGAAGCAGCTGTGGAATCACAGACCCTCTCTGCCAGTAGGGGAAAAGTGGCCACCCCCGCCGTTGCACTGACATGCCATTCCTGTGGCAATGGAGAGCAATCACTCCTCTGGGAGTGACTATGTGTGGTGGCCAAGTCATTGTCAGAGATGCCAGGCTAGTTTGGGGTCACTTGATGGTTAAAAAGAGGCGTCAGTTCATTCTGAGCCCCTAAAAGCTGGGCTTTGAAACACTGAAAACAGGTTCTGGGGCGACCTACTACCTTACAGAGAGAGAGAGAATCCGTCATGACTAGTGTCCAAACCTTTCTGGCTGTCGTACCTGCTCTGGATCAAAGCACTAGGCAGAATCACGGCCGCCCATACCCAGCTGTAAGAGATGAAAGGCTACTAAACCTCATCAGCCAATGATAGGCGGCCAGGGCGGTGGGACAGCTTTGGCTGCTGGCCAATTAGAGCGCAGCCCCTGGGCTGCCCCTCCTCCGTCCCTCCCCCTCCCCCTCCCCCGAATGTATCTATTTCAGCAGCTGCGAGCGCTAAAACGCTCGCAGAGGAGGAGTTTGGGTGAGGGGGTTGTTTTGGTGCGCGGCTGCTTCGCGCTGACGGGTCCCACAGGTCGCCTACGCGGAGCGAGGGCTCGGTCGTTGCGGACGCGCCGAGCGAGCGAGCGCCGGTTCCGATGGAGGCTTTCCACCCCAGCCAGCTGGAGAAGCATCACCACCACCACCAGCCCGTGGAGTTCTTGCAAGGCGCCGGCCGGTACGGCGCCAAGAGCCACGGCGCCTACGGGAACGCGTTTAACTCGTGGAATGATTACCTGGGGCTGGCCACGCTCATCACCAAGGCGGTGAGCCACGAGAAGGGCTTCAGGACGGTGCCGTCCTCCGTGGTGGTGGCGGCCACGGTGCAGCAGGTCCAGGCGGCCGAGGAAGGGGATGACGAGGAGGAGGACGACGACGAGGAGGAGGAGGACGAGGAGGAAGAAGTGGGCGCCCCGTATTTTGAGAACGCCCTGGATTTGCGCGACTTCGACTTGTGCAACCATCACCATCACCACCACCACCATCTTAGCCCCGGCGAAAGCCTGCTGGAGGAGCGCTTTGCCGATTTCAGCCCCTTCTCTGGCCGATCCAGCCCGGCCTCGATGGTGTTCAATTGCTCCGCGGATCACCTGGAGCGAGATCGCTCCCCCCACGCTTGGGGCGGCCGCTTGGTGGTCGACGGCCGGCTGCAGGCTCCCCCGAAGAGCGGCTCCAGGCTGCTGAAGCCGGAATTGCAAGTCTGCGTCTTCTGCAGGAATAACAAGGAAGCCGTGGCCCTCTACACCACGCACATCCTCAAGGGACCCGACGGCCGGGTCTTGTGCCCGGTGCTGCGGAGATACACGTGCCCGCTGTGCGGAGCCAGTGGGGACAACGCGCACACGATCAAGTACTGCCCCTTGTCCAAAATGCACGGCAGCGCCCCCAAACAGCCGCTCAAAAGCTCCCGGCACATTCTGGGCAAGAAGCTCCGCTAGGGGGCGCTGTGCTCCAGGGTTTGGCGTGGCTGTGGACGGGCGGGCGGCCTGGGAGCAAAACCCACGAAGCCGGCTCTTAATTTTTGATTTGTTTTTGCGCGCGCGCGCGCGCCCTCTACAGGAAAAACACACACCACATTTCCTTTGGGATTTTTTTTTTTAAATCATCTTTAATCGAATGATGTTTCTTCTTAATATATTTAAACACGAAGACGGTAGAATGTACAGAGAAAAATGTTCTTGATTTATGTATCAAATAATCGAGTATAGTTTCTAGTTTGTATACGTAGTAGCCAGGATACCTGGCCTCTGAATTAACTCTATTAAGAATTATAACATACCGTTTAGAGGTACTGTATTTGTTTATTGTAAAACATATCTAATTTTTAAGTGGGATGAACTATATCCTTTAGGAATATGCTCCAACTGATGTAGCTTTCTTTAATATTCATTCTTGGCTGGGAAGGGAGCCCTCTTTTAAAAAAACAAAAGAACTTTTAAACGGAGCCTGAAAAGAGCCCTGCAACATGAACTGTGGCTGATTGACATGTATATGACCCAAATGAAGATTACTATTTTTTAGTTGTGGATATAAATGGGTGGGTCCTACCATGGTTAAGAAGCAAGGCTCGAAAGGGTACTGATGAATTAAATGTATTAGACTGGCGTTTGTTTCTATTGATGTCTTCAGTGTCTCTAAGCAATATTTGGTTGTAGAAGTTGGAACTGGAGGTTACAGTCTATGTATGTTTGGGAGATTTCTTACGGTACAGAACTACACGTGTTTAACCTCTTTCTGATAGTCATGTTTTATTTTTAGTGCATGTTTGCTTTTTGTTTTTCATTCCAAACAAGACGTTTTTATTCAATGCCACCCCTGCCTTTCTTTAAATGCCAGTTATCTCCCTATAGCACAGCTGAGATGACTTGGTTGATTTTATAAAGTGAAAGTAAAGGTGTTGCAAAGATCTGACTTCAGCCTATTTTTTTCCTCCTGACTTTTCTCCCCTCCCTATCTGTTGTACTTTTAATAACAATGAAGGTAGGGAGAAAGTAGAAGGCATGTTTTAATTATCAAGGTATCTGCCATAAAAGCAATAAGTCACTATGACTCACTGCAGATGTCTTTGAGGTATCCAACCAAGCAAATCTTCCTCCACTTTATTATGGTCATAGGATACTTTCCCACTTAAAAACAAAGGCAAGATAGTTGCAACACTTCCTACACCATCTTTAAAATTAAAGGAAGGTCATAGTTAGTGGCAAAATGCAAGGATGTGTATATTGTATGCATTACCCTTAAACTTCTAAAAAAAAATATGCTTCTAGCATTCTGTTACATAGAACATGAAAAGTGCATAAGCAAGATGTAATAATTACCCAAGTGATACTGCAGGAAGGATTGCAAAGGTAAGGGTGTTGTGTCCCATGCTTAACAACTTTCCCACCTCTAGTAAAATAGTTCTGATATAGTTTTGAGCAAAAGCCACAATGTCTATACTTAATCCAAAACAGAATGTTTATGTTTTGAAAACTTAAGTTCTAAAGCAGCCCTCCCCCCTTGCCAGGGGCCTTTCAGATGTTTTGGAGACAACTACAACACATTCTGGGATTCCAGGAGTTGTAGTCTACCCTCCACATATGGAGGGCAGCAGGTTGGGGAAGACAATCTCATTAACATGACTAAGGGCAGACACTGTCACTTTAATGGGTTTATTAAACTAATGCTTGCCTCCAGCAGCTTCTGTGGGAGTGCTTCAATATGGTTTTCCCAAGATGAACATCATTTATAAAACAGCCATGCTTATTTCATTTTTTAAAGGTTATAGGCTGCTATTCAGAGGACTAAGAAGCATAAATAAGATAATACAAACCAATCAAAACTGAAAACGAGCACCTAAAACACTGAATCAGAAGATCTGAAGGAGAGCCCTTGCAGTAAGGGACAGCAACTGACTTTCTCATAATTTCCAAAGGTGCTCTGAAAATATCAGCTGTGGAAAGTCTGAATCCCTAAGGAAGAGCCTCAGAATGTGGGTGCTTCTACTGAAAAAGTCCTGCAGCTAGTGGCTCATCTAGGTTCTGCATCAAACAATTCAGAGTAGAATCTCATCAGAGGATTTTGAGGGTTGGGGAAACTCATACAGACCGAGACATCCCCAGAGATATCTGGGAATGAAGCGGTTTACTGTAACTTTGTGGCTGAAAGCCATGGTGTGCAGCAACATCCAAGATAACATTGTGGCAAAATAAGACAATTGCATGGCACACTCTGTGCTGGTGAATACATTTTCACACCTTGGAATGCTATGTATGTTTGTAAGGAAGCACCGATGTTTAAAAGTGCATTTGCAATATTTACTCAGCAGTTCCACGGAGTCCAACTGTTTTTAAAAAGTGTGTTTAGGTATGGTAGCTTCCACCTAAATTGAAGCCTAGACTTCTGTGTATTATTTGTGTTGATGACTTACATGTATGGATCCCTAGAGCAGCCGTTCCCAGACAGGTGCCCTCTAGATAATGTTGGACTACAATGCCCCTAGTCCCTGACCCTGATCATGCTGACTGGGAAGATAGAAGTCCAACACATCTGGAAGGCACCCAGTTAGGAAAGAGTAGTCTAGAGAACAGAATACTACGAAACTGGGTTTATTCCCTATGGTGCTGGGTGGCGGGGGTATGTACTTTCTGCAAAAACAAGATTACAGCAGTGTAGTATATCATGGTACTACAGCATGTGTAAAAACCTGATGATGCTCTTTCAAAGAAGAGGATGATCAAATGGCAATAGGGAGTCAGGTGACTTCATTCCGAAAGATCAGTAATTATGGTAGCTTATACGTCCTATTTTAAGTTCAAATCTCTTGCTTTATTGCAGAAATATTCTCTCAGCAGTAACTCTGGTTTCTTGAGGCACCCCAAAACCTATGTATTTGGACAGGTTTTAGAAGGTCAGTAGGTTGACCAGTTTTTCTCCTCTCACTTTGCTCCAGATAGCTGTCAAATATAAAGTTTACCTTTTGAAGTCTGAAAACTGGTGGCATTTATATAGAACCTACCAATAGTTTTCCCAGTCTTTAAGTATCTTTGTGTTGGATTTGAGACATGAAATCTGTAAGAACTAGTTTCTCAATGCTTCTTTTCAGATGTAAACTGTAATATGAAGAATGTAAATCCTTCTCCGGTTCTCATAACTGACTCAGCTGGTTCAAGTAATGTACCTGTCCACATCACATAAATGTGGTATAAGGAAGGTGAATCTTGGTGATTTTCTTGCTATGTGCAAAAGATTCTTTCAGCAGCAAGGGTGCTTTCTTTTACGATTGAGAGCATGAACTTTGTTTTTTCTCCTTATCCTGTTCTGCTTCAGCACTAGCTAATGTTAGTAAACTTAATAGTCTGTCAGCTTGTTTTGTGAATAAAACATTCATCTCAAAATAGTATGTAAGCCTCTTACCCATATTTCTGGAATGAAAGATGCTCAGCATCTCCCTTAGCATACACTGTTTGATGATGAAGTTACATTTGATTAGAGGTTATATAAGCCAGAATACCAAAGCAGCACACAATGCAGTGTTCAAGTCTACACTTTTGCATCCTGTTCTGGCACACCTAAAAAGTGATTGGTTTAACATTTTAGTTTCCACTCCGTTACATGTCTAGTAGGACCAATGATTTCTTTACCAGGATTCTTCTGGGATCTCTACGTAGTCTTCTCTACCTTCATAGCCAGAGGTCAGTGGCCTGACAACAAAATAGCCCAATTAAAATTTGATACACCTTGTATTTTTGGTGTTTTCACATCTTTTTAAGACATCTGTCAGCTCTCAAAACGTAGGGAGGTCCTGCATTGCCTGAAGAAGCCCATCTCAATCTCTTTCTGTCAATGATGAGGTTTTTGTGATGATGGATGAGCTCAAGGAAACTATTTGTTGTGACATTTGCAACAGAATTCTATATAGTTTTCCCCTATAATACAATGATAATTGGAAAAAGGTATCTCCTGGGCAGATTTTGCATCCTTTTCTTTGAGTGGTATCTTCAAGTACTGTGCTATATTGATGATGAAATATATATCAATAGCCTTGGTGGTGGTGTTCGTAAAAGATGTTCTATTTAATATTATGTATTGCTTTTAAGAAGATTTAGAAGGCCTTGAGACTGCATGTAGTGGCTGCCTTCCTAACAGCTCCTATAACTTTTAACCCATACATACTATGCTCAACTAATACATCCTACGTAAACTACTAAAAACATATTTTAGCCTATTAAAACATTCCTTTTGTACATTTTTTGTGCCTTAACTACAAAAATCAAACATGAGAGCAAAGCCACTTTTGTCATTTTCAAAACTGTATCTGCAAGCCCAATATTCTTTGTCATGGTGTTAGAACCATTTCCAATGGCTCTGTTGACCTCAAAAAGAAACCCATAATTAACATCCATATTATGTTTCTAAATTACCCAGGAGGGGAGATGCATGCCCAAACAGTATAAAAGGCAGCCATTTCACAAAATGGCATCATCCCAGGTTCTGTACCGCAAATTGTGAGTTCTGAGTTTTTCCATATGCATTCATTGAGATGCAAGAGGTTAACTAAGTGACTTTACCATGGAGGTATATACCAGGGATTGAACTAGGTTACTTCAACTGTCTGTCACTTCAGGCTCTTTCCTCCATTGACTGGCTAACTTCTTGTATCAGAATTACACTGAAAGAAAAGTACTGCAGAGAATAAGCGCAGAGGTAAAATAGGAAGGGTGGAGGTTCTACTTTTGTTTAACTACTAAGGTTCCCCCGCCCTCTACCCATGAACACCAAACCTTGGTGCACTATCATCATGTCTAGCTTGGCCTTTGGGCTAAAGCCTAAAACCACTAGTGAAGTATGAACTTTCAACCTATAGCCTTGAAGGTGGGAGATGTGAAAACGTACACCCTCTTTTCTCCCATTTCATTTTCACGTTTTACTTGTATGACTGATTTGTTTTAAATGGAAGTTGTCCACTGTAGGCAACCCAGTTTCCTTTGTTAGTTTAAGATCATTTCATCTGTATTTAGGGCTAAACAAGAAGTGGCTGCTGAGGTGGTTAGCTAGGTGGAAGCAACAGCAGCTCTCACATGATTGAAAGAAGAGAATTCTCATTCGTACCTTTAAGCACCAAGATGCAGGTGCACTGTAGCAAGAAGAAGGGGATCACTATCCAGTCAGCAAATGCATACTTGCACAGTACTGGCTGTGGCAGGCAAGCACTTCCTCCACCATTCTGCTGCTTAAGGGTCTGAAAAGGAATTCCTCTCCAGAGGGGCAGTCAACTCTTTTGCCTAGGAAATGATATCAGTTTGGTGCTGTGTCATGGGAGTGGAATGGATTTTAACAACAAAAGGAGTGTACATGGATGAGGGTATAGAATGAGAACCAATGTGGTGTAGTGATTAAGAGTGTTGCACTGGGAGTCGGGAGATCTGGGTTCTAGTCCCCACTCAGCCATGGAAACTCACTGGGTGACTTTGGGCCAGTCACAGCCCGACCTACCTAACAGGGTTGTTGCTGTAAGGATAAAATGGAGAGGAGGAGGATTAGGTATGCTACCTTGGGTTCCTTGGAGAGAAAAAAAGATAAGATATAAATGCAATAAATAAAATTAAATACAGAATATCTCATAGCCTCTCCCCCAAGGGCTTTTCCAGTGGCTGAGATATTTCCAGTGTACTCTATACCTTTGTGCCCTTATGTCTTTGATCAACACATGTTACTGTTGCCAACACATCAGCTACATGTCTGAAAGCTTTTTCCTATGACTACTGATGCACTCAACAACAAATACAAGGTTAAGTGGCTACTTGATGATTAAGAGTTCAACTTATACAAATAACAGTTTTTCCCACCTCTGAATAGTACAACAAAACATGAAAGGCAGGAATCAATATAGCAATGACAGCTGCTAGTTTGTTTATGCCAGAAGTGGATGCTAAAATATCCTTTTTTTTCCCCTAAGGCTCCTGCTCCCTAGCAAACAAATCAATGTTTTGATATTGCAATTTATTTCAAATCAGTATATTGGATCAAGAAAGGGTAGTGGCAAATGTGAAAGTAATATTGGTCTCAATAAATACTGAAACATTAAGTGTCCAAGTTACATTGCATTCAAACTGTGTGTGATGAAAAGGTATTTTTAAGAGTTATAGTCCATTCCATATAATCTGAATAAAATCAGGAAATTCAAAGCATAAAATTCACCCAATTAAATTCAAACCGTGACCTCTAAAAACCAGTTCAAATATAAAGGTCTTGAAGAGCTTTTGAAAGAGACAGGCTCAACCCACTCTTACTATACTAGCATAATTATTGCCTCAGTTGGTTTTTATTCAGAAAACAGCATGGCATAGCTTGAGTTTTATATAATCCCTGTACATATTAGAACCAATAGCCAAAGAGTTGCTCTAAGCATGCTCAAGTGCTTATGCTGTACCTGCTGGGATGTTTCCTTTTTTTCTCTGTCTCAACAGCAGGACTTTATGGCATATCTTAAAACTGTTTTTGAAACACTCCATAGTTTTGAAACAACTCCACAGTTCCCAAATGGCATGGGCAGCTGCTGTTTGAGAAAAGTCCAAACAAATCTTGGACACACAAGTAGGTACATGATTTGCCTGAGCAACAACTATTATGAAACACTTTCTCTGAGAGTGTACTGAACTGCTGCAGACAACAGGGGCCTTATTTATTTATTTATTTATTTATTACATTTATATACCGCCCCACAGCCGAAGCTCTGTGGGGCGGTATATAAATGTAATAAATTTATATACTTAAATTATAAGTTTATAATCTTACACCTTTTAGATTATATATTTTATATAGCAAGACAGAGGACTATTTCTCAGATAACAATTTTCATTCCTGAGGGTTTCACCCAAGTCATTTATTGATAAAGGATTGAAACATAGACTTCCACAAATTTGTAAAATCCAAGTTAAATCTTAGTGGATCATTTAATCTTACTGTATATTAATGTGAGATGTTTAGCCTATCTGTATGACTATTTTAAAAATGAGATTTGTAATTCTTAGTAACTTCTCTGAAAATGTTGCTCTTTTATGTCTCCCACCCATCCACCAACCCACCCCTGTGAGCCGCTTTGAGCATAGTTTTACCTTGGAAAAGTAGCATACATAATGATGGAGGAGGAATTTAATTTGTTAAGCACTGGAGAGCATTTTGTCCATGTACAAAAAGGATGGGCTCCACTTGAACCAGAATGGAACCAGACTGCTGGCACTTAATATCAAAAAGGTGACCAGAGCAGCTTTTAAACTAAACCCTGGGGAAAGACCAACAGGAGCTAGAAGGCATCTGGTTTAGGCTGAACCATCCCTAGGGGATGAAAGTGAAAATATTTCCAGGCCCAATGGGGACAAGAAAGAAATAAGCCAGGCGCATACTGTAAAACATGATAGCCACTAAAAGGAGCATACTGCTATCATCAAGGCCAACAAATAAATAATAATTATTTAAGGACGCAGTCCTATGCATATTTAGATAGAAAGAAAAGTTCTACAACTCCCAGAATGTCCTAGCCGGTTATGCCGACTGGGGGACACTAGGAGACATGAGTGGGACATTATTTCACTCATGTCCTGCTTGTGGGACATGATAGCCATTTGTGCTTAACCCAATGTGAGACTCATTTCTGAAAACACAATGCTTAAGTGATACAACTTTTCTAGGAGAGATGGGCAAATGAAGAGGCTACATTTTCTTTACTGTAAACCCTATGAGTAAAACTAGGGCATGGAAAAATACACTTGCCTACATTCATAGTTGGATAATTTTTGTGATCAAGACCAAATAAACTTAATTTCTCAACTTAAAGATTTGAGTTTACCTGGTCTCTATCCAAAAATTAAAGACACTAGTTCTCCGTGATAGACGTCAGAAGAAGGTTAAGCATGATGCCTTGCCCATCCCTTAGGTTCTGCAAGTCAAAGTTACATCTCCTTAAACCAGACCAGCATGGTGAACTGGCAATGACTCGGGGTCAACTATGATTATACAAAGTTGCAATATTAATAAGAAGCCACAACAAGATAGCACCTTATTTTGTTAAGTTTATTTATCATTGAAGTTAACACATAGCAGAAAGTTCTGTGTTGGCTTCAATTAAAAACAATCATTAACATTGCTACTTCTCCCCCAAAATCGAAGACAACCCAGCCCTTACTACAAAGCACTTGGTTTAAAGGTAAAGCACTTACCCTGAAGACAAGGAATTGAGAAGGAAGGGAAGAGTGAGCAGTTCCTCCAGACCACATATTTGAATATGACACTATATATGAATGCTTCAAAAGGCATGAATTATCCAGAACAGAAAAAGCAGTCTCTACACAGCAGGAGAAAAAGAACCTCAGCAGTATGTTTACTCAAATGCTTTCAGTTTTAAAAGCCTTGTGTTTTGGTGTTTTGACACTGCAGTGGCATTCGTTGTGAGAATAAAGACTGCAAAATGGCTTGATAAGAATATGCATTCAAGTAGAATCTACAAAAAATATCCCAGTGTAACTAAAAGGTCCATAACACTTATTGTATGTAATTCAAATTAAAACATATAATACCACCAGCCAAAACCTCTTGCCATCAAAATACCCAAATAGGAAGTGTGTTCTTCTGCCTACTTTAGACAGTACGGTCTTACAAATTCATCACTTTATGTAACTAGAAATATAGTTTCAACATATGTTTTGTAAACCATATGCATTTCCAGGTGAAGAGCTACTTAAAATCAAAATTAGATTTGTTTTTGACTTGAGATATACATGCCACTCAAAGATACCTACCGAGTTCATTTTTTTATTTCTTACCACCAAGTGATCTGTGACATATACAACATTTGAAATTTCTGATAACCAGTATTTAAATTTCCAACTTTTAGTTGCAAGTTCTGTGCATGATCAGTTTACATACGAGTAAGAGAGTTTCATGCTTTCACATTACCTAGAAAATTTTGTTAAAGATTTCCAATTCAGAGTGTTAAAGCACCAATATTATACTCTTATCAAATCAATGCTAAACACCAACTTAAACCCATATTTAGGTTTTGAACTTAACGTCGCACGGTGGTCCAACCATCTTCATCAGTTTCATTTTTAGTGCGACGAAGGGCTTCACGGTCTTTTTCTGTTCTCCAGGCCCCCTTCTCTTTCTCACTATCATTTTCTCGCTCTTTTGAAACAGAAGGAGCAGGAGTAGGAGCAGCAGCAGGCGGTCTTCGGACTGTTTCACGTTCTTCCCGTTCCTCCTTTCTGTCATCACCGCGTCTCCATGAGTTCACTGAAAAATAAATAGACAATATTTCATCTGTGTCTCATTCACTGCCCTATACAATAATCAAATCCAGCAGAAACTTTAATTACACTGGAATATAAGCTATCGAAAACAGTTTTGGAACAATTCAAAAGTGATAGCCATAGTTCTGGCTTAACATCTTTTACACAACTTAAACACACAATCCCAAAATAGAAGTTTCTATTTTAAGGAGGAAGAAAGGATGATCAAGTATGATTCTTGGAAAATAGTTGCAGAATGAAAAGTAAACATGATTTACAAGTTTGATTAACTGATATGCTCTGAAATAGCAGAATGGAAAAAATACTTATTCTAGCCCAGAGTATTTAAGGACGCAGAATGAATGTGTGTGTGTGTGTGTGTGTGTGTGTCAGGTAAAAAACTGAAGGAACCACATTTTGCAAGCCTTGGAATGATAAAAAAGTATCATAGAATCATAGAGTAGTAGAGTTGGAAGGGGTCTATAAGGCCATCGAGTCCGATGTGAAACATTTTCATCAGCAAGAAAAGGCTAATACCATATTTTTCACTCCTTAATGGGAAAGCATCCCTGTTTAGATCATTTCTTAGCTCACTGTTGACTTATATTTGTTTTTAAAAGTATGTGCTCAAAGTCTTCAGAATTATGTAAACCATGTGCATACTTAGATAATGGGAGTGCCTTCCCTAACATGACATCAAATGCGGGGAACAGAAAACAGGTCTACCTTCTTCCCGATCTGCTCTGGGAGGTGGCAGCCTCCTTTCTCTCTCTTCACCACGCCGATCCCGAAGATCACGACTACCTCGGTCTTCTCTAGAGTCACGGCCAGCTCTGTCCCATTCATCACGACGACCTGAATCTCTCCAGCTAGAGACTTCCTCAGCTGGTCCTCTTCTCCAGCCAGCATCATCCCTTTAGTTATAAATATATATATATATTAGTAATAAGAAAAACCCTTTAATTGCAGCTTTGGTTGCAACAAAATTAATTAAATTGGCCATACAATCCAGAAGCTATTTTAATATAAAATGCAGACCATTACTAGAACAAAACCAAACTTGATTTTTTAAAAAAGTATTTCAATCCATTTTTTTCAATGGATTCTCAAGTGTTGTGGTAAAGTAAATTGCGAAGTCTTTTACGGCCTTTGTAGGAACCCATGCACATTCTGTCGACTTAAAGCAATGATAAAATTAGACATTGCTCATGTGCTCCAAACTATCGAGCCCAATATTCCTTTGTAATGAAATACATCTATGAAAAAAATAATCTGATTCTTAAGGGAGAAAAAAATCATACTAACAGACATTGTTAGAAGGTACAAAATCAAACCTTGGGCGCCTGAAACGATCTTCCCGATCAAAGTCACGGTCTTTCTCAACTTCCCGGTCCTTTTCATTCTCATCACGATCCTTATCTCTATCCCATTCATGATCTTCTGAAGGTCTGGATTCTCGTGGAGGCCCCCAGCTGTCTTCGCGAGCCTTTTCTCGTTCTCTCCATCCACCTACCAAAAGGAAAACATCTCAGTTTTTGTGGATTAATCTCACAGAATCATAAGATAGTAGAGTTGGAAGAGGCCTTATAAAGCCATCAAGTCCAACCCCCTGCTCAAATAGTACAGGAATGAACGTGCTGCTTCTGCTCGTGCAAGGTCTCTCTCCCCGATTTCTTTCAATTACCCACCACCAGTGCAGCATCCCATGCTACATCCCACACTATTCTGGGAGATTCTCCAACTGTCAGGGGTAGCTTTTCAAGGGATGCGGGGAACTACAGTAAAGAGGAGGGGGTTGAAGCCTCCTAAAACAAGCATCAAATCTGGATCCAAGCTGTTGTATTTCCAGTTAGCGTTACAGCAACAAACACATCATAAAACTAGAGGAATCTGAGTAGTTACTGAGATGTTCAACACACACACACACACACACACACACACACACACACACACATATATATATTCAAATAAATCAAGAATGACATACACTTGATTTCTTCTAAACACACTGAAGAAAATCAACTTTGTTCATTACAAGCAATTGCAATGATCTGTAATCTACGGATAATAGCCACAACCAACAGAATTGGAGAAAACCTGACTACCAAGTTGCCTAGAAATTTGACACTGATACTGAAGAATGCAAAGTGTTTTCTAAATCTGGCTAAGTAGGCTTTTCTTTGTAAACAGCAGGAGTTCCTAGAATGCATGGCATACATGGAACATAATGTGTAATAACTTGTTTCATAGGTTTATATTGTAACAGTCTTAATTTAGTCAGACTTCTTTGTAAAAGGAAAGGGCTTCCCCCCCTGCAATCAGTATACATACTATTAATTCATTTTAGATTCATCAAGTTACATATTACAACTTTGAATTGTCTCCATTTTATTCCATTTGCTTATCTGTATTCAGCAAAGTACAAAACCTGCACTTTAGGATAACTTCAACTGGTTATCGAAGGAATGAAAATCTTACATAGCAGCAGCAACAATTTAAGAGACTAGAAAAAAACAAGCACATTTGCTATGCTATTTTGCTGCATTAGTGGGTTTTAACTTCAATTATCTGTATCTTTTAACTTCTTATGTAACTATCGTTACATTTCAGGCAATGATTAACAAAGCCCATTTTGAGATTTGTATCAGTACGATGCAAAATAATGCAATTGTTTTTATGCAAAATTATGCAGAATATATACTAGTTATTCTTCAGAAATACTGGGCCTGTTCAGACAACACGCTAAACCATGGTTCAGCTGTTAAGCCTTTTGCAGCAAACGGTTAGTGAGTGTGCTTAAAACCATGATTATGTAGCCACCATGGTTAGGATTGGTTCAAGCGACACGATAAGCCACAATGTTTAGCTCAAAATGCTTAACCACCATGGCTTAACGAGTCATCTGAACAGCGTCACTGAGTAAACATTTACAATTTGTATGAATCCACTTACCTGGTTTACCAAATGGTCTCCATGGTCCAGGTCTGGAATCATCCCCACGCCTGGAATCATCCCCACGTCTAGGACCTCTATCATCATCACCGCCACGCCTGGGCCCCCAATCATCATCACGCCTTGAAATCCTATCCTCATCTGTGTTACGCCATGGTCCCCTATCCTCATCACGCCTAGAAATTCTGTCATCATCTAGCCCACGCCGGGGGGGCCTATCTTCATCTGCGGCTCTCCAATTTGGCCTGTCGTCATCCAAGCCCCGTCGGGGGCCCCGGTCGTCGTCAAGTCCACGGCGGGGAGGCCTGTCATCATCCAATCCACGGCGGGGGGGCCTGTCATCATCCATGTTGCGCCAACTTGGTCGGTCATCATCCAGTCCGCGGCGGGGCGGCCTGTCGTCATCCAGCCCACGCCGAGGGGCCCTGTCATCATCCAAGCCACGGCGGGGGGGCCTGTCATCATCCAAGCCACGGCGGATGGGCCTGTCATCATCCAAGCCACGGCGGATGGGCCTGTCATCATCCAAGCCGCGGCGGATGGGCCTGTCATCATCCAAGCCGCGGCGGATGGGCCTGTCATCATCCAGGCCGCGCCGGGGAGCCCTGTCATCATCCAGGCCGCGCCGGGGAGCCCTGTCATCATCCAGGCCGCGCCGGGGGGCCCTGTCATCATCCAGGCCGCGCCGGGGGGCCCTGTCATCATCCAGGCCGCGCCGGGGAGCCCTGTCATCATCCAGGCCGCGCCGGGGAGCCCTGTCATCATCCAGGCTGCGGCGGGGGGCCCTGTCATCATCCAGGCCGTAACGGGGGGCCCTGTCATCATCCAGACCGCGCTGGGGCGGCCTGTCTTCAGCTGTTGAACGCCAATTTGTTTTCTCATCATCCACAATTTTCCTAGGACCTTTGTCTTCATCAAGATCATTCTTCAACCCTTTGTCATCTGGCTCTTCATGGGGAGACTGTGCTCTGTCAGCTGAAGTGGTACGAGTCGCATCTTCTTTTTGCAATGGTTTTTCATCATCACGAACTTCTCCACGACGCCACTCTCTATTCAAGCACAAAAATAGTGAATTTTGAATACATAAACATTTTGGGTTCAGTTGTCTAATAGCCAGTTTCTACATTATTTCTACACAGTAGTGGTATTTACATACAGGATGGATTTAAAAAGTATTAGTAGCTTTTTTTTTAAAAAAATGAACAAATTCTTAATTTAAATGAGGGTTTTTTTGGACAAACATTAAAACATACATCTCTCTCTCACTGAATAAATAATAGTTGCAATTAAATCTAAATATAATCATGCTAAATTTACACTTACAGTCTCATAAACATGAATTAACAACTCTGTTGTACTCACACATTGAGTTATCTATCAATCAAACATGGACAATCATGTTTTTAACCGCAAAAGGAAAAGAATGGCTTTGTCTAGCTCTTGCTTTTAAAAAAAATCTGGGCTTTTCCATAGCTCAGTGGTAGAACATGTGTTTGGAATGCAAAAGATCCCATGTTCAATCCATGGCATCTCCAGGTAGGGATAGGAAAGAATACTTCCCACAACCCTATAAAGCTGACTATGAAGAGTATTAAGCTTCACCTCCAAATCAATTTTCCTCTGTAGAAAAACTAGCAACTAAAGAATTCTAGGATCCCATGGGATCCTTTGCTGTAACACCAATTTGTGATATGGACCCAAGTGTCCCATAATCCATAGTCAAAATCCTTCTAGATGTTAACAGTTGATTGGGACCCTGCCCCAGCAGACAGAGAACAGAGTATCAGCTATATCACTGCAGGTCCCATGAAATCAGCAAACCAGGGACACCTTTTCTTTCTCCCAATTATGGCAACTACTCAAGATAGGAAGGAAAGGGAGGAGCCCTTGGGTTCCTCCAATATAATTCTTCTTGCCAATGGGCCTCTTGATGTGGCAAAAAGTTGCCCCATTTTACCAGAAAAAAATGCCAAACAGGTTCCAGAATGGCACTCCATATCTTCAACAGATAACTTGAAACAATGATTCAAGCTCCCAACTGATCCCAGGCCAGGAGAGACTTCTTTGGAGAATTAGGATTTCACAACATTCCCCAGTCCCATAGAAGATGAGGGGCAACCTGAGCAGTCTTGTTGCAGGGATACTTTGCCTGCAAGTCTCAAGCCATCTATTTGACTCCATCCCAAGCCCTGCCTTGTCTCCTGACTCTCCTTCCTCATTCCATGGCTCTCTGGAGCACTGGTGGTGACTAGATGTGAAGGCCTGTGGAAAAAACCAGGAAAAATTCGGGAAAAACCCATTTCCCCCCACCCCATTTTTTTCTGAAGCCTTTTTTGAGCTTTTTCCAAAAAAATGGAAAAAATTGAAAAAAATGAAGAAAAAATGGTTTACGGAATGTTTTATTTTACCATGATGAATAAAATGTTTAAGACAAGGTGTTCAGATATTTACTTCTCCAAATGATTTCTAAAAACTGTACAGTATCAGATTATTACACTGTCTGTGCACCAAGGACAAGCAAGCCCTAGGTTGCAAACTGAGACTACAACTCTCAAATGCAAGAGGAAGATGCATTTCTGCCTCTAGGGGGCACTTTCATGGAAGCAGAGACTGAAACTAATACTGATAGCTAGAGGTCAGAAAATAAGTCTGATTACATTTCATGCATATTCATTGAATCTTGGTCGTCGTCGTCCCCTCCCCAATTTTTCTCAGTTCTTTTTATGGGAATGGGGGCTTTATGTCTTGACACTGGAGGACTAGCGGAGACATAAATAATTTTCTTTGTTACTAATGTTGGTGGTTTCTTCAGTTGTTGTTTTTTTAAATTGTTTTTTGCCTGCTACTCATAAACTAGCAAAACCAAAGAGGTTCATTACAGTTCAGGTGTTCCTAACAGTTCAGGAGCTTGTAGTTCCACTTGTTACCAAAAAAAAGTTTAAAAAGTAAATTAAATTTGTAATAATTGTTTGAATACACTAGTTTTAATGTACCAAATGTAGTAATTTTATGCCAAACCAACTTGGACTTAATTACATTTTATGTTCCTAAAGTAACAAAGTGACTTTCAATCTGTAAAAAGTGCAAATATTGTATTATTTATTTTTTCCAAAAATTTCCGTTTCCCCCCGGAAAAAAACAGTTTTTTTCCATGGTTTCAAAATTTCCAGAAATTTTTACATCTCTAGGGTGACACATCAGGCAGGAGACTCCGAATCATCATCCAAGCACCTGCCTAGCTGGCCGAAGACCCTTTTACCCAGGGATTACTCAGGAGGAAGGGTCTGCACACAAGGAGGGGAAAGTCCTAGCTACAGTCAATGAAGAAACAGAACCAGCTGCTAAGGCTGAACCAGGAAGAGAGTTAGCCAATAGCATGTAGTCTCCCAGGTCTTTGTTGGGTTAACTACTCCAGTTCATTGCTCAGGACACTAAGCCAGATGGCCTACACATTCTCCTCTTTGTTGATCAACCCTGACAAGACTTGCTTCCAGTGTGTTTAACTGGACTTCCCTTTGCTTGCTGATGTGTAACATGGCCTAACAATTTATTTATGTGGATCACATGAAACACTATCAGGGTGTACCTTGGAAGTGATGGCATTCCAGAAAATGACAAATGACTCTCAGGTTTAATACATGGAATCTGATTCAGTGATTTTTTTTTTTTAAAAAAAATGTTTATCCCACGTATGAGTGACTAGCTTTTGTTGCATGGTTGAACTAGGACTCAACTATTTTGAAAGCCAGTATATCTCTGAATTGAACATGGTCTGTGGTTATTCAGAAGCAAGTCTAAAGTGCTCTATATATGGTCAGAGCCATGTTAGTTGTTTATGCACGATCTTGATGAGTATCCATCGATACACATTTGGTGCTTGAGATCTGAGTATGCTCAGATCCTTATTTGATAGTTAAGTTTTTGGTTCCCTTATTATCATGGCATGAAATGAGATTGGTATTGGGGTGATACTTATCTGAACTGCTGTGAAATGCTTATTTCTCAAGGGATATTTGATAGAGGATGGGAAATATTTGCATTTGAGCTCATTTTTTTTGCCAAATATTGGTTATCTTCCATGGCTAGATGCTATCATCCTTACTGCAATGGCTTTGGAAGGAGAATATGACAAGAATTGCTCCTGCAGGCCCAAGGACAGAGCAGAACAAGTGTGTTCACAGAAAAATACTATTTCGGCACCACATTTATATTACACAAATTTAAGAATAGTATTTCATATTTTAGTGTCTGAGGTGGAACTTTGTTTAGTTTGATTTCTGTTGAAAAATTAGGTACACAGAGTGGGCAATTTGGCTTTTACACTTCTAGAGTTTGACACTACAAAAGTAAAGCTGTCCAATGCAGGCCAGGCCATCTTATCCTATTTTTTCAGGATATTACTGCAGCTCAAAATGCTCAGCTCAAAGGAATCCCCTTCCAAGACTTGACCGTAGGGGTTAAGAAAGCAAACTTCAAGATTGATAGACAAGAGACCTCTGTCTCCATGCCCCAACTTTTATGATACCAGGAACTTTGGAAAGGTGGAAAACCCAGTTTTGCCTCCCTGAAATGCTTAAGAGCTCACAGAAATCAAAAGGACTATGTTCCAGCTGTTAATTCAGACAGAGGGATGGTTTCTGTTGTGCATTCACTTGTGGTCAAGATATCTTTTCAGCAGACTTAGACACTTGGGTCCTTTTCTCACCAGAAGTGGAACACACCAACACATTGGGGTGGGTGGGGGAAAAGAATGACTCATCCTTCACTGTTTTGTAGCAGATTTACCAGGGAGAGTATGCCTATTTTCCTTCAAATACACATATGGAAGCTGAAGTCAACCACAAATTTCCAGAACACATGTACTTGTTTGTCTTCTTTAGAATTAGTCAAGCACAGATACATATCCACAGTTAGAATTGAAAGGAATCCCATGTACACCAGAGATCTGACTTCCCCTACTAACTATTGTTTCTACTGATATTATTATTATCATCATGATCATCATCATCATCTCTATACCATCCAATAGCAAAAGCTCTCTGGGCAGTTCACAACAATTCAGGTCACAGACAAAAATACAAACTACAATGTCAAAACATTATACAACATTATGCTAAATCAGAGCTTTCTGTAGACTGGGGTGGAACTAGAGGAACCTAAGAACCTCCAGAGTATACATAAACGCTCCCACATGTGCCCAGAAGCTTCACATGGTGCACTTTGTATCCCCTTCTATATGAGCATTTTTACTGATATTATAAAGGCATAATTTAACATTTTCAAGCATGTTTCTGATCCCCTAAACTTAATTCCTAAGCAGTATCTTCATTTTATCAAACCACTAACTTTTCATCCTTGAAATTAAAGTGATTGGATAATTAGGCCACATAAATTTGCAACCATCAAAAACATAAATAAGTGATTTCTCGGGCATCAAGTAAGCATATGGAGCTTTTGAAAAAAGCAGGGGACTCTTAAACTATATAATTAAAAATACAAGAAACAAAATATAAATGGGGGGGGGGGGGGAGTTGTAAACATTCTACAAACATATCCTGCCCTCAAAGACTAAGATAAAAGAAACCCATGTCAGACATACAATTGGCTTGTGGTAGTTGTTATACACAGCTCAGTTCAAATATATAAATAATTGACTCACTCCTTATTTGCATGACAAAATACCTGTATGTGAAACACAACTTCACAAAAGAGACGAAGTTTTCCAATAACTTTGTGGAATCTATAATGACAACTATTGCAGCATAGCAATAATTTCTAACTAAGTAAATACTTATGCAGCCAAATATTTTTGAAATCTACAATGATATTCATTCTTGCACAGGACATTAGAATCACAAAGGAAAACATTAACAAGTTGTAGAATGTTTAAGTATTATTCCAATAACTACCTCTCTGGTGGTGGGCGCCTCCATTCTGAATCTGGCTCAGCACTTCTTCTCCAGGTGCTGTCACCTTCTCTATCACCCCAACGAGATTCCTACATTTAAACAAAATAAAAAAGAACCTTCAGTAACTCCCAATAAGGTTTTGTATATACTGATGATCAACTGTTTTATCAGTCAAACTTGGTTTTAGCAAGTCTAAAGTAGATTCTGTGACATTACAGATAGGAGAGCATCTGACAAATGTATTTACTTAACTAAGTCTAGAAATACAGTAACTTAATATGTGACCCTATTAGTTATAGCTCAACAAAAGGGAAGGTAGAAAAGGAGCAGTTCCATGTGGTAGAGCCGTTCTAAAACAAAAGCTATAGCCCAAAGTATTTCCCAAGTTAAGAATAAGTATTACTTGCACATCCCTAGGTACCGTTTAAAGTAGCTGATAGTCATTTCAGAAAGGACCATGCAACTGGAAAATGTAGGCACAAATGTAGACACACTGCTGGCAACAGAGAACATATCAAATGCAAGAAACTGCTAAACTGATGACAGTTCAAATTAGAAGAAAATATGGCCATGGAAAAATTGTATTATAAACAATGGGTAATCCAATCAACAGCAAAGGCAGACTTGCCTGTTATTCTTTCTTAGTTCTAACTTCTACATTAGGAGCTTGGAGTCGCCAGCCCTCGGACTCCCGGTCACCTGCCACCTCTCCATGTTGCTATCAGGCTTCTAAAAATCCTTCAATGGAACTAATGGACTGTTTTTAAAAGCTTAATTGCCATGCGCACAGCATTGCTGCTGGGGAGGGAAGACCTAACTCTCCTGCCCCCAAGTGCTACAAAACCTCCCCCCCCCCTTAATAATGAATTGTCTATTGTTGTTGTTTGCTCATAACATATTATGTGTTCAAACAAGCTTCCTCAAAATTTTGCTATTGAGGAGGATTGTTTTTTTAATCCAATCAACTAAGCTACTGATGCAATGTTCAAAACTGAGGACGAGTTCATAAGACCAGCAGGAGAAACAATGCAGTGTTGGTTGTTTCCCCCGCCTCCATCAGTCACATGTCCAGGATTACCCTAATTACCTGTGTGCCGCATTGTGGGTCGCCGTGTCACCTGAACCCAGCACATGGTGCAAGCATAGTTCTTTTTCACCCACCCTACAATCCATACTGCAAAATGTGGGTGAAAATGAACTACACCTGCACCATGTTCAGATGACAGTTACCCATGGCATGGGTAATTAGAGTAATCCTGGTTGCACGACTGGAGTGAGGGAAACAATCCACGCTGCACTGTTTCTCCTGCTGATAGGCTGGACCTGGCCGGTATGTTTTAATCTTGGTATAACCAATCTTTTGATCTTATGTAATTACCCTAGGTTTTTGCCCCCAGATAGATGACGATACCAGCTTCTGCCTTTTATTTAAATATACATTTGAAATTTTGAATGAAGCCGTTTAGGTAATAGAGTAATTTTACAGACAAAGCTCTTCCCAAAATGGAGAGATCCAATTTTGACCCTGGGGAAGCATGATTTTGCATTAAAACAAGTGCAGGCTCCCAGCACCCTTCTTTTGAATGGAAAAAGTGCTACGATTTGGCGGGTGGTAATGGCTGAAAAAAGACAGGGAGGCACATGCTGCTCGCAGGCCAGGTGTTGCTCCCCCTCCCAAGTTAAATCAAAGAGCAAAGATTGAATATCATTTGAAATAATATTAGCTTAATGTTTTGCCATATATAGAACGTATCTATATTCTTTAAATGGAAAGTAATGTAAACAACACACACAGACTCTGTTGCATAAGACTTTTCTCCCATAATATAAATCTGAGTAATAGCTTTGGGATAGTTCAACCATGTGTACTTTTTATTGTTACTGTATTATTTTTCCCTACACACTGAAACAAGTCAAGAATTCAGAATGTTTGATTTATTAGAAACAGCATTTACCTTCCTTGAAAGTGGATCGTCAAGATTCCTCCTCTCTTCTTCTCGTCGACGCTCTCTCTCTTCAATCTCCATTTCTCTTTGGCGTTTCTTTCTCTCCACCTCTTCTAGTTTTCTGACTCGTTCCTGATATTCACGCATTTCTTGTTCATGTTTTTCACGCTCAACACGTTCTTTTTCTTCTTGCTCTGCCCAGACAATTCATGCAGATAAATAAAGTGTCTTTTCATGTTGGCTTTGAAATTCCTACCACTCTTCCTCACATCTACTGATTCTGTACAGATAGCATTTCATGCAAGTAAATTTTAGTATGATTTTTGTAAGTAGGACATTCAATTTTACCAGTAGCAGCCATGGCACACCTCTATCCAAACAAGAAGATACGATCCTCTTAGGAAATCTAAGGCTATATGAGTGAACAGTCAAGGTGCTCTTTCAGCAAGAGCCTTTCAGCATTTACCTTTAAGCATCTTCTCCTCTTGCAATCTTTGTTCTTCCTCCTCTTTCTCCCGATAATAAGCAATGCGTCTTTCCTCTTTGCGCTGCCTCTTGCGTTCCTCTAAGCGGTTACGCCTTTCCTCTGCTAGCCTTTCTTCAAATTGTTTAAGTTTTTCCTGAAATATATATATGAACAGCACTACTTAACCTTGAACTCCAGAAATGGTATAAGCACCCTACAGACCAATGGTCAAACATGGACTCTGTTTGTTGTGCTTAAGCTGTGCTTAAGTGACTATTTGTAGCTTGGCAGCTGTTTATAATCTGAACACATGGGGGGCTCTAGCAAAATGGAGATTTGAGCATCCCCAGTAATAGGAAAACAAATGTTATATTCTTGCAACAACATGGAAATGTGAAGTAGCAGATATATGGCAAAGCTTGGCGAAATACTAAAGACAGCTTTCTCTTCACACACAGCAAACACATGGCAAATTTGCAAGCAGCTATTATGCCACCAATATTCTTGTATGGTAGTATGTGATAGTATTTATCTTTCAGTTTCTTAGCTAAGAACATTTTAATGTTCTCAAATCAAATTATTTTATTGCCCGTTTCATGACCAAGGAGCTTCAAGATTGTTAACATCTGAATTTAGCAATAGCAGGGGTCTTGTTAACTGTTTAGCTGGAAGATTCCACTCATTGAAGGCAGGGGCAGCAGACTTCAGTCTTGCAGGATTTACTTTGTTGTTAGAACTCCAAGAACAACCAACCTGGTGCAAAAAACATACAGGAATTTGTTTTGGGTACTAGAACTGAACGGAGCTCAGAGTCCTTTCACACAAAAATCTATTTCTGGTTACCCCAAGCTTTCTCATCTTAACAGTATAATTTAGGGTGGGAGGGGGTCTTGCTTCAAGGGACCTGCTTCTTTTCAAAAATGCATTTTATTGGGTCTATCTTATAACAGTCTATATATCTGTGAACAAGTATCTTCATTACAGAACTTTGTTAAACGTTAAGTGAGATCTGCTAACTGGTGCATGATATCAGGACAATATTACACCTGTCCTGAAAGACCAGCACTGGTTGCCATTTGATTTCAAGGCACAATTCAAGGGTTCAACCTTCAAAGCCCTAAATGGCTTAGGTAGGACCTGGCTATTTAAGGGATTGCTTGTCTTGCTATGAAGAAAGTAGGGCTGGATAGTGACATCAGAGCTTACTTCTGGAATTGTTTGTGCCAAGGAAACTGTACGTACCAATGCTGAACGTTAAAATCTATTTATTATTGTTTAGATCCAACAAAAGGCGGGGCTGTTGAAAAATTCATGTGTGAAGTGAAAACTATACGTTACTGGATTAGGTACAACTGTCAGCTCCAACAAGAGACAGAGCTGTAACCTAGCAGCTTCAATGCATTGTGTGAGGTTGGCTAGTAGCACTCCACTAGAAAGAATTGAGGGTGGAACTTTGAGAAATACTCAAAATACCAAAGCTGGAGCTGGGTATCAAATCTCTGTTCTGAGAGGCCATGGGTATTGAGACTCTGTGCCCAGAGGTACTCTAGGAACCAAGGCTCTCTCAGGTACTGAGACTATAGGACCACACCTCTCCATACCAAGATGGACTCCAGGTACTGATGCTAGAACTTGGTAGTCAGTCCTATTTGAAGTCCCATGCTCCTGGCATCAGTCAGTATCATTGAAAGAATTGATAGGTAGATCCTCATGGCCAGCTGAAACCAATCCTTCAGGTAAGATGGTCAACGAGACATGATCAAGGCCAGAGTAGCAATTGAGCGAGGTAGACCCACATCCCACACCTGAAGGTTCAGAACTGTACCCAAGGAAGCTATATGCAAGCCCTTAGGTTGAACATCTGCCGTTGTGGGGGCTGTACACTTGTAGGGGCTGAATCTTTGTAGGCTATTATAAAAGCATTGGGAGATGAATGCTTAAAACCAGAGAGAGGTTATATCCAAGTGGAGGAATCTAAGGAAATATTTTCCATTTTTACTTCTTCTTCATCATCATCATCATTATTAATGCAATGACATTTCCTGAGGTGTTGCCACTGTGAAGGTCAAAAGAGAAATGACCAGGAATGCAAGGAGTGTGTACATGGAGGATAAGGGCAGAGCTCTTGCCAAGACTCTAGTCTAGCTTTAGACATTTCCCTGAATGGAACTCAGTGTAGCTGCAAGACCCATATGTCAAACTGAATAGAGACCATGAAGCACATTAAGTTGAAAACAATTTATAAAATGGGATAATTCCACAAATGGCACCCTAATCTCCTTGAAGAGTGCAATATAATGAAACAAAAGAAACCATTAAAAGACACAAATCACAGGTGTTGTATCAGATTCTTTTGTCAGAAAAAAATTGATACTCATGATGGGCAGAATCATGGTAGCCTTGCCTCTCATCTCATGCATAAGACACAAATATGCTGATATGAAGGGGGCGCTATATCACCCCCACTCAGTTTTCTAGAAAGCTCTGCTCTATGATCCCATAAGCACAGAACACAAAAATCAGATTTACCTCATAAACTGATCTTCTTGCTTCCATAAGCCTAGTTACAAATAATTCACTGTCATCCAACATCCTTGACATCCTGTTCTTATGCTCAAGGGCCTTTTCACGTTCCACCTGCATAGTTGTGATCTGTCACATAAGTAAACCCAAGTCAGTACTACTGATATGCATAATTTGTTCCAAACGTCGCGTGCGTGCATGTGTGTGTGTATACTAGCACCCAGGCCTCTTTTCCTAGGCTTATTCAGATGCCAATGTCATGAAATTTAACAGACCAACTGCACACTGTAGAAAACACCAGCAAGTCTATTATTTGTTACACAAAAGTATGCGGAAAATTAGCTTGTGTACAAAAGCTATACAAAGCCTTTGATCACCTTTCTTCCTGGCTTTCATGGTTCCTAAATAAACAAATAAAACGACTCTAGCAATTACAGAACTGCAAAAACTATATAGCATCCAAACGGATTAATTTATCATGCTTGGCATAGTTTACATAATTTATTCTAGTCAGAAGACTTGCATTCTGTGATGGCAAAATTTGTAGGTCTAGCATAGATTGAGACTTCCTGATTGCAGCATATCCAAACATAATTTATTCTTCACCACTTACGTGACAATATTTTTTGCAATCAAATAAGATTAATAATTCTGTCTATTGGGGCAAAGTAAATTTCTACAAACTAATGGAGTGAGTGTGATATCAAGTTATGTATGTAATTAATTTATAACCTAAAAAATCTAAAAAATGGTATCTCAAACTTTGGAACCTAGGGTGCTTTTCAGTAGCTATAGTTTTTGACTTCTCTCAAAAAACCTCACCCTTTCTTCTTCTTGCTGTTCCCAAAGGTCCATATCTCTGATTCTTTGCTCTTCATAGGCACTCTTAATCAGTGGAATTTCTTCTAAGCGTTTTGCTCTTTCAAAATGGTCAATCTAAATACAAGATGAAATGTTTATTGCTCAGGTTAAGTGAAAAACTGTAATAGACGCTGTTCCTTCCATCTATTTCCAATGTCTAACAGCACTGTCTTTTTCTTATACCTTCTTCTCCTGATTCTTCAAGCGCTCTTGTAGTTCCTTCTTTTCTTTTTCTAGCTGTTCAACCTGTTTTGCCATAATGAAGTCTGGGTCCAATTCTTCAAGATCCTACAATGAGACATTAAATAAAGAAAAAAGAAAAGAAAGCACATCACTGTGTTTTAAATGCCAGCAACTTGTCACGTAGCTCCAATACTTATTTTACTCTTTGTTCTTTAATGCATTGGTTCAAATATTTCAATGGTAAGAAATTAACTGCATTCATTCCAATCAAGTTGTGGGGATGTCATTGTTAGGAAGCTTAATTCATGAAAGATGGAGGTGCTGTTATTTGGTGGTTTATTTGGGATTGCACTTTCTCTGAAAGATGAGGTTTACAGTTTAGGATTACCATGAAATCTCGCCTTGGCCATGGATGCCCAAGTAGAATTTGTGGCTTGAAGTAAATTTCTCCAATTTAGGATTGGTATGCCACCTGTGACCACTCTTAGAGGTTAGCCTGGCCACTGTTTATCTGTGTTCCGATAACAATCGGGGTTTTATTGTATTGTGTTGTATATGGAGCTGCCTTTGAACACTTCAACTGGTTCAGAATATAGCAGCTAGATTTTTAACTGGGACCTACTATTCTGAACATATTTTGCCAGTGTTAAAAGATCACTGGCTTCCAAGGTGCAATGAAGTGCTGATTTTAATCTATAAATCTTTATATGGCTTGAGACTACAGTACCTGAATGATTTTCTCCCATGTGACATTCCACTCTCCTTGAGACCCTGCTCCAGGTGCCTCTGCCCTCTGAGGTTAAACAGGTTGCAACCAACCTTTTGTATAGAAGTCCCCCACTTTCTTGACTCAGAGTTTTCAGTAAAGGAAGAGGAATTTCTCTCCTATAAGCTGAATTCTTGCAGAAAGCACCTGCATCACCACCACAGAGAACTTGGGCGTGGAAAGAAATGACTTGGTCATTTCTCTCTTCCTCCCCAAAACCAATGCATGGGAAAGAAGACACACAATTTCTACGTGTAAAGCTTTTCCAGACAGCATAATAAGTGCCTTCATACTGCTGCCATCTATAAAAGCCCTTCGAAAGAAAGAGAAGCCATCCCTCATTGAAAGGAAAGGTGGTTTCTCTGACATCCCTCTGGGCTTTTGCATCCAGCCCACAAGCCAGAGGTTCCCCACTATTGCCTTAGAATGTGCAGGCGGACCAGCTTCATTTGCAAGAGCTTCATATGCTCTGCAAACATGATTTCAGTGAATAGTAAAAAAAAAAAGAGTAAGTTATCAGAGGAAAACACCAAATTTCTTACTTCAATATCAATATCTTTGAAGGCCTTGGCACCCAGCTCAGTCTTCTTGATCTGCTCCAAACGTTCACGAACAGTTTTCTTTTTAATCTGCTCATGTTCCTGCAGAATACGCTCCTTTTCTCGCTCTTTGGCTTCCTGACGCAATCTCTCTTCTTCAGCTTTGCGAACCTTTTGGAGCTCAGCTTCACGCTGCTCCAACTCTTCTTTCTCACGCTGAATGTTCAAGCTCTCAAGACGTTCCTTCCTTTCCTCAATAGTCTGACGGCGAGCAAGGATACGCTGGTGTTCTTTCTTTGAATTTTTTAAGTAAGCTGTAACAGCCAGCTGATGTTGTTCTTCCTTCTCTAGCTGAGTAAAAAGTAAAGATACAACAAAATTCCCGTTAAAAAATGCCAGCAGAGAAAAACACTGCTGAATTCCACACAATTACTGATGCAGTTTATGTATATGTGTGTTGTTTATACAGTTGCCTATTAAATACCTAAGGATACCTAAGAGAGCGCCTTCTCCTTTACCAACCTGCCCGGTCACTGAGGTCTTCAGAGGGCATGCTCCTGGTGGTTCCACATGGACCTGTGGCCCGAATGGAATCCACCAGGAGAACAGCCTTTAGTGTAGTGGCCCCACCTCTGTGGAACTCTCTGCCCCTGGAGGTCAGGCAGGCACCAACACTAGGCTGCTTCTGGCACCTCCTGAAAACATCTCTTTCAAGAAGCCTTCCCCAATTGGCTAGCCACTGTTTTTCTGACACCTTTGTTTTTAGATCGAAATTTTTTAATTTGCATCATTATTATTATTATTATTATTTCCCGCCTTTTCCCCAGTACTGGGACTCAAGGCAGTTTACAAAATTAAAACATGTACAATTAAAACATATAAATATAAATTACTAAAGTTAAAATAGAATTAAACCTACAGTAAAATTAAAAACATGTTAAATTTATTTTTAAAAAACGGTAACAGATTAAAAGGGGGGGGGAATCCAATACATTAACACAAGTCCAGTATAGTTCCAAAAGCCTGCTGAAACAAAAAAGTTTTGCCTGACTCCAAAACTGTAGCACAGAGAGCGCCTGCCTAGCCTCCCTGGGAAGGGAGTTCCAGAGCCTTGGAGCAGCCACTGAAAAGGCCCTCTCCCGCGTACCCATCAGGCGTGCCTGGGATGTTGGTGGAACTAAGAGAAAGGCCTCCCCAGAAGATCTCAGAGCACGGGCAGGCTCATATGGGAGAATACAGTCTTTCAGATAACCTGGACCCGAACTTTTTAAAACTTCATTCTTTTACTGTTTATATCTATGTTCACTGCTCTGAAATCTGTATTAGATAATTGAACAGTATATAAATGTTGTAAATAAAATAAATAAATATTATAATTGATTCAATCCATCACATATTTACATACTTGAATAAATATCCTAGAACAAAACAAAACAAAATTAAGCCACCTAGACAAGTATTTCTAGGGTTAGAGCATCTTAAAGGTATGGCATTCTAAGAAATAGGAATACACTGCAATAAATCTGTTAGGTCAAATTCCACTATACAATGCAAGTATTTGATGGGGAGGAATTTCTATGTATCCAAGTTCTACCTTTTAAAACTATGAGATTTTAAATCTTTTACACATACGCACCCAGCAAAACAACCCCAAATACCTCACTAATTAGAAGGAGCAATGAACAGAGGTGTCATTTCCTTCATTTTCCTGTAATTATTTACTATGTAGCATTAATTGCAGCTCATTCTCATCAGATTACATACACTGAAATACCACAAAAATACTTTTTATCAAGGCAAACCCAAAAAATGAGCACGTGCACACACTTTCATTTATCCGAACAGTTTTTCGTTTAAGGTAGAAACTGCCATGTCAGATATGTAACTAAACTGCCAAGTTGAAGAGAAGAGTTATTGTAAGCAATAAAGTATGAATATGTTACAATCAGTCTTGATTTATTTACAATTGGTATTTCCCCCTAAAAGTTGTACACAGGATGGTCTTTATAATCATAAGGTTAAAATTTTCCTCAGCATTTTTCTTTTCCTCCAAGATCCTATTTACAGTACAATCCTATATCTACTCAGAAGTAAGTACTATTGCATCCAATGGAACTTACTCCTGAGTAATTGGGTATAAGACTACAGCCTTAATCAGCTAAAATTACACCTAAAGGGAGAAAGAGGCTACAGTGCTGTCCTAGTGCTTTGCTGACTGCAGATCTTGCGAGATCTCCTTGCCTAATGTTCCCCTCCCAAATACTTCACTACTTAGAAGTGGCAATAAATGGGGCTGCCATGATTGAAGAGGAAACTCTGGCATATGTTCCGCTGATTATTACTAGTTAACTATACTATTGTTTGCAAGATACATTCCCTGTACCGAGCAGACTTCAACATAGAGCAATAGAACTCTTGAACAACTATTGTCCATTATATCTGAAGAAATTACAGGAAAAATAAAAAAGACAATGAAGATATGAAGGGTGAGAACAAAATAGAATACATGCTGACTATTACAGACACTGCTAGAAAAGTAAATTAAATACTCAGGTATAATGCTCTACCTGCAGTGTAATGGATGGTAAAAGTATTTATTTACTACAGTTCAATACCACTCAGCTATTCCAATAGGTTCAAATAAACATGAAATTGCACCCCAAAGTTTTTAAACCTATGCAGCTACCCATCACTCTTTTACTTGCTCGTTTGTCCATATCTACTCTCACCTTGTAAAAATTGCTATAATTCAACATCAGGAGAATCAAATGTAAATTGGAGGAAGGAGAGAAAAGACTTAAGTAATGAGTGGGCACACCAATGTTTCCCAAGAAGCATCAATATTGTTTAAAAAGCATACCTAAAACGTTCAACTTACCAATAGGTGAGGCGGCTTAATCACTTCAAGAGCCTTTGCAAGGGCAGCTGACATAGCTGTCAACTGGTTCCTGATCTGCTCTGATGGCATACTTTGCAGCTGAGGTCCAAGAGGAGCATCTTCCCGTGTGCAATAGTTCAAATCTGACCCAAAACTCAGAGTTCGAGTGGTATGATCAATGCGAACCTATTAAAATGGAAGATAAAATAATTCAGATATTTATTCAGTGCTGGTTTTGACCTATACAGCTTTTCACAGTGTAGGACCTCAGTATCTGATGGCATGCATCCTCCTATATGTGCCTACTCATGCGCTAAATCAAGGATGGGGAATCTTTTTTGGCCCGAGGGTCAAACCTGATGTGGGCAAACATGTCAGGTGCTGCATATTAGCAATGGGTGGGAACACATCCAAAAAGTGAGTGACAACAATGGGTTTCAGTTGGGGAGGGGTGATTTTTCAAGGGGGGTGCAGCATCAGAAAGGGGGAAAGTAGCCCTTCCCTCCTCAGTAGTGCCGACCCCATCGTCCCTTCATTACAATCACTTTTTAAAAACCTCCACTGGCACCAATGGGAAATCAGACATAATTCAGTTTTGCTTGGGGTGAGAGAGCTTACAATCTTTTTTTAATACAAGTACGTATAAAACTGTAATATTTTAAAAATCTGCTACCTGATTAATCAGAAGCACATTTTAACTGATTAATTTAAATTGATTAAGCAACTAAATGTTGCAGTCCTACTACCTAACAATATTGTGAGAAAGCTCGCTTTTGTATCCCAAGAGTCAACTACTCTGTAAGAAAATAATTAAGTTTCTACAGTTAAGGCAGGGGTGGACAACCTTTGTGGCCATGAGGCTGTATGTGATACTGGCTCAGGGCCAGCCCTGCCTATACGCACACACAATCTTTATAAAGATCTCTGTGGGAAGAAGTTGAGAGCAAACATGGTGGGAAAACAGCAGGGGGAGGGAATCCAGTGGCAGTGGGTCAAGGTACCAATGGAGGGGCCCTGTGAATCTGTGTGTGGCAGCCGGGGCCGCTGATTGTGCACACCTAAGTAAAGAAAAAAAATGTTGGACTTGCTACGATAAAGTTCATTCTCTTTAATGGATAGAGGGTATTCTAGAATGGGTGACTCCTCTCATTTAGGGATACTCCCTTCCACTGAAGGAGAATGTGTTAGAACTCCTTATTTGGAATACAAAGATATAAAGTGGCTGTCATGTTTTGAATGAGCACATTTTAATCTGAACACTCAGATTTACCTGTTTAAAACATCTGGAACTTTTGTACCATACTTACTTGCAAATCGCAATGTCTGGCTGCATCTACTATTGCACGTTCCAGTTGGAAAGCATCAACAAAAGGAACCAGAGTAGTCAGGCGAGAAAATTCGATGCTTTGATAAATTTGGGCCACCTGCGTAACATATGAATATTGAAATCTTTCCAATCGATCATTACAACACTATACAGGCATTTGTTTTTTTAAGAGCTTAATCAACTTAGTCAAGAGCTTAGCCATCAACAAAAAAACATTCACATGTAAAGGAACACTTAAGATTTGCTGTCAGCATTTATTCAAAAGAAATGTTCGCTCTCCTGAGCAACAACTCTGTATGAAGGAGACTGGCAGCAATCACTAAATAGAACAAAGCTGCTAATTAGCCTTCAGCTATCCTTTAGCACATGAGAAATAACACTGCTTACTAATGCAAAGCAAGCAGGTCAATGAGATGTGCATTAGAAGAACACAAAAGACCAATACATTGAACATGCCCAGCATAGGGAATGCATACATGATTTAAAAGCTAGAGATACCTTATGCTCAACTCCAAATGTAGGCAATGCTTCTTAGTCTCTTACAACTTGCCCAGAATACAACAAAAAAGTAGCTTACTACAGTTGTAGGCTTTTATTGTTTTATGTGATGTGTCACACAACTATCACAAACAAGGCAGGGAGAGTAGAATTGGGGCGGCAATCCCTCCCTCCATTATGCACATTCACTGTATCATTTGCACAGTTCCTTCATATGTGCACTAACTGTACACACCATTGGGAACCACACTTCTGCAGTCACATGTAGGTCAAAGGGTTCCTCAAAGCACCCACACTTCCCCCTACATGTGTTCACTTATGCATATTACAAATCTGCCTCACACCTTTTCTTCTGCTGCCCCCAATCTGTGGAATGGCCTGCCAGAGGAGATTCGTCAGCTTAATACTCTCTCTGAGCTTAAGACAGCCGTACAGACTAGTCTCTTCCGGCAGACCTACCCAGATAAATTTTAAACCTAAGAATTTTAAGATGCTGTGATTGTTATTTTAATATTGTATTGGTTTGATATGCTCTTTTAACTAATTTTATGTATTATATTTTATTTAGTGTTGTTCCCTGCCTCGATCCAGAGGGAGAGGCGGGTAATAAATTTATTATTATTATTATTAGCAGTTTGCCAGTTATTAATTGATGACTTTTTTATATATTACCACATGTGGAATGGCGCTTTCATGATTACTTCCAGACTATTCTTTGGTAAAAACTACACCTTTTGGTCATGTTAGGGTAGACTGTGTGGTCACATAACACGTTAGTGACAGTTCCCTAAGTCTCTAATGAAACAGAAATTACACTTTTATTGCATCACTGTCTCAAGAATAGGCAAACTTTTTGAAGTTGAAGGTTACATTGCATTGTGGAAAAGTGGTTGGGTTCCCATACTAATGGCAGACAGAGCCAAAACTCAAAGTGGGTAAGACCATGCTTTTCTTTCTCTGCACCATTTTTCCTCCTCTTCACCACCCATCCATTCACAAATCCACAAAGCATGTAACACTATCCATCCATCCATCCTCTCTCTCTCTCTCTCTCTCTCTCTCTCTCTCTCTCATACATACATACACACACACACACACACACACTCATTTCTCTCAACTCTCATCTATCCATTCTATCAGTAATCTGGCATATGACTCCAGGGTCTTCCTCAAAGATTCCCTGGATCTGCCTGCCCACCAGAAATTTTTCCTCTTAGTGGTAGCTGTGGCATATGAAACAGAAGCATGAAGGTTTGGAGGGCATCACCTATAGCATCATGCCAAATGGAACTGCACTGCTCAAGCAGTTATGCATGTGCCTCCCTTCACCTTGGTGCTACATGATTTGCTTTAATCACATGAAGTCAAAGATATTACTGGAAGTAATAAGGGACAACCACGCTGCTTATGTTATGTATAAACTGGGAGCCAGAGATAGCTATTAGATATTCCAGTAATTGGCAATATGAAGATTAGTTTAATTAATCTCTTGAGTTCAAACAAGAAACACAAGTCCAGGAGTTACTGTATTCAGCTACAATTAAAATTAGGATAACCCTTAGATCTTTAGCAAACTGGTCCCTCAAAGATTTGAGACACAGGAACAGAAAATTCTCAAAGCACTTTAATGGTTCACTGATTTAGGAATTCAGGAAAATTCACTCCAACAATACATCTACCTTGAAGATTTTGTTTTGCAACCATACCTGCTGAAGCAGTCTGAGAATGGTGTTGTTTTGCAGATGAGGGATATATAATTGCAGTTCGGGTTCCTTTTCAGATTGGTCTCTTACCCAGTTTAAAACCTGTACAGAATCAGTTAAGAGACTGTAAAGCAGCAGGGCTAGTTCAGACAGTACATTTTTGTCAAACAGTATCATTTTTCTCAGCACAGTGTACTGTCCCATTCTTCTCAAGAGTACACTCACAAGATCTACAGTAACATATGTCAAAAATGTGTAAATCTTAGCCAGCACAACCTTTGCAGTATCAGAGAGATATTTTTCAATCATGAGAACGCCTACAGCCAAGAACTTCTGGCACAATGTGCTACACAGTTCCTCATATGACTGTCTCCTCAGGAATACAGAGGAAGGCTCATGCAAATGAACATTACTACAATATAAGGAAGCTCTTAAACTTTTTCAACATAAGGTATTTCCAAGTCCAATATACTCTTCCATGTTCATAGTAGGCCAGAAAAGCATTCTTTAGTTCAATCAATAGTGTTTTTCTTTTAATCTTCCAGAAAGTGTATGTCAAGTTAAATTTTGTTTGAAGGTGACTGACAGTGGTGACCATGTTTGCCACACTGCTAATTTACCTTCACCTATTATCTAGCACATCAGAAATATCTTTGTTCTTACACGTGTTAAGAAAAAGACAATAAAATGTGCTTCACTCTGTACAACTGAGAGGAATTACTCCCATATGTCAACTAGGGGTACACTCCTGAATATTCCTGCACTGCAAGAAGCGGTTATTCCATTTTGTGGCTGCACAATACCATCTCAATCAGCCACTTAAAAATCAAACTCAGGAGCTTATTCTTGCCGTTTTCCTTTCTACGGCACTTTTACCAGTACAAAGAAGAAGAGCTAAAATGTAATTTTGTGAACAGACAAGTGTTTTAATTTGTAATATTTATAAGAATGCAACATTTTCATCCAGTTATAAACAGATTGTAATGCCAATTACAGTGAAATAAAATAATGCATTAAAAGAGAAACACATAAACAGGAGAACTAGCATTTCAAAAACAGCTTTTGTAGTAAAAAAGTTTGTATCATTCCCACACTAATTAAGATAAGCTCCAGGCATGATAAACTTAAGAGGCGGCAGTACAAAACAAAGTAAGGAACAGTGGCAATGCTTTACAGAATGATCAAGATAGGCTACAATACTTTTTGAAAGTAATAGCTCTTCCTCAAAATTTTTTAGCACTTACCTTGCATACACGGCCACATAACTTCAGTGGATGAAAATCTACTTCAAGCCAATTATAAAGTTCCTTTACATCTGGGACAACATGCTGTACTACATTGAATCTCACCTATGAAACATAACGAATTTTTAAATAACAATTTGAACAAGCTGTAACACTAATCATTCAACTTAATAGATTTGCTTAAATTCAAAAAACATTCATAATTCAAAATAATCAAAATATGACATATACCTGGTTCAAATATCACAGTGGCAAATTGTGGGTTGACAAAAGATAGGTTAACTCTGGGATGTTTAACCCATAATAAATCACAAGTGTTCAAGTTTGGACATCATGCTAACAATCTACGAAAGGGGCATACTTCTCAACATGCCTAGAATGTCACATTTACAAGCTAATTAACACATTTCTAAGACATCTTTTAAACCACTCAAAGCCCTTATTTAATATACCTACAACAAATAAAACATAAAATAGTAATATAAATATAAAATCAATGTTCTTAAACTATACGCACAAACCCCTCTAAAATTAACAGTACTAAAAATTATCAGGATAGTGATTAATAAAATGGGGACACAAATTATATAGGAAAGCAAGTCCAAAGTCATTCCATGTAGATCTAGGTCAGAGGTGGGTAACACACGCCCCCCACTGAAATCTGCTGCAGTGGCAGTAGTACAGCTCATGGGGGCGGGGGGGGGAGGTCCAGGAGGTGGAAAGAATTCCAGTTGCTGCTACAACTGGCACCTAGACTGGATTTTAGAGACAAAACATCTGTAAGGAAATGAACAAAACTTTTAGCTTTCATTAGTACTATGTATTGTAAATTTCATTCTAAACTTATTCTCTGAGTTTTACTAAAGTTCCTTTCAACAAGGATGCAAACGTCTTTTGATGTTTTGTCCTAAGTTTATTGTGGGGGGGGGAGCATAGTTATACTGTTTTTATTATAAAACAAGGATGACCACCATGTAAAAATAATTTATGAAATGTTACTTACCATATCATTAATGAGAGAAATTCGGGTAGGTGGGGCTTGGAGGCCCAATAGTGTTGCCAATCGCCGCTGCTTTTCAACAATTATGCCATCCATGTCCAGAAGCCGAGCAATGTCAGTTCGTTCAGGAGTTATTGGAATTGAAAGAGTGGCCAAAAGGACTCTTGTTGACATCCTACAGACCAACGATTGGAAGAAAGGAACCTGGAATACTATCCCTTTGTTCGCTTTTAAACAGTTAAATCCTCCCCCCCCATTCCAAATGCTAAAATGGTCTATTTAGAAGGTTTAAATGCCCAACTGCTACTTGAAATATACTATTAATACTACTTCAAAATCAAAACAAAACCTCCCAAACCATAAGTTTTCTCACCTCTGCATCTCTTCCTGTGTGAGATTCTTTCGCATTTCCCTTGAAAGGTGGTAAAGACGATGAAGTGTGGATGCATGAAAGAGTGCATTTCCTGATTTCCAGAAGACAGTTGAAACTTTATGATAATAGTTTGCCATCAGCTGGGGCTTTGGTGGTTTTTTGGACAAGGAGAATAATCCATGTATATCCTCCACAGCTTTGAAGGCTTCCTGAAAACATTGCACAATGCAATATAATATAGATATATTTAATACACATCATACCAAGTTGTCAGCCTAAGCACATTTAACTAGAAACCCTTAATAATAAATTGTACATGTATTGTTACATATATTGTCCTCCAAGCTAACTCTACAGCTCAGTTCAGACGTGTTTTTCAATGATGGTTTTAGAACACAGTGGAGTTTTACACCACCATTAAGAAATGTGTTGTCTGGTGGGAAAACTCCACACAACGGTGAAGGATTTTTTTGGAAAACACTCCATGAAAAATATCCACGCTGTCCAGAGGAGAGTTCCTGCACAACCATTGTGTTGTGTGGAGGGCTTCATGGAGTTTTCCGTTGCGTTGACTTTTCCCACTAGCAACAGAATTCCCTGGCAAGAGAGGCAAAAGGAACGAGTTCCGCTCTAGGAGAGCCATGGGGATTGTTTTTTTGCAGCAATGGCTGATGGTATACTATCGGGAGGACCAGAGGAGGAGAGAGGGCAGAGGAACTATCAATCAAATGTCATGATGGATTTCACTCAACTCCACAGTACCCCACAGCCACACAATGATGGAGTTAGAACATGTTGTGAGGGGAGTACCTCCTAAAATCTCAACCGTTGAGTTTTCACACTGCATTAACAAATGTGCTGTCTGAACTGAACCTACATCTGTGCAGCTACATCTCTTAAAACATGAAACAGAATTTAAAGTTTAATGGGTTTAATCCAAGTGGACAACTGCTCTCACAACAGGAGATTCCCTTCTCCTCTCCCCTACACCCCCTAAATCTGCTATGGAGGATCTCTTAACCCACTGAAGTTATTTGGTGGGGAGGGTGCAGGAACATGCAGGAAAAATCAGAATTGCCAGCAACATCTATTCCATTGGTAGAAGGACACTATTGGATGCAACCCAATGAATGTGAAGAGTGAAGACTAAAGGAAAAGATCAGTGCCTCCATATCTGGTAAGTACACACCTGCCACAGTTCCATGCTGATAGCACTGTCCAACTGTACAAGCCTGGTCTCCAAGTGCATCGACTGGCTCTCTGGATTATTGAGATTAATGGCTGTACTTTGATTGTGATGACGCTGGATCTGACCCAAATGCATTCTTAAGTTGTCACAGAGTTTGCGAAACTCAGCCTTACGTGTATATTGTAAGCAGAACTTGAAAGCTGCAAAATTAAATTGTTCCAAATATTTTGTTTCAGGAGTTAAAGACACAATTTAACTCATGCTAAAAGTATATATTAAGCCCCAAAATATCTTTAAAGCATCAATCATCTTATTCTTAGAAAAACAAGTACTACTTCGGATCAGTTCCTAAATAAAAGGCCAGGTATTACTTGAATTGTTCCTTTAAAATATATGCTTTAATTAAAACTGTGAAGATTTCTAGTTTGCTTTTTTAAAAATTGCTCTTCCTTCCATTTGTCAAAAATTGGCAATCAATAAGAAATCCCAAAAAATTTTAATCTGTTGCTTTTAGAGGCTGCATAAGTCTCAAAATAATTTGTATTTTACCTTGTTGCGCAATATCATGGTAGAGCCGCTCCACTCTAGAATTGTTTCTGAGAAGGTCCAAACACTGCCTGTATGATTCCCATAGAAACTTAACCCAGGGAGTCAAAAGTAACCGATCAGTACGATCCTGAGTATCTTCCCCACTTACAGCACTTAGGAGAACACTACAGTCAAGAAACAAACAAACAAAAAGAATATTTTATTCTATATAATTTCTCACAATGCCCTCACCTGCCAAGATTCGTAGAAAGCAGCACAATAAAATGCTAATGACAAACTACAGCATAGTTTGAAAGAATCTTTCAAGGTCAAGGGAGTGCATTTTTTGTTTTTAGCCAGCTATGGACTTGCCACCTCATTCCAAGTTGAAATATGGCCTGACTGAGCCAGGTACAACCCCAGAAAAAAAATCTACTTGGTAAAGGTTTGCGTATGATAGGCCCCAAGATCGTAAATTGGGGCCATTTTTCACTAAGAACACTTAATATAGATGAAATTAAACCTCATGCAATAAGATCATAGCTCAGCCTCCTACCTTTCTGGAGTCTGAATATTATCCAAGTCTTCTATATCTAGCACCATCTGCTGGGACTCTTCTTTAGCAGCTTCAGTTTTTTCTTCTGCTAGTTTTAAATAAGCCCGAACTACATCCTCCAAGGACTTGATATTAACCTATATCAAAATTGAAACAGCTTAAGTTGCTTTTCTTAGACATGAGGGGAAAGAATTTATATAGGAGAATCAAACTATGATAGCAAAATATAGCAGAGTATAGCAAGTAAATAATTCCCAATACGCCTGAGAACAAAAGAGTTTTTCTTCTACTGTTAAGATTTCAGAGGAACTGAATTGTTTTAGGAATGAATTATTATGCTGAACATGTCTAAAAGGTGAATCCTACCAAGCTGTTTTATTGACGAGTTCCATATAAATTAAGGAACCAACAAGTACATTTTTCCAGAACATCTATAAATATTAAACATATTAAAATGCTGATTTTTAATTTCCTACTTTTCGACGCTCATTACCTGCTGGCAGATATTCTTGTACTGGTATAACCCTTCCTTTGCAAGGTGGCTCTTGCGGAGGTCCACACATAGCTCCAAGTACTTGAGCATAATTGGCTCGTGGATCTTTTGCCATGTTCGGTGTTTTTTACTTTTCATAACATCGTAGAGAACATCAAGAGCAGGTTGCTTCTTCCCAACCTCAAGAAATTCTGGAAAAACACACACACTGCCATTAAACATTCACTCCCAGAAAAAACAAGAAGTTACTTTTGTGTAAAGAAATATCTTTAGTGAAACAGGAAAGAGTGGATATAATCAAGATTTGGTTTAAAAACAGCCACTTTACAGGCTACTTACGGAAAACAAGAATCACTTCCAGGCAAACAGGCTGAGCAACTTTTGAAAATGTGGAAAGTATTTTTTTTCTGGATTTTGATGCCACAAATTACTGACATAGGCGTGTATAAGCAAACCGTTAAGTAACCTTTTTGGGCTAATAGATTTTTTTGAACTTGTCCCCAAATTCACAAGAAGATAAAATGACCTCAGGAAGCTAATGGACAATTAACTCCTGCAACGTTTAAGTTGCATAAATTCCTCCCTATCTTAGCATAGGGCCCCCTATTCCAACACATGGGGATTGAATGTGAACCATGTTGAATCTCTTTGCAACCTTGGAATTAGCTCAATTTCTGGCAGATTGAACAAGAATTCAAACACGGAGTGACTTCCAAGCGGCCTATATTTCGATGTCTTTTCAGTCTGAGCTATTCATAATTTGGGGCTTGGGGATCTCAGGCTGGGCATTATCTCACTCTCCTTCTCATTCCCTACTCTTTTTGATACGCAATCCTTTGCAATCCAAGTTCAGACTAGAAGTCTAAAACATTAGGAAAATTGAACAATTGTTTAAAAATGCTAGCCTGAACTCAAAGGGGTCATTTTTTAAAAAAAAGGGGGGGGATTATACCAGGTATGATACTTCTTTTATCCTATGAATCAACCATTGTTGCAAGATCTAAGGCCTTAGCTAGACCTAAGGTTTATCCCGGGATCGTCCCATGGTCATCCTTTTTCATGTAAATGACACACAGGCTATCCTGGGAGCAGGCAGGGATGATCCCGGGATAAACCTTAGGTCTAGCTAAGGCCTAAGTCTCTAGCAAAATAGATCAAGGAATATGAAATGCTTAAAAGTTATTTGTAAGATAGTATAGCTTTCGTTTCCTTTTATAAAAGAAAGTAAAGGTTGTAACAAAGTAAGACAAAGAGTTTTTGTTACGCAAATGTTTAAGAATATGGTGGAAAGTGATGCAATTTGTAGCAATTTGTAAAAAAATTAAGTTTTCAACTGCTAAATATTTATGACTCTACCAACTAAAAAGGGTCATTTGGGATGCAATCCTATGCATGTTTAGACAGAAAAAATGCCCTACAACTCCCAGCATTCCCCAGCCAACCAGCTATAGGACTTTTTCTCTGTCTAAACATGTACAGGATTGTGCCCTTACTTTCCAGTTAAGAAAAAAACCATTTTGCTAATAACTACCATCCTTTGCTTATAGAGAATTGTTCCAGTATGATCCTATGCATGTTGATTAAAAAGTCAGTGATTAACTTTCAAGTCAACGCACACAGTATATCAGCAATATAGCTTTCATGATTATTATATTTATCTGTTATTCTAAGGAGCTTCTGGTTCTATCGTCTCCACCACCTCACCATTCTAACTGCACAACAACCCTGAAAGGTACCTAAGGCTGAGAGATAGGTACTGCCCCCGCCCCAAAAAGCTTTACATCTAGGTACAGAATTGAACTTTGGTTTCCAAAGTCCTAGTTCAACATTCGAACCACTACAACTATGCTGGCTCTCAGAATCTCACACCGCATACTAACATAATAGTCCTATATATGTCAACTCAGACATAAACCCCATTGGGTTTCATAGTGGGTAAAAGATAGCACTTTAAATCATCCTGATTACAAGAAAACTATTCTTGTACACTCTCAGAGGAAGACAGACAGAAATTTTGAATCCTTTCTAAACAGATATAATTTTGCAATGCAAAAGGCATGTTCGCTCCAAAACCAAAGGTTTTGAATTTTGCTTTTCAGTTATATACAGGTCATAATTATTTGAAAACGAATGTTAGATCTAGACTTAGTCATACTTAGAGTAGACCCAATGAAACCAATGGGACCTGTCAATTATTTCAATGGCGTATTCGAGGCCCAAGTGAAGATTCAACTCAATGTGAATATTATTATCATTATTAAATGGAAACCTATACAGGTTGCCTTACTTTAAAAATACTTAAATACATGTTGGTACAGCATGCTTGGCAAAAAAATACATGAATTTCAAAATAGGAAATATGATTTGAATAAACAGGTATTTTTTCTTGATTTAAATCAATTTTCCAATTTTAAAATTCATATATGTCCTTATAAAGATACTTGTTCAAAAGATTCTTGGGTCCACAATTACTATTCACCATTTCTAGGTTAGTACCATTTTGTATTCAAAGCAATTAAGAGCGCAATCCTATCAGTTGCTCTATCAATAAACAGAGGGCTGTGTGTATCCAAAGCCCTTCCAGAAAGAGCCAAGCAGGCTCCTATGATTTTCCTCCAATTTTGTTGTTCAGGTTTGATGGACCCCTTGGCCTACCTAGCTTGCCCTGTCTAGTTCCAGTGGGCAGGGGCGGTTGATGGGAGAGGCTTCTGGATTTTGTTAATCCACTCCTTTCCTTCCCAACGGAACACACCCTTTCCACCCTCCCCAACTGTTGGGGCCTCAAAAAGAGGAGCCACAGATAGGAGCAGGCAGAGATTCACAATTGAATCTCCTCCTCCATACCCATAGCTCTTGCCTATGGCTGTGGAGAATTGCAGCACCCTATGGTGGCGCAGACGCTATCTAGGGTCATAGCTTTACTCTGTCTCTGTGTTTAAAATTCTGTCAACATGCAGAAGTATCTCGTAGTCAGGAATGGATAACATATTGTCACCTTGATGTTGTTAGATTTCAACTCCTTATCTTCCCTGACTATCGACCATGCTGGCTGGGACTGATGGTAGTTGTAGCTGAAGGCCACAGTTTCTCTACCCCTTCCTAGATGTTAAGAGAAGGGAAGGGGAAACTTTCAGGGTAAAGTACTCCCCGCCACACCTGGGGAATTCTTTCCAATAAAAACCTGTAAATGTGGGGGAATAATGGGGAAAAGCCTCCTATGAGACATATTCTCTTTTGGAATGAGTAAAATGCTTTAACAGAAGCTTTTACTCACTCAAAATGTGCAGATTGATATTTTTATATCAAACAAACTACAGCATTACAGGATAATTCCTGTGTACTATAGAGTTCATATTGTTATAAAGTTTAACTTGATATCCCCATATACTTTTTAGGCCTTAATATTGTGGCTGTATAGGCTAGTTTATGTCTAAATAATACACTTTCTTTTGACTAATAAAAAATGTGTGAGCTTTATTTTCAACCTTATTTTTCCCTTTTCTTAAAAGGAAAAAATAAGATACATGTGCCTAGATAGTACGGCCCAATGGTTTGCAGCTCTCTCTTTTTCTGTAGTACTGGTAAACTGTATTCACAATTTTGTTTGTACAAAACTAAGGCTGCAATCCTATACTGCCTTACTTAGGAGTAAGCTCCATTGAATTCTGCAGTGCTTACTTCTAAGCAGATATGCAGATTACACTTCAAAGCATTTATACTTTTGAGGCTGCAGTCCTATGTGGGTTTAGCTGGGAATATGCTCTACTAAACAGAGTTCTGTGTAAATGTGCATTTTTTTAATGTAAGCTGCTCAAAGCCAGCCTAGAAAAATATTTAAATAGAAGTGTTCTGTAAACTCCAAAATGTATACAATATACAATTGTACGATACAATATTATAAGCTAAGTTATAAATTATACATTTAATGTTATTAAAATAGTAAATTATGCTTAGGCTTTATAAGTATTGCATATATTTTGTTTTCCCAAATTTTCCCCACCATGGCTTCAAAATTCCCAGAAATTTTATATCTGTCAGTACACTGAGACATAATGCTATCATTCAGTATTATAAAGACTAACCCTCATGTTAGCACACTCCCATTTCCCTTTGCACACCATGATTATAGTAACTCCCCATCCTTGTCTGTAGCAAGCCTTCCTTTTCCATTTCATCCAAAGGCAAACCATGGCTTGCACTTAGCAGCAAACCAGGTTTGCAAACCAAATGGAAAAATGTAGTTTGCCACAGTATTTTCCAAGGGGAGAAGACTGTGTGCAAATTGGTGGCATTTTAACTCCAAATGAATTCTCTTTTGAATACCAGAAATGAAAAGAAGAAAAACACTTATGTAGTAGCTTTGACCAATTCCTATGATAATGAAACTACATAAGCATTTTTATGAAATGGAATGTTTTACCAATACCTGGAATTTCAGAACCTATTTGCATCTGATTAAGATTCTTAATAAATAAACAACACATTCTGGTAACTGCAAATAGCCTGATTAAGTGTATATTTATTAAACAAGTTACAATGTGTTCACAAATTTAATGTGAGTCTCTCATGGAAAGCCTTACCACTTAGAAGTCGTTTTAACCAGCAATTTTGCTTATTAAATTGGCTTTCAAAAGTGGGTGTGTTATTAACCCAGTGAGTTGTGTTACTGGAATTTTTAGTGCACTATGTAAAAGACACAGAATAGATCAAAGAGATGTGTCAACTATGGTGACTACGAACTTCCAGAGTATTATTAAATTTTGTCTTGTTCAACTGTTGCATGTTTTCAAGAACAAACCATTTCACAGTGTTGCAAATAAAAGTAATTAAGCCAGAGCCTTGAATAATTCTCCTTCTTTGACCCAGCTTTAAAAGCTTTGGGCATGCATCAATCAATAAAGGTTTTCCGGGTTATACTGGAAAGCAAGAATCGTTTAGTTTTTGTCCTAACTCACCAAATGTTTCATACGCTTAGTTCTTTATCATCAAGTGAACTTTAGAAAAAACGATTTTATTTCCACATCACATCAGAGAGCCCATACTTTTGAGTCTTAAAGGGTACTGTCTCAGTTCTTCGGTTTTTAAATGGCGATGGGGGAAAGAACCCCCCCCCCCGTCTTTATATCTTCCTACCCTCAACTGCACAGTGACTTAACAACACTATCGAGTTAAGCAGGTAACCGAGTTTCAGCAGAAAACGAAGGGAATGAGAATGTTCTAATGGCGATCAGGGTGCGAAACCTTAAAGTAGGCTGTGAACATATGTAGGCAAAGGTATCCAAAATAAAATAAAAAACCCGATAGACTGTGAGGGGGAGTAGACCGTAGTCTATGACCAGCATAACACGGTGGTCATCGGAGGCAAACGGGGGCATATGCGAGCATTTTTCAATCGCGGCAAATGAGGAAGGCCGCGCACATTCCCGTGCTGGGCACACACCCCTCACCCTTCGCCAGCACAGGCCTTAGCTCAAAGAGGAGGGAATGAGTTACCACAGAACTGGCGGGGCGCCTTGTCCCTTCGCCGCCTTAGGCTAGCTGGCAGGCCGACCGGCCGGTAGTTCTCTCCCCACTACCAAGGCAAGGCAACGGGGAGGAGCCATACTCCGAGTGCGGCGGGAACCTAGGCCTCAGCCTCCATTACTGGGCATAATGAAGCCCAGCCGGGCGGGGCGCGCAGACGTGAAGGAGCCGGAGGCGGCCTCTGCTCAGACGCCAGCGGCCACAGAGTCCCGCACTCACCGTTCGCCCGCTTCAGGGCGTTCTCGGGCCGCTGGAAATAGACCGGCATGATGGCGACGGCTTCCCCTCACGCGGCAACGAGCCCTAAGGAGCGCCCAGCCAGGCAGCAAGCGAGGCCGGAAAGGGAGGGCGTCACGTGACCTACGCGCACGGACGTGTCCGGAAGTGAAGGCGACGACCCGCCGGGCCTTCTGCCCCCACGTCAGAAGGGCGCATGTGCGTGTTGGGGAGACCTACGTAGTGCGGGGTGTTGCCTTTCGTGTCGGAGCCCAGCTCTGCCCCTCGTGTAACCTTCAGGCCGAGCCGAAGCTTGTTTACGTGGAAGTAACTCCCATTCTTTTAATGGGGCTTGCTCTCTAATAGGTGTTGGTTAGGAATACAATCCTACTTGCTAAATGCTTTCACATTGAAAGCTGGTGTGGTGCTGGAGGGTTGGCCACCAAACTGGTGCCTTTCAGATGTGTTGTATTGCAACTTCGATAATTTCCAGCCAACACATCTGAAGGGCACCAGATTGCGGAAGGCTCACCTAAGACCAGCGAGACCCTGGTTGAAATCCTCACTCAGTTATGGAGCTCATCTTGGGCCAGTCACTGAGCCTCTTAAGATAACATTCTACGCCATAGTTAGGCTGCTAACTCTTTTGTAGCAAATGGTTATGTAGCCACCATGGTTAGGAATGGTTCACACGACACACTAAGCCTTAATGTTTATCTCAAAATGCTTAACTACCATGGTTTAGTGTGGCAGGCCACAATCCTATAACATATTTAGCCAGAAAAAAAGCCTACAACTCCCAGCATGCCCCAGCAAACCCTGCTTGCTGGGAATTTTAGACCTTTTTTGTGGCTAAACATGCATAGGATTATGCCTTAAGGATGCAATCATATAACCACTCATGTGGGAGTAAACCTTATTGAACTAAATGGGATTTCGTTCTGAGTATATATAGTATTGTGCCATAAGAGTGAATTCATAGAGAGAAAACAGGGTGCCCTACCCACTTTGGGTTCCTGCACTGTTCACTGCTGGAAGGTGACTTCCAACAGATTATTTATTTTATTTATTAAAACATTTATATCCCGCCTTATATCACAAAGATCTCAGGTACAGATAAAATCATACGTATAAAATAGAATAAATACACAATTCTACAACAAATTAAACCATTAATATATTAAAACCAACATGAAATTTTAAAGTAAAATCCAATTAAAACGAGACAGTCTGCAGGCTGGTAGATTTAGCCATCAAAGGCTTTGTTAAAAAGCCATGTCTGGCATCAAAATGAAGTCAGTGCTAGCACTAGTAGGGCCTCCTAGGCGAGGGGTGCCACAATAGAGAAAGTCCTCTCCCATGTCCCACCATAGCATATATCTCGTGTTGGTAGGGCATGGAGAAGGGCTCCTTTGACAGATCTCAGGTCTCAGGCAAGCAGATATAGAGAGAGGCACTCCTTCAAGTATTGAGGTCCCAAGCCGTTTAGGGCTTTAAACGTCGTTACCAACACCTTGAATTCTGTCTGGAAATGTACTGGCAGCCAGTGCAATTCTTTTAAGACCAGTGTTATATAGTCTGTATGAGATGTCCCAGTCAGCAGTCTAGCTGCTGCATTTTGACTAGATGCAACTTCTGAGTCGTCTTCAAGGGCAGCTCCATGTAGAGTGCATTGCAGAAGTCTAATTGGGAAGTTACCAGTGCATATATTACTGTAGCTAGGTTTCTCCGCTGTGGCACCCCGGTTGTGGAACGAGCTCCCCAGAGAGGTCCGCCTGGCGCCTACACTGTACTGCTTTCGTCGCCAGCTGAAGACCTTTTTATTCACTCAGTATTTTAACACTTAATTTTAACTTAAATTTAAATTTTACTGTTTTAACTCTGTATTTTAATCTTATATCAATTTTTCTGTGTGGTTTTATCCTGGTTGCGCTTTTTATACTGTATTTCGTAATTGTGTTTTTAACCTGTTGGGTGTTTTATTGTGGTTTTAATTTTTGTGAACCACCCAGAGAGCTTCAGCTATTGGGCGGTATAAAAATCTAATAAATAAATAAATAGGTTATCCCTGTCCAGGAAATTGTGTAGCTGGTGGATCAGCCGAAGCTGACTCCCAAGTACTTTGGGCCACAGAGTCCAACTGGGCCTACAGTGACAAGGATGGATCTAGGAGTATTCCCAAGCTATGCACCTGCTCCTTCAGAGAGAGTGCAACCCCATCCAGAACAGGTCACTTGCTGAATTTCTGGACTAAGGAACCACCAATAGTGCTTCCATTTTATCAGGATTCAGCTTCAGATTACCCCCTAAAGCACATATCCCTTGATAGAATCATAGAATAGCAGAGTTGGAAGAGGCCTACAAGGCCATCGAGTCCAACCCCCTGCTCAATGCTGGAATCCACCCTAAAGCATCCCTGACAGATGGTTGTCCAGCTGCCTCTTGAATGCCTCTAGTGTGGGAGAGCCTACAACCTCTCTAGGTAACTGATCATTGTCGTACTACTCTAACAGTCAGGAAGTTTTTCCTGATGTCCAGCTGGAATCTGGCTTCCTTTAACTTGAGCCCGTTATTCCGTGTCCTGCACTCTGGGAGGATCGAGAAGAGATCCTGGCCCTCCTCTGTATGACAACCTTTTAAGTATTTGAAGAGTGCTATCATGTCTCCCCTCAATCTTCTCTTCTCCAAGCTAAACATGCCCAGTTATTTCAGTCTCTCTTCATAGGGTGGGGGGAAGTATCCCATCCCTATCTTAGCCTTACCTCACAGGGTTGGAGGGAGAGGTGATATATAAATGTAATAAATATAAATATGTATTTTACACCAGTCCTTTCCTTTGCTTCACTTTATTGTTGTTGAGAGAGACTTTAGGTGTGTGGGTGCTGTTACTTTCTTCATTATAATTGTGGTCCTATACCCATTTAACTGAGAATAAGCCCCACTAAACTCAATAGAGTGTACTTTTGAGTATACATGTATTGGATTTGCTGTTGATCATCATGTGATTGCAACAGGAAGTGTCATAAGCATTTGTGTTTTCTGTAAAGAAATAAAGTTAATGATATTAAAAATACACCTTGTATGCACACTGACTTCTTTAGAACCAAAAACTAGAAAGCTACTTGTTAAAAACTAAAATGTGATGTAAAAAATAGCATTTTATTTTTCTCATATCTAATGTAAACAGAATCTTTTATTTTTGAGAAGTCTACACCACTTCCACAGAACTGTACAAATATAAGTTTAAAAATTATATAAACTATTAAAAGAAAAAAGAAAACAACAGCTGCAAAATGAGCGAATTCATCAACTCAAAGGCTCCTTGGAAAAGAATCGTCTTGACCTGCTGTAGAAAAAGACAGCAAGGAAGGAGCTATACAAACCAGGATGAGGTAGGATCTAAGAACCTCCCTTCCGAAACCGAAACTCAAAGCTTAGCTGAATGCAGTCACCTCATGCTCCACTCGCAGGCAGATATGTTTGGTTTTACCATTTACTTCAATGTATCGCTACATGACTATAAAAAGCAGCAGGGGGAAAGGTTAAAGACACCCCACCACCACGGTCCTGATCCAGAGCGGGGACTCCCTGCTTACTCTAGTATATATTTTTGAACGTAGCTGCCAGCTATATCTTTAAGGAAACGTGGGCTTTGGGTCGAACCGTGCAAGGTGGAGCTCCCAAATCAAACCGGAAGCCGGGGGGCGTGCGTTGCTCAGTTTTTCTCGCTCTGTGAGGCCGATCATGAGGCCAGGCGAGGCTCTCAGGAAATAGGCGGTGTCCAGGGGCTGGAGGAGGAGAAAGATGGCAGAGACGGAGGCTCAACTGCTCTTGGGTGTGGGGCTGATTGGTAAGCACACCTCTGTCCTCTGCTACGGATGGGAAGGAGCCAGTTCATAGTCGTCTCCATTCTTTCTCCCCCCACCCCCAGAAAATCCCCATTTCCCTTTTGAGGAGGGGCAGTGGTTCGTGTGCCGATGGAGCAATCGGGGGTGGGGGTGAGGGTTCCTTCCCTTTTTCCCTCTGGCCCGACTAATAAATAAATATCCCTAAGTGCTTTGTCTTTAGAATAACTAAACGTGCATAGTCGTCATATTGGTCGAGTGGAATGGATTGTTCCACCCTTTCAGTTCAGTGTTTGCTTATGGATGAAGAGCAATTGGGGAGAGAGCTATTCTGGATTACGGAGTAAAAGGTTGTAAGTTTGTTTATGCCTAAGAGTTACACTCTTCTGCAAACACAAGCTCACAACCTCTTACCCAATAATTGTATCCCTAAACTGCCAGGACCCTGTATCCATAAACTCCCTGTCAACACTGCTTGAAATATCTTCTATCATGTCTCCTTTAAAATCGTAGGAATGTAGACATCGAAATATGCAATCCTTTTCCTACTCTGCTGTTTAGAAGGCTTCAGAACTGTCTATAAAAAGCTTACATATCTTTCTAATTGTCCTGCACAGACACACTCCTTGTCTAGTGATGAGTGTGATTTGTTAAAGTCACAATGTGCAGTCAGTTGCTCTGTCATGAGCCTTATCTGACTGATAGACTTCCTTTGAGAACAAGGATATTATTCAGGAGTAGCTTCATTTCCATTCAGAGAGAGGCAACCTAGGGGACTCCAGTTGTTTTGGACTACAACTCCCATAAGTGCTGACCAGCATAGTCAATGGTCAGAAGTTATGGGAGTTGTAGTTCAAAACATCTGGAGAACACTAGTTTGCCTAACTCTACATGCAAGAGGACAGGTCTCTGCCCCAAGTAGCTTACAATCCAAAATTTGACTTGGGGAAACAACAGAGGAAGTGGAGGGAGGGGTAAACAAGCATAATGAGTGATTGTTTAGTTACATGCGCTTAGGCAGCAGTGGAGGTGGGGAGTTCCAGGGTTGTTGATGCAGGGCATTTAATCATTTTAATGATGTTATTCCAGAATCTCTGCCCTAAGCATGAGAGATGCCCTCCAGATGTTTTGGACTGCAGATTTTATGTAAAGAATATATCACAACATAAATTTAAAATAGAATCACTGATTCAAGATTTAAGTAATAGAAATGAGCCAATTTAGTAAGTGTAAAATGGGGGTATTAAGGTTATTGCAATAAAATAGATCTGATTAACCAATCAATTTACTTCCTTGCTGCTGTTGGCATTCTCACAGTGAACATCTTTCCACCATAGAAAAAGATACCAATGGAGATGCCCTGTGGGTTTGGTGTTACCCATCTACAACAAATGCATTAAGGGATCTCTTGTTGAGAAAATGCTGCCTTACGGACGAAAGCAAACAACTTCACACTTTCATATTTGGTCAGTACAGACTGACATGGTTTTATGTTACAACTATGGAAGTTCCAGATTCTTCAGCTTTGAAAAAGGTAGGTTTGAAATTCTGAGAAGATGAATTTATTTATTACATTTTTGTACTGCCCATCAGCTGAAGCTAAAAACCATAAAATACAAGTATACTGTAAGTTTAAAACATTAAAAGTTTACTCTCTTCCATCCAGATTTTGGTGGCAACTCCCCTGCCCTATGGGATATTCATTGGAATAGTTTATAAAGCTCCAAATAGAAGGATTTTATCCTGCATATATCTTGACTTCAGCAAAGCTTTTGACAAAGTGCCCCATGATATTCTGATTAACAAACTAGCTAAAAGTGGGCTAGATGGAACAACTATTAGGTGGATTCACAGTTGGCTACAGAATCGGACTCAAAGAGTGCTTATCAACAGAACCGTCTCAAACTGGGGGGGGGGGAGGTAACGAGTGGGGTACCACAGGGCTCAGTCCTGGGCCCAGTGCTCTTCAACATTTTAATTAATGATTTGGATGAGGAGGTGCAGGGAATGCTTATCAAATTTGCAGATGACACAAAATTGGATGGGATAGCTAACACCTGGGAAGACAGAAACAAACTTCAAAGTGATCTTGATAAGCTGGAGTGCAGGGCTGAAAACAACAGAATGAAATTTAATAGGGATAAATGCCAAGTTCTACATCTAAGAAATAGAAACTAAATGCACAGCTACAAGATGGGGGACACTTGGCTCAGCAATACTACAAACGAGAAGGATCTTGGAATTGTTGTAGATCACAAGCTGAGTATGAGCCAACAGTGCGATATGGCTACAAGAAAGGCAAATGCTATTTTGGGCTGCATTAATAGAAGTATAGCTTCCAAATCGCGTGAGGTACTGGTTCCTCTCTATTCGGCCCTGGTTAGGCCTCATCTAGAGTATTGCGTCCAGTTCTGGGCTCCGCAATTCAAGAAGGATGCAGACAAGCTGGAGTGTGTTCAGAGGAAGGCAACCAGGATAATCAGAGGTCTGGACATCAGGAAAAACTTCTTGACTGTTAGAGCAGTACGACAATGGAACCAGTTACCTAGGGAGGTTGTGGGCTCTCCCACACTAGAGGCATTCAAGAGGCAGCTGGACACCATTTGTCGGGTATGCTTTAGGGTGAATTCCTGCATTGAGCAGGGGCTTGAACTCGATGGCCTTGTAGGTCATCTATTCTATGATTCAATGCTAGCTATAAACTTACCAATATGAGAGGAATGGGATTTATTAATAGTTGCCAAGTGAGGCCTATTTTATATGCCTTGGTATTTCAATTATTATGTCAGTACCCAGTATGACACTTCCTGCTAACTATATTGTGCTAACGTAAATAACCACTAACACAATGCACTTGTTAGCCTGACGAGTTTCCCCAGAAAGCCCGTCACACTAGCAAGTGCTGTTGTTCTGCTAGAGTAAATGACCTCCAGTGCAGCAGCAGAGCCAGTGTGGTGTAGTGGCTATAGAGTTGGACTGGGAATCGGGAGATCTGGGTTCTAGTCCCCACTTGGCCATGGAAACCCACTGGGTGACTTTGGGCCAGTCACAGATTCTCAGCCCAACCTTGGTATTATTTCCCCCCGTGGTCCTTCGCAAGTGTGCACAGAGTAGCTATCCAGACCTACCCAGATGAATTTCAGACCTAAGAATTTTAAGATGCTGTGATTGTTATTTTAATATTGTATTGGTTTTATATGCTCTTTTAACTAATTTTATGTATTATATTTTATTTAGTGTTGTACCCCGCCTCGATCCGGAGGGAGAGGCGGGTAATAAATAAATTTATGATGATGAAGATGTGCAGTCTTGTCTTGTCAGTTTCCTTGTATGTTACCTACTCCACTCCCAGGCTTTCTTTGACTGCTGTAACATATAAGGAAATTGACAAGACGAGACTACATATAGTGGACAGCCAAATCTGCACACTTACAAAAGACCAGGGGATTTTTTTTAAAAAAAAAATATATGACCCCATTTGCGTACTTACAATGCACCCCATCCCACCCACCCCAAAAAGTGGCAACCGAATTACAATTGGCGGCTGGAGGTGACACTGGTAAGATCATGAAGAGCAGCATGGGCTTTTTTGTAGTTCTTGCCAAGCAGCTTTGTAGCCACTTGGGACAAGCTTACGCTGCCAGGTTTGGATGTCATGACAAGCCCTCCTGAGAATAAGATACCTTCAACAACCCTACTACAAGCCATGGGTTCTCAGGGTGGCTTGTTTGCACAAAACTACCCATGCTGAATCGTCCACACAAGGTTCGCACATCACGGTAATCCACACTGATGCTAGCAAGGTTCACAACCCACTGTGGCTTATCATGTCATGCAAACCCAATCAAAATCCATCCATTTTTCCAAATTTACTGTATTTCACTAAGATTTGATGCACTAAGTAGCCTGGTGTTGCTTGAGTATCTTGTATATGTATCGTAATGAAGTATATCATTATAGTAGAATATATTATTAAGCAACTTCTCTTTTCTGTGTATTGGACAGGTGACCCATTTTTCCATTGTCCTGACCACCAAAGACTTTAACCCAGAGAAATATGCAGCCTTTACTAGGATCCTTTGTAGGTGTGTATCACTAACATATTTTAATACTGCATCTACAAGGTTTAGTAGATAAGTTAAAAAGGTTTTGACCTACTAAAAAGGTGTTTCCAACTAACAGGGCAGTAACTGTCTTGAAATAATTGTTAACTTAAAAAAAATACAAGCACCTCCAAAAAACAAAATGGAAGATGTCTAGAAGGTCATGCGTGCATGTGTCTTTGCAGATGTCAGCTAAAACCAAAAGGATTATTTTTGTCATCAGAACTACTGTTCTATTCTAAGCACATTCATTCAGATTTAATCTATTAAAATTGATCAGATAGAATCAATATAATTAATTGATCAACCAAGGTTTCTTTAATTGTCATTATACTAATGTGGCCAGGACCACTTTTCAGAAGATTTGGCTGGTGTGCCAGTTGCTTCCATACTTGCAAAAAGCAGACTTGTCCATGGTCATGCATGACTTGCTTAGGTCCGGGCTGGAATATTGTAACCTAGTCAAAAGCAACCAATTAATATTCCCATTTTACAGGTGAGGAACACTGAGGCTATTTGATAAGTGATTAGCGCAAGGCTAGCCCTAGCAGAGGTTTCTTTTTACGTTTCAATGTTACTTGCTGTTGTTAAATAATAGGGAGTCAAAAATCCTTACCAATCTACTGGAAATCATCCAAAGATCTACCAGTAGATCCTGATATACCTCCTGGCTGCCCATGTGTAAGGCAGGGTTGCTCCTGACATTTTGTTTTGGCTATTGGAAAACTTCCTTGTGGCTGTTTTTTTGGGTTGTTTTTTTTAAAGTGTTAATATATTCATATTGATTATCATTTTTGTGTTGCCTTGAGGGTCTCTGATGGAAAGCTGGGATTATAATTTTTTCAATAATATCTTGAAGCAGCCATAGAACTCAGAAAGACAAGTATGCTTGTGTGTGAATCTCAAAATGCTTTTATTTTGGCATATATAAATTAACAGCACATGGGTCAATTTGCATGTAAAATCCTGCCAGTGGGAGCAGCTAAGCAAACCAGAAAACCTCCAGTGTCAGTTTGTTTATTCTTATGTCCAAACCAGAAGTTTGGCTTGATACTCCTATCAAGTCAGAATCTGAAGCCAGCGTTTTTCTTGGTTTCTGATTCCCAGCTTGTTTGGGAGCAACAACCCAGGAATCCTGTTTTGGACCTCATGATAAAGCGGAGCTGGAAGTTGCCCAATTTGTTTAGCTACTTCTGATTGCAGTAGGAATCAAGTGAGAGCACTAGAAGAGCATGCATGAGGACGTGGCTTGTTAATAAGAAGCCAGAATTCTCAGCAATTCTGTCTTACTGTTACATCCAAACCAGGCCAGTGTTTCTTAGGACAGTTGTTCTAGAAGAGGTAGCAGGCAACCTGGTACTACCCAGATGTTTTAGACTATAAGTCCCATAATCTCTAACCATTAACCATGCTGACTGGGGATTGTGGGACTTGTAGCCCAAACATCTGGAGGGCACCAGGTTGCTTACCTTACCCCTGTTCCAGAGTGAACTGGCTTATTTTTAATTCTCTTTGCTTTCTGTGCAGTTTTAAAAAGTGAGACTCATTTCGTTTTTCAGAATATACCTGAAATATGGGAGTCCTGTGAAAATGATGGAGAGTTATATTTCCGTCCTTACCAAGGGGATCTGTCAGAGTGAAGAAAATGGCTCCTTCTTGAGCAAAGATTTTGATGTCAGAAAAGCTTACCTTGCAGGCTCCATCAAAGGTGGGGAGAAATTCCTCAGTCTATTATTACAATTCAACCCCAGTTCTAAGTTTGTATTCTTGGATGTAAGCACCATTTATTTCAATGGAATTTATTTCCAAGTCTGCTTATACTTAGGGATTGCAGCACAGGAGCCAATTCTATTTGAAATTACAGTTGTGATGAATTAAAATGCAACATAATAAGACACTACAAGAGTTCAATCCACCAGGGATTTCAGGAACTTGGGAATTTGTTGTAGCCTAACTGCTAAAGTTAAGCATGACTAGGCCACATGAGAAAGCACAGATGCTACTTGCTCCTGTTCTGTGTATTAGTTGATGCTGCTGGTTGTTAGAATGTTTATCAGAATGTTGTATTTTTATTACTGATTTTTTTTTTAAAAAAAAAGTTGTATATGTATTTAAATAAATAGTAAAAATAATAATAATAAAGGTATTGAGAGGCAAAATTTGATAAAGGGAAATAATTTCACACACTATAATATACAGAGTTTCAGCTATTTGATTGTATAGAAATATAATAAATAAATTTACAATAAAAACTATAGCTTTTTCCACTCCAGAAAAAAAATCAACTGTAGCTTAAACACCGAGGAAATTTCCTATCCTTTTATAAAACAACTTTATCATGATAACTAATTCAAATGAATCACTGTAAATACTTCTGTTACATTACCGATAGTTTTATAGAAATCTGCCGTGTAGTACTAAAGCTCTATTTTCTCTCCTCCTGTCTGTCCTAGATATAATATCTCAATTTGGAATGGAAACTGTCATCCTGTATACTGCACTCATGTTAAAGAAAAGAATTGTAGTATATCATCCCAGAATAGAAGCTATCCAGGAATTTACCAGGTACATCACAGATGTAAAACAAAATAAAAGTTCAGCAAGGTGACGAACCCAGCTTTTCTAGAAAAGTCTTTGAACAATGAATATGACAAGGCATGACCAGACATCTATAGGCAGCAAAATCTACATTACCACACATTTCACCACTACCACATCCATCCTTATGATTCTGCTTTATGTTAAATAGGTACCTAAAGGACATATGATCTGGTAATTTTAGGCCTTCATTAGTCAGTCTGTGTTTCCCTCTTTGGGGCTTGCTCAGCCCCCATAGAAATACCTTTGCTAGTGAAGTATTCCTTTGTATTCAAGTGGGTAGCAAGCCAGACTGAGCCACACTGTGGAGTTATCCCTCCTCCACGTGCAGGACTTATCCCTCCTCCACGTGCAGGCTGCTTTGGTGAGTTAATTCTATGATTTGTTTTAATTTTGAAAACAACTGACCATTTCTTGAGTACGTTATACTCTATTGGAAACCTGAGTGGGTTTTATTATTTTGCCTAGCCTTACCCAGGCCACCTAGACAACTTGGTACATTCTACCAGAGTTTAAAGGAGTTTAAAGTAAACTATTCGTTAGCTTGGGTTTTTATGTATGCAGGTGAAGAGGAATTATTAATTGCACAAGAGAGCCCTGCAGCCTATCCTACCTCACAGGGTTGAGGGTGCAGGCTCCTGTTCATCACCACAAAACCTGCTTAATTTTCTTTTCAACGCTGTTAGTCATGACTTGTATTCACTAGGGGGGGATCCGCACATCACTCCCAAAGTGCTTCTATGCGACTCCAGTGCACCCCGAAAACGATAGTCTGACTTCCCTGTAAAAGAAACGACAAAGAGCCGTCCATGCCGACGACGAGGAGAGCTCTCCGCCAGCGAGGAGAGCTCGGCAAAAGAAGGCGAAGTGAAGAGCGGAAGAAGCTCTCTACCCCGCCTTCTTTTGCCGACCTCCCCTCGCCGGCGGAGAGCTCTCCTCGGCGGTGGCGGCATGATGGACGGCTCTTCGTTGTTTCTTTTACAGGGAAGTCACACTATTGTTTTCGGGGTGCACTGGAGTCGCATAGAAGCGCTCTGGGAGCGACGTGCTGATCCCCTCTAGGTTCTCTTCTTGATTTGTAACCCAAAACTGTAATGCTAAAACACAATATCAGTTATGATTTTAAAATTATTATTTTAGGACTCTACCAGCTTTGGTGTGGCATCGGCAAGATTGGACAATCCTTCATTCATATGTACATCTGAATGATGATGAATTGGAAGCGTTAAAAATGTGTCCAGGTATTCATAACAAAAGGATGCAATTCACTGCCAATAAACACAGTGATTAAATTCTCCTCTTCTATAATAGAAGTGGACAGGACCAAATGACAGAAAACTACTAAGCTTATAATCTATGGAGATACTACTGGTGCTGTCTTTTTATCCTTTTTGATGCCAGGTCAAAATCTACTTGCTTGCCCAGGCATTTTAAGCTGGTTTATCCTAAACCAGTTGATGTGAACTGTCTAGTTCCTCATCATCATCTTTATTTGCAGTCAATTGACCAGAAAGAGAAAAATACAAATCGTTTCAACAGGGAATCAATACATTGAATTAATTACAGAAAACATACCATTAAAACATATATGGAAATAATGCATAGGGATCAAGTGTGGAAGGGAGCAGAATCAAAAGAAGGATACATAAATTAACATTAGGTCTTGAGCTGAATATATTCAAACAGTTATACAATCATACGTGGTCTAGTAAGGATGGCCAGGTCCAAAATTTGGCAACCTGTATGGTAATTGTTTTATTTTGCCCCTGAAGGAGACTAATCGTCAGGGACTCCGGGGATCGGCCGGGCAGAGCCTGTGTGATAGGACGGATCAAATCCTTTCTAATGTCTTCATAAAGATTGCAAAAGAGCAGGACATGAGTAATATTCTCTACTTCAGTTTTATTGCAAGGGCAGCATCTTTGACATAAAGGGATTTTTTTATACCTACCTTCCATCAACTTGGAAGGGAGGGCATTAAATCTAGCCAGGATAAATGCCCTCCTATACTTGGGAACAGTCAGCCAACGTAAGTATGGAGGGCCGCCTTTATCAAGGTGACTAGTTAAACCTAGTGAGTAGGGAGAGCATGAGCCACAGGCAGCTCCCTGTAATTCCTGGTGATCTATATCCATTAATCACTGTCTAACAGTCGATTTAGCCTTTACTAGATCCATTGATAGCATCAAGGCTGTAAAACAAAAACAACTTAAAATCACAGACTTCCTCTGCCCCAATTTAGAGACACACTCAAGTCCGAAACAGGAATTTACACAGCACAATGAGAGTATACTGGATTGGTCACTTGGGCCCCAGTGTATAATGAGATCTCGGAGAGGAATGAGCAAGATCACTTAGCCTCTGTGCTAGCCCTGATTGAAGAAGCACCATCGAGCATCATGCATATTCTACACCCGCCTGACTGTCCTATGAATATTAGTGAACAACAGTCCAATACACAGTGCAAAGAAAGTGACCCCTTGATACCTAGTTTCTCCCTCTACCCAAGCCCCCATGGAACAAAGAGTAATAACCAAATAGACTTAACAAACTTACTCAATAATCATCACGAAAGAATCAAAAGCCTATTGCTAGAACTGTCTAGTTTTATGTATTTTCTGCCTTTTATTTTTGTAGTTGATGGTGCCTTTACTATATTAGGAATTTGGTTCCATTTTGTAATGGAAGGTGAAGGGCAGTATAAAAACAATTTAAATAAATAATATTTCCGTCAGAGCTAGTTTGCAGGTGTTCTACTTTTCAAATATAGTTGGTGCATAACTTTTTGGGCCAGGAAACACCACTAGCCACAAAGAAGATGCTATTCATTCTTTGTTCCTTAACATCACATCGACAAACAGCCTTATGATTCAGCCAGTTTTCTGTGATCTGTTCATAGGTCCAAAGCCAATTAGGTCCTTATTTCCCTAGGGTGAAAAGCAATCAGTTGTTGCTTTCTTAAACCCTGTTTAAGAATGGGTGGGGGGACGACCCTCTAAATATGTTTCAAATATTTTCATGGATATTATGTATCTTATGGCTGGTGTTCTGCTGGGATTTTCCTGTAGAGCGACTAGGTAGCAGAATGTTTAGCATGGAACGTTAGACATGGTGTTGTTGTTTTAAGTACATTTGAAAGAAATTGGTAGAAATTCAGCATCAGCATGCTAGTTTATATTGCTAAAAGCAAGGAAATAATTGTAGTGCAACCTATTATTTTTTTATTAACACAATTTCCAAAGAATGGTCTTGCTCAAAAGTTATGGTAAAATCTTTCCTGACCAGGTTACATTGCTGGATTTATAGATTTGGAAGTGAGCAACAGGCTAGATCTCTATGATGTATATGTGAACCTGGCTGAAAGTGAGATCACCATTTCTCAGCAAGCAAAAGGTTTGTTGCCATTTGTCTTCCTCCTCCCACCCCTATATTTCTATTTGTTCTCACTTGGGTAGCAGATTTCAGCAGTTTGTTGCTACTTTCTAATCTTGGACAGTGAGTTGGGAAACGACACAGTCCCAGTCTTACCCAATCTGGGTCCCGTTATATGGTCGGATGTATCCTTCTGTTCCAAACACATTGATCAGCTTTTATTAATGTAAGCATGAAAGGCAGATGCCGTTGCAGCCAAAGCTAATTTACAACTACAGTGGTATGCCAAGGATAGCCAAAGCAGGCACCTAGGAAAGGATATGAAGAATTAAGGTTATAAAACACAGGGGTGGGGTGGGGAAGACATTAGGGGTGGCGAAATCTTACGTTAACCTTGGGGTCTGTAGTCAGAATCAGTGGGATTGGATCACAACGACGCTACAGTTCCATTATGTTTCTTGACTGGAAAAGCAAACTTACGAGGCAACGGAAGCAAAAAAGATCTGGGTGCTAACAGAAAGGTCCTGTCAGCTCAACTGGCACAACACAAATAACAAAAAGATAACTGAGTGCTAGTATGGTTTGGGGGAGGCGGGAGCTCATTTGTATTTTCTCCACAACAATGTGGTATGTTGGGAAACGGGTGTCAGAAGGAGCCATATATATCCGTGTATTTTCACTGAACTAGATGACAGGGATGTGTGACAACAGCTTCTCTCTTTCTCTCAACCTAGAGGCAATCACAATGGGAAAACTGCACAAAGAAATTGGACAGCTCATTGTTCAGTCTGCAGAAGATCCAGACAAAACTAACAGTCAAGTTGTGAAGGTTAAGCTTCTTGTCTTTGGACTATTTCAATCTTTTAACACGTTTTTGTTGTCTGAAGTATTGTGACCATCTTCCAAGATTAGAAAACGCTGGTTTGGATAAGGGGGCTGTGGCTCAGGACATGTTCTTCAAGCAGGAATTTCCAGTCTCGCTTCCCAGCTTCTCCAAGTAGGGCAGGAAGAATCCCTGCCTCAAACCCTGCTGCCAGTCTGTGTCGGCAATACTGGGCTAGACGGACCCCTGGGCTGCCTCAGTCTAAAGCAACTTCCTGTGTTCCACCTAAGCCACTGGTGAGGTGATTGGCAAAGAGCTGTAGCAAGCCTTGGGGGCCCCATGTGCTCTCTCCTTCACATGCCAAAGAAAGAGTAAAAGCTTCCACGTTCATTTCAGAGCAAACTCTAATTTGACTAGAAATTGTGATTTGTTCTAACCCAAGTTAGTTAACAAATCAGAATCTGACACTATGGTTTGATCCTGAATTAACTAACTTTGGTTAAGAGCAAACCATGTATCTTGGTTGCCTTTCCTCCTGACGTTAGGCTACTCCACAGAGCTACTAGGGCTGACACTGCAGCTCCTCCATCTCCCTGGCTCACACACATTGGAAGTACAGTTGTGACCAAGAGATAGAAGTGCCATTTGATCTTAATCTCTTTTACGTTTTTTTTTGCAAGTAAATGCCCCAATAATTCTGTTGCATCTCACACTTCTCCTTCCTCTTCACTCCAATATATTCTCCATCTCAAAGAATAGGAGGAAGCTTCTTTGGCTGCCCTGACTTCATGCTTATTCTCTTTCAAAACTGTTCATGTTTGCAGGACATTTCGCTGAAGACGAAGGAAATCTTGACAAACCTGGCTTCATTCACAGAAGTTTTGCACGACGGTGAAAAGCCATCCCTCAACTTTGAAGCACTGAAACAGAAGCGGTTTCCACCAGCGACTGAAAATTTCCTCTACCATTTGGCAGCTGCTGAACAAATGCTTAAGGTCTGATGTTTTAGATGAACTTCAGCACATCACTTCAAAAGGAAACTCTTCTTTGCCATAATACTTTAAGTATCCCACACCTTTATAAAGCAGTTGACAGAGAAAAGAGGGGTAAGGGTGATACCCCTCAATGTGTAGTGGGATACCATTCCATTTTCTGTTCATTTATTATTTTCTGCCAGGTGGGACAGATTTTTAAAGACAAAGGAAGGACAGCTAACACCTACTGTTCATCTTATGAAAGTTGTGAGGGCATGATTGCTTTTGCTGGAAGTGTCTTCTGTGCATCAAGGTGAAAATATAGTTGATGAATCCTATGAACAAGTGGTGGGCAACATGTGGTCCGCAAGATATTTTGGCTTACAACTCCCATCAGTGCAGGCCCTTGGGAACTACAGGCCAAAACATCTGGAGGGCCACCAGTTGCCCACCCTGGTATAACCAAATGGATGACGGCAAAAGTGATAATGAAAAAATGTTAAAACCAAGATGAGTTATTTATCTTGCATCATTGCTTTTAGTCAGTAATTGCCCCTGAAGTCTAAGAACCATATGCATGAACCCCAAGTCACCAAATGTGCAAGGAGGCAGTGGAATGGCATTTCTTGATGACACCTCCAGTGGCCATGTGTTATGTACTAACATTATTTACATGGACAGCTTTTCCTCACAGTCAAGGTTTCCAAGAACAGCAAAGAATCCTGTTCATGGACAGCTGTACTGGTGCGGGACGTATTTCACATTAATGCTGTACATGTGAGCATTGGGGCCAAAGGGCATGAATTTACGATCTCGTCTTCATATGTTTGGTGATCATGAGGGGAGGGGCAGGGCTTGTGTGTACAGTCCTTAGCATTCTTTTCAATCGGAACCTGAGGGCTAAGCTAGAAATACCACCACCACCACCCCATGGTTGCAAGGCTTTTTTCTGCTGGAAAAAAAGGGAGGGTGACCTCCTTTCCCTTCCTGCAGTTACTCTGTCTGTGGGGTGCCAGAGACGTGTTTGCAAGAGTAAATATGCCTCTGAAACCATGCAGGACAAATATGGGGTGAACAGGAGTGGGGATGCACCCACACAGCAATTTACCTGCTGAAAACTGCCCCTTGTGAAGCTGCCTTTACCTTGGAGTTGCCTTTGAGATTTGAATGCACATGTCTGAGTGTACTATATAGTTTAGCCCTTTAACAAAACAAAAAATGTAGATATTATAAACCAATGGTTGAGTCCAGATGTAGCCATGTTCAGAGCAGAACCATTGACATTAATGGGACTTCAGTTTGTGAGTAATTGAAATCCCATTGACTGCAATGGGTCTACTCTGAATATGACTTGGGTCTGAGTCCAACTCAGTAGGTTTTGTAGAAATCTGGGACCTGCTGAAGAGCCTCTGCAGTAGCACTTTGCTATATTAAAAATCCATTTATGACCCTTGCCTTCATAAATATATGCCTTAGCATGTGACAGATTATTTACCCTTTTTAAAAAAATCAGTAAACCTTAACATTTTTTGAAATACTACTCAATTATTAGTCATCACTGTACTAGCAATATTAATTTGAGAATCATTGGTCTTCTACTTATACTATGAACTACGGTATGTCTTAAAATATGGAAGATACTAAAAGAAATGGAGAACTATTGTTAAGAATACCTAAATTAGTTCTAGTAAGTTTTGTGAGCCTGATTCTGCTCCCCTATTTTCAGGGGTCTGTCATTCTCTTTTGTACAGAAATCTATGTTGATCTAAACATGTGTAGATCTCAAACTCAACTTACTACATTTTTCTTATTTAATTTTGGTGTGAGTCTTTTTCCACCACCACCCCTCCTATAGATTTAAAACTGTATATGAGTTAGGGTGCTAATCTGGAGGAATCCCTGTGCATTTCTTTCCCTTGCAATCAGCATATATGTTTAATAGCAGTATTGTATTTATACACTCACCTGGTAGCCATAGGTGACAAAGACTTGCATGCAGAGAATTGAGTGGGTTGCAGAAGGAAGGGCAAAGCTCTCTGTCCCTCCCATGACAGCAAGCTAGTAACTTTTGTGGGCTTATTTACAAGGCTAACAATATTTATATATCCCAATACACACCTATAAAAAGTGGGCCCAATTTAAATGTGATCCTGGGCATATTGTTTTCTGATGTTTCAAGTGCCTTTTATCATGTAAGCAAAGGTTTTCATTTCTATGGGTTGATTTGGCCATATTTAGAAATTAAAATTATTGGGTCTAAGTTAAATTCCATTTGTTTCAATGGCTCTACTCTAAGCACAACTATGCCTGGATCCAACCCTATGCATGCAGCCATCATAGGCCAGAGAAGTAGTGTGCAGGCATAAGCAAGGCAGCTTCATCTTAACACTAACTACATTGGCCCTGTTCAGAAAACACTTTAAACCATGGCTTTAGCTACGGTGAATAAGGCAAAAATCTTTACTCACTGTGGCTAAAGCCATTTTCTGAACAGGGCCATTGAATATTGTCCTCGTATTTCCTATATACCTGGTTTCATGTTTAAGTTAAGTCTCAGCCCTAGGACTTTGCATGGGGGAAGCGTTAACTGCTCCAGCAGGGGCTTTTGTTTATCTTGAGGGTGGGGAACCCACAGCCCAAGGACCTAGTTTCAAGCCCTGCCCACTTTGGGCTCTGCATAACCTTTTTGAAAGCTCAACTAGGAGCCATCCAACCAATGTAGCAGCTCCAATTCCGTCAGAAGTAGTGATCACAAAGTTCTCTTCAGTGATGTCCACTGAATTTATTCCACTGAACATTCACTGAAAGCATCCAAGGCAAGAGGGGGGGACCTTTAATTATAACAATTACAGTACATAGATCACAAAATTAAATCCTTTCTCTTTTGAAGGGCATCAGTGATGGGAGGTTGGGATTTTCTTTTCCCAACAAAATTTAGCAGCAGTTCTCACACATGATTGCATCAAAATACAGAGTAAACATACAGAAGGTTGGTCTGAATGGGTGTTGATGAATATATTAAAACGAGCTGAATAATCCATCACATAAAGCTCAGCCTTATTGGTCAAAAATACCAAAGATGCCTGTTTAAGCTTAAAAGCAAATGTTTGGACATGTAAACTCCATTGTACCAGGAATAGCATTCCTGGTAAGTTAAGTTCCTAAATGATTACAGTCCTTTATTGAAAAAGAATTCTGTTTCTTCAGTGGAGGAGACTAGTTCAGGTTCAAGGTCACTTCGTTTTATCTGGAACACAGACACATAACCTTCTTACTATTTCAAACCATTACTGACTGCTTTATAGCATTTGCGTTCAGTTTTATGCAGAAGATTCACAAACACACTTCCATTAAGGTAAGACCACCACCTAAAAACAAAAAAGTTGGCTACAATGACCAGTGAACATATTGCCACTTACACAGAAATCTCAAACTAGTATGTCTGAAGTATTAATGCCAAAAGGGCTAATTGGTAAGCAAGAACAAATTTTGGCTCCCATATTTCAATGCATGCTAAATACCCCTGAAATCAATGTAAGGTCTACAAAAGAACTTTGAATAGTGGGGCTTATAGTTCTAAATGCAGACTCTATAACAGGGGTAGGTAATTTTGGGAGGTCTGGGGGTCATTCAGCAGTGCCCCACTGTAGTACTGGAAAATTTTGTTTTTAAAAGTTATTTCAATTTACAAGCAGGAGCAATTTTGAAGCATATTGCTCACTCCCATTCTACAACGTCTTTATGGGACAGAAGAGAAACTTGCATATTCTTACAAGATATTTTTTTAAAAAAAAATCCCTATCATTTTTCTATCTTTCTTTTCAAAGGTGTGATGGATTGCTTCCACCTTGTATACTGATAATATTCCATCCATATGCTAAAACTGCACCTTTGGGGTAACAACACCTAGAAACTTCATAGTCACTACTAACCCCATGGACTACGCATACCCAGGTTTTGTTCTTTCTTCTCCCCATTCCAGACAGCAGTTCTGGAAGACGGCAGTTTGATGCTGAGAACTGCTCCAAGGACAATCCCAAGTCAACAAATGCATCTCTTGCAAGTGAAAACCCAGCTCAGATGCATTTCAATCTTCCTGGGGTTTTGTTATTGTCTTTGTTTTTTGACATTGCCCTTTAAGTGCTCAGCAAAGATTGCAAGGTGAACAGAACATGAGAATTACCTTGCCTATCTGTGGCAGCCAACTAAATGAAACGGGTACCATTGCTCCAAGGATGGAAATCATTGCAAGAGATCTCAGTGGATTCAAAAACAATGGATTTTGAAGCAAAAAGCTTTTTCTGCAAGAGATTGAAAGGATAGATTAATGCACAGATGTCAACAACTGATCAGAGGCCCTGATAAAAGTTTAAAATAACAGAGTGGGCAGTAGGGGGAGAGATTTATGACCTGCTGCCACAATCCCAACACTGCAAGAATGGTGGCTTGATCCCTTCAGGTATGCAAGGTTGAACCATTAAGCCCTGAAGCCACAGAATGGTGGCTCCTTGGTCATAACAGGTCAGACATTTTCCACTGGGGCTTCTACCATTCTACATTCCCTGGTTTATGCTGTTGTCCAAGGAAGAATCCTTCAGGTTGAAGTCACTTGATATTTGTGCACAAAGAAAATCCCCATGATCCTGCATTGAGCAGGGGGTTGGACTCGATGGCCTTGTAGGCCCCTTCCAACTCTGCTATTCTATGATTCTATGATCAAGAAACACAGCTTTCAAAAAGTACTTCCCTCTCTCAAATGAAGCTGCAGTCTCTGAATTTAAGAAGGGTGAAGCAGCTTACAGAAGCTCGCTGCAGATCCAGAAACAGGGCAATCACTGCAGACTGCTCCTGCAGCAGCAAGATGGGGGTGGAGGGATCAGTTTGTGGCTTGAATGTCCATCACACAGCCACCAGATGCTTCCATTTCTCCTCCTTCATGTTTGTTTTGCTGCAGATGCCTTACCTTCTTAAGCAGAACAGAGTTAAATCAGGGATCCATATTGCCGTACAAAACATTGCTGCTCTGGATAATGCTGTCTCTTTTACAGCCTAGGGGAAGGAAAAGAACAAACAGACAGACAAAGACTAAAAGGAAAGCTACACCACAATAAAGTCCAAGGACTGCACTTCTGCAGCAGTCTCTTGAATGGTCCTGGATTTTCAGGGATCAGCCAAACAAAAGAGTAGTTAGATTTGTTTTACAAAAGGCCAAAAATCTTCCCACACAGACCAATGGAAGACATCATCATCGGCCAAGTAGATTACCACGGCACAACTTACTTGAACCAACTTTCATTATTTACTAGATGTACTTCCTGTCCTAAAAGCGTAGCCTGCTACTAAGACACCCTGACTGATTTCACCATTGTGAGGCACACCAGTATATGGAAGACCATACCAAGTGTTTCCATTGTATGGGCTACATGTCACGACGTTTTGGGTGTGTGGTATAGGAGATTACTGAACCCTGGGACAAATGGGAAGGTCACAGTATGGGAAGATATAGCTAGATTGATTGATTCCACTTCTATACTGTCCAATAGCTGCAGCTTTCTGGGTGGTTCACAAAATCAAACTAAAAAATGCAATAAGCATAATAAAACATAAAATCATTTAAAAGTTCAATGTTAAAAAGGTAAAGTAAAAAGAATAGAAGTGTAAAGTTAAGAATAAAACTAGAGTAAAAACCAGCAGCAATGCAAGGATCATAAAACACAGGAACCCCATTTTTGTTTTAACAGAAGTCTAAGAGCCTGGGAAAATAAAAAAGGACTTCACTGGACACCAAAAAGACCACAATGTAGGCACCATGCAAGCCTCTCTGGATACCCAGGGGCTGTAAGCAACCACTAAGGCTGGCCTAATTAGCAAATCGGGAATATGCTCAGCTATGGACAAAGTAACCAAGACCGCCACGCTCCTGCCAAGAAGTCCCAGGTGTCCCACAAGACAAGGGCCAAAGCAAGGTAGTGTTGGGACTGAATGTGCTCCTTTTAAAAGCAAGCTGGGCAGCCAGAGCAAATGGATAGAGAATGAGAAAAAGTGGGAAGGCTACTGCAACAGAAATTGGTGGGGTGCAGCTGAGGAGGAGTCCTGGGGAAGTGAAGAAGAACGAACCGGGTAAGTGCAAATCCCTTGATGCCAAGGTCATAAGGGGCAGGTGATAAGAGTAAGAAAGGGTGGATGATAGATTATGGACTCGCCTTCCAAATATACAAGTGATTTAAAGAGAAGCAAGACGCTGCTGGTTGGCTGAAGATTTAATTCAACATATAGACAGCTTTGGTTAGAATGGGGGGGGTGATGGGGGGGAAGAATCAAGCCAGTGGAAAGATACGATGCTGTGCTTACCTTTTCTCCAGCTCTCTGAGACACTCCGATGACATTGCCTTTGCTGTCCATGACTTCAATCCCACTCTCAAACTCAGTGCTTCTGATTACCATCACGTTAAATGCACAACAGAAGGCTATTAAAAAAAGAAACAAACAAGGGAAGAGAGTAGGCTTGGTAAGTAACACAAGCAAGCAGGGCTTGCCTAAAATTAGTTTTTGGATGATTTTTACATTCACATTTAATGCAAGTTGTATTCTACATTCAGCTTCCTTGGCTGAAATCACAGTTCTCAACTAGTGCTGGAACTAGTGTCACGTGTTAATCACAAGAAGGGGACCATGGAATTAAATGAGCAGTGAGGCCACATCACTGTTCCCACCCCAGTGTCCATGCATTGAGCATTGACACCCGCAGGGAGAAAGCCTACATACAAGTCTGCGTGATTGCGGTTCCACCTCCCATAGAGATTTATGCAGGTTCCCCTTCTGAGCCATCCATGCTCAATGCTTGGACGCTGGGGGCTGGAGCAAGGAAGCAGTGCAACCTCAGAGATGGAGCCAACAGTGTAACCCCTTTAGTCATGCAGACCCTCTTCAAACAATTAATGAATAAAGGCAGCTACAGTGAGCTGAAATATTGGTCCAGGTGTAGGGTTGTACCATACTTCGCTCCCAAAATGAAAGTGAGGGATGTATTCAAATGTGAAAGGAAAAGGGAATGAGCCCCCTGTAGGTACCAGAGCTCCTCAGCAGAGTTCGGAGATCCTATGTTATGTCTGCAACAGGCCCTAGGAAGTACCAGAAAGTTCTATTGGCCACTAGGCCCCACGTTGAATCTTGACATAGTAAAATGTATGGGAATCTTGGGTCGATGGAAACCTTCTTCATGGCATATAGGCCTTTGGCAGGAGACAAGCTATATATTCAATAAATGAACCAGCATTGCATTACTTGATGATGATGATGATTAAAAAAACTGCACAGTTTATGAAGAAGTATGCTGATACATGTCACTAAAACATACTACAACACTTTGCTGTTACTCTGCAAGAAACATGTGGCATAGGGGGAAGAGAGCTGCAAACATGACATCCTAAAAGAATCTTTAGGGCCGTTATAAATGGAGCTAAGGAAAAATTATCAAGGCAAATCAATGGCAGTTCCTAGTCCTAAGCATGGAACAGCTGGAAGAACAAGCTCCCACCTTGAAGGCTGTCGCTGCTGAGGCCATCGGAGGGAAAGGAAGCAGCAGCCAGGCACCTCTCCATCGTGCCAGGGTCCAGGTCCAGCTGAGAGCCCCCTCCCTCCTGCTACCAACTGTCGCTGCTGAAGCCATCGGAGGGAAAGGAAGCATCTGCTGAACTTTGCAACTAAGAATCAAGTGCCAGAATTTGCGCTTTCACCCCACCCCTCCTCCCTCCCAATCCCCTTTCCTTTTGTGTCATGTTTTTTAGATTGTAAGCCTGTGGGCAGAGACTGTCTTAAGAAATATTTTTGTAAGCCGCCTTGAGAGCCTTTTTGGCTAAAGGGCGGGATAAACGTGCTAAAATAAATCGTATAAATAAATAATTAATAAGGCCCTTGAATGCTTTTGATTCACTCACCTGTCACTGGACCTGGTATGCAATACTTGATCAAACCTTGCACAAAAGAACTCTGTGGTTTAAAGCGAGCCATAAAGAACTGAGGAAGAGCCTAGAAACAGAAGGTTGAGTTATACACATTATTTATTTACAATATTTATATACCGCTCCCTATTCAGAATTTCAGAGCAGTGGACGAAATGAAACAGAACAAAAACACATTAAAAGAATATTTTTAAAAGAAACAGAGTGCAAAATAAATCGTGGCTGGTCATTAAGGCAAGGCTTCCTGGATCAACGATGTTTACAGGAGGCGCCGGAAAGAATACAAATTTGGCGCCTGCCTGACCTCCAGAGGCAAGGAATTCCATAGGAGTGGGGCCACCATACTGAAGGCTCTTCTCCTGGTGGACTCCAATCAGAAGATGGGTCTATATGGAACCACCAGGAGCTTGCCCTCAGATGACAGTGACTGGGCAGATTGGTAGGTGAGAAGGCTCTCTCTCAGGTATCCAGGTCCCAAGTTGTTTAGGGCTTTGTACACAAGTACAAGAACCTTAAACCTGGCTTGGTAGTGAATAGGCAGCCAGAGCAGTTCCCTCAGCAGAGGAGTTACATGCTGGAAAGGGGCAGCTCCAGACAACAGCCAAACTGCAGCATTCTGCACTAGCTCCAGCTTCTGGAGCAGCTTTAAGGGCAGCCCCACATAGAGCGCATTGCAGTAATCCAATCTTGAGGTTACTAATACTTGTCCCTGTCCAGGAGAGGTCCTAATTGGTGAACCAGGCAAAGCGGCCACTTGAGCCTAAAGCAACGGAGATGGATCTAAGAGTACCCCCAAACTACGAACCTGATCTTTCAGAGGGAGTGCAACCCCATCCAGAACAGGCAATGAGCCTGTCTCACAGACATTAATAGGTACTCAGCTTTTCCATGCCATCCATAAAATATATTTATATAGTTTATATCCTGAGTGGAGCTGGCATCCCATCCAGGGCTTAACTTAATCCTGGACTTAGAGTAGAGTAAAAATCTGAAGAGGGCTTAACATAATTCTGGCTCCAAGCCATAGTTATTCATTTCTGTTTACAATTCTGCAGTCCAGTGAGTTTGATCGCCATTGAAAAATCATGACAAGGTGATCCTGTTCACCCACTCTTAGCCTAATAAAGTGCTTCTATTCAGGGTTCCAAATGTACCTCATACAGCAGGATCTCTATTTTCCACATGCTCAAAAAGAGGCTGGAAATTAACGTCTTCCCCTGTTCATTGGGGAGTCAAGTTCAAAGCATGAGCTCCTGCCGCCCCAGTGGGTACTGTTACGCATATGCCGCCTGCCCCACACCCTCCAGTTGCTTGGTGATTCTGCTCCTAGTCTACTGCGCCAAGGACAAGTAATGCAGCACAGCAGAAACAGGGAGGAATGCTGCTGTCTTAGGATGATGGGACTTGTAGTCCAACATAGCTAGAAAATACCAGGTTGGGGAAGTTTGCACTAGGGGTTTTGCTTTCTGGGCATGAAAGGCTGTTCCTGTGCGAAGCTATATTCTAGTCAAAAACATGGCAAGTAGAAAATAAAACCAGAGAGAACTTGGAAATACATACCCCAAGAGTGGCAGAATACAAGACTGCCCCAGTACTGAGAAAGAACTGCTTGTATGGAAGTTCCTAAAAGCAAACACGCACACAACAAATCAGAGCCTAATCAAACGCCGCAGTGTGGAGACCACTTGTCGCACACCTGCCCCTTTAAAAGTAACACATACTTTCATCTTTTCTGGAGCATTCTCGTTTGCTTCTTTTTTAGAATTCCCATTTGCCAAGGTGAATCCGGCAACGTACGTATGGAAAATGAACTGCAAAATTTGAGATTGCACAAGCACGTTAGTTAACGGATACATTCACTCATCAATATGAACAGGTGAAAACAAAATGCATTGCTTTGTACCTGCCAAAGGAAGGCGTGCTTCGTCCCTCTGTATGGTAAAAAAGAAGCAATAACCTGTAAATTAAAACGACATGAAGGAAGAGAGTCTGGACAGCATCACAAAGGCACCTATCTGCACTAGCAGTACAGATAAGCAGGTATTTGTAAGTTTTGTATTAACTCCTAAAACTGGGGTGCACAACTTGATGCCCGGGGTCCAAATCTGTGCCACTTGGGGTCCAAAAGTGGCCCTCCCGAGATCACCTTCTCCCGGCTCCACCCACCAATCGTTTGGTAGTTCCCGGTTTCTGTGCAGTTTTCCCCCCTCTATTCTAAACGGTTGAAATGCCTCTAAGGCTTAGCTACGGGCGAGTAAGAACCTTAAGTTAAAATATACTGACATATTTGTCCCTGCCCCTTCTGCCTTCAGCCCCGCCAACCACAGGGACCTGGCCCCTGAAAGCATCTCCAAAATCTAAAGAGACAGAAACGCATTTGTCTGGAAGATACCAACTTCGCATCCAGGCTCAGTTCCAATGCTGTCTTGGGAGCCACTGTGCTAGGGCTGCCCCTGTACCACTTTCAGTAACATCTGAAAGACGTGGCTCACATGGATGGGCTGACATCCACAGCTACTTCTCATGCCACCTTGGCCTGTGACCCAGGTTACTCACTACCTTCAAATGTTACAGGAATGGTATGGCAGGCAAACCAGTTCTGACAGAATATGAATTAGGTCTCAGCTATGGCTGTTCATACGTTATGAAAATCCTACATAAAACTGCACAAATCCAGTTCTTATTTTTTCCCAACTGTCAGTCAATATTCTGTGCCCAACAAGCTTGCTCAATCTCCAGAGAATCTTCTTTCTCTCTCTCCATTTTGGAGATTTTCTAGTGTGTGGGTTAGACACACTTGTGCCCAGTTCTAGCTATATTAAAACTTTGGATTTCTCCATTGATGTCTATGAACAGCTCTCACTTATCCCTGAGGACATTCTCAGTGTGAACTAGGAACTGACTTATCCAGATGACAAGATAGTTCTGTCAAGTCTTTTTATCTCTATGTGTCTTTTCCTCCCTCCACCTTGTCCAGTCACTCCATTCCATTAAACCTCCAACCCATTTCTCTCTCTAAGTCTGTCAACATTTTATGCCATTCGGTTATTATCATGCTCTTTGGGGCTGTTGTTTTCCCTTAAAATTTCTCATAACCCTGCATGCCTTAGGATCACTCAAGTCTGCTGATACTTCCCTCTTGTGAGGGGGTGACATGGCTTTTGCATGAACACAGAAAAACTTGAATTGGTATTAGAAGGGATGATGATGATGATGATGATGATGATCCACATACACACATACTGATTTGCTCTGCAGGAATTTTTCAGGAACACACTTATTCCCTGCTTATGGTCCATTGTAGCCATAGACTAAATTGATTCACCTCTTAAACTGGGCTAGGACGGGGAATGGTGGGTGAACTGGACCCTGACCTTTTGGGCTGGGGGCAGGGGAAATGTAGCTAGATTTCTCTTTCAGTCCATTCTGATTTTTCAATATGGCATCCACTGAAACCACAGTGTTCTGGAAGGAACACCTGGCAACTCCAGTGCCCACAGACATTCTGGAAACGTCTGTCTTTACTCACCAATGGAGCAGTACAGACCAGGAAAGCTTTAAAAGAGAAAGAGAGAGAGAAAGAGAGAAAACCTTATTTATTTTTGTCAAATCAACTGTTCTGGAGGCTCTCTTGGTGAATTAACAGAACAATCAAACAAACAATGTATACCAGGATCTCAAATGAAACCTGATGTTGTTCCTCAAGCCAAAGCTGATGGAAGTGAAACGAGTAATTCAACTCTAAGACCAACATGACCCATGGAGTCCAAGAAAGCGAATTGGGAACTACAGCTCCCAGGACAACTCTGTTCCCAGAGGAGATATGTGGCAATGTGGATTGTACTAAATGGAAGCAAAAGGTTATCCTAGGTAACAGAAGAGAGACATCAGGTGTGTTTGGACGACACAATAGCCAACCTTGTCCTTATATTCCACTCCACGGGTGACTATTCGCATGTTGCACTTGGGCGACATGCTAGTAGACATCCGTGGAGTAGGCTATAAAGGCAGGGTTGGCTATTGCTTTCTCCTCCAACCCTTCCACCCTCTCCATTGAATGGCAGCACTGGTTCCCGCTTACCTTATCGGGGCGATACCTTTCTGCACTGCCTGAAAGTCTGCTCCAGAGGGTTTCTCATTCTTCTGGAGTAGATTTTGAGGGTGCGCAAGGATAGGGAGTGGAAATTGTCCCCACTCCCGGTCCCAATTGTCCCCAATCCTGAGTAGCTTTTACCAGCAGACCACCTGCACTGTATACAACCCAATGCAACAAACCTGTGTTGCATTTTCTGAAAGTAGCTCTTCACACACTGGAAGCAAGTGACAACAGGGCAAGTATTACTAACCCCAAATGTTCCAAAATTACTAGTAAGGCCTTAAAAACCATGACATTAGTGGTTTTTTAAAAAAACAAAGCAGTATATTTCTCAATTCCAGCCCACCACAAACTATGGTATTTAAATAACTTATATTCCTGCATCCCTGGGATACATTCCCTTCATATTCCGAACAAATCATTGTAATAATATGGACTAGAAACATTTAAATTAAACCTGAGATCTTTAAATTTTATTGTACACTCACTGATTGCATAAAAATGCTCACAGGTTGTTTGTTGATAAATAATAGTTATAAAGGTCTTCATGCAGCAACCAGCATGAGTTCCTCTGATACCATTTACTAGTTGAACAGTATTCATATAATTCTCAATCATAGGCCGTACATTTTTAAAGGATGTATCCAATTTCAGTAAACTACACATGGAAACTGACCTGGTGGCCTATATGCGACAGGAATTGTATCGCCAGTGCCAGTATGCACAGATGCCTTCAAGGAGAAAAGCAAACACAAAAAATGAAAGGTTTAGGAAGTCTTTGCTAAAAGATGAAAAAGATCTAAGTGAAAATAATTCCTATATATTTTATAAAAACTTACCAGACTTAGGTACCAGGCCTTTTTTATCTAAACAAGTGGAAAGCAGGGTTTTAGAAGTATTTCAGAATACATTTTATAAATGAACACATCTTTCTTGATTTGAGTTTTCAAGAACTACTTATATAGTAATGGCCCAGGCCCACACTATCAGCCATACATCTAGACCAGCCGTTCTCAACCTGATGCTCTCCTTATGTGTTAGGCTACAACTCCCATAATCCCCAGCCAGCATGGCCACTGCACCAGGTTGAGGGAGATAAAAATAAGTAAGGTATACCGTATTACTTTGAAGTCAAATTAAACAAATTGACATATTTATTTTGCTTCTGCTAGCAAATAGCTGTGCAAGGACTGAATATTTATCCCCTGCCTGACCAGTTAGAACTCTGCCTGGTAACTTCTCTAGCTCCATCAGGCACTGACCACATCAGGCACTGACCACATTCACACATAACAGGAAGCCAGGACTGCTAGCAAATTCTGGCTTATCATTATTATTATTATTATTATTATTATTATTATTATTTATTTATATAGCACCATCAATGTACATGGTGCTGTACAGAGTAAAACAGTAAATAGCAAGACCCTGCCGCATAGGCTTACAATCTAATAAAATCATAGTAAAACAATTAGGAGGGGAAGAGAATGCAAACAGGTACAGGGTAGGGTAAGCAGGCACAGGGTAGGGTAAAACTAACATTAGAAAGTAACAGTAGAAGTCTGCACAACATCAAGTTTTAAAAGCTTTAGGGAAAAGAAAAGTTTTTAGTTGAGCTTTAAAAGCTGCGGTTGAACTTGTAGTTCTCAAATGTTCTGGAAGAGCGTTCCAGGCGTAAGGGGCAGCAGACGAAAATGGACGAAGCCGAGCAAGGGAAGTAGAGGCCCTTGGGCAGGCGAGAAACATAGCATCAGAGGAGCGAAGAGCACGAGCGGGGCAATAGTGTGAGATGAGAGAGGAGAGATAGGAAGGAGCTAGACCGTGAAAAGCTTTGAAGGTTAACAGGAGAAGTTTATATTGGATTCTGAAGTGAATTGGAAGCCAATGAAGAGATTTCAGAAGCGGAGTAACATGGTCGGAGCGGCGAGCCAAGAAGATGATCTTTGAACAAGATGATCATGAACAAGCTGCACACTGGTGCACATAGTCTGACTGGTTCCACTTCAATCCTCCTGCTAGCATAAGTGGGTAGATTCTGTTTTGCTTTGTGTGATCATAGAATCATAGAATAGCAGAGTTGGAAGGGGCCTACAAGGCCATCGAGTCCAACCCCCTGCTCAATGCAGGAATCTACCCTAAAGCATCCCTGACAGATGGTTGTCAGGATGTCTGAACCCAGGTTCCTAGTTTGTTGCTCCCAAACAAGCCAGGATCACAAACCACAGTTTATTGCAGCTTACAAATCCTGGCTCTTTGGGAGAAGCAAACCAGGATCCTAGGTTTGGACATCATGTGAAGAAACACTTTCTGATTTGTTTACCAGTTTGTGCTAGCAAGAGAATCAAATAGCCTGCATGCATTTCTTTGTGAGCTGCCCAGAGAGCTTTGGCTATTGGGCGGTATAGAAATGCAATAAATAAATAAATATGCAGCTCATTAAGGTGGTATTTGCTGGCAATCCTAGCTTACCGTTACATGTGAATATAGCTACTCCCTCTTTGCAGTCTTAAGAAACAGACATTATTTTAAAGTTAAAACAATCCAGAATGCTGAATTTTGCACCCAGTACAGATATATGAACTTGCCCATGCAATCCTGGAAGGAACACTGTTCTGGCAACATCCATGGCTCACCCGAACTTCATGCACCTCGATCTCCTTTTCAGAATGCATCTCATCCTTATATATTAGGAGTCAAGTATACATAACATAAGCCTGAGCTCCATTATCAGCCTGGAGAGCGACTGAGCTTTGTAGAAAACCCCTGCTAAAGAAGACTGTCCACTGAAGGATTTGCTCTGTAAGATCAAGATGTGTATAATACCAAGTGCTTTAAAAAAAAGTAGCTATTCGTTTTTTTAATCAAAAACAAAAATATCCTTGGTGTCTATTCAAGATAAATGACAACTTGTTGTTTATACATCATTTTTGATGTAAGGACACCATCTTCCACAATCTGTAATCCTTCCAAGAGTAATGAGCAACATCCAAAAAGGCAATCACTGGTCACCTTCTGGAGACGAAAACAAATCAAGGACATTTTCTTTAGAGATGCAGATGTTGCCTTTTCAGTTTCACGGTAATGAATCTCACAAGTATTTCTATTATTCAAATTCAGGTGCAAGATTTTCACGCTCCTAAAGGATCCCAGACTCTGAACTTTTTTGTTCAGAAGAAGCAGCTGCTACCCAATGAGGCGAACACCAAGGACATTTCCTGTGCTTTAATGATGCTAACACATCTATACAAGCCAAGGTCCACACAGTAGCCCTGGTTCAGGTGTTACCTGTATGGAGGGCAATCATGGGTTAAAGCATGAGTGAGGCCATGTCCCTGGACTAGCCTCCCCCATGACACCTGCGTGTTGAGTCCAGACATCTGGAAAGGAATCCCTACATTTAAGCAGCTGCTAGCACAATGAGGCTCCACACAATTGGGATGCCTCTGCAACCAGATGTCCCAGTTGTGTGGAGCCCCTACGCAAGAGCAGTTTCTCAGGTGTAGGGGTTCCTTTCCAGATGTCTGAATTCAATGCGCAGACATCAGGAGAAGAGGCTAACTCAGGGATGTGATGTTAAGGGCAGGGCCAGCATCTCTAACACAGAGACGCAAGTGACGTGTGAACTGGGCCAATGGTGGGCCTCAATTGTGGAGACCTGGGTTCAAAATGACAGATTGGTAATGGACTCTCCATCTCTAAGCCTCAATTTCAGCCTAGCTAATGGCGTCAAGCAAAGAGGAATCGAAGCACTTAGTACAACCTTTCCCAAACTGGTTGAGCTTCAGATGTGTTGGAATCCAACTCCCATGCTGGCTGGGGAATGCTGGGAGTTGGGGTCCAACACATCTGGAGGTCACCAAGGTGGGAAAGGCTGACCTAAATATACTAAAACGATAATTAACAACATGATATACAAACATAAGGAAAATATTATTACTGGAAGAAGAATGTCAGATACCTTTTTGTCCTGTAAGGACTCTGTAATGTTTTCTCCAGTGTCCTGTAAATGCTTTCTGGCATTTTCAATGTCTGCCTATATTTACAAGAAAAGGCACCAAGAGAAACCACAATAGGTTATTATTATTTTTCCATGAACATCCACAGATCTTCTCTTATCCAGTCCTTCTGCTGTAGCCAGCCTTCCATTGTATGCTTGGTGGATACAAAAACCTACATCACTCTTCTGATCTACTTCTAGCCTGCCTGGATTGTTTTCCCGTGGGAGGCAGGGAGGATATTTAAAACAGCTTCCAGGAGGCTTTTTGATCAGAGAATTAGCACATGTTTCTCCCTCGAAGTAAATTATGGGGACTCAAGATAACACATGTAGCCAACTTGCATTAGCCTTTCCCTAGCATGTTAGTTGGGTATTAATTGAACAGCACTGCTTATTTCTCATTGAGAGATATGACGCTTGAACTATAGCTTTTTGTGAACCGCCCAGAGAGCTCCGGCTATTGGGCGATATAGAATTGTAATAAATAAATAAATAGCTGAAAACAGCAGTCCTTTATCTTGTCCTACCTTTTTCCCCTGTCATGTCTACAGCAGGGCTAGGCAACCTGGTGCCTTCCACTTGTTTTGGACTACAACTCCCATAATCCCTGACCATTGGCTATGATTGCTGGGGTTGATGGGAGTTGTACTCCAAAACACTTGGAGGGCACCAGGGTGCCTACTGCTGGTTTAAGGAATACTCAACATATGGCTGGTGGGCACATTTAGCATTTTGAGAAATGTCACAAAACAGCTGTGCCTTGGGGGTAGTTACATTCACTGAAAGCCATTTCACAATCTCTGGGTCCATGTGGGTCCCAGAGACATTCTGGGAAAAGGAAATTAGGACGGCAGGTGGCAGCAAGCTAGGTGATTCATTTTCACGCAAGGTTTAAAAACTACCTCAACTTTAAAAATAAAAATTGGGAGGAGCAGGGAACCTTGACAGGCACCAAGGGAAGTTGCAAGATCCCAAATTTAGGACACATTTATGTTTTAGTACATTTATATCCTGCCTTTTATCTATCATGGAACTCAAGGCAGCATGCACAGGTTTCCAAGTAGTCTCTCATTCCATCTCCACAAGCCACAGCCGATGGGGAAATGTAACATGCTGATGTTACATTACATTCCCAAGAGAGAGATGAAGAAAGAGAGAGATGAGAAAAAAACATAGGACTGTTGGATTTCCTGGCAGACTGTGTTTGCTGCAATGCCTAGTTCCAGCCTGTGCATAAGTAAAAGCCCAGTCTGAATTGCCAGGGTTAGTTCTTTCTCCATCTTACTGTTTTTACACATTACAGCTTTGTTCTTATTACAAAGGCTGAAAAGTTGTTGAGTAATATGCAGATCACACTGGCTTCTGCGTATGTTCAAGGAGCTATGATTTATCTTTCCAATTGCTTGGCCATTGCCAAGTGACGTACAAGCCAAGCAGGTTCAGAAAGTCAATACTGCAAGGTCTGTAGTCAAACAACTGGGGTAGGTGAGGGTAGGTGTAAAGATTTTTTTTTAACTTTGATAATTCATGGGGGGTTATCATCAAAATAATTTTGGAGAAAAGAAATATAAAAGCAGCAAGCAAAAAGCTGCTGCTCCCTTTTTAGGGACTGGGGAAAATGTGTATTTAAGGATCCCCTTCTGCTGTATTGGACAGCCGTTTTTCATGTACACCTTATAAAAACCAGATTTGCCCCTGTGGGAACAGGGCTATAGAAACACTAATCCATGTCTTTTTGTACTTAGCTTCAATAAAGACGATCAAATGGATTATTGACTCCTATCCTATCAAAATACCCAGGTAGGACTGGAATGGCATCAAGTTTATTGGCTAGCAGATGAGGAAAAAATAATAACAGAAATAGTGACCAGGTTTCTGTTTTTAGCTGCAAAGCCACATAAAAGGATTCTCTCTGCCAGAACTCAATTTGTGTTGTTGCTTCCATTTATTATATACTTTATTTTTATATCCTAATTTATTATTTTATACATTATAGTTTATATGTAGTTTATGCACTATATCATATATTATAGCCTCAGATGACATGATAACCACCATGTTTATTGTGAACCGTTCAGAGATTTTATTATATTCAACAGCATACAAATGTCACAAATAAACCTTGATTTTTTTTAATTTAACACATATTTTTATCCTTAAAGTATCGGGTTATTTATTTTAGTATATAAATTTTAATTTACTTTTTGCTAAATCTCACTGATTCTGGTTTGTCTTTGTTTGTTGAACGGGTCTGTAACCATGTAATAAACTGATTGATGACTGTAATAAACTGTAATAAACTGGATTGATTTAAGGTTGCAATCTTGCACACACTTACTAGGGAGTAAGGTCCAATGAAATCAGTGGGACTTACTTCTGAGCAAACATGCCTAGGACAACTGCCTTGCATGACTTTGGCTGGGTTCAGATGACACAATAACCAACAGTTGGGTTAAATAGTCAACAGTGGGTTAAATAGTCCCAGTCTACATTCAGGTTTCCAATCTCATATCAGTCACATATGCAACTCACAGTATTAACTTACATAACTAAGCTACTTACATTGGATGAAAATAGGAGTGTCGGGTCCAAAATATTTGTCCAATGGTGAAATCGTTGGAAAAAAGTCTAAAGAAAGAGATTTACTTTTAAAAGATGCTTGAAAGTTTAGCAAGTCTGTGCTGCCATAACTCCTGAAGCTAGCCAAAGTTAGCCAGTAATTGGTATCCTAGCACTAGTTCTATCTGTACACCAACCTTCTTTATTTTCACTGCTTAAATTGCCTTCCATTATACTGAGCCTATTCCTGTCACTAAAGCACCACATGCAATATAGCCATGTTGCATACTGACAAGCATAATCCTACAGCACTTCGAAAACATGATACCTCATCTTTTCCTGTGCCCTGCTAAGGAACCAAATAGAGCAACTGATCACATCCTACACGGGATAATTTGTTAAATGTTAATCTGGTAGCAGATTATCCAGTAAAATCATTTGGGCGATTTTACCTGGATCCTACTTCAGTTCAGGAAACTAAACTAAGGCCACAAACCTGTGCACATGTACCTGGCAGTAATGCCTACTGGACACTGCAGGCATTACTGGCTAGTAAACATATACTGCACAAAGCAAAATCCTCACCTGTTGCAACAATCTTGTAAATAAACCCACAAAAGTTATTAGCTCAGAATTATGTTTATTATAATACTGGAGGCTAGCCTTCCTCCAGCAGTGCGCTGCATTTCTATGCTGGTTGCAGAGGATGGTCTTCCCTCCTCTGGCATACCACTAGGTGTCTGTGCTGGTGCACCTGCTGGCTCACTTTCATGCAACTCCATGCGCTCGTCTGTATGCAATTCCTTGTCCCTGTAGCTACCAGGCTCCTGCTTAAGTACAGGACTGCATCAGTACATTTTGTTTTTTAAAAATGAACTCAAATAAAAATCCACTTCCACTAAGCCATACATCTAAGCGAGCCTTCCCCAACCTGGGTTCCTCCAGATGCGTTGGACTACAACACCCATCATCCCCAAGTAGCATAGACCATGGTGGTTGGGGATGATGGCGGTTGTGGCCCAATACATCTGGAGGGCCCCAGGTTGGGAGAATCTGATCATGTAGGCTGTGGTCCTAAGTTACTTACTGAAGATCAACCTGCAAAGCAAGCTTAATTCAAAATGCATGGAGACCCCCACCCAGGCAGCGTAACATTTGAAGATGGCTTGTGAGTGTGGCTGTTCCCAATTGCATGGCAAATCACTACATCTCTTTCCCTGGCAGCTGGTGACACAGAAACCTTCTGCGCAATTGAAGATATCTCTGTTGTGAGCCATTTTCAAATATGGCTCACTAACAGCAGAAAGATTTTTTTAACCTCCAACCCTGACAAATGGATTGTTAGTTGCACTTCCCATCCAGCAACTGCTAACCTAGATTCTGCTCCCAAGTGTACCTTGTAGTAGAGATCAAGCAGAACTTCAGAGCCATTTCTTCTCAGTGACATTGAAATGTTAAAGGATAGACGCTATGACCTTTAGCAGCCATTTTTCAGACAAAAGATACCCCACAATCCTTACACTTTTAGAGCACAGTGAGATTGGGCCATTTCAGGAACTGAAATGATAGGGGAAGAAACTCTCTTCATCCAAACAAATGTGAATCCCAGTTAATTCTGATACAGACAGACGTTAAGGCTGCAGTCCTCAACTCACTTATGTGTAAATAAGACCCAGTAAAATCAATAAGACTTATCTTTGAGTACAGTTGTACAAGATTGTGCTCTTAAAAGCACAGCTGTACAGTATTTCTATTTGGACTAGATTTGAATTATACTTGTTAGAATATACGAATGAGATTTCAGTACACGTTGTTAGGTTGGTTCTCTCGTTCATTGGCATTTTATTGTTTATTTGTTTGAATCAGTGTAATTCACTCCGAGTCACAGAAATACAGCCTTTAATCCAATACACACTTCCTCGGGAGTGAGCCCAAGGGAACATACTAGGGCTTACTTCTGAGTAGACAAACCTAGGAGTGCACTGACGGAGCACGTGGTGCAAATCAGCCTTTCCTAACCTGGCGCCCTCCAGATGTCCCGGTTGAAGCATGCTGGGAATTGTAGTCCAACGCATATGAAGGGCACCAGGTTGGGGGAGGCTGGCGCAACTCAGCACAATCTGCGATGCTGCCCTTTGCAAGCCCTTCAACCCTATCTGCTCTTTTAATGGCTGCAAAGTCTTTCCATTTGAGCCACGGAGTGCTCTGCGCCCCCTCCCCAATACATGCCCACCCCCCACATCCTCTCACCCCCCACCCCCGCGCAACGCGTCGTAGCCATACTTCGCCCTCGCTTCTCCAGAACAGCGCATTCAAATCCATCACGCTCCGTGCGCGACGCCGGAAAGCGTCTACGCCGGAAAGCTCCGGCTGAGGCACCCTCCGGAAGCGGCGTCCCCTGGCTGCTGAGGTTCAACCCCTGGCGTTAGACGTCACGAGCATGGCTTCGCTCTCGCTTGGTCGCCCTTAGTTGCCTGGAAGGGCATCTTTTAAGCCGGGCAGTCAAAGGCCCGTGGAACGAATCCCCTGCAAGCTCCATGGCACTGAAGCCGACTTCCCCTACCTTCTAGATGTGTTGTACTACAACCCCCATCATTCTCAGCCTGCAGGGCCATGTCAGGGGATGATAGGAGTTGTAGTCCAACGCTTCTAGGGAGCGTCATGTGGGGGAAGGCTGCATGATTGAGGAGGGAACCAGACGTCTCGTCTCAGTGGCAGGACGCGGGTACAAACGTTGCATCTACCAATATGTTACTGCTCTTCCGCTCATTTTTGAAACCAAATAGGGCTCCAATTCTATAACAACTGGGTGATAGGCAAAGAGCCAATAGAGCTTTTCCTGCTATGCAGGGTTGGGGAATCCTTTTCTTGATTTCTGCCTGTCGTGCCAAAGTAACTAACTCTACATGTAATATGCCTCTTAATGATTCTGAACATTTCATGGCCAGGTCAGAGAAATATTCAAACAAATCACATCTTTCTACTTTTATTGAAATTCAAAATAAATGACACCTCCTCCAAATTTAATTTATGCAGCTAGACTTTTCTTTTTGTGTATACAGATGGTGCATTGAAAGGAATACAACTAGCCACTAGGTTTGCCAGGTCTGGATACCCAGAGAGCCTTTAAAATGTGTAAACGTGCCAAATGACACTGGATACACCTTCCAGTACATTACTTTTGGGCAATATAATCTGTGAACAGAAAAGACCCACTGAAGCCTATTTTTTGAACTGTTGCATTTGGAAATATAACAATCTTTTCTCACTGAGTGCAGTGGGACTTCGTTCTGAAGTGTGCATAAGATTGCAGACCTCCAATGCAACTTCTCCCTTCTCTGTCATTTTATAGGCATAGAAACTGATTCAAAATCCATAAAACTGATTCAAAATCCATAGTAGCCATTGATAGCCTTCTGATAGCCTTCTCCCAGGAGAAGGCTATCAATGGCTACTAGTCCTGATGGTTATGTGCTACCTCCAGTATCCGAGCCAGTAAGCCTGTGTGCACCAGTTGCTGGGGAACATGCACCATGTCCTGCTTTGTTGGTCCCTGGTCAACAGCTGGTTGGCTACTGTGTGAACAGTGTGCTAGACTAGATGGGCCCTCAGTCTGGTCCAGCATGGCACTTCTTATGTTTTTATAGTGTAATACCTTTATTAGAGGTATTACACTATATAATACATTCAAATATATTATATTTGACACTATCTAGACATTCAAATTGGCCCTTCTAAGTGATGTGATTGATGGTTTTAATGCCTCTAGTGTTGTCCCTCAAAGGGGTGAAAGGCTCGCTACCCCAGCGTGTTAATAGCTAATCAAACACACGAGACTGGAGGATTGAACTTAATCCATTTACTTCTGATACTGCAGTATGGGGTTGCTCTCCGGTTCTACAAAATGGAGGCACACAGAACAAAGGAATCTTGCAGTATATATATGCTCTGATTACACAGGGGGTGTTATTTCTTTCTAACCCCTTGATCGGTCAGGATTGGGTTAGCAAGTTAAGTTACATTCAATTTGCAAGTTAAGGTGCACAATCTCAATGTGTCATAGGTTACATTCAAAGCTCCGTTGGTTGAAAGTTTCTCTCTGTCTGCTAGCACATGATGTCCACCATTAAGGAATGCAAATCTGGCATGTAGCCACCTGCAGCCACCCTTTGGCAGAGAAGCCATCTTTAACCCTCGGCACATTACATTCTTCCACAAGATGAAATCTCTCCCCTCTAGGACAACTAAAAACAGTATCTGCAAATCTTCATCCTAAGTATCATCTTAAGATTCTTTACTATGGGGACATCCAAGCTACAACATCCAATCACCCTCCCCGCCTCTGTTCCTATTCTCCTTCACCACCAATCCTTTTTAACGTCATCTGATGAAGAGATCTGGAGATATTGGAAGCTTGCATTTTTTTGTGTGATCTTTGAGTTGGCCTAATAAAGATATTACAGTATATGGATTTTTTTCTCATGGTCATCATGACTGGTGTTTTTTCTCAAGAGACTGGATAACTTACCTGTTTTTAGTCCAGGAACATGAGGGTTTGACCCAGAAGAAATTTGAAACAAGCAGCTCCTGCACATGCTAAAGTCCCATCTTCCACCTTAGAAAAATGCCAGCTACTATATAAATATGGAAAATGACCACAATGTTACAAAAAGATGTGTTTGGGACCCAACACCCACCTCAGTTCATGGTTTGATGTATAGAACCATGTTAGAAAAGGAAATTGAGAAAAGTCATGTTTTAAATTCAGGCATGGGGTAAAAACGGTGTTGGTTAATGTATTTGTTAGCATTATACTGTTGTAATAACTAATAATTGTAAAATAAATGTTTGTTTTGCCTTAGCATTAGGAGATTTGAGTAGAGATGACTGAATCTTGCTGTGTACTCTGTGATGGTAACCTATAGAGTGCTTCAACAGTTGCAGTGAAAAACGGTCTGCAAAAAATTCAGACCATCAGTGTGGCAAAGGGACAGGCCTAGTCCACTTTCTCTACCCTGGCACTCCCTAGATATGGTGTACTACAACTCCCATCATACCTAATCAATATACCCAATGGTCAGAGATAGGGAATTGTAGTCCAGCACATGGCTGAGCAAAGCTGGCCTAGAAAATAAACTTACAGGGTTGACACATGTACATGTCAAGTGTCATAAAGATTATATGCAGCATATACCAACACCAGTTATTCATGTTCTCAGCGTAAACGACTAATTCCCAGCTTTCAATATTCTTATATTTGAGCAGTAGTTTAATTTCAAGACACACAGCATGCCTTGCTTCCAGCCAACAGTCAATGACGTTGAGGAAAGGGAACACTCTGATCAAGGGCCAGCTGTCAGACTCAGTATGCTCACCACAATGCAACTCCACAGCTCAGTCAAGGAACATGTAACAAAATGTGACAATTAATATGGATGTGTAGCACTGGCTTGGATACTGCTTTGCCTTTCTCCAGTTGTGGGCACAAGAACATTCTGAGCTGACTGGCGAGCCAGACCTGGATAAATGAATGTGTGAAAACTTCATATGCTCCACTCTTTCCCCTGGAAGTTCGGTGGGGCACCCCCACCCCGTGCTCACATACAGTCAGTTGCCCAGAGAAACGTACAGGATGACAGCATGTTTGCAATTTGTTAGGGACTGTCTGGAAGTATCAATATCATGAACAGCATCTTCAGGTGCAGCCTGTACATGCAGCTACCATCATTTGCATGATCACAACATTCCTTGGAGCTGTGCAACCCACAGCAGGTGGGCATGCAGCCCGAATGTGATAGCACTCGTACACGCAAGTAGTACCTCTGCATAATCCCACAAGTGCCTGAGCTCTGCACTGGCCCTATGAGAGGCAGCACTAGCTTCCTTTAAAGAAGGAAACTAAAACTTTCATGGCTAAAAGGACTCATCATCACCATATAAAAATTACCAGTGGACCACAACTCATCTTCTGGAGTCTAGAAGATGAACCCTGCATTGAGAGGGGGGTGGACTCAATGGCCTTATAGGCCTCTTCTAACTCTACTATGATTCTAACTCGAACAGCAGAACCTGAACAGTTTTGTTTTTTTCCTGAAGATTTGTTACGTTTAATACAGATACTCAAAATAATTTTAGAAGTAAGCTTTATTAGTTCAGACGCTTTAATAAATTTTCTACATAATTACAAACATCCGATCAGTATAGTATTTGAAAGTCTGCATCCAAAGCAGCACTAGACAAAGTAAATAGCAACTTTTTCTAGAAGGCATGGAAGTCACTCTTGAACAGTACCAACAAAAGGCTTTGGTTCATAGCTTCACCTTGCGTTTTTCAATAAAATACAAGCATTTATCCTTCAGTATTTTTCCTGTAAGTATTTCAACACATTTAATAAGCTACATATTATGTAGGATGGTCACAGATGTCTAAAGGCTTGAAGGGCAATTCATGTAGCAGCACAACTCTATTTCCAGAGAGGTGCAAGGGTGAGCCATGCACACATACGTGTGCACAGAACAAATCTGCAAGACACTGACCCTGGACCTGTGTATATACATTTGCATGTAAGAATTTTCCCCACCCAATCTATGGCCAAAAAGAAGAAGAAAGCATGGACAAATCAGACGGGTAGGGCATATCCTCATAAGATAACTATGTATGACCCTCAACTCAGAGCAATGTATTTTATATATTGGGGTAGAGGGGCTATGCAAGCCTAAAATTTGCTAAACATGATTAGGACCTATGTGAATTTGCCCTTAATCTATTAAGAGCACATGAAGGAAGGAAAGGGCATAAACTAGTTTTCAAAGTTTATTTTTCCCCTCCATGCTGTATTGAATATCCTACAAAATATTATTTAAAATACTAACTTCAAGAAAGGAAATGTCAGTATACAACTTTGTGAGCAATCAAGGAGCATCAATACATGCCAGACTGAGTATGCTAGAAAGGAATTATTTTGCTTCTGACAGTAGAGATGCATCTTCCTCTAGCGCTGTTCAATGTGACCATAGATTTAAGTGTAGCTTAAATCTACTTGGGGCTAGAGCATCACTCATCACTATGGGAGAAAGTAACCCCTGCAAAATATAGCAACTTTTCATCACAACAAATATTGACACAATTCTGTGGTTTTACTACAATCATGGCTGGTCTGACAAGAAGTCAACTTCTGGCTTGAGGAAATAAAATTCATTATCTTATTTATTTACTTTTGTAAAATACTCCTTTGATCCTTCTGGACTTGGCTTGATCTGCAAAGCAAAAAAAAGGTAAAACAAAAAGTCAGTACTGAATTATATATTATGTCTAATTTATGACTAAACTTGGGACCAGCATACCGCCTTCCTTTATATACACCCAGACAACAACTATGATCCTCAGAGGAGGCCCTACTGGCCATTCCGAGACAAACAGAATGCCACCCTGAAGAACCTCAGTGGCGTGCCTTCTTTGTGGTGGCACCCACCCTCTGGAAAACCCTCCCTCATGCAGTTCCGGAGGTGGAAAACGTAACATCTTTTAAACACCTCCTGATAACATACCTTTTCACACAGGCTTTCCCTGGTTTTTAACTTAGCTGGTTTTTATATCTCCTTTTTAACTGTTAATGTGTTAAATTTATCTATTCTTGTTATATTTTATGTTTTTTAATTGTGCACTACTCAGAGAGCTTCAGCTGATGGGCAGTGTAAATGTAATAAATAAAAATAATTTAATTAACAGGCATTTCAGGCAAGTGGATCCAGTGGAGTAGTAGATCCAGGGCTCACAGGGATGCAACACCACCGCTTCCTTTATTCCAAGGATGCCAACTTCATAGGCCACCCTGCTCAGAGTTCCCTGATCCCTTTGAGCTTAGCTGCCATCCTCACAGTAGCTCTCTGTGTGTTTGTGTGTGCATATGGGGTAGGAGGGATGACTTTTCTCAGCAACAACATAGTTAGCTATCCCTGTTGTTATGCAAAACATTCTGGGATGACTTGGTCTTGAATGAGCAATTATGATCCACTAGCTTTACAAAAGACCCGCTCCTGGTGGAGATGAAAACTGCTAGAGCTGGTTGGATATGGGTCAACACAGCTGTCTGCATTTTTGGACCCCCCTTGGCTGTTGGGATTGTCATGATGGAAAAATTACCACTACACCACAAAGTGAATATCTCCCACTGCCGAAAACCAGGGCCTGCTACATGCAAAGGTGAGACCAACTACAGCCATTTCTGTTTAGGCTGTCCCCTAAAAGAATTATCAGCCATTTTAAAATTTCAGTAAGCCCAGAAATGAGACCCTCCTTTATAAAGAGGCTTGCCAGGATTTAGAAATGAGAGTGTTAGGTTCATCAACATACCGTGGGGGCATCTGGAGTCCAGTTTGCTGGGCAGACTTCTCCATGTGTTTCTACAAACTGGAACGCCTTCACCAAGCGAAGCGTTTCTTCTACACTGCGACCAACCGGGAGGTCATTGATGCTCAGATGCTTAACAATTCCATTAGGATCGATGATAAAGAGACCCCTATAAAGAAATAAAGTAGAATATACACAAAAATGTACTTCCCATAAAAGTTGCTTTTCAGTTTTAAATGCATTCTAGTTGCACATGTGGATCTTCCCCGTCATATCACTTCATTGGATAGCAGTTGTAAGGTAGTGGAAACAAATATTTTAACTGTATAGATTTAACATCTAATAGGAGGTTTATAACGTTCACTGTGTTTTGTACTATTGTTTGCTCTTTTAAAGTGGTTGTTTTGTATCATACTAGTGAACAGACCCAGCTTCACATGGGTAGGAATAGCCCTTATTTTAATATGGTGAAGCGTTCAAGCAGTTACTCAGCTGTCAGAGTTGGACACATTGTGCCTGACTTGTCTGAGTAAAGTCGCACCCACTCACACCACTAGGCACAAGCCATGCCATGGTCCACCTCTATAGCCATTTCATTTCATAAGTGGGGCTGACCCATTGCGTGGGTGCGTGGGAAGAAGCAGCCATATACTCTGTCCCTTAAACTATCCCACCGTCCCCAGCTTCAAACTGTATCAATTGGAAAGCTATGTGCTGGTTAGGGATGTTTGCTACCTAGTGACTGAAGATGGTACTGCAGGCTTCAAACACCTGGAAACATTTAAATAAATTAAAAGTAATTAATATGTTGTAAAAACCAATAATCCTTGGGTCCCATAAGCAGGCATGCCAAATTTCAGATTTCTAGGTTTCATGGTCTTGAAGTAATTTATTTATTTCTAAAATGTATTAGTCAACTACAGCTAAAAGCTCTCAGAGAAACATACAATTAAATCCAAAACACAAATGCTGCAAGAAATATTCCAGATCAGCAAAGGATGCTATTCTTCACTCTTTGGCAATATAAAATTAAAGGTGAAGGCAAATACCTGAAAAAGCCCTTCTGACATTAACCCTTCTCATGAAGGGTAATGTTTGAATATACCCTATATAAAAAACATTGTACGCATACAACTAGCAGATAGGAGATTAGGATCGAGGCATCATGAGAATCTGCCAATAGTATTATCCAACACAGTTTCTCTTTAAATTATGTGAGGGAAAGTGGAGACTGTACATAGACCATCCCAGTGCCTCTCCAAGCTTAAGAGATTTAAGCAACTCAAGTGGTTTAACAAGCCTCAGAAAGATTCAGCCATACTACAGTCTGGCCACAGAAACATTTAATGTAACTCTCACCTTAATGCAAGGCCAGGCCCTTCCAAGAGCACACCATAATCTCGGGAGATCTGTTTCGTTAAGTCTGATAGAAGTGGGATGTTCATATGGCCCAAGCCACCGCTCTGATGAAAAAGAGAAAGGGAGCTGCAGCCTTCTTCAACTGAGAACTAACCAATAACAAACCCTTAGTTTTTTAAAAATAAAATAAAAGGGTTCTGTGATGAAAAGCTTAATAAATATAAACACTGAAAAGGGGGAAAAATCAATTGCAGAAAGGAGGGAATCAATTGTGGAAGGAAGACAGATTGTCATGACGTTGTACTGTATCATCATTTTATTGATGTTTCTGGATTTGTGTTTTTTAAAATTTTAGTATAAAGGGAGAAAAGCAAGGAATATAAGATTAACCAGCATTACATCCTACCAGTTATCCTACCAGTGCCTGAGCACTAAGATGGTTTTTATGTAATTTATAGTGCAATCTTACAGATGTAATGCGCATTGAAATTAGTTCATTGGCTGGAAGGAAGATATGTAATTGAGCTGCTGGAAGAAATTAAAGTTAGATTTTCAATATTTGCAATAGGAAGGCAGAAACAAAAGCAACTTCAGATGCGTGGTTGCTGCTTTGTATGAAGGAAGTGGACACTTTTTATTGCTTCTGATCCTTTTTATTTCCTGCAAAAGGATTTGAAAAGTACTGCTGTTCTGTTGAAGTGAGTGTGACTAGGTCGAGATTGGTCTCATATAGATTCTAAAATGATGTCTTTTGTTAAACTAAGGCTGCAATCGTATACACATTTACCTGGGAGCAGGTCCCATTGAACTCATAGTGTATAGAGCTTTTAATAAATAGAGGGACTATGAAGGGGAAGGGACATGACAGAGGCTAATAAAATTATGCATGGTGTGAAGAAAGTGGAGAAAGAGGAGAGAGGCTTCTCTTCCTCTCCCACAACACTACAACTTGGAGTAAACCAATGAACTGGATTGGCAGTAGATGCAAGACAGGCAAAAAGAAAGTGTTTTTACACTATGCATAACTAAATCATAAAATTAGCTGCCACTGCAAATTTTCTATCACCATGAAATAAAATAAATAAGTAAGAATTAAAAGGTTTCCCCCCTTCTTCTGTGTTTAGTGGTTCAAATACATAAATTGGACAGATAAGTTCTCAGCCATTTTTTTGTACCTTAAGGATGCAATCTTACTATTAGTTATGCATGTGTAAGCCTGCTTTTGCACTGCTTTCCTAGTTATTAGTATAGGCGGGTACATCTACTGAATTTCACAACATCTCTAGAGCCTGGAAGATAAACGACCTATCCTTGAAACAAGGCCGATGAGTTTCATTAGTGTTTCGGGGCCATCCAGGGTCTGTCTCTGGACATCCTTGGGTGATCACTTGCACTTCAATTTTGCAAACACTTTTGCACAGATATAAATTTATTCACATGACAACACTGGCTTCAAGGCTATCAGACATATAATCGAAGTAAAATCACTGATAAATGCATGCAATCATCAGGTCTGACCCACTTCTTATTTATACTAAAGAAATAAAGAATCTTTCTGCATGGCAGCAAAGTGTTCTAGAACACGAGGTGGGAGCAGTACTCTGAAAACATGCAAGTTCTCCTATAGGGCAGAACTATGTCAAAAGCAATAGGTGCTCCAACAGAGCTATACAGGAGGACTTGATTTCCACTAGGGAAATATTCAGAGATCCCTTTTGTAGGAAGACATTGGGAGGGTGGTGGTGGTGAAGCGTGGTCCACTTGATTCTAACCTTTCAAATTCTTCCAAGGTAGCAATATAAAGATGTTAGCAACAACAAGGTGGACTGATTTAGAACGAGGCAAATTAGCTATGAGCAAGCTAGTTTACTGGTGGCCCCTGCCTGATCACTTCTGCTTGGCTTCTCCTGCTAACAAAAGCAGCTAAAGAAGCCAGGGAAATCTCCATCCATGGTTTGTTTAGCATGATTTACAAACTGGGATCTCTGGCTTGTTCCTCTCCTGACAAGCCAGAATCATACACCGGGGTACATCCTGGCTTATGATTCTGGCTTGTCAAGAGAGGAACCAGCCAGAGATCGCAGTCCAGCTGTAATGCTGAACAAACCACAGGTAGTTCTGCTCCTTGGTTTGTTTATTTGCTCCATTACATTTGCACCATCATGCAAGGTAAGCCAGAAATCTTTAGAACTGGGCCAGTTCAGAAGTCATGAACCTGGTAGATGCATTGATTCAGTTTCGAGATTAACTAGAAGGCCTTCCCCTGAGTATGTTTCAGTGGACTATTCTGGGGTTTTAACTATAATTGTGTTTTAGATTTTATTACCATTTGGGCTAGATGTTTTGCTGCTGGTGCATGCTGATTTTATTATTAATTTTGGTTATTTTATTGTTGTTATAGGATTTTATCATATTTGTTTTATTCTGCAAGTCTTGTTAATATTAAATCTGGATATAAGCATGCTTTTGTTTATTTATTTAGGATGCAATCCTATGCATGTTTAGGATTAAAATAGTTTTAGGCGGTCTCCTGTTTTTTGCCCTTAAATGCAGCCTAGATTTTTTTAAAAATAAATAGACAAAAGCATGCTTATATCCAGATTTGATATTAACAATTATTATGCAAGAAAAATTTGGCACTTATAGTTTTAAATAACTGATTTAAATAAAACAATCTGATTTTTAGTTTTAGATTTATATCATCAGTTTTGATCCACCATGAGTAACAACAATTTTGGTTCAAGTGAGATACCCCATTTATTTTCTGTTAGGCAAATTGACTGTTACCTCTGGATCCCTTTTACATAGAGAACTGAACATGTTAATCAATCATCCTTCCAGCAGGAGCTCTAACAAGGGAAGAGGAGGTGCTACTAATGAGAAGAAACAAAAAAAGAAGGAAGGAAGGAAGGAAGGAAGGAAGGAAGGAAAGAAAGAAAGAAAGAAAGAAAGAAAGAAAGAAAGAAAGAAAGGAAGGCCTGTTTGTACCTTTCGTGGGGTATTTATCCAGGCGAGGTGACAAAAGTGAGAATCCACCGATACAGCAACAACCTCACAATTCACATCATGGAATTCATTGGCTTTGTCGCTAAAAGCAACAATTTCCGTTGGGCATACGAAAGTGCTAGTGGAAAGAAATACAACCAGAATGTAAAGTAGGAACCAGAATGCTCTCTTTTAATAATGTACGTTTTTCCACTGTAAGTTTGAACAAAGAAGAGAAAAATAAATATTTGCTCATCTAGGTACAAAAAAAAATAAGGTTAATAAATTCTCTGGGTCCTAGACTTTTAGTTCAAAGGACAAAGTTCAGATGAATAATGCAGTTTCCCATGTAAATACATTGGGAAACTGAGCATCAAAATTGGAACACCACTTTTCAGTTCTTTGTAGATAGGCTTATCAGATCCTTATCTAGGCACCTACATCTCATATTCCTAAGGATCCCAAGAAAATCCAGTGATGAGCTGCAAGCTGCCCTCCTTATGCTACTGCTGAGATCCTCCCACACTCCTCCTCTACCCATATCTCTCCAAAACTACTAATTATTATTATTGTTTATTATTATTATTATTATTATTATTATTATTATTATTATTAAAAATAGGCCACAGCACTGCTGCAAGGAGGAGAAAGGTGTTGAACCAGATCTACACCAAGCAGGATATGACACTTTGAAAATGGTTTGAAAACTGTATATGGTGTGCGTCCCAGGTCCCAACAGTTGTCACTACTGTTATAAACCGTTTTAAAGCAGTAGTGTAGATCCTGCCTTGGTCTCCCTCTAACAGAGTCACTTAAGGCTACCAGAAGTTTGTATATTAGAATTTGGTAACCCTACATTTCTTAAGACTTGGTGAGACACAGTGAACTCTGCACAGCACTAGTCTAACATGTTGGTTATCTGGACAAGGATCATACTTGTAGCAGGTTAGGCAAGTTAGACACAGAACAATGTCCACATTGGTGCAACCAGGTATTTAAAATTGTAAATGGTAATCCAAGAAGTTTTGGATGCTCAGAGTAAATGGCTAAAATCAAATGTGTATTTTTGTCAACACAAACATTTTTCTCCTTCAACTCTGTAGTGGTGAACGTTACTGATCATAGAATCATAGAATAGCAGAGTTGGAAGGGGGCTACAAGGCCATCGAGTCCAACCCCCTGCTCAATGCAGGAATCCACCCTAAAGCATCCCTGACAGATGGTTGTCCAGCTGCCTCTTGAATGCCTCTAGTGTGGGAGAGCCCACAACCTCCCTAGGTAACTGATTCCACCGTCGCACTGCTCTAACAGTCAGGAAGTTTTTCCTGATGTCCAGCCGGAATCTGGCTTCCTTTAACTTGAGCCCGTTATTCCTTGTCCTGCACTCTGGGAGGATCGAGAAGAGATCCTGGCCCTCCTCTGTGTGATAACCTTTTAAGTATTTGAAGAGTGCTATCATGTCTTCCCTCAATCTTCTCTTCTCCAGGCTAAACATGCCCAGTTCTTTCAGTCTCTCTTCATAGGGCTTTGTTTCTAGACCCCTGATCATCCTGGTTGCCCTCTTCTGAACACGCTCCAGCTTGTCTGCATCCTTCTTGAATTGTGGAGCCCAGAACTGGACACAATACTCTAGATGAGGTCTAACCAGGGCCGAATAGAGAGGAACCAGTACCTCACGTGATTTGGAAGCTATACTTCTATTAATGCAGCCCAAAATAGCATTTGCCTTTCTTGCAGCCATATCGCACTGTTGGCTCATATTCAGCTTGCGATCTACAACAATTCCAAGATCTTTCTCGTTTGTAGTATTGCTGAGCCAAGTGTCCCCCATCTTGTAACTGTGCATTTGGTTTCTATTCCCTAAATGTAGAACTTGGCATTTATCCCTATTAAATTTCATTCTGTTGTTTTCAGCCCAGCACTCCAGCCTATCATGATCACTTTGAAGTTTGTTTCTGTCTTCCAGGGTATTAGCTATCCCACCCAATTTTGTGTCATCTGCAAATTTGGTCAGCATTCCCTGCACTTCCTCGTCCAAATCATTAATAAAAATGTTGAAGAGCACTGGGCCCAGGACTGAGCCCTGCGGCACCCCACTCGTTGCCTCTCCCCAGTTTGAGAAGGTTCCATTGATAAGCACTCTTTGAGTCTGATTCTGTAGCCAACTGTGAATCCACCTAATAGTTGTTCCATCTAGCCCACTTTTAGCTAGTTTGTTAATCAGAATGTCATGTGGTACTTTGTCAAAAGCTTTGCTGAAGTCAAGATATATGACGTCCACAGCATTCCCACAGCCCACAAGGGAGGTTATCCTATCAAAAAATGAGATCAAATTAGTCTGACAGGATTTGTTCCTGACAAATCCATGTTGGCTTCTAGTAATCACTGCATTGATTTCAAGGTGTTTACAGATTGACTTCTTTATAATCTGCTCCAGAATTTTCCCAGGGATGGATGTCAGACTGACTGGTCTGTAGTTCCCAGGTTCCTTCTTTTTGCCCTTTTTGAAGATAGGGACAACATTAGCCCTCCTCCAGTCGTCCGGCACCTCACCCGTCTTCCATGATTTTGCAAAGGTAATAGACAAAGGTTCTGAGAGTTCTTCCGCTAGCTCCTTCATTACTCTAGGATGTAGTTCATCGGGCCCTGGAGATTTAAACTCATTCAAGGAAATGAGGTGTTCTTTGACCATTTGCTTATCAATCTCAAACTGCAATCCTGCCCCCTCAACTTCTTCTTCACTTTTTCCCGGGGGGTCATAGACCCGCTTTTGGGAGAAGACCGAGGCAAAGTAGGAATTGAGCACTTCAGCCTTTTCTTTGTCATCTGTTATCAATTTGCCATCCTCATTAAGCAGTTGAACCACCATTTCTTTCCTCTGTCTTTTACTACTCACGTATCTGAAGAAAGCCTTTTTATTGCTTTTAGCATCCCTCGCTAATCTCAGCTCATTCACAGCTTTAGCCTTCCTGACGCCATTTCGGCACTTCTGCGCCACTTGTATGTACTCTTCTTTTGTAGCCTGGCCTTCCTTCCACTTCCTATATGTATCCCTTTTTGTTTTCTCTAAGCTTTTTGTGGAGCCACATTGGTTTCCTCTGTTGTCTTCTATCTTTTCTCCTTGTTGGAATTGTTTGTAACTGTGCCTTTAAAATTTCCTTTTTAAAATACTTCCACCCATCCTGCACTCCTTTTCTCATTAGGCTCCCTTGCCACGGGACCTTACTTATTATAGTTCTGAGTTTATTAAAATCAGCTTTCCTAAAATCCAGAGTACGTGTATGGCTACGCTCGACTTTTGTCTCCTTCATAATCAAGAATTCAAGTATGACGTGGTCACTTTCCCCCAGAGTTCCCGTAACTGCCACTTTATCCACTAAGTCATCCCTATTGGTCAATAACAAGTCAAGGATTGCCAATCCTCTAGTTCCTTCCTCCACTTTCTGTAGGAGAAAGTTATCACCCATACATGTCAGGAATTTCTTGAAAGGGCCGCTTTTGGCAGTAATGGTCTCCCAACAGATATCAGGGTAATTGAAGTCCCACATCACTACTACATCACACTTCCTTGAAACACTGGCAATTTGTTTCTCAAAAGTTTCGTCCTCGTCTTCTCCTTGATTGGGTGGTCGGTAGTAGACTCCGATTATCGTATTCTTTTTATTCCTAGCCCCATTTATTTTAATCCAGACGCTCTCGACGGGGCTCCCAGTCTCATCCGCCTGTATTTCTGTGCAGGGATAGGTATTTTTAACATATAGTGCAACTCCACCTCCCTTTCTATTTCTTCTGTTCTTTTTGAACAAGTTATATCCTTCAATTGCTATATTCCAGTCATGGGAGTCATCCCACCAAGTTTCAGTTATACCTATCAAGTCATATTTGCCTTCATGTAATTAGAGTTCAAGTTCATTCTGTTTGTTTCCCATGCTCTGGGCATTAGTATATAGACATCGAAGACCATGTGTTTTATAGTCTGGCTTTGTTCCTACATTGTTGCAGACACTATTTTGGGGCACTATTGGAGCTGTTCTCTGTACTGTGATTCTCTGCTGCTCTACAATAACTCAAAACTGCATAGGAGAGTATTGCTTCCACTTTAGCCTATCATACCTGAATGGCTGGAATTAATGTTTTTCCTCTTATCTTAGGCAGAAACCCATTGCCTTTATAGCAATCCAGCTGCTTGTTCCATCCTGTTATCTGAATAAGCCACTAGTAAATATCTACAGAAACACTTCTTTTCATTACTATCCAATCATCTGTTTTTTAAACACACATGCACACACCCAAGCCACAAGAAGACCTTGATAAGACTGCCTCCAGTCCAATTTTTAACACTTACACCTTACACAAAGTGACACCCGCTGTACAAATATAAGCAGAATGCAAAGAGAAAGGAAATAAACTAAGGGGTTCCTTTATCTCCAGAAAACGTTTGCTGGCCAAGTCTGTTTAAAAGATACGACAGTTACTTACAAATCCAAAGGGTAGAAGAAGAGAACTAGGTATTTCCCTTTAAAGTCATCTAAGCTCAGCTCTTTGAAATCCCCATCAACCACAGCTGTACCCTTAAAGAAGGGAGCATGCTGAGTGACAGCAGGAACAAACCTTGAAGAACCTAGGAAAAATTCGATATAGCATGAGATACATGTATGGTAAGAAATGGGTTAGAAATGACACAAGCCTTATGCAGGCATTAGACCCTCACACAGAGAGTGAGGATGTCTACCTGCCACCCCCATTGTGTCCCCATCGACCTCCACACACTTTAGAAGGTCTGCAGCAGGGTGCTGGTTGTATTCATGTACGTTCCCTGCATAATTCAGCATCCTGCAGTTGTGTTTCTAAATCACACACACAGAGCAGGCTCCCTGCTGCAGTCAGTGGAAACCAGCCCCGTTCTCCCCCTCACACCTTCAGCACTGAACACCTGAATAGGGCTAAAGTGTGGCTGTGTGGAATGCTCCTGTTCAGGGTTCCAGCCATTCAGCCATACTCTTTTAGGATACTCCATTCCATCACACTTCCCTCCAGTCATCGTTCTGTGCCCACTGAGCATGCTCAGTCTGCAGAGGTGCCATTTCTGCTACATAAGGATCCACACTTGGAGAATGAGTGTGCTATCGGTATATAGGAGGTCTACTTGTCTGGAAGCCATTTTTTTCTGACACAAGAATAGTATACACAACAGGAATATGGAATTGGCAGCCCTGGCACAGACTAAACAATCCCCCAACACAAACCCTTATTACATACCTCAGTTGTCTGCCTCTGTGCACAAGCCAGGACACAGGCAAATGGGAATGCATGGTTAGGATACATAAGGATGCAAAAGCCTCTGTGGCTGTTGTCACAAGGGTATGTGTGTGTACATTAGAGAACCCTTTGCCTGGGTTTTGGTTCATGTGAAAGTGAGTCAGTGGATAGAGCTAATGTTGTCTATTTCTGTCTGGCTCCCCATAAGCCTTCCCCAACCTTGTGGCCTCCAGATGTGTTGGACTACAACTCCCATAATTCCTAGCCAGCACAGATTCACGTGGATCCTCATGGAGTGAAGATCTTAATGAGAATTGAGTGTGTGATTGAACCTGGGGGCAGGTGGGATGGAACTGAATGTGTTGGGAATACTTGGCAACATCGGTACATCTGCTCCAAATGTTACTATTTACTAGTACAGTCCTTATTTTATCTCTGGTTTGCCTTTTGAGAAGATTTGGAGTATCCCTCTTAAGTCAGTGAATGCAAATTGATAGAATTGTCATCTTGCAACCCTCTTCCTCATCCCGGTCTCCAGAAGTTAGCACTCTGCCATGAACATGCCTGAGCATTAAGGCAACCAAATAACACACAGGCGATCATTTCACACATGTGACATTTGTATTGAACTGTTTGCAACACCTTTCAGGAAAAACATAGTTTTGCAGTCTTTTTATAAAGGTCAGTGGAGGACCAAATTCGATTGCAGCCTAGGGGTGCAATCCTGTGCAAGTTTAGACAGATAAAAGCCTTACAGTTCCTAGCATTCCTCAGCCAGAAACGCTGGGAGTTGTAGGACTTTTATTTTGCCTAAACCTGCATAGGGCTGTACCCTATGGAAATGAGCGTGTTTAAGCAGGGATCGCTGGGGTTTGAAGTAGATAACAACGCTCCTGTATTCATCTGCGAAAAATTGATGAGTATCAAGAGTCCCTTCAACCATCATTAGCCAGATATGCTACACTTACTCGTACTAAAGCGCAGACGAGGAAAAGGTGGCACGGCGCCCGCAGCGCATTTCCGCCCGCCTGCAGCCGCCGACGCCGTAAGACACCTTCCAGCAGCAGCGCCCGCCTTCCAGGTCCAGCCCGCCTGGGAAAGAACAGACCGCAGGGACTCAATAAGGGCAAAGGCGAGATGGTATTGCAGCGCGCAGGAGAAAAGTGGCCAAAGGGCAGTATCCAATGAGCAGCCCCGTTGAAATGAAAAGGGCTTAAGATAATGGTGACTAATTTAAGCCTTCTTCATTTCAGTGAGTCTACTCTACACAGGACTGGAGACTACCCAAAGATCTAGCCGGAAGTCTAGTAAGGGATTGTACCAAATGCACCAGTAGAACTCCTTGCTACCAGATGGCGCTTCTCAAATTTTGAGAAGATTACGATGTAGCCTCTCGCACACGTTTGCGTCGAGGAGGAGGAGACTTCTCAAGCTCTACAGGATCTGGATGATTGGAGCTGGGGGGTGAAAATGGTTTGACTCGGTTTTAATAAAAGGCATTGCGCTGAAAACACACCCACCCGCCTAATGCTGCCTGCGCGTCTAGCCTTCGAGATAGGACAGGCTGCAAAATGAATCTATTTTATAGAAAGCACGTTCATTCCCCCCCCCCCCCGAGAAGAATGATCTGATCGTCCGGAACGGGGAAAGGTGGGGAGGAATTCTATAATTAAGACAAGACGGCTCGTCCTCACTCCTCGACAAGCGACCTTTCGGCTGGAACCAGGCGTGCAGACTTGCCCAAGGGAGACTTGGAAGGAGAGAAGGGAAATCCACGATCGGGCCTTTATTCGGGAACGAGAAACTCAAGCGGTTGCAAACCACGGGCAGAGCACAAGTATGATGCCGGCACGGCAATGCCAACCCATTAAGGATTGCTCTCCCCGGACTGTTGAGCTGCGGCGGAGGAAACGGAGCTCGCACTTACCGAGGGCTTCAGTAACCTTCCTAGCGCCCCAGCAACAGCAGCCATTTTCTTGCTCCAAAGCGTGAATGAAGAGGGTGGGACCTGCCCGCTACTCGGCACATGGAGAGGCCGGGGCGGGACCACGAAATCTCGTAGCCCAGAGCTGCAGGTTTTTCGGGGTGGGATGAGTCTGATATGACGAATTGCGGGTTTTCTGTAATAACTACGAAGGGCCCAGTAAGAGCTTGAAATTGTTGGCCACGCTTGGTTCAGCGTAACGGGCTTAATGTGCTGTTAGGAAACAACCAGTGGGACTTTTTAAATAAATAAATGCTTAACTTTGGCTGCAAGCCCATAAACACTTAGTCGGGATTGAGTCCTATTGAAGTCAGCGGGACTTACAGCTGAGTAAACACGCATAAAATCACGCTGTTTGATTGGATCATGTCCTAAGTCTCTAAAAAATACTTTTAAAAGCATGAAATAATTTACACTGCGAGTCGATATATGTCTATACAGAAGTCCAGTTGATCCAAATGGATAGGGTGACCACATGAAAAGGAGGACAGGGCTCTTGTATCTTTAACAGTTGTATAGAAAAGTGAATTTCAGCAGGTGTCATTTGTATGCATGTAGTACCTGGTGACATTTCCTCCTCATCACAACAGTTAAAGCTGCAGGATCCCTGCCCTCTTGACCAGATACAAAACTGGGCAGGGCTCCTGCAGCTTTAACTGTTGTGATGAAAAGAGAATGTCACCAGGTGCTGCATGCATACAAATGACACCTGCTGAAATTCCCCTTGCTATACAACTGTTAAAGATACAGGAGCCCTGTCCTCCTTTTCATATGGTCATCCTATGAATGGAGCTTATTCCCAAACAGTGGGACAACTAGGTAATTTTAGGCCCTGGGCTTATTTGTCTAATTGGGGTGGGGGGAGGCTTTAGATAGTCATGTCTATTAAGTTATGAAGAAGCATATAACTAACATTCATCTCTCTCTCCCCCCCCCCTTTCCAGATGCTATTCAATGTTTTAAAACTGCTTCAGCATTCCTGGTATGTTAAAACTACAACAGCAAAACCATTTGCCAACTCTGATTTTTCTTTTTTAAAAATGTGTCTAAGCATGTGCAGTTTTCCATTTTAAACTCTCTTAACTCATAGCACCACCATGACTACAGGAATAAACGACTTTGCTTCTGCACTTGGATGGTCGTTTGAGGACCCACTTGGTTGCAGGGTCCTGGACTTTTCCCCCAAGATGCTGCCCTAGCTACATTGGTATTTCTATTATTATTTATTTATTTATTTATTTATTACATTTTTATACCGCCCAATAGCCGAAGCTCTCTGGGCGGTTCACAAAAATTAAAACCACAATAAAACACCCAACAGGTTAAAACACAATTACGAAATACAGTATAAAAAGCGCAATCAGGATAAAACCACACAGCAAAGTTGATATAAGACTAAAATAGAGTTAAAACAGTATAATTTAAATTTAAGTTAAAATTAAGTGTTAAAATACTGAGTGAATAAAAAGGTCTTCAGCTGGTGACGAAAGCAGTACAGTGTAGGCGCCACGCGGACCTCTCTGGTTTATTTATAAATAAATATTTATAAAGCACCAACTTGGTGCTGTACAGTATGTACAAATAAAGCAGCAACAATATCCTGCCCAAGGCTTACAATCTAAAATCACATTAAAACATATGAGGGGGAGAGGTTACACAAAGACAGAATAAGGGAATAATCGAAGTATTGTGAACAATAAATCAGGCTAGTGTTCCAAAAGCTATGGAAAAGAGATAAGTTTTCAAATGCTTTTTAAAATCTAGGATAGAGCTCGTAGTTCGTAGATGTTCTGGGAGAGCATAGATAAATGGTTACAGGACTGTAATACAGAGGAATCCCCATTGAAACTTCTGATTGAATATGCACAGGGTTGCATTATAAGGGCGTGGAAAAGATAGCAGGAAATTTAGTGCCAAAAAAATATTCTATTTCTGCCATGTAGGCTGAACAGAGTAGTAATTCACTTCCCCACCAAAAGGAAAGGGGCTAGGCTCAAACTTTCTTAGAAACACAATCTGCCCTGGAAAACATGCCACTTAACGGATGGATGCAAGTTGACAAATTTTGCTGAGAAATAAACATTTTTACTTAAAAAACAACAACAAAAGATTACATTTCTGTACCACCCAATGGCCAAAACTCTCTGGGTGGTTCACAAGAATTAAAACAATACATTACAACATGATACCATTTAAAGCAGCGGTTCTCAACCTGTGGGTCGGGACCCCTTTGGGGGTCGAATGACCCTTTCACAGGGGTCGCCTAAGACCATCGGAAAACACAAATTTCCGATGGTCTTAGGAAACTGTATTGACTGAACTATGTCATGTATCATCTTTTGTATTATTAAAGCTATTGTTATGTATTATTTTCATTAGCAAACCATCCCATGACAATGGATCGTGTACAGAAGAACGAAAATAATTTTATGGTTAGGGGTCACCACAACATGAGGAACTGTATTAAAGGGTCGCGGCATTAGGAAGGTTGAGAACCACTAATTTAAAGGTTTAAAATTATAGTATAAAATGAAAGTAAAAACCAAAATAAAACCTAGGCAATGATTTAAAACAACAGAAATTAAAAGACTAAAATGCCTGGGAAAATAAGATATTTTCACCTGTTTCTGGCAAGAGCACAATGTAGGCACTAGGAGAGCTTCTATAGGAAGTTCATTCCACAACCGGGTGCCAAAACAGAAAAGGCCCTCCTCTTTGTAGCCACTCACCTTACTTCCTTTGGCAGGGACTCCCAGAGCAGGGCTGCTGAGGATGATCTTAGTGTCCAGGGAGGAGATAATCCTTCAAGTTAGGGCATAGGTTCACCTTCCAGTTCCTGAACCTGCTGCTGATCAGCTGATCAGCATGCAGGAAAAAAAGGAGATGGTTGCTTCTTGGCCCCATCTTCTTGGTCCACACAGAGCTTCCCCCTTCAATCTCTCTGGCTGAGTTGGGACAATGGGGGTATAGGCAACTCACCGTGTGTTATGTTGCTGGTACTCCCCACATGACACGTTGGACGCCCCTGTCACGTGGATGAAAGTCCCATCGTCCTTCTGGGTGGCTGGTGCTCCTCCCCCAGTCCCCCTATCACATCATGCATTGCAAGTTCTGCTGGCTATACAGGAGCAGCCAGGGCACTTTTGGCTGCTCCTGCAGGAGAACTCTGGCCAATGGAAATAATGCACGGTACACACAACGGAGCCCGCCACGCGACAATTTAATCCGGATAAGCAATGGAGCAGCCTGTTGTTTTACGTTGTGGGTTAAATGGAAAAAATAGCATGCTGTGAGTTGTATGCCTGTTGTGTGTATCCTGTCCCTGCCCGACACGCTAAGCAACACAACAGACGATTGACTCTTTACATAACCCCCATTGCTTATCATGTCATCCAAACCCAGCCTCTGTGTCTCCACTCCCAGCCGCTAGCTGTGCTATTTCTCTCCACCCAACCCCTTTCCTCACTATACCTCTCCCTAGCCCCTAGCATTGCTCTTTCTCTCCGTCACTCCTTTATATTGCTGTTTCTCTCCAGTCCCTGCCTATTTCTCTCCCCTCAACTCTTTATCCTGCTGTTTCTCCCCACTCTTAGCCTCTACTCTCACTCTTTCCCTTCCCCTTTTCCCCTCCTTCCCAGCTTCTATCTTCATTACTTCTCTCCTTCCACCTCTTTTGACTAAACAGGCCCCCATGGCAGCCATTACGTGACTAACCGCATCCTCCATGGCATCTACAGCAGTTTCTCCCATGGGTCCAAAAAGATTGGGGTGGTGGTAGCATAGAGCTAAAGGTCACTGTCATTTTTGTTGATACTGTTTGCCATATTGGATTATACAGGGTTCAACTCCCCAATGCTTCTTATGCTACCATTTTGTGATCCAATTAATGCTTGGTTGGATTCTGGAACTTTTTTTTTTTTTTTTTACTTTTGTACAACTTTTCCTGAGGCAGGAATAAGGAAAATATTGGTTAAATATACTACCCTGAACTGAATGTCATATATACTACCCTGAATTTAGTGCGCTGTCATATCCAGCTCCCACTGAAGGCCTCTCTGAGGAGACCATTCAACCCCCCAGTTATGGAATGCCTTTTCCAAAGAGGCTGGTCTAGCAACTTCTTTTATCTTTAAATATGAAAACCTTTTTATGTACCCAGGCATTTAAATTACTGTATTTTTATCTGCTGCGGTGATGTTCAATTATTTATTTATTTATTTATTTTATTACACTTATATACCGCTCCCATAGCCAGGGCTCTCTGGGCGGTTTACAGAAATTCAATATTATATTTTGTTTATGTTTAAATTGCTGTAAACCAGCCTGGAGTCTATCCTGACGTTAAGTGGAATGGGTATATAAATATTTTAATAACAAGAAAAAGATCAAGGACTGACTTCAACAGTTATAAGCCATTTTCAAATTTAAATGGAATAGCGGATACAGGCAAAGTATGTACCCTCATACATTTTTAATGAGACCAGCATCTCATATACAAATGGGTGTTCATCCATCTGCATGTCCATTTGAGCGACAGATCATAGAATCATAGAATAGCAGAGTTGGAAGGGGCCTACAAGGCCATCGAGTCCAACCCCCTGCTCAATGCAGGAATCCACCCTAAAGCATCCCTGACAGATGGTTGTCCAGCTGCCTCTTGAAGGCCTCTAGTGTGGGAGAGCCCACAACCTCCTTAGGTAACTGATTCCATTGTCGTACTGCTCTAACAGTCAGGAAGTTTTTCCTGATGTCCAGCTGGAATCAGTTACATGCCAGCACTGCACGTGTAAGGACCAGCCAATATATGTGGTAAGCATATTGAAATAAGATGTCAGCAATGTGGGATATTTATATGGGTGAGTGCTTTGCCTATGGCCAGTGTCATTCTTAAATGCACTCAGAACAGCAAATAATTTCATTTGTTGCTTCTCAAATGTCAACCTGGAAATATGCCTGTCTCCTCCTACCTCCACTCCCAATTGTACTCCACCAGCTCTTCCACCCAAACTCTTCTGCTTCCAGATGAGGCTTTTAATGGGCAATTGCCCTTTCTCACCCACAGAATTTTACAGACGTTGTTGTCATCTACTTGTTGCCCTTGGGACTGTCTACATGCTCTATTAACTCCGTAGTGGCTGCACAGTGGCGCTACTTTGTTTAAATGATGCAGCTGCCTAATCACAGCCACATCAGGATTTCCCCCTCAAAACTGTGTTTTCAAACTCGATTTACTGCAGCTTTTACCTTTGCTCTGAGTTATTCAGTAGGCATAGCTTGGGTAAGCATGGGAATGCAGGTCAGGGGGCAGACTTGACAGCAGAATGGTGCAGGCACTGCGGTTTTTCCAGCTGGGTAGCCCGTTCTCTCTCCTGCCCTATCTAGCTTTATCAATTTAGCCTCGCAGCAGCGATGTTGTGGGCTTTTGTGCTATCCCCCATGTGTGTTTTCCCACTGCTTCTCCCATCTTTTTCCTTACCATGGAAAATCCGTTAAGGAAGAAAAGACAATACCTACACAATACATGTTCTGAGCATTAGCTCTCCTTCTGAAAGCAACCTTGTCAGGACTTAAACTAAAGGTTTTGGAGCATTTATGGGGCAGGCAGAACCTCTGTTTTGGCAACTGGCAATCCTACATCCCTGCCTTCTCTACCCATTTCAAATCGCTTTTCTGGAAACAATTTGAAGTTTTCTTTTCTTTTTTCTTTTTAATTGCTAGACATTTGGCGGTGGCTGCTTTAAATTAAGTAATGAGTTCACCAGGGATTTTGGAAATGGGCAATGCGGGTGTAGCATTGACGTGCAAGCCTCACAGTTTAACAACTATAACATGCTAGGCTTCAGAGCCTGTGGAATGTTTTAAAACAAGATGTATTGCCCTCTTGCTATAGCTAGGGGGCAGCAGATTCTTTCCATATACAAAGAGAGTGTTCAAGGCATTCTGTGATACGCAGGCCGCTTGCCAGATGTTTTGCATGAGGCCAGCATACTCCTAACCCGCTGTTATGACACATCATGGAATGTTGAGACAATATGCCAATTTGTAGGATCAAAACCTCATCGTAGCCATCGCAATTAATTGAAGGCAGACAAATTGTTAAATCATTCTGAGGGAGACACTGAAAAGGCATAATGAGCTGATGGGCAGAAGCTAAGTTTGCAGATTTAATGCTACAGAGAGATGTGGGGGCAGGAGGCACAGTTTTCCTAGAATTTTGCATGAACATGATGTGGATCAATTTGCATTGACCACAACCGCTCAACATAATTCCACTTCACTGGGGTCATTTGTTTGTAATTTCTGATACGTCACTAGTCGCAATAAATCTTGAGATGTTGTGGATGCAATCATTTGGATTCAAGTGGCATTCATTAAGGTTGAGTTTGGAAAATATTTGAACACAAATATTAATGCTGCCAACTTAAGTCAGTTAGAAAGCCTTTTGTACCAGTTTCCCACATTTCTCATACACCATGTATGCACTGAAGTTTGTCATCCTCCCAGAGAATGTTGGCTGTTGGGCAGGTTAAAACTATAATAAATAATACATTGGGACATTTAACTTGATTTTTAATGCAAACTCAAGCTTCTGGATTCGAACAAACATTCAGTAATGCACAAATGTATTTGAGGGGTCGTAAATAGCCTGCAAGCTGTGGACCATTGACCCCCATAATAAATCAAGGCTGCAGTTAGAGTATAGAAAGAGCAGTGGACAGCAGGCTACTGGAAAACATTACCCAAGAATAATCCTTATAAAAATTATTTGGCGTCTCTGGATATTTTGTCCTGAAAAATCACAATTTTTTCGTCTTCTCGTGTGGAGACAGGAGACAGTCTGTTGCTGCAGTATTCACAGCTGCAGACCTGCAAGCCCACTCAGCTGGTGACTCATCAGCTGCAACAGCTCATAACACAGCCCTTCATTTAACCGTCCTCTTTTCTTATTAGAGCAAGGCCAAATCTCAGCTTTTGTACTGAAAAATGTGTTTGCGCTTCACTAAAAGGCCCCTGAAACATGGCTGCTAGACCATTTTTCCTCCCTCTGACAGGCACTGTTGATCAGAAGGTATTTTATGAAGTGTCCCAGCTTAACTGTGAAAGAAAAATACCTTCCTTCTTAAAAGAGACTGTGAAGCAAATTTTAAAGGTTTACTTGGGGTTTTCCCCACTCTCCGTCAGCTTTCTTTATACCTTTATAATTCTAGGTGTAGAGATTTTCCTCAAACCAGTTCTAAATGAAATCTAAACTAAAGTACGTGTCTTTTAAAATTTCTTCTCCAGAAAAAAAGCAAGTTCATTTGAGACTTTAGTTATGGAGGCTGCCTTCTCATATGGTGAATTAAAGCCAGAGTTTAAAGGTTTATAGTCTTGTACTAATTGACTGGAAACAAGCCCCAGTGGAAACATACATAGGATCAGACTGGACAGTTGCACTCCTTGGCATGCTTCTTTGGGAGTTGGGTATACTGAACTCATTGAGACTTGCTTCTGAGTAAACATGCCTAAGATAATACAGAGCAAAGATCCATCAGAAATTTCACTTCAATTCCAACGTCACCTCAGCCAAAACACACAGGGTTGGTAACAAACATGTAACTGCGCCAGTAAATAGCTCTTAAACAAGACTTATTTAAATAAAAATATATTTTCTTTATTGTTGCATTTATATCCCACCTTTTTCCTCTTGCAAGGAATCCTTTTGACATGCAGTTAAAGCCTGTAACATTTAATAAATTCCTGTAATTTCAAATCACTTACCAACTCAAGCAGGCCAAGACTAACAATTCTTTGGTTAACAGCACTTCTGATTCCCAGCTTTTATCCATTCTTTAGGAGAGGAAATTATTTACTTGTGGGACAACCACAAGTCTCTTGAACTGGCACACAGACAACTTTAGGTCTCTAGAACTGGCATACAAATGGTCACTTTAGGAAGCTAGACTCTCTGGACCCAACAGCCATGACTTGTCGAGGCTTCAGGATACATGAGGGAAGATGTGAAGCTTCCACAGGTCAAGTCAGGCCATTACTGCATGAAGCCCAGTAATGTTCAGAATCTTTTCTCTAAGCCCTTCTACATGCAAAGCATGTGCCCTACCACTGAGTGTACCTTCCTCCCAGTGAAGAACATGAAACAGTTATCTGATCTAGGTAAACATTTCATTTCAGATCATTTAAGCAAATGTTGAAATTGTACAATTAAATATTTGGCTATGGAGTTGCTGATCTGCATATTCAATCAACAGCCACTATCTAATGCTGTGGCTGACTCCCACTCGTTCTGTTGTGCAAGTGGGACCCACTGCTTGCACAACAGAAAGCTAGTGGTTCAAAGGGATAGCTTGCCCATGGTGGTACAATCCAGTCTACCATTGCAGACTGGATTTTTGCAATGCACTCGATGTGGGGCTGCCCTTAAAGCTGCTCCGGAAGCTGGAGCTAATGCAGAATGCAGCAGCTCAGCTGTTGTTGGGAGCTGCCCCTTTTCAGCATGCAACTCCTTTACTAAGGGAACTGCACTGCTTATTTGCTACCGGGCCAGGTTTAAGGCTTTAGTACTGGTATACAAAGCCCAAAACAACTTGGGTCAAGGATACCTGAAAGAACACCTTCTCCCTTATCAACTTGCCCGGTCATGGAGATCATCTGAGGGCACATTCCTGGTGGTTCTACGTGGACTTATGGTCCAATTGGAGTCCACAGGAGAGGAGCCTTCAGTGTGGTGGCCCCCTTCCTGTGGAATTCCCTACCACTGGAGGTCAGGCAGGTGCCAACATGTAACTTCTGACGCCTCCTGAAAATGCCATTGTTTTAGGAAGCTTTCTTTGAGTGACCAGCCGCAATTATACTAGAACTTGGGTTTTATTCGAACTCTGTTCTTTTAATAGTAGTAATTTTAATATCATGTTTTTATTCTTTTATTCTACCTGTTCACCGCTCTGAAATATTTTGGATGAGGAGTGGTATATAAATATTTAAAGCAACAACAACCCAGAAACACTTGTTTCCTGATTGGGATGGATCAATAGAGTTTCCCTCTGCAAGCTCTCGTGACTGCCCCTTTCTGGTTGCTTTTTAACTGCTAATTCCCTGTTGCTTTTTTAACTGCTAGCTCCCCACTACCTAAAAAATCTATAATAGAAAAAGAGGGGTTGCCTGTGAGTGCCTTAGCATCAAGACTGTGACACCTGACACTTGTCATGCATACTAAGGAGACCCTAGGGGTGAGAGTTCTGGGGTAATTTAGTTTTAAAAACACATTTATTTAATTTATTTAAATCTGTCTCTGTGTTTGAAGCCTGTAGTACCATCATCAGTTACTAGGAGACAGATATCCCTAACCAGTGCACAGCTTCCCAGTGGATAGTTTGAAGTCAGGAGAGAGTAGGCCAAGGGACTGAGTTATATGTCTGCCCCCTCCCCCTGCTGCGGCGTAGCCATCCGCTGAGGGAAATGGACTGGCCAAATACTTCTGTCAGGGGGCTATGGGGTGCAGCATGGCACAGGCCGTGCCTAGTCCAGAAACTTCAACTAGTTCAAAATATGACAGCCAGGCTGGTCACCAGTACACCTAGGGGTGACCATATTACACCAGTTTTAAAATCTCTTCACTGGCTGCCAATTAGTTTCCGGGCAAAGTATAAAATGTTGGTTATCACCTTTAAAGCCCTACATGGTTTGGGTCGAGGCTACCTGCGGGATCGCCTTCTCCTGTACAATCTGCCCCACACACTCAGGTCCTCTGGAAAGAATTTACTCCAGCCAACAAAAACAAGGCTGACAACTCTTACCCAGAGGACCTTTTCTTCTGCCACTCCCAGTTTGTGGAATGGCTTTCTGGGAGAGATTCGTCAACTTACCAGTCTTCTGGAATTTAAGAAAGCTATAAAGACTGATCTCTTCCGGCAGGCCTACGCAGTTGACTTTTAAGATGCCTTTTTAATAATGTGCTGCTTTTAATAATGTATTAGTTTTAAATGTTTTAATTAGTTTTGTGCATTTTATGGTGTTTACATTTGTGTTGTACCCTGCCTCGATCCATAGGGAGAGGCGCGTAACAAATATTATTATTATTATTAGCGGTGCCAGTGGGTGTGTCTTGACTTTCAGCATCTCCAGGCCCTACCTGGAGATGCTGAAAACCGAACCTGTGACCTTCTGCATGCAAAGCAGATGCTCTACCACTGAGTTACAAGCCCATCCAAACCTTACTGCTTTCTGGGTTGGAGGGGTGGCTGGAGGCAGGGGGTTGGTGGAGGAGATCTTCACAGAGAGCAGGTCATTCGCAGCACCGCCACCATGACTTCATTTCCTTCCGCAGCCTGCAGGGATGCAGCAGCTTGGCACAATGTGGCAGAGCCCACCAAGAGACGCTGCTCTTGGAGAAGCCACCGAATTTGGTGGAGCCAGAAAGTGAGGATATGTAACACAAATTTTGCACTATGTCTACTAGTTGCTAGTGCATTTACATGCCCAATTCAAAGTGCTGTGTTAACCTTTAAAGTTCTAAATGGTTTGGAACCAAGTTATCTAAAATGTTCCTTTACCCATATGTACTTTAAGATCAGCTTGGGATGTCCTACTTGTATGCTAACCAGTAAGATCAGTTGTGTTGGCAGAGATGAGAGACAAGGCCTTCTTGGTGGTGACCCCATAAGTTTGGAGCTCCTGAATGAATTGTGATTGGTTTCTACAATACAGAAACCAATGGACTTTAAAAAGATATCTCTTTAAGGCTGACTTTCCCTGAGAGAGTTTTCCCTGCAGCCAGCTCTATAAGATTCTGAGCTGTTTATTTAATTGGAATCCTTGTAATATTCTGTAGCTCTACAATGCTAAAGTGCTGTCTCAGAGTAATGTAGACCAATTTAATGTGCACAATGTATTTGTGTGCATTACCTTTCTGTGCACTACTTTGTAAGGGCTGTGACCTTAAATAGTGGCTTTTAGATATGTTAAACCAGGGTGGGCAACTTGTGGCTCTCCAGATGTTACTGGACTGCAACTCTCATCAGCCCTGGCCACCAAAGCCAATGGTAAGGGATGATGAAAGTTGAAGTCCAACAACATATGGAGAGGCCACAAGTTGCCCATCCCTGTATTAAACAAACAAAAACAAAAAACTACCTGATTTTAGCTGTTTACAATGATGCATTTTATTGTGCTGTTTTGATACTTGTGATGCCCTGAGGGCTCTCTAGTGGCATGGGGTAGGATAGAGATTGCAAAATAAAACAAAACTTGCAAAATGCATGAAAGACTTTGGGGCTTTGGCACAAGTGGCCAATCTGTGACACATTCAATAAAGTTTTGTGGCACATCTGCATAAAAGCAGGTAGACTTCAATAAGCCATAGGGCTAGTACACATGAATCTCCCTTACCTATACTGCACAGTTACCCATTTCCTGGCACACTAGACAAGAGGCAAAACCATATTAAGGAATGGATTGCTACATGTGTTCTGTAGGATGTGCAAAAGTAGCACTTCTAATACCTTAACTTAATTGGTGGCACACTTGCCAAAAAGGGTGGCTACAGCTTCTCTTCTTCAGCTCAACTAAGAGAGCCACTAGGTGGCAGCATGGTACAACTCAAGGTCTACCATGGGCATTGATAGCTCTAGTCAACTATCTGGACATCTAGAACAGCTGTTGCTAAAATGATGTTATTAATCATTCCTGAGAACAGACAGAAGTTCTGGATACGCTAGTCTCCAAACACTAAGTATCTGAATCATGTTTCTCATGAAATCTCATAATGGTTCTCATGTTTTAAGAAACTTCGTGTAAACAAATTTAACCTTCTGCAAGATGGATCCAATCAGCTAGGGGACACAACGAAGGGTTGATTGAAATAGTGCAGCCTTTATCTAGATGAAGGCCATTGAAAATTGCTTCCATATGATTTGCACAATAACTGTAACAAAGCTGTTTTCCATGTGATTCAGCCTAATTCGTAGGGAATCTCTAGGCCACCATTAAAATCTAACATTTCCAGAAATTTTGAAGCCATGGAACCCCACCCCACAGCATGCAATACATTTTTAAAAGCTTTCTATACAGACCTAAAGTTACCTTTGTTACCTTCGACTGGACAGTCCATTTTTATAGAATGTATCATATAGTCCAATCCTGTTCATGCTTACTTAAGAGTAAGTCTTACTCTGTTCAGTGGGGCTTTCTCCCTAGTAAATATATTTAGGATTGCAGCCACACGCTTTGAAAGTCTTCCCAGCCCAGTTTTCCATTTTAGCAGGAAAACAAACAAATGAACAATGGTTTCATACATATAGGGTTAAGTATCACTCAGAAACTAGTGGGTGACTCCTTAATAGGAACTGGCCCATATCAAAAGCTTCAAAATGCTGTTAATTGTCATAACCTTTTTCTTAATGCTATAAATTGAAATTATATTGTATAATCAGTGTTGTAGTGACTCACAGGGATTTTCTGATTAGCAGGGATGCTGATATCATCTGCCACCTACTCAGGCTTCTATGTTTGCTCTGAGCTTAGTATTTTGGGATGGCTTGGTATCATCCAAGGCCTACCTGCAGGAGTCTCCTCTGAAGGAGACTCAGAGGACGGCAGCAACGGAGAGGGCCTTCTCAGTGGTTCCCCCCCACCCCCATTTATGGAATGATCTCCCAGACAAGGCCCACCTGGTGCCAACATTGTCATCTTTTAAGCACCAAGTTAATACTGCCTTCTTCTCTCAGGCATTTAGCAGCATATAATGAGTCTTTTTCATCAGGTCCTGGACTACCTCTGGCTGATTGTTTTAAATTGTTTTAAGACTTTTTTAAACAAGTGATATAGCATGCTCATGACTGGCCACTCACAAATGTCTGTGGGTCATTTTGACAACGTTGTGAGCATCTTGCACATCACCCACTCCTTCCCCCAGTTATTCCGTTGTTGTTTTTTAAAAAACTTGGACATCCTGATATTTCTGATATATCTTGGGATTTCCTACCATGTATATCTGAATTTGTGCTACAAAACACCCACTAGAGGGAGGTGTCCCATTCAAGTATATGAGCAGGGAAGTTTTCAATTACAGATCACCTGGTCGCCTCTCTCCTCATGTGTAATTCAACTCATTACAATTACTGAAGGGAAGCAGGAAGCAAAGCACCAATAAGCAAATGCAATTTCCCTTTAATCTAAAGGTTGACGTTAGATATATGTTGTTGTGTTTATACTATCTGCTTTATGTCCTTACATGAATGGTTTTATACTTTATATCATGTAATTTAATGGTTTTTAATTTTGGGGAATTTACCAGAGAGCTTCAGCAATGGGGCAGTATAGAAACAGAATAAATGAAATGAAATGAATGGGCATTTAAGACTCATTAGCTTTACAAAAGACCTGCTCCTGGTGGAGAAGAAAACTGCTGGAACTGCTCTGTTGGCATGGATCAACACAGCTCCCTGCACTTTCGGACTCCTCCTTGGTCCTATGGGGACTGTAACTATGCGAAATGCACATCAACATTTGCCACTTCACCACAGCCTAGAATAACTGTGAAATGAAATGTACTCTTATTTCATGCAACATAATCAAAGGATTCCTGATAGGGTATTCATCTTGGAGTGAAATAAGCAGCACCAATAATTCTGGTTGTTTATACAGCAGACTATCTTGGTACTACAATGGTGAGGTCTTGTTTCCAAATAACTACTAATAAAAACAATTTTTTCCAAACACTGGTGCTCAGATTTCTAATAGCCCAAGCCTAAACATGTTTATTCTGAAGTAAATCTCATGGAATTAAATGAGACTTACTCCCAAATAAACATGCAAAGGATTTCAAGTTTAAGCTTGGTATCTAATACTCATAACCAAAGGTATTAGATATGATATCCAAGTAAGGAAGCTAGTTTTCTACCAACCATGTAGGATACTTTTGAGGTAGGGCTGCCGCTACCTTGGCAGATGCTTTTTGGCTTAATACCTGTGTGCCAGGGAGAAACTCAACAGGTTCTGCTTTTGAAGAGGCAGTGAGGGTAAAAGCTACACCAACGACACAGGCTGAGTTCAGACGACACACTAATCAACGGGGGTGGGATAACAGAAACAGAATGGGAAACAACAGTTGATTAGCGTGTCGTCTGAACTCAGCCTTACTCTGCAACCCTTGGAAGCTGAGATTCCAATGTGATAAAATGCATTTTATTTAATGCATTTCAATAAGCATTGAAGCTTCCATATAATATTTTTTATTATTCTGTCAAGAAAAACTACTAAAATTAAACATTAGTAACGTTATAAAATTTGAGATACTGTAACAGATATTTGCATCAGCAACTTACTTCATTAAAGCAAGGGAGCCCGTTAAAGACTTCCCTCCATTAAACCGTGCGAGGTTTTTTTTAAAAAGAAATATTTTTAATCCCTAAACGCACCATGGAATGGGTTGCTCCAGACCATTTCCGCTCCTTTCTGCTGCTTCGCGTCTCTTTTCCAAACGGCACAAGGCAACAGCTGCAAAAGCTGGTCTCCCTCCAACCTGTAGTGTGTGTGTGCGCGCCTGTGCGCGCGCGCGGGAATCGCAAAGCCCGGCACCGGCTGCCGCCTTCCCATAAACTACATTTCCCGACATGCTCACCCCACAAGTGCTAAGGAACGAGCCAGCTGTTGAGCATGGCGCCTGCGCAATGCTGCGGAACCAGCTTCGTAGTACCACACCCCCGGGGAGGGAAGGAGGCAGAAGCATCTGAAACCTTAAACCATCAGAGGAGAGGAGAGAGGGTGGGTTTTCCCTCCTCCTTCATGTAGACGCGGAGAATGGAGTAACCGTGATACGTAAGAGAGGTGGAGGGGGGGGGGAGACTTTCTGCTGGAAGAGGGAGGGCAAGCCAGCCAGCAAGCAAGCAGTGGCTCTTTCTCGAGGAAGGAACTCGACGGCAGAACCAAGAGAAAGGAAAGCGAGATAATGTACCAGGGACGGGGGGCTGCCGCCGCCGCCGCCGCCGCCTAGTCACCCGCCGAGCGCCAGAGCCCGGAGCGCCTCCTGAAACTGACATCCCCGTTGCAGCGCCCTGACGGAGCGTGTCAATGGAGCTGGAAAACATCGTGGCCAACACGGTCTTGCTCAAAGCCAGAGAAGGTAAGAGCGGAGCGGGGCTGCTGCGCCAAGCCGAAGCATCTTTTCTTTCTTTTTCTGCTTCCCTCCTGTCGCATTTTACCCGTCTGCGAAGCAATGCCCAGCGGCGGAGGGGCGAAAGGTGATGGTGGGGAGATAAGAATGCATCCTCTGTGTACGCGGGGTGCGTGTGTGTGTGTGTGTGTTTGTTTGTGTGTGTGTGTGTAGCCCAGCCGGAGCGGGGTATTCGTTGGAAACCGGCGTTCACAGCGTGCACCTTTTCCCAAGGCGTTTGGATGCTCCTTAGGCAAGAGGGAGTGGGGATTGTCCGTATATTGTTGAGACGCTAATAAACTACGGTTCCGCTCTCCCTCGCTCCCCCTTCCTTCCCTCTCCTCCGGTCTCGCCCATCAAATGTGTGTGATTTCAGCATGTATTGTTTTAAAAAGGCCAGCTGCGAAGAGCATATTCTTCCCCCATTAGCCCACATGCAGATACTTCGGTCTCTTGCCTATCTTTGGGTTCTTGGTGTGGATTGTGACTGACTGGCATAGAGGGGTGTGTGCAAAAAGGGCTTTGGGGTTTTTTTATTGAACGTTGAAGTAATATAATAAGAACGTCACCCGGCCTGACAGAGAAGAGAGGGGTGGGGGTGGGATGCAAATGCACTGAGCCAGAGGCAATTACCTTGCGCACACTGCATATGAAAAGCCCCACCACCACCCCGCCAGCAGCTGCACAATAAAGCACGGCTAAGAGGAAGGGGCTTGTTTTTGCATAAGATGTGGTGTGTGTGTGTGTGTGTGTGTGTGTGTGTGTGTATGCGTGCATGCATGCATAAATTGAGGGGGAAGGACGGGATCTGCTGCTTGTAGGGATAATACACCACTAACGCAATGCTTGATTCTCTTATCAGTTTCAACTGATCCATGGAATTATGGCCATCATTAAGAATTACTTCTTAAAAAACAGCTCGAATCTGTGTTACAGCCCTGCATTATCTGGGTAGGGGGGATGTGGATGTGGTTTTCTTTTCTTGAATGACTCGGTGTTTTCTATATTCGTTTCCTTTTCCTTTTTTTTTTTAGTCTCAACTGAACCTCTCAGAGAGTAGGATATCCTTCGAGAGGCAGTCACATCTGAAAGGCTCAGTTTTTGAACGTGGCTTGCAGTATTTGGAGCTTCCATTCATTGCATTTGATGAATGAAAAAGCCCATGGCCTGAACCAGACACTCCTGTTATAGCTTTTGGCTATTCTGGGGCTCGGTTGATGCACACCTCTTCAGTTGGATAATGCAGAGGGGGTTGTTCTTTTTATCTGGTAGGGAGTGGTGGTGAGCAATGGCTATTGCTTCCAGTGAAGGTGAGCGGTCGAAGGCATTCATTTCCACTTGTGCCAGATCCCTGGTGCCCTTTAGTCTAGTAGCGGGTGGGGTACTTAATAGCAATCTTTTGTTTCCTTACCTCTAGCCCCCTGACATAACTGTGATAATTTTATAAACCACCACCGAGCATACACCACCCATGAGCTTGTCTGTTAGAAATATAGTTGATGGTCTCTTGCTTATTTTAAGGCTTTGGTCTGAGTTGCATAAGAAGATGGGGGAGGTCTTCTAGGAGGCTGTATCGGATGGCCTTATGTCCCTCTTACATTTTATCAATGTGGTAATCACTCCTCCTCAAACTTCCTATATCAAACCTTCCAGTCCTCTTGTGAAACTCTGTATGGGTATATGCCTAACACAACTGCAATCTAACGAATGTTGTTGGATTTGTCTCCATTGATTACTGATACTCGGTCATCATAAATGTTATGTAATAATACAGCCGATCATTTTGAGGCTAATTCTTGTGATTTAAACAAATAAGGAGAGATCATGTACTGGGGAGAAAAAATAAAACTCATTTTCTAAGAAGAGAAATAGATAGACATGGATATTGTTCACTACACTATTGTTACATGGTAAATAGTCTTGCATATTGATAAGAGCGTTCAGCCCAGTTTTTGTACAATAAAAGCGCTGTTAGTGTTTGTGAAGGAAGCAGCATACTGCCGACAATGCTAAAGGAAAAAAATGGTCACAAAACATCTGTGATGAGCCATCTAGTGGTTGAATGTTATTATGGATTTTATGGCTTGGGGAAAACTTTTGAACCTTTCGGCAGGTTAAAAGTAGTATTTGAAACCAATGTATCATTAGTATACTGTTTCAAGACAGAAACAATTGTTTTTTTTCTTTGAACATCTCAGTTCATCTGCAAGTGTAACTTAAGTGCCCAGACAATCCTCACACAGACACTTTTTGCGGTTACTTTATTTCTTGTACACTAGACAGTGTGTGAAGTGAAGCTCGCAAATTTTGAACGGTTTATTGCAGACCCATGCCTCAGGATAGCTGAGGCTCAAGGATGATTCGCACCTTATTTTTTTTCTATGTTCAGTGACTTAAGACAAGAATCGCAACAAACCAGACACTTTATGCATTCTTTACACATGCTATTCTGTGTGGGTGTCTTTCACACTTCTCTTCCTACAAGCAAAATATGTCTGTGTAATGAAAATGCAATGCCTGAAGTGTTGCAATGGTGGATTTAAGCTATCCTTTGACTCTTCCAATAGGTTTCAGAGATTACACATTCCTCTGACTGTTCCTCATGCAACATTCCTGCAGAAAGTTTCTGGCTCCTGAAATTTATCGATAATCATGTGTCTTTAATTTATCGATCTTCATGTGTGAGAGTGTAAACGTAACAATGCAGATGGCCAACCACCATGAGTGCATGAAATGGAACACTGAAATAGGTAGTTGTGATCATTTCACCGAAGTACTTTAAATTGGTCTAATGCCACTGATTCTAGCTATAAATACAAATTCATCAGCATATTTTTTTTCTGGATCAAGAACATTTCAATCAACACTTATTAAAAGAACAGACCCCCAGATTTTTTAGAACATTAAGAGATTCCTTCTCTTCTATTGAACCTTTTTGTTGTTTTTGTTGTAAGGAAGTATCTATGCAGGATTCTTCTGGGTGATTATATACTCACAGAACACTTACACTGGTCCTCTACTGAGTTTCCCAACAGATGTACACTAGAATGTGTCCGGCAATTGAAGATGCGACGATCTTTGCCCATTGTATTGTACTTTCTTGTGGGTACATTTTAATGCCAGACCAAAGTTGGGAGGTGCTTTAATGCAGATTCTAATACTGCCTTAATATTCCAAAATGCAAGCCAGTATTTGCCTGTTCATTCTTATAGGAAACTTTCTAGTATGCATAGTTTAAGCTGGCAATTTTAAAATCAATTCACACAATTGTGCTGCCTTCATAAGTCAGATTGTTCACACGTCATTTTGGGCATCAAGACTATTACTGAGCTCCCTGTTGTGACTCAACATTGGTTTCAACTTGCAAACCATAAAAAACCATTTCAAGTGCTATACATCTCCGCATAAATATCAGGGAAGAGCTTCAGGTCAGTGATTCAACACATGCTTTTCATGCAGAAAATCCAGGTTCAATCTCTTGATACCTTCAGGTAGGATTGGGAAAATCACCTGCCTGAAACCTTGGAAGTCTGCTTCCAATCACTATAGACAATGGCCTGACTCTTTATAAGGCAGCTTCCTATGTTCCTATCATGGGCTTTTACAACACATTCATAATTAAGCTAAATTGAATTTGGGGGGTAAATTGTTACAAATTCTTTACTGTAAGGTTCCTTGCTTTAAACATGCTTAGTTTTCAGTGTCTGGAACCTAAGTCATCAGTATTTCAGGGGAAATGCCTGTATTGTGAACTTGGTATATACACTCCCATATGCTATGGAAATAAGTTTTATAGTAATTCAGTGTGTTCGCAACAGAATACACTGAAACAATTCAAGTATCTGAAAAAGCTCAGTCACAAAGGCTAAGAAGAAGTATGTATAGAATAAACCAACTTATGTCATGACATTTTGGAAAGCTAGAGTTCTAAAAGACATTGCCCAGACACTTAAGATAACAGCATGGCGTAGAGGCCTTGATGTTTCAGAAACTAGAGATATAGGCTAAAAGCATTATCAGTACAGCAGCTGGGAACTAGACTGGAAGATTAATGTAAAAGAGAAATTACCCATCTTTTCAACCATTACATGATCTGGAAGGCATGAGATTTGTAATATGAAAAGTAATCCAAACAACTGGAGGAAAGTGCTTTGCATATTTGTCCATTAAAGTAAATAGGCCTAGTGGAAGTGATCCCATCTCAGGCATAACAGATTCTTAGAATCATTTTGATCCTATTTTGTTTAAATTATTATACCAAAACCAACAGAGAAAATTCATCCACTTGCCTATCTGCACCTCTTGATTTTACATAGCTTGTGGTTCCACCCCCCTGCCCCTGAGGTTCTGGTGTGATTACCAGAGGAGATGCTTTTACAAGCATTTTCACATTGAATATGAACAGTTCATAGGACTGGCCCTGGAACATTCACACAGACAATGTGTTTGACCGCACTCATTTAACGTATTTACTGAAACAGTCATTGCAAGAATCTCAACTGTCAGTTCAAGAAGAACTTGAAGAACCAATTCTCATGACAACTTTTGATATCAAAGCATTCATAAGAAATTACTTTTGACCACAACTGTAACTTGAGAAAATGTTGTTGTGAAGTCACCTCCCAGGATGCAAAGAGCAAGTTACCGCACAGCAAAAACAACTGTTTTCTTGCACTTGAAGGGGAGGGGCTGCCACTCAGTAGTAAAGCACCTGGGTTGCTTAAGAAGTAATGTGTTCATTGGAAATGAAAACAATTTATTTCGATTGAAAATAAATTATACATTGTATGGTCTGAAGAATCCCCTTGTTTAATTCTCTTTGCAATGAATCTTCAAACCTTATTTTGAGAGACTAGGTAGATTTGTTGCTAATATGAAACTAATATTGGGCCACACCAAGGTTTCCCTAAAGATTATTCAGTTTTAGCTTCCAAGTCCATTCTTTGCAGCAAAGGCACATCCTCCACCTTAAAGTCTAGATGGCTTAGAGCTTAGTAGTGGAGTACATGCTCTGCATGCAGAAGGTCCCAAGATCAATCCCACTATCTATAGTGAAAACATCTCAGCCAGTGCTGGGAAATATCTGCCTGAGACCTTGAAGGGCTGCCTTTAGTTAGAGTAGACAATATTGGGTAGAGGGGGCACTGAACTGAATCTAAGTCAGGCAGTTCCTATGTTCCTATGGATGTGTCCTAATGTACAAGAGGGAAACGGCAGCCTTCCAGTTCCTCTGCAAATCAGACCTTCTCCTTCCAGTACATGTGGATCGGATATTGTGCTTTTATTTTCAATTGGGACTTGCAGGGCTATTCTTCAAAGGGCAAATTTCATTAGCTGCTAGCTCTGCATGCTTGTACGAAATGGTCAGCCTTCCTCATTGAAGTCCTTTGGAGGAAGTCTGTTTTGAAGTTGGTCAGCTTGTCCAAATGTTTTGTGTAACTGGAGTGGGTAGAAAGGTTTTCTTAAATTCATGTGGTACAGCTGAGTTAGTTTTTGTGATCTGCCCAGAGAGCTTTGGCTCTTTGGTGGTATAGAAATGTATTAAAATACATAAATAGAAATGTATTAAAATACATATATAAAAAAACAAACACCATAGGCTGAAATAATGTCTGTATTTGATTTTACACTTTAGCTCCTGAAACAGGCTCCCTTTTTTCGTATTGGTTGTGCCCACATGATTGAAGCTATCACTGGCATTTCTTAAATTCAGCATTGAGACCAGCTACCCACAACATCATGTGTTCTTGGACCAGAACATCCCAATACAATGTGTGCAGGTTGCTGTAATACTTAATAGATGCGAAAAGATCAGTCTGGGATTAGAATGGGATTAAGTTTTATCAAATAGACTACAGTGAAATCATCATCTTTCTGCTTTCCTCACCTGGTGAATGTGTCGTTTGATGTGCTGGAAGCCAATAGGCGTCTGTCTGTTTATTAGCTTCTCTCAAACAAACAAGTTTACATGCAAAATGTACAAACAAACTTACATGTGTCATGCCACGAACAGAAATCGTATCCGTAACAGCTGTGATAGAAAATATGTCTATATTCATTTTTAGTATATGCAGACACTTAACCATTAATTCTCCAGCAAGTAGATTCAAAATCTTTTGCCAAGGAGAAATGGAGGCAGCAATGAGATCAAGAATTTTGGTGTGGTTGACTCAGTATCTGCTTAATATCTCTGTCTCGTGTCCAGTTTTCCAATGTAATATTTCTAAAATCTCTTGCAGGTTGCTTCTTGCATACAAAGCCCTCTTGCTTTTTAAACCCCTCTTGCTTTTTAGTATTGCAAATTAAGCAATACTAAATTTGCAAATACAGAAATTAAGTAATCATTTCTAGACAGGCAGTTGGGTTAAGTTGGTTGTAGCAAACCCAACAGTCTTCTGGCACTTAAAAGAGTAACACAATTATTGTAGCATCATCTGATGATGTGATCTGTAATTCACGAAAGTTTATACCAGCCTTCTCCCAACCTGGTGCCCTCTAGATGTTTTAGACTACAATCCCCATTACCCCTGACCATTGACCCTTCTGACTGGGGCTGATGAGTGTTGTAGTCCAAAACATCTGGAGAACATCAGGTTGAGAAGGGCTGGTTTATGCCATAATAAATGTGTTAGCCTTTAAAGTGTAACAAGAGTCTTTGATGAAAAGAAGTGGTATATGTAAATCAGACCCTCAACCTGTCTATCTCCATAAGAGAATCAATTATATTTGGGATCTTTCCAGAACCAAGCCTGGCCCTGCTGTCCCTGCCCTACGCTCTAAACCCCTCCCTTACCCATAAAGAATTGGTATTTATCCTCCTGACAGCAGCTCGTTTAGAAATTGCCGAACACTGGAAGGATCCGAAGGGCCCTATACTCACTGGATGGAAAGGGAAAGTGTGGGATATAGCCTGCTCTGAAAAATTAACCTACCACCGCAGAGTCTCATCGGGCCAACTTAGCTATGACCCATTCAATGAAATATGGTCTCCTTTTCTCAATTACATCAATGGTACAGATGTGGCATCCAACTCTGGTTTAATAAATCTTCCTCTGACCACAGTAAATTGAAGGAAACAAGCTCGGTTCGGCATCTACAGAAATCGTGTTTGTGTATTTATTAGAAACGCTGTCTGACTTGTATGTTTTTATATATATATTTAACTTTTTTAAAACTGCTTCGTTAAATAGAGTTTAATAAATAAATATTAAAAAAAATGTATTTGGGATCATCTGGCATGAGTATTATCTGTCTGTTGAATTACACACACACACACACACACACACACACACACAGAGAGAGAGAGAGAGAGAGAGAGATGCTAAAAACACACAGGCACGCTATCCCATCCAAAGATTCTGTGCTACTTTGTCATTTGGTACCACCCATTGTCTTTTGAAAGGAATTGGCACACACACCCCGCCCAATATGTTGTGTGAGAAGAGGATGCAGACACTGTTTTCCAATCATGGTGAAATTAGAAGGCTGCACTCCCACAAAACCACGTGTGCATGTTTTTAACATTACTGCTACAGGCATTTGCACGGCTAAAGAGGCAAGCCAATATTAAACTAAAAAAGGTGATTAGATAAGGTTAGAACAAATTTCCCTTATCAAAAGTAGTATTACATTTCAAACAGTACCACACTCTTCTGCCAAACTTAGAGCAAGAGACAGCTCCCTTCTCCATCAGCAGGGCTTCACTACATCTGCACAGTGGGGATGGTGTGCAATAAATTCAACCTTTTAGAATGGAGAACAGATCACACAAAAGCTGGAAACCACCAAATGATTGGTGGTCAGGGAAAGGGGGCGGGGCCATCTGGGGAGCCACAGAACACTAAATTTGATTCCCAGGAGCCAAATTTGGGCCCTGGTCCAAACAATGAAGTATGAAAATTGTGGATTTGTTTAAACATTCTGAGCTGTCACATTCCCCTCCCCACTCCCAAGCATATGAAATGAGTTGGATAAGTTGTGAGAGCCTTGGAATTGTGCTCAGCAGAGGTAATCTCAGGTATTGAATGGCTGGGCAGTCCGGTGGGGACACACAGCCAAACTCTTTGCTGATAGAACAGTAGCTGTAACACCGAAGAGTGGATGGGATTGAAGCCTCTAGCTCTTCCGCTCATTTTTATTGTGGTATCATGGGCCGCTGGCTGTTGATGCACCACATTTTAAGAATCTATTATTTGTTACAAGGTACACTTCAATCCGTACTCTGGCATGTTCAGAACTGGCTGTATCCCAAATATTGTCATTTCATCCAGTTATATGAGTTACACTTGTTTCAGGGTTTGGGCTTAGATCTCTTTGGGCCATAAGTTCCACCAAGTCTTAACTCTATCACAGCTCTGCACAAAAGCAGGGTCATTTTTCTTGTAGCAGGCTTACTGGTGCAGACATCTAGCATAGGAGTTATATATAATCTCAGAATTTCATGGGCTTAGCACTTGCTTACAAGAAGGCTAAACAGGAACAGCGGCTGATTAGAGATGTGTGTCCTCTTAACAGATGCGGTGGTAACCCTTGCTGAATTTTGCTTTATCTGTTTTGCTCACAAACCAAAAACAAGCAATTAGCCAATGAGCCTCACAGCTGCACAGCACCCCCCATCCCCATGTATAAGAGTCTAGTGGTGCATGCACAACTGGAACTAATTAAGCTCATTCTTCTTATTGTGGAACAGCCTTACGGAATATAGTAAGAATGAAAGCAGTTTGGGCCAACAAATACTCAAGTCTTAAGGAATTTCTGTAGCTTAACTTTCTTTTCTGAAAAACACTGATGCTACAGTCCTTGTACCCTATTATGAATAAAGCTGCATTAATATGCTCCATTGCCCTGGCTCTCCCAAAAGCGAACATTTCACTTCTTTAATCAAAAGTGGTGTGATATGAGCTGGCATCACTTTGGTCTCAGGTAGGAGTAGACCAGGTGTCAAAGTGTGTCCAACCAGCCCAGCATTCTTTCTTCTGACTGGCAGTGCTCTCTAGGCTTCAGAGACCTTTTCTATCACCTGATCCTCTGCAGGGGTGGGCAATTTGTGGTCCTCATCATTCCTCAATGTTTTCTATATTGACTAGGATTGATGGGGGCTGTAGTCCAAAACATCTGGAGGGCCACAAATTGCCCGCACCTGTAATTTAAGTGGAGATGCCAGAGATTGAAAGGGTTACGCATGAGACGAAGGAGTGAACTAGCCCTATTGTTCTCTGTACTCATGGAGGTCAAATGTCTGAAGAGGACATTTGTTCTAGTTCACTCTCCACGTGAAGTAGAACATGGATTTTTCTATGGTTCTGTGGAGAGCCCCTATGGATATAAGAGGCTTCCTTGGCAGGCAGTCACCTTCCATGAGTACAGACTGACAAATGCAATGGAGGAAAGGGGTGTGTCTGGAGTGCTCCTTCTCACACAGATCTGCTAACCCTTTTTTTGAATGCCTGAACTAGAGTTGCGGTATATTTTTCTGCCGCCCACTCACTTAAACCTGTTGTCACAGCACAGCAGGAGGTGGGGTTGCTCTCCACAGAAGGTATGAAAGAGCCTATATGCATAAACTCTGTCCATGTAATTGAGAACCTTTGCATAGGCAAGGTTCTCAATTACATGGACAGAGTTTATGCATATAGTCTCTTTTTTATTTACAAAGTTTATGCATATTGCCTGGATATAGCCTACGTGCATACAGTTTGTCCATGCTTGTTTGTTCGTTTATTTACCTCATCTTCTCCCCTGCTTAAAAAAAAGTTCAAGCCACTTAACTGCACAAAAGAGCAATAAAATATAGTAAAAACAACCAGGGACAGCAAAATCAAGGAGGCAGGGGAAGTGGCAGTGCTTTAGGGTGGATTCCTGCATTGAACTGGGGGTTGGACTCGATGGCCTTTAGGCCCCTTCCAACTCTACTATTCTATGATTCTATGGATGAATTAACCTCCAAAACTAAGCTACCAGAGAGATTAAAATTAACAAGCTGACATGCCAAAAGCCTTTTGGAAGCGGAATGTCATCGCACACAGTGATGGAAGATCATCAGTGACCAGTCTAGGTAGGTCTCCTTAGGAAGGGAGTTATAGAGCACAGTTGAGGTCACAGAAAAGTCCTTCTTTATGTGCCAAGCTCCTGAGATGTTGATGGAATGCACCAGAGGGCCTCTGTAGAAGATCTTGCAGAGCACTAGTGGGGGCAGTGGTCATTAGTAGGCACATTGTCCCCTCCCCTACATCCATATCTATGCTTAATGTGATAGTCTAAAGGTACTGTTAAATTTGCCATCTGGGGGTACCATGAAGCTGATTTTGTGTGTAAAAAAAACTGGGGGGCACATATCTCTAGTGCATGTGGCCTTCCAAGGCCTTTACTGTGCCCCTCCCCGCCAAACCTACACTCATTGGCAGGTTGCAATGAGTTTTCACTCTGATTTCATGCAGTCTTTAGCCACCTTTTTCTCTCTGACCCAAAGAACTGCCTGCATATTTCCAAAGGCTTGCAAGACCAGAGTCATTTGAAATTGGCTGTTGTTTGTTTTGTTTTAAACTGGTTTGCATGTGTTTAGAGGAAGGCAGTTCTGTTGTGCCATGTCCTTCATTTCTCTTACCATTCCTTTATTTTTACAGCCAGTTCCAAATGATCAAATTCATTTATATAGTTTGGTAAGTCAGTGACCTCCCTATTCTTCCCTTGAGTACTGTATATAGTCAGTGGCTACAATCCCGGGGACTGTTTGGGAATGATTTGTATTCATGCTTGGAGCATTGTTCTTAGAATTAGAGCGCATTTTAGCATACTTTCAGACTTAAAGTGTTTATCCTTGTAGGATGTTTAGTTGAATGAAATTTCACTTGTTCTTCACTAACTATCATGCAAAGCAGCCTCCGACAATATGCATTGGACTACAACTCCTATTATAACAGAATGGGATTTGTTCTCCAATTCTGGAGAGGACTAGATTGGTGGAAGCTGCCTCCAAAACGTTTCGTACCACTCCGTTCACTCCCCAGCTTTCAGTCACAGTGTATTTCTTTATAATGTGCGTTGCAAAATCCTTGCTCTCGTAATAATGGTTTTTGCCCCCTCTTTGCCCCTGCAAACAAGTTTTTCTGGAATCGCCTCTGCTATTGCAACAGCATCATTTTATTGGTCATGAGAAAAACTAACATCGGACTCAAGATCTTTCTTATATTTAGAACTGCCAATGCATGAAATAATAATAAAAAAAGAGAGCCTGAGAGATTGCAGTGGTGGAGATAGGGACCAAGCTCAGCAATTTCTGGTAGGTCTGGAGGTGGAACAACTTTCATCAAAGATGTACACCTAAGAATACCCCACCCACCCCAAACAACCTGGGAAGTTCAAGCTGGGAAGTTCTAGTCCTGCCCTTTGTTTTTCTGGTGACTGGCCCCAAAACAAAAAATATAGCCAGGATGATTGGCAACTCATTACATTTCGTCTCTCAAATGCCATCCATTGTCTTGCAGGATCTCATTTTAGGGTCCCTCCCTCAATGGAAACCGTTTCTGAGGTTGAAACGATATTGGTTCAATATGTATTGGCAACTTACTAATGCTCTCCAGTAAAAATAAAGAACTTAACATGCTGTGATCATTGAAGGCCATCTTTGCTCTTCATCCCTTTGTTTTGATGGACAAAAAAATTCCGTTTGCTGCATATAGATGTTAGTTTCTATTTGGTATATGTTTCTTGATCTGCTGCTGTGTTTGTGGCTTGGATGAAACTGTCTTGGAAAGTGGGCTTGTAGCTGGTACATTTTATAGCTGACATCCAAAAGAAAGAAAGAACACCATTTTCTCAAACATGAAGATATGTTTTTTGCCAGTGTTTTGCCTCATCCTGTGAATAGGGCAAATAAATGGGGCCTTCAGTGTTTTATGATATCCAATGTTCTTTGATTTCTGGTTTGGCAGAATGGCGCTGTATTTGTAATCCTCAAGGCTTTGGGTAAGGGTTATGGAGAAGGTGTCCTTGCTACGGGAATGCTGCTCACCATGACTTCCATCACCAGATTCCAGAATAGGAATCTCCTGACCTTCCAGTGAAGGTCAGGAGATAATGAATTCACTCTGGGCAAGTCACTTCTCCCACTTGCTGCCTGTATGTTGGACACAGCTTGATATTGTGAAAGAAATCATAGAGCTACTTCACAGGCTGTAGCTCATTCAGCAGAGGGTGAAGAATAGTGAGTAGAAGCACCAGAGACCAAGTAATGCAAACAATGATAATAGCTTTCTGTTCCAGTCCTGTGCAACTGAGAGATAGGACTAGCAGGCAATATCAGCTCTATTTAGCTGAAATCTGATACTAAGAACGTAATCTTGGGAATTCTTTTGATTGCAGTGGAACTTTTTAAGTAAGCATCTATCCTGAAAATACAATTTATACTAGTATTTGAGCCTGAAAGCTAACTAGGAGAGAAAAAGAAGTAAGAAAGGGGTTTGAGTAGGAGAGTTTGCAAGGTTAGGGAGGAAGAATTTTTTTAAAGGAAGTTTGTCTCTGACTGCCAGCAAGGGAGGATTGGGTAGCTATACTAAAACACATTCACACCAATCACCAGCATCTTGTGCACAGTCCATTTTCTCCAGCTTCCTCTTAGGGAAGAGGGGCTCAAATTCACTGCACATCTCTTTCCGGCCACAAGTGTGTCACCCAGCTCTTCTGGAAGAATTGGCTGATCCAGGGGGCTTTAAGAGGAAGCATGGAGAAGTAGAAAGGAACAAAAGGGGGTTTGGCCATGATCCTTTCCACTGGACAACCAGGGCAAGGCTGCACCAAAAGGCTGCACACTCACACACCATGCCATAGAAAAGAGGGTACAGAGGTAGAGGCTGCAACTTGTAGATGGAAAGTCCTTCAGAAGATAGAAGGGAGCTTGAAATTACTTTTCCTGTTATGCCAATGGATCCATTTCATGCAGAGTGCACTGGGGTGGGGGGAAACCCCTGAGATTGCAGCCAAAGAGAACAAAGCCTTTGGGCAAGGCTACAGGTGTGTCACCACTTTGGTAAAAACAGGTGGCTAAGCGGCCAGGCCTGGGCTGTCTGGAACAAGCGGGCAGTGAGGCCACCTAGGCATTCTGTGGCTTAGAGAGATTTCAGTGGCGGCACGAGAGCTAATAGACGCAACCAAGTCTACCCTGGCTTGTCACACAACCAACGGGGCGTGGGTGGGTATTAGGCCCTTGGATAGCCACAGAATTGTGGTGCTTGCCAATGCATCAGGAGCAAGTATGGTATCCTGCTTATATGTGGGAGGCCAGTAAACCAAGTGATTTTAGTAGAATAGGATGGGTTAGAGGTACTAGAACACTGAGTGCTTGGAAACTTGAAGTCTTAAAGCAGTTAACTATGGGATCAAAGAAAAAAGTAGTGGGGCCAGCTGATACAAAACACACAAAGAGGGAAGAACAAGCACTGTAAAACGGTCATTTTAATAAGGTGGACCCAAATCCAATCACCCAGTACTTCTCTGTTACTGCAGTTCTCCCAACATATGAAGCCTCTGGCCAAAATCCTCAATATCAATTTCAGGCAACATCCTGGGGGATGTAATGAAACTCTGTGTCTGAGTATATTCAGGTTTATTTCCTGATTGATAATATACCTTAAGCTAATCGTGAGGCTTTTGATTTGGTGCTTTTCTGATGAATTTGTATTTTTGAATCTCTTCCTGCCTACATGACTAGAGACAGGCTCCCGCTGATAAAATCACTTGCGAAATGCATTCTATTCAGCCCAAGGTGCACGGCCCTTCGGCTCGTCTTGATATCATGGGCCTAGTTGAACTTCTCAAAGCGACATGTCAAGTCATGTCAAATACTGGGGTGGGGGAAAGGGCTCCTCTGCTCTGCACCAAGCAGATTGCCAGCATTTCACCGGGGGTGGGGGGGCGTTTGTCATAAAGTGTTTGTCATAAAGCTGGGGGCATACATGTGCAGTGACGGCTGTGTTCTGAATGCAAACGAATGAGCTAAGGTTGCTCCTCAGAGCTCAGCCTTTTCACAAGAAGATTATTGGTGGCTGTCACCATTTTGCAGAGTGATTTAGGTCTAGGGTTGCCAGCCGTCCAGGAAAAAGAAATGGCCTGGTGTGTTTCTCTACAGATTGTTCTGTAGAAACTGACAGGTGAAAAACTTCATGGGGAGAATTAAGCATTATCACCTGCTAATGCCTCCAATTCAAGCTGCTATTAAAGGCACTAAAACACCACCAATAAAAACATTGCCAACTCTAATTGAGTTGGCCGACTGGCGCCTACACTGATTTTATTCCGGCGCCAAGTGAAAACTTGGCTTTTTAACAAAGCCCTTAATGGTTAAATTCACTAAGATGGCACATGGTTTTAACTGTTTTAATTGTTTTTACTGTTTTTAAATTATATATTGTTTTAACTTGGTTCATGGTTGAATTTTTTTTAGCTGTGTATATTTATTGTTTAATACTGTATGCTTTTATCTGTATGCCGCCCTGAGATCTTAATGGTATAGGGTGGGATACAAATGTTTTAAATAAATAAATAAATAAATAACTCTATAAGGAAACAAAGAAGCTTGCTATTTTAGCAGTTGTACAGGTGCCTCATCCAGCACCAATCTGGTGCATTCCAGCTGTTTTGAACTTCAACTCCCATCAGCCCCAGGCCAAAAATGCTGGGAGTCATTGTCCAAAACATCTGGAGGATACCAGATTGGGAAAGGCCGCTATGTGCTCAAAACAACTCAGTCCCTGGTGCCAGCGAGATAGCAAACAAAAGAAACAGGAAGCCTTATGGGCCCTTAACAATCAAGGAATGTGTTACGCCATATAAGCAGGTGATACACCCAAGCGGATGCATCAGGTGGCAACCGTATCCTTATTTTAGAATACTCCCATGACTAGAGCACTTTATAATACAAATAGTACAGTTTCAGAAGTACCTTGTGTAATTTGAAATTCTAATTTCAATTAATCAATTATTTATCACGGTTGCAGACCAGCAAAATCAATATAAAACATACAAAAGATAGATAAAAAGTGACATAAAAACAAAATACACCTTCATGAAGTTCCTTCTCTCAGGAGGATTGCAACGGGGTTTTTTTCTAATTTGCATTGAGGTCATAAGAAACTTAAAGACCCTTTCAATAATATGGGAGGACACATCCCTTAAATGAATACAAAAGTTGTGGGGTTACATCCAGAAAACGCTGTTAATAATGGAAAGATTAGCTTCTTTCTGCATTCCTCATACATGTTACAATGCAAAACAACATGTTTGACAGATTCTTTTGCTCCAGTGCCCCAGGGACATATCCGTTCATTAACCGGGATTTTACTAAATCGTCCTTCTAGTAGTGCTGATGGCAACACATTAAAGCTAACAAATTTTGATTTGCAAATAGTAAGAACTGCTATGCTGGTTATTCTACATGTAGCCACGATGCTGTGCTTCATCCATTTGTTGCCAGTTGCAGAGTCTGAGACAAAAGGTTAGAATTTCATACCCATCTTCTTCAAACCTTCTTCATATTTTGCTTGCATAAAGGGGTCAAGTATGTAGAATGGGGCTGCGGGGACACCCCTGTAGCCCTGTCTCCAATGATGCACAACTCCTTCTGGTCCTGCATTCCACAAATTCGCTGGAAAGCCTCCACGCACAGATATCTACATGCAGAGGTTTTCCTGGGTTCTGGAACACCTGCCCATGCAGGATTCGGGGAAGTTTACCTGCATAGAAGTCTCTGTGATTAAGTTTCCTGGCTCAGTTACCCATGCGGGACTAAGGGTGGGAGCGGAGGGAACCCTGCATCATGCCCCACAGTCCCTTTCTACATGCTTTCCTGTTTCACATGAGTAACACTTGAAGGGGAGCGTCAGTCTCCAGTGAAATCGAGTTTAGATTAATAATAATACATTGAAGAAACAGGCTAATAAATAATAATAATAGTAATAATAATGATAATAATAATAATAATAACAACAACAACAACCAACAACAACAATATATAGCTATCAGGACTAATAGCCATTGATAGCCTCCTCCTCCATGAATTTGTTCAGTCTCCTGTTGAAACCATCCAAAGTGGTGGCCATCACTACATCTTGTGGAAGTGAATTACATAGTTTATCTGTGTGCTGTGTGAAGAAGTACTGCCTTTTATCTGTCCTGAAGGTCCTGCCAATCACCCTCTTGGGATGACCCCAGGTTCTAGTATTATGACAGAAGGAGAAATGTGTGAAGGGGTTGTGCCAGCTTCCCCCTCCTCTCAATGCATTTGCTGGTTACACACCTTAGGTCAAAGGTGAGGATGTGATCTACGTGCATGTAACTGTATGCATGGAGGTCCCTTGTGCTTGATCAGGATCCATCTCTGACTCCTCCAGCCTAACACACAGAGGTCAGAGGCAGGCCCAGACAGTATGATTCCATTCCCCAACCCTCCCCATGCTAAAGCTGTGCAAGAGAAGGTGACAATAGGGTTACATTTGGGAAACTCTAACTAGAATCCCTTTGAAATGTGAGTTGAGCCAGAGGTAGTGAGCTGCAATCTGGCCACTTTTCTGCAGTGTGTTAGAGAGAGCTAATGGCTGCCGCTCAAATAAATAAATCTGCCCTACAGTGGCTTCACTGTCTCAACTGTTCCTCCAAATGCAACCAGTATTCACATATTGTGCCACTAAACGTTGATGAATAAGTGATGATAGAACCCGTACATTACAGAGCATGTGTTCTTTGAATGTTCCCACAATCCCTTTTATCTTTTTCTTTTTTTAACCATGGTGTATTGTTCCTCAGGATTCAATATCTGGACAAGGCTTGGAACTGGAAAACAGAGGTTTTTATATCTGTATTCCAAGAAAGAAGCCTTCTGGAGAAGCAGCAGCAAAGGCTCGGACAGCTTCTTCTTTGTTATTGCCACCTGTTGGATGCAGAAAGAACAGCTTTGCTAAATGCCATAATGGCTTATGTTAGGGGTCGATAGGCACATTTGGAATTTTGAGCATTTCGTCAGCAAAATGGTTGCTATGGGGGGGGGGGCTTGCCCATTTTCAAAATGGCTGCCAAGGTGAGTGTGACCAGTCTCAAAACACCCATATCCCAAAGGCAAACTGGGGAAGCTAAAAGGAAAGTAACCCGCTTGAAAACCTAAATGCAAGGCGGAGGTGTGGGCTGATTCTGAGCTCTTAAACACCTCTCCTGAACCTTATGTTTTAGTAGGGCCCAGGGAAATGGCAGGTAGCTGCAGTTGGAAGCTATTCCCAACCAAGATCTGCTTCCTTATCTGAGGTTTTAGACTAGGTTAGTCAACCAAGGGCCTCAGGCATCAGCAATTACCATGGTGTGGCACCTGCAAGGACTCACTGCCAACCACACCCACCTGCTTCTCCCCCTAGCAGTTGCCACCTGCTTGCTTGCTTCCTCTGAGATGGATCCCCACAGCAACCCAGAAGAAGAGGGATAAAGACTGAGTGGCTGCAAACTTGGCTGCAGTTGCTGCTGTTTGAAAAGAAGATAAAGAGGCGTGGAAGGGACCTAAGGCTGGCGTGTCTGCCTCCCAGCCTTGTATGAGGACTCTCTAACTGTACTTAACCTGTTAAAAACACACACACAGTAAACCTATTAAGACTTTGTGGAACTTGAATTGAATAGGCAAGGTTCAACCAGCAATATGCTTGCCTCTCTGTCTCTCTCTCCTTCCTTGCATTGAATATATACTTACCTTTTCTGTTCTATCTCCTTGCCTTCCTCTCTAGTGTGTCTGCCACAGTAAGGGCCCAGTAGAGCAGCCATCAACTACTAGGTGTGTGTTTGCATGGCACTGCCAGCATCTCTGCCCCATTTCCTGACCTCCTTGTTGGAGGCTTATCTTGGCATCCGCCAGGGTCTGGAGGCCTGCTCTTAAGCTAACTGCAGACCCAGCCTAGGACCAAACGAAAAAGTCTTGCTTCATTTTGTGGCCAAAATAGCTTTGGCAGTAGCTGGTGAAGCCTGTTCAGTTAGTATCTGCAAAAGGGTATCTTGCCAAAAATAACGGGTGACATATTTGTCAAGACAAAGTGTGTGCCAAGAGGTTGGTGCAGTTGTTAAAACAAGAATCTTGTGAATCATATGTGTAAAAGCACAGCCATGGGGGTTAAAGAAATAAAGAGCAGTTTTCCATTAGCAGAGGATAATTATTAAAGTTAAATATTTTAAATGTATATCTAGAATTATCAGGAGTGAAATGGTAAAAAACACTTCAGCCAAAGTTAACTCCACCTAAAGTTTCTGGCTTGGGCTCCAGACATGGAAGGCTAGCACCCTAGCAAAATGTTATTTTATTGCATATTTCTCTCAAATATAAAACCTTTTACATAAGAAATCTTCAGGCCCTTGTCCTTGGCTGCTGCACAGTAATAATGTCAGTAGTGCCAGTAGCTGCTGCTTGCTAAACTCTGGCCTAATATTCCTTTGTGAAAGAAAAAAAGGGGGCCATTTTAGAGCGAACACAATAATACAAGAGGCCAAAGAATGGCCTCTCTGTTGAATGGAAACAAAGTCACTATGCAGTAGCTGAAGTACCAACAACTGCAATGCTTTTAACTTGAGTCCTTTTTAAATAACTTACTCAATGGCTGCGTTCAGACAACACGATAGTGAACGGTGGGGTAATAATCAACTCGACAGGTGTTTATCTAGGGGGTATTCCCCACACAACAAGATAATAATCAACTGTGGTGTGGATTAGTCCACGTTGAGTTGACTCACTCATCCTTGCCCTCTTTTCCCCCTCAGTTCTCCTGCTAGTATCCTATCAGCCATTGCTGCCAAAAATCTATCTTGCCAGATGGACTAGAGCAGCAGCCACCCCTTCGACCGCTCTTGCTGTGCAACTCTGTGGCTGACAAAATAACTAACGGTGCCCTCCACACAACACGATAACCAATGGTGGTTCAGATAGCCAACTCTGCACAGCGTTGGTTATTTTGGCCAAATAACCAACCATTGGTTAAAAAACTCCCTCTACACATGGTGGTAGCCAACCGTCAACTATTTAAACCACCATTGGTTATCATATTGTCTGAACCCATGTAGCCTAATGGATGTTGTGAAATAAAACCTCTGTAATCTACCTACCTTCCAGATGGCAGTTTTTTTCAGCAGAAAATGTGAAGTTGCTCATTTCGTGTGTGTGTTTTCCCAAGAATTTTTTTCTGAGATGATATGTTTTTCCAATGCTCCGACAACAATATAGTGATTCTGGGAGGGAGCCTAGTATTATATAAGCACTACACCAGGATCTACAGACATGTAACTTCCATATAACTCACCTAGCTCCTGGAGGAACAGTTATGGACAGTAAATTTACAGCAACTCAATGCCAGCCCATATGTTAATTTAGGACAGTTTACTTGAACATTGAACTGTTCACTTGAGTATCAACTTGTGTGACCAGTGTAGCATTAAAGAACAAAACTAGTAAAACAGGACTTCTGGTTTTCAAAAACAGTGAGACAGTGGAATTTTCTATAGTTATATTTTGCATGTTACACTGCTCACATGAGTAGACTAGTTTCACAAGAGCAGCAGAATGAACTGATTCTTAGAACACTAAACTCAAGGATTAGAAACGGTTAGGTTTCCAAGCCAGTATGTTCGTGTGTAAGAGAAAAATACCCAGCTGTCTTAAATTGACTAAGTAACTATATCAAAAAAATTGACCCCTCAAGCTTTGGGTTTATTTAACTCTGGATACACAGATTGCCTTCTAAATTTTCCAATTAAAGTTGGTATTTGTGGGCTACTTGGGTAACCACACCTTCATCCCATATCCCACAGTTTTATTAATGTGTTCTGGGGTTATACCATCCAACAGAACTTTTTGTTTTTCTTAAGGCTTTTACTTTCTCTGTCCAGTTGTTATAATAAGAGACTTCTGACCCACATAATTACAGAAGAAGCTATACCTTTTATATTCAAACATTTCTGAATTTTGGCAACTTTTGCAAATCAACTTTTCTCTTTGGTGCTTTGAAATGCAAGGAAATGGGTGGTTTTTTTGTGGGGGAGGGACAATTTAAGAGTTGTTTTTATATATTGTTCTGTAAAGAGTTTGGAAAACTTTCATTCTCTGTCTAGTTCAACAGTATGACAGGTTTTACTGGTATTTCAGCCCTCATTTAACCCTTAATTCTGTGCCAGATGCATAGCAGTTCTAAATAAACTACCCAGAGTCCTCATTCCAAATTCAGTGGGAACACAGCAAAATATATACCAGCTGAGGAGCAGTCTGCTTTTAAGGTGAAAGATAGATTCAAGGTGTTCTTGAACTATTACAAAATTCAGTTTCATATCGAGGTTGCGCAGCTTATGCTGAAACCTGATTTATTTTTCTTGTGCTTTAGTTTCATGCATTTACAGCTCAACCTTATGCATGCTTACTCAGAAGTAAGTTCCACTGGGTTCATTGGGACCTCCTGGTAAATGTGAAGAGGATTGCAATCTTCGGACAAATGCAAACTTTTACACTCGTACTTTAGTAAAACCACTCTCCTTCATTTAACGTTGCATCATAAGGTGGAAAACATGAGTTAACTGGTGTTTTAAAAGCAAGAACTAAAACTCAAGCAGCGCATTGATAAAATTAAAGTGGTTGATCTCCATAGAGACACATTCCAAGCATAGCTTTGATTTGGTGTTTGAAGAGGAATAACTCTTGAAAATTATTTCCTGCTATATCATTCCAAGCATCCTGAGCAGCAGTGCAGAGGGATTATCAGTCTAACTACTCCTTCCGCTAAAGTACTTCACGTCATCTTTCTTGTAACTTGCTATTTAAAAAGACAACTGTTAGGTACATATGAATTGAAGTAGCTTCACTGTGATGACTTGTATGACATGACCCATAGCCACACCTCCACAGACAGTCCAAATGCTGGCAGCTGTGTATTATATATAATTTCATAAATTCCCCAAAAGCACCAGTACATCGCATAATAGTCCATTTATTTGGATCAGCTGAAAAAAGTGCCACAGCTCTGCTCCCCCGACATACACCACGTTCCTACTCTAATACACCACCGCCATTCACATATGTGGATATGCGCCCCAAGATAGGCTCTTCATCTCTTCCCCTCCACCCTGCCAAGTCAGCATACGCAATCCAGACCACAGTTTGTTTATAAGCAGGGAGCAGGTCAAACGCCGAAGGTATTTGTAAGGCAAATCACTCCAGGTGATCAAAGCACATGAGCCAAGGCACACCCTCAAGGACAAGACTGCTCCTCCCCAGATTATGGCCCAGTTTGATCTAAAGGATAGTAAAGATGGTTGTGGGCTTGACGCCATACGCTACTTCATTTAAGACGGCAATGTCTGGATTGCTTCAGTTTCCTTATTGGTTCTGTTAAATGAATGAGCCAAGGTGTCTCAGCTGAGCTAATAGCTTTTATTAATTCTGCAGCTTTGATGATGAGTCAGATTTCTTAGTTCCAAAGGGCTGGTGGGGGTGGGGTGTCTTGAAAAGCAAAGTGAAATTATTTACCTAACACCCGTCAAATGTCATGCAGCTGATGCTTTGCCACCAGCTGATGCATTGTCTACCACTGCAGAATAACATACGCATTTAGAGAACCTTTATTGAGAGCACAACATGCAAAGGTTCTGAGAAATCTACTCACTTCCTTGCTCCTGCCGCAATGTTTACACTTCAGAAACGTGATACCATCCATGTATTTTATGTCATTGAATTGTTTCCAGCAAACATTAATAGGAGAAGACAGTTCCTGCCATTTACTGTGTCAACACAGTTTCTGATGGGGTGTGAGATGAAATAGTTAACTAGCTTTGTGGAAAATGCAGGCACAGTAGGTGCATTTCAGCAGTGACTCACTGTAGCTCAATGTTTCATGCTACTGGGAAGGTCATTGAAGACTCTGTAAGTCCGAGGCTATGGTTGCTTACTACTGAAGTGGGCATTCCTGTTGATTATGGGAAAGAAAACAGGCACCAAATGTATTTTTTTGAAAAGTCAGTAGTGCAGTAAATAAACCTGAGCTATTAAAAACCTGTTTCTAGTGGAAATACTTATGAATGGGTGTCTTTTTGTGGGGGGGGAGTGGGATGCAGACGTAATGTATTATTTAATGGCTAAGGCAGGTTTCCCTAAGCTTTGAGAAATTGTCCTTGGCTTCTAAACTTGATGGATCTTCAGCCCCTCCCTGCAACCTAGAAATATCTTTGCACGTACCAACCTAGCTCTTACATCTCCTGTATAGCTTTCCTCCCACCTATCTGGCTCTGATACTTGCCAAAACAATCCACAAACAAAAAGGAGCTAAAAGTGCAGAATGGTTCCGTTTGATACAAAAGCAGGAGAGAATGTTTGTATACACACAGTGTATTTAGACCAGAGAGATTGTGAAGCTGTGGTCCATGGACCACTGTTTGTCCTTGCCCTCCATTCAAGTGACCTCTGGAAAGGTTGCAGAACAGTCAACAATGTACTTGGCCCTGCACTTGAGTGTTATTTTTTCTTTCCTGACAACAGAGATTGAGGCTGGTTTTTGAGGGCCAGAGTATTGAACAGACTTACAAGGCCTGGCTTTGGACCCATAATTTTCTAATATGGGTCTGGTACAGTCTACTTATTTTCCCCTAAAAATATGGTCATTAAAAAGCAGGAATACAGTTGTCAGTATATGAGTTCTGTATGTAATTTGATTTATAGAACCAAGATAAACTTTTATTAAATGGATGGCCAAGATCACCAGTAATTTTTAAGTGGTCAGTGAAAGGCAGGGTTTGAAAATTGCTCGTTTAGAGGACAGTTGTTCCATTTTAAAGCTGAGGAGCACTGATGCACAGCAATAAATGAGTAGCTCGAGATCGCATAGGCCTTAGCTAGACTTAAGGTTTATCCCGGGATCGTCCCTGCCTGCTCCCGGGATCCCATGTGTGTCTTTTACATGAACAGGGATGACCCTGGGACGATCCCGGAATAAACCTTAGGTCTAGCTAAGGCCTTAGTGAATCCATAGATGAATTAAGTGATAGAATAACCCTGTTTAAATGCTATACTTAAACAGGGAACTTCCTTTTTTGGAAGGGGTGCTGGGTCACGCATGCATGCCCTTATGCATTTCAGCCTTATATTCTCCACTTCCTACTGAAGGTGGCTTTTGATTGAATACATGTAGAAGCTTCCCTGCAATTGAGAAACCTGCTCAGGGGAAAGTACATAGAAGCTCCTTTCAGACTTTGCTGCTTGATGCAGGAAGGCCAGGAGTAGAGCGAGCAGGAAGAGGATGTTGGCAACAGGACCAGCATGTCCCCCCCCTCCATGAACTGGAGTTCCTTCTTTCGGCACATTGAGTTAGCATATGCGTATTGCTTTCTGACTCACCACTGAGCATATGCAGAGTTCTTCTGCCTCCACCACTAAGCAACTGCAATCTTCTCTCTCTCTCAAATTAGAATTAAAAACCTGGGCTTACAAGGGGATGCCATATCTCCCACAGAGAATGAACATCTTTCTTTAGAAATTATACACTCACTTCACTGCAGCCTGAGAATACACACATTCTGTTTCCTTCCACATAACAATCTACTCCTTGTTTCCCCCTCACCTGTTTCTAGGATCCCTTCACAAAAGCAGTTTTTTGTCCCCCTCACCTCTCCCCTTTTCCTTATTGTTCTAGGCATGCTCTTCACCCCTAGCCCCCATTATTTTATTTGTTCTATTTTATATCTCAACTTATATTGTTTGTGATAATGTTGAATATAGGAGATAATCCCTAATAAAAATTATAATATCTCGCCTTTTTTCCTCTTGCAAGGAACCCATGGCAGCTTACATGCACACACACCCCATCTCTCCATTTTATCCTCACAACAACTCTGTGAGGTCGGTTACACTGAGGGTCAATGACTGATCCAAAGTCGCCCAGTGAACTCCATGGGGACTAGAACCCTGGTTTCCCAACTCCCAGTCCAGCACTTTATCCACTACACCACACTGACTCAGTTTGTGCCAAGACTCACCAGGGCTGAGTCCAGGTGAGCTGAGTCGAAGAATACAAGGGCAAAAGTACAGAATGGCTTCCCTCATGAGTCTCCCATCTTCCTGCACAGAAAAGGGCCAAACTATATCTTGCTTCTTAAAAAATGTCATTAGGACCTTCCACTTCTCTTTCTTAACACAAAATAGTTGTTGTAGGCTCTGATCCAGATCAGGAGTGTGGTGTGGGAGAGTTAACACTTCCCCACTCTCCATATCATATTCCCATGCGAAATCACACACAAACACACATCCTCTTTGTTCTCCAAGGTTCTGTTTGTAGCTGGTCTCCAGCTTTAGCTACTAGAGAAATGTATGGTGTGAAGAAATAAAGGGAGAGAACTAGGGTAGGGTGGGGAGTAGCGTGAGACCACAACCTAATCCCTCCTTTAAAATTGTAATTATTGGAGGATATGGCTTGGGACCTTAGTACCTGATGGAATGCCTCTCCCGACATGAACCTACCCATACACTGTGCTCAACATCTAAGGTCTTCCTCCAAGTGCCTACTCTGAGAGAAGCTCGGAGGATGGCAACAAGGGAGAGGGCCTTTTCAGTGGTGACCCCCCCCCGACTGTGGAATGATCTCCCCGAAGAGGCTCGCCTGGCGCCAACATTGTTATCTTTTCGGCGCCAGGTCAAGACTTTTCTCTTCTCCCAGGCATTAACAGCATTTAACAACGCTAAGTTTGTTTTTTAACGGACCCCAGAACTGTTGTTTTTAAATGGATACTGTTGTTTTTATATTGTTGTTTTTATGTTTCTGATGATTCTTAAATTTTGTATACTTTTTAAATGTTTACTGTTTTAACTTTTGTAAACCGCCCAGAGAGCTTCAGCTGTGGGGCGGTATGTAAATGTAATAAATAAATAAATAAATAAATAAATTTTCCCCAGAGAGGTTTCTGAAAATTGTGGTGAAATGGTTAAGCTGACTAGAAATTGATGGATCTGAAAGTTTAAATAGTTCCCAAATAATAGATAGATTAATACATAAGATGTTACTCATCTTTTTAATAAACAATAATTAAATGCCTGCATTACAACCCTTACTTTACTGGTTGCTGTCAACTTGTCTATGCATGAAACTACAATTGAAAGCCCACAATTTGATGGGTGTTTATTCTTTAAAATTGCTGAAGCATTTAGAAAGAGTACTTTTTCTGTTTGATAATTTGCACATATTCATGAGCAGTATTTTCTGGTTCCTGTATTTAGTTGATAGGATTTCGGCACCACCAGGAAATATTTCTGATGGTGGGTAATGCTACAGTTTATTTGTCTAAATAAACCGGTCGAGTCAGAGTTATGGTTTTAAATTCAAGCTGCCATTATTTAAAATGTTTAATTTTCCAGTCCACCTTGTAAGATTTCTTTAAAAAAAAAAAAAAAAAAGACCTTCCTGTGCATTTAATAGTTTTTGATGCTCTTACTGACCATTATTCACTTAGGAATTGTTAATGGATTTTGTAATCCCATTAGATTAACACTTAATGCTGGTGCTTCAATTCCACCATATTGGAGACTCTCTCATTTAAAAATTAAATGCCCATGAGAATGCATTGTAAGCAACTCTGCACGAACCCTGCCAACATCCTGCCGAACTCTGCTCATTTTTCTTCCTTGTAACAGCATCAGGGAAAAACACAGTGATCAGTGATGGCTGTTCTCAGCAAAATCCTGTCATGGTAAAGGCCGGTCTACTTTTACTGAATCCCATCAGAACGATGCTTGAAACAGTCTCTGCATAAATTGTATCGAGTAGTTTATTACATGGAGTAAACCACCATATGTAGTAAACTAAAGTATAGAGTAGTTTACTATATGGATTGCAACCATTGCTGGCGATTATAAGTCCTTGACATCATAGAATTCTGGAGCCTTTAATTCCCCCCCCCCCCCCAATACTATCAGCTGTTGGAGACCAGCAATAATGTTTTCATTTCCATCTTGATCTCAGACAACTGTGGTGGTGAGAAGGAGGAGCAGTAGATGCCACTGCCAGTTTGCTCACTGGCTGCCTGGCTGCCAAGCAAGCAAGTGGCAGCAATGATTAAAAAAAACAAGTTAAGGAACAGTAGCTAGCAGTTAGTGGCATTGGCAGTGAGAAGGTAGACTCTCTGCAGGTGAGGATCCACTGAGGATATCTTGCCTAAGGGCCACTGAAAACCTGGAGCCAGCACTGATCTGAAGAGGTACAATCGAGGATTTTACCATCTTACTCTGCATATTCGAGATAACTTCTGATGTTTCTTTCAAAGCAATGGAGGCTACTAAAGCACAGCTCCTTCTCATGGTGGAAATCTAATGTTGGAAGCCCAAGACCAAGAGGAAGGAATCTAAGAAGTGGGTCTTTCCCAAGCCAGTATCTTCTTTCCTGGGAAGTGGCGCACTGCTGATGTTTGAAGGAGCCATGTTGCGGACTCCTCCCATGTGATATGGTGTTTCTCACATTACATATGCAATATAAGAAGATGCCACCTTGCAGAAGCTTACATGCTGGCAGTTGCAGAGGTGGCATAGAACTTTTCCGTAGGATACTGGCCAACTGAGTAACCCATTCTATCTGTTCTTGCCACTACATGGGGAAGCCCCAGTATGAGGACTACTGTCATGAATACAAGTCTGTACTCTGCTCCATAGCTATGATACCTTGGGACATTTTGTAAAATTCCTGTGCAATAGAAGACCTATCCATGTGTTCTACCTCAAGTGATTACTTTTTCATTAAAGGGGAGTAGGGGTACACTTGCTGGCTCACCCCCTCCATCACGTCCTGATCAATCAACCTTACTGTAGGCCGTTTATTGGATGGAGAAAGTTTGAAACATGCATGGGGGGTGTAGTGAAGGGAGATGGGGATGTGATGGAGGGGGTGGGCCCAGTAAGTGTGCCCTGTTTTCCTCTTACTCAATAGTACTCTCAGAGCAGAATCCGTGAAAAGGGCTACCATAGATCTTCAAAACGTATAAAAAATCTGTCAATTTCATCCTATACCCCACCTTCTGGTACACCTGGGCCGGATCTACACTACTGCTTTAAAGCGCTTTATAACAGTTATAAAGCGCTTTAACTGCTTTAAAGCGCTATAAAACTGTTATAAAGCGCTTTAAAGCAATAGTGTAGATCCAGCCCTGGAGTTAGATGGTAGAAATTACTGTAGATGGTAGAAATACGGCTTTTTAGGCTCTTAAGTCTTGTTTCCAAACTCTACCTATTCATCAGTGCACCTTTGTTCAATTAAACACCCAAAGCGTTGCCCACCAGTTTACAAGACAATGTCTTCTTGTCTAGAAATCCTTGCAAGGTGTTCTACCTGGGCTTTCAGGTTCATTCTCTCCCTATTTGTTAATTTCAAATTTTCAAAAATTAGTATGAACCATTTTAAAGCAGAATGCCACATGTATTTCAACTCTTGTTCAGACATGAGGCTGTATCTTTTCTTCAATTACTTCTGTGCATGCAGAGGAGCTGCTGATTTAACAAAGCTTCTATAGCCAAAGGTAAGCCTCTAACCAATTTTGCCATTTTAACTGATGGACATTGGTATCAATACCAAATTGATACCACCACCCCCTTTAATACCATCCATATTCATTAAGGACACATATTGCAAACTCTGTCTGGACTCTTTTTTAGTGGTGAGAGTCTCTTGCATCTTCTAGTTTATGAAAGCTTGGCCACATTTTGTGTGAATTAATTAGATTATTGAAAATCATTCTGTGGTTTTCCGAGGCCTTCTAGGTGTGTACAGGCCAAGACATTACTGGCTGATATAAGATCTGAACTAGAGAACCTTTCATTTTAGATGCTGTGGTAAAGTGTTATGCTACTTTCCCATAACCAAATGTACAAAGTGTTAACACAATAAAACTATGACACCTCAATACATATTTAATCCTGCATGAGTTGGGGGTTGACACTGCAAATGCGGCCATCTTTGAGGATGGTGTACATGGTTACTTTTATAGTCACCTTAGGCTTTGGCAATGATTTACTTTTTGTTAGCACTCATGGAAACCTGTTGAAGGGCGAGGTATAAATCAAATAAATAATAACCAAGACCCTCAATATGTCATGGTCAGAGTAACTTTTAATGATCAGCTGTTAGGTCATACAAGCAGCATCAACAAGTAACCTGCTTAGGGCTCAGATACTTTTTAAATGAGGTTCCATTCTTCCATTGCATGTCCACTGGATGCTTCCTGCTTGCATGTGCTGGGATGCAGCTAGGAGCGAAGTGTGGTTTGCATGATTTACCACTGCAGAGCTGATGGGCTGCACACAAGGAAAGACGAAGGAGGAGGCCTCTTGTCACTTGAAGAAGGCTTCTCTTTTGCCTGACACCTTGGAGAGTCACTTCCACTCAGGGTAGACAGCACTGGACTAAGATGCGCAAGTAATCTGACTTAATAAAAAGCAGATTCTTCTTTTCCTGTGAGGACAGAGCTCCAGCCTATGGCTTGTTTTCTCTCCTTCTTCAGATTTCCTCCATCAATACTTGTCTTGCTGTGGAAGGAGCCTTAGCGTTTCCAGTGCTTCTCATGAATACAAATTCTCATTCTCTAAACAGATAGCTGTGGTATTAAAATGGCTACATAAAGTTTTCCTTCTTGATTGGTAGGATAAATATATGCCTACAATAAGCCAGTATTGCTGTTGAAGAATGATTCCCTGTTTTCCATATCAGAGGATGTTACTGGTGGCATTAGTAACACTGGGCATTGTGGTTGTAGTTGTTGAGTATGTGTTTTTTTAGAGTGTTCAAAGACCATTCTGATCTTTGAAATACTCTGTGTGTGTGTGTGTGGTTAGGGCTTTTGCTCGCACACTGAGTACTAAAGCAAAATTTGGCAATATGGTTTTCCTAAGAACACCAGGATTGGGTGAGGATGGAGGCTTACAGTAGCTTGAATACTGAAAGCCCAAATTCATGGGATTTTTATTGCAAGTGGTAAGAGAGAGGTGACAAGGTGCCAGACAAGCCTTTCTAACAAACAGCTGTTGTGATCTTCAGGGTAATATGCAATAGTGTGCTGCAATATTATTAGTTTTTATTTATTCCATTTCTATTCCACCTTTCCTTGAAAGAGTTTGATGTGGCATACATTATTCTATCCTCTTCCATTCTGTCCCCGCAAGAACCCTGAAAGGTGGATAGATAACTGCCCCAAGTCCATCCAGTGAGCTTCATACCTGAGTGGGGATTTGAACCTGGGTCTCATCAATTCTAGTCCAACACTCTAGCCAATACACTATACTAGCTCAGTGTGACAACGCAAAACGCCATGCTAACCTGACAATGCACCACAGCAGTGCTGTAACGATGCCTTTCAAAAATTTCCGCAAGGGCTCTTTTAAATAATGATATGGAATAAAAGCCCCACTGTATGTGGAGCTGCATCCGCTTGTGGTCTTGATGTATCATTCATTCCTCCTTGTTCTTCTCTTCCTAGGATTCTATTCACAAATTAATATTGAACAGATGTAAAAAGGGGGCAGGGAGTGGTATTGCTCTGGCATGATGGCACCATCCCTATAAACATTCTGCATAATCTGCTAAAGAGCTTAAATTCAAAGGTTCTTATGTATCATCAAGAGCCACTGACTAAGTAAGGTCCCTGGTTGTGCCTACAGAGCCTATGATATACAGTTTTTGTATGCATGAAGGCTCTTCCATAAGTTATAACAAATTTGTAGCACATGGGCATTGACTCTCTTTCAGCCAAAGGGCCGAATTCCATTTCAGAGAAGCTTTCCAGGGGGCGGGCACATTCCAGTGGTGGGCGGGGCTAAAGGGAAAATGGGTGGGACCAGAATACAAAAAAATGCAAGCATATGTTAGCTTAAAGCTCTTGCTTCCAGTAACTAAACCTTTGGAGAGACATTACAACCTTTTATAGTTTTCTCCATGCCCAACATGGTGGCAGCAGCTTTGCCATGACCTATCTGGACTGCTCTTGCGATCCACTTTTGGGTTGTGACCCACCATTTGAAGACCACTGGTGTAGAGGTTAGGGCCAGGAGGTGTAATTCCATTCCTCTAGTCTGTGTAAGGTGAAGTAACCTTACGTGTAACATATGAAGAGACTTTTATATGAGGAACTGTACAAAGAGCTATTTGTTTAGAACAGTGGTTCCCAAACTTTTTCAGGTAACCACCCCCTTTGTTCCACAAACTCATGCCCAGTGCCCCCTACCCTACACTATAATAATCATTATTCAGAATAGCGGTTTTCAACGACCCACTAAGGAAGATAATAACAATAAAATTCAAAACAGTAACAATTAATTGAATATTCAAAATCCATTTATATATTTTTTTAGTTTATTCAATTAAACATAATTGATGAACTTGATCCAGTGATATCTTTTCAAAGTCTGATAGTCATTTAGCAAGAGTATTAGATATCACATTTAGTAACTAGGGTAGAGTACCTCACTATTCTGTAAATTCTTAATGGGATGGAGTGATGACGTGATACCAGTTTCCCAATGTCTGGTTTAAAGTCACTTAACATGAGTCTTAAATCACAACGTTTAGTAATCTGGAGTCGATTTCTTTGCTTGGAGAGAAGTAGGCAGACCATACTACAATCACATTCCATCAAATATGATGTTGGAAATGCAACCAGGAGCTACTGAACCACTCTCCTTAGTGCAGGAAAGCGATCAGAAATTTCCTTCTGTAACCAAAACTCCTGGTACGATTTCTTAAACTTTGGCTTCAGCTCAATGTCATTTTGTAGCTCAATTGGACCCTTTAAATGGGAAGCACCCGCCACAGGCTTGCCGAGGGAGGGAGGGAAAAGAGCGAACACCTCTGTTTTGCAGCCGGTGTGGCGGGGCACACCAAGCAGGGTATGTGTCTCTTCATTAGCGTTTTGGTGCTTTTGAAACAATTCAGTTCACCGTTAAAAGGACTTTTCTTAAACAGTATTAATACATGTGTGGATTCTTCCCTTATATGGCTTGGGACCAAACTACCTTCTCTCATAAAAATGTCCCTGGGTTTTAAGACCTTCTGAAGAAGCGCTTCTTGGAAAAGACCACCTCGAGCGCCCCCAGCCGCCCCCTTGCCTCTTAACACCCCCCTATGCAATCCCACCGCCACTAAGGGGGTGGTACCACCCGCTTTGGGAACCACTGGTTTAGAAGCTCCATAACGATAGAGCAACTATCCTGAAAATCGGCTGGCCCACCAATACCAAGCTTCCACTAGATTGTGCAGTAAGTGTTGGCCACACTGTAGGGCTCACTCTCATTTTTGTTTGTGCAAAAGTGTCATCTTATGTCAACTGAGTGTGACGCCTACAATGCACCCTAGACTCTTTTGTACCGTGTAGGGGTTCCTTAGACAAATCAATGTATAAAGCAACTTTTCCCAGATGCCCTCCAGATGTTTTGTACTTCAGCTTCCATCAGCCCCAGCCAGTATGGCCATTGGTTAGAAATGCTGGGGATTGTAGTTAATAACATCTGGAGGACACCTGGTTGGGGAAGGCTGATGTAAAGGTTTTCCTGAAAGTTTTGTCAGTTGCTTGGAAGGAGTATGAATTTTGTCGACCTGCTCTATAGTTAGTAGATTCCATTCTGATAGTGTTGTGCAGGGAAATATATATATGGTCAGCTTTGTGTGTGTGTGTAAAGCTGTTCCAGCAGATGGAGTCTGGCCTTGAATTTTTAAATATGGAAACTGTCTGTGTTTATTTGTTTCAATGTTTAATATGATGGCAGAGATGTTATCGCTGTTAATCCATGTGGTTTTTGGAGGAATGTCTTGGTCTGTGAGGATTAGTGGTTCACTGATGCATTCCTTTAACTGGCTACAGCCTCTGCTGGAAAAGCTTTTCAAGGGCATCGCAACCATATGAGAGATCCGTCATTGAGAAAAACCACGGATCCAGGCAAGAGGCTTGAGGGAGCTTTGGGCAGCACTGCATGTAATAGCTTATTTCCTCTGCCACCTAGACAATGAGCAATTGCACGCAATCTTTACAAAACAAAGTAAAACCACAGTTCCTCCTCCTTCTTCTCAGTACACTTCAGTTCTCCCCCTTCCCAATATCTTAATTGACAAATAGATTCAATTTAATTTATGGCTTCATAGAAGAAGATGCTGCCAACTGCTTTATAGGGTTGTTGATTCCAAAAATGCTCGATGTTCTTTTGGCTTGCTACTGTCATACCGGAATGTGGATCAAGATGCATTATGTTGTTCAGGAAACGTCCTACAAAACACCTGCGCAGTGTTGTTTTGATTATTTCTAATAGCTCTAACTGAGCTTGAGGAAGGAGGAGAGGGCTCTGTCCTCTAGCTTGGTTTTCTCAGACTTCTAACACTTGCTAGGAATCTTGGCTTGATGGGGAGAGAGTCCAATCCCCCCAGTACTTCCAGTTTGTTCAGCATCTACTCAAACTCTGTACTACTCACCGTGTACATCTCTCTTTTCTCCATAATTGGGTATTTTGTGCCAATTTGGGGGCATGGTCAGAGCTGTATTAGAAGAGTATCTTTTGATGTTTAATGGTATGTAAGCTTCTGCAAGGTGGCATCTTCTTATATTGCATATGTAATGTGAGAAACACCATAACACATGGGAGGAGTCCGCAACATGGCTCCTTCAAACATCAGCAGTGCGCCACTTCCCAGGAAAGAAGATACTGGCTTGGGAAAGACCCACTTCTTAGATTCCTTCCTCTTGGTCTTGGGCTTCCAACATTAGATTTCCACCATGAGAAGGAGCTGTGCTTTAGTAGCCTCCATTGCTTTGAAAGAAACATCAGAAGTTATCTCGAATATGCAGAGTAAGATGGTAAAATCCTCGATTGTACCTCTTCAGATCAGTGCTGGCTCCAGGTTTTCAGTGGCCCTTAGGCAAGATATCCTCAGTGGATCCTCACCTGCAGTGAGTCTACCTTCTCACTGCCAATGCCACTAACTGCTAGCTACTGTTCCTTAACTTGTTTTTTTTTATCATTGCTGCCACTTGCTTGCTTGGCAGCCAGGCAGCCAGTGAGCAAACTGGCAGTGGCATCTACTGCTCCTCCTTCTCACCACCACAGTTGTCTGAGATCAAGATGGAAATGAAAACATTATTGCTGGTCTCCAACAAGTTGATAGTATGGGGGGGAAATTAAAGGATCCAGAATTCTATGATGTCAAGGACAGATAATTGGACCAGATTGGCCTGACTTAGTAATGCCGTTCTTACGTTAGTTGTTCTGAAATAAATTTCAGTAGTGTTGCTTCTCAGGTGTACAAACCAAGCCTTAATACCTTTGTGAAGTTTTGGTGATTCTTAATAGACATTCTGTCTTCTAAAATAAATGCAAATCTGTAATAGCGGGAGACGACTGATGCTTCTGCCACACAGCCCAGATAGGCAGGAGCCAACAGCATTCATATTTGTGTAATTTTTCTTCTTGAATTAATCAGGAGATAGCTAAATCAGCTAACCTTCCAGAGGCTTGTAAATTCCTAGAGCAAATTCCTTGCTTGGATCCACATGGCAGATCTCGTCTCTGATATGCCAATCTCCGTACGTGTGCAGTGCTCCTATTGACGTCAGCAAGAGATACAGTCTTTCAGGGATAAGAGACGTTTGGAGTCTCCATTGAGCTTGCAAAGCAAGCCTTATCCGATATTTTTAGAATACAGGCTTTTTGCTTAAATGTAATTAGCTGGTTGATTTTCTTGGAATTTAAACAATCAAACTAAAAGGTATGTTGTATTTATCTGACTGTTATAAAGGTCAAAAATCCCATAAATTCAGTGATTAAAATATCTTTTGTTAGGGACACAGCTAATTAGTTCTATTGGCAAGCTTCGAAAGGATGTACTCATTTTCTTTTGCACTGAAAGTGTTCTCTTTCATGATTGAGAACTGTAGGGAAACATTCCACTCATTCCAGCCTACTGGGTTTTTTTTAAAGGCACATCTGTCAGCATTAAAGCCCTAGACAGCAGCAGTCAATAGCTGCATCATCATGTGTTCATAACCCTTGGCATTTAAATTGTGCCCTAAAGGTCAAGCTGTGTTCAAATCAAGCATCAGAGATCTGAGAAGTTATTTATAGACTGTATTACGTTTTCAACCATTTAAATGAATGAAAGTCTCCCTCAAATAGTCAATTGCTACAGACCATGTCTAGTGTGTGTGTGTATAGTACTGTATTTATCACATGTCTAATTTTCAGTTTTCACACTTGCATGTATAAATCCAGATGAGCATTGATTATAAAAGTGAGATTTTTTTTTTTTACTAAACTCTTAGTGTTCAGAATCCCTTAGGATCAAATTATACTTATTTTTTTCCAATAAGCCTTGCAGATAGATGTTTCATTATTCCTTTTTTACTTTATTTTTCATGTTTTACAGATGTGGAGCTAAAACTAAGAGGGGACAGTTGGAGCTGCTTCTCATATTATGTGAGATGATTCCCCTGAAATTAAATTAAATGCGAGCATCTTATTGAAACAAGTTACACATACATCCAAGTTTCAGCCTCAGTGAGAGCACAGGCCTCTCAAACCCATTGAAATTTGACTGGGAGTCAAATCTGACAAGATATTTTGCATGTTAAGAGGCTCTGTGGTTAAGCTGAGACTTAACCAAATTTATTATTTTTATTAACACCCAAATTTATCATTTTTATTATTTAAATGTATGTGCCACTTTTCGAAATGGTATCAACATGGTGAAAATAAAATACGATATCATAAAAACGACAATAAATGTACCAATAGAAACAACACAATGCAGCACAATTGTTATTAAGCAACAATAACTCTACTGTGTGCTTTAAATCATAGCTGGCTGAGTCACACTCCAGGGAAAGGCTGTTTAAAGAGATGAGTTCTAAGAAGATGTCTGAATGTCAGAATTGTGGCGGTCTGTTGGTAAAGTGTTACAGCGGGTGGGTGCTACAACACCAAATTCATCTGAAGACTGGAGATCAGACAGGGATGTAATAAATTAATACTAATACTAATAATAATTTCTTACCTGCCTCTCCATTCTGATCAAGGCGGGGAACAACAGCAAACACAAAACACATAAAACTGAACCAAGAACATAACATACATTGTTAAAACATCCTAAAAACATTCTAAAAACCTCCTAAAATTCTCCTGGATAAGCCTGCCGGAAGAGATCAGTCTTGTCTAACCTAACCCCTGAGGTACCAAAATCCCTCCCCAGTATAATTATTCAAGTACAATTGGTTCTCACCGACTTATCCCCACCTCCATTGGATCCTCTGCCCCATAATAATATTGCCTGTAAGGGGTAAGGCAGTCCTAAGGTAAGCTGGTCCAAAGTTCTTTAGAGCTTTATATGTTAACACTTTGACTATGCCCTGGTAGCTTATTTGCAGTCAGTGTTGTTCTTTTACAATGGTGTAGCTTCCTGTTGGAAGGAGGCCCCAGTTAGCAGCTTCACTGTTTTGATCTTGGACTTTTAAATGATGGAACTGGAGGTTTTATCCTGTTATTTAAAAGATTTAATAATATTGCCTGTAACATTCTTCATTTTAGATCTTCCCAGAGTTGTGTGACATAACCAATTATTTAGAACTTGGATTAAGTTAAAAATAGTGATGGCCTTATTGAAAACTGTCTTATGGAAGGAAGCTTGAAGAAGTAGAAAAGACATACAACTTATAGAACTTTTTTCCCCCAGAGGCTTATTATCAGAGGACTCTTTGATAATAGCCAAGGATGGATCTTTTGTACCAAAGCATTTGACCCTGACCGCCTTAAATACTGTAGTACCAAAGGTGAAACCCTTTTTGTGAATTTTTCAACTGATTAGTGAATTCCTTAATGCATGAGAACGTCAGGGATTTAGTTATTTATAATTTAATGTTGATGCAGATGCTTTTCTTGCTAGCTATATTTAAATACAGTTTTTACTTCATGGAAACTTTTGTGAGAAGGAAATATTTTGGTGAGTATTTTTGTAAGATTCTGACTTATTGCATCTTGCACTTACTTCCTTTGAGTTAATGGGAAACAGAGTTTCTGTATTGTAAGCATCACAGAGAAGGGATAGATATTGGGGCTCTGTGATGTATTCAAATCCTATTCCTCCATTGACAATTCCTGCAGCTTTTGTTAATGTATTTATTTATGATTTATTTATTTATTTATTTATTGCATTTATATACCACCCCATAGCCAAAGCTCTCTGGGCGGTTTACAGAAGTTAAAAACAGTAAACATTAAAATAAATATGCAAAGTTTAAAAACATAAAAAGCATAAAAACAACAGTATCCTTATAAAAACAGCTATTATGGGGTCCGAATGTAAACAAGCAAAGTAGACTGTGCGATTTTTGGGTTAGAAAATGGCTGAAATAAAATCCCAAAACCATGTTAATATGTCAAAATTCATCCGGACCATTTTCAAAGGCGGTTCCACGTAATCCAAGTGAGAGGTTCAACTCTATATGACTACCTCTGTATAACTTGTCCCACTGCTTCTGTATTCCAGGGAAGAGGCTGCATGAGTCAGGGATTAGGAGAAAGTGAGGGAAAGCTGAGCTATTCCCAGGACAGGCTGTTCTTGTTGGTGAGGCCTCAAAGCTTCTCTTGGCACTGGACCTAATGCACTTGCATTGTGTGCTTAATCACAAGGCCGCCTCTGCCTCTACAGTCACTCGTTCACAATGAGTTTTTCCATTCAGTTATTTATAAAAGCATGCAAGCAGATGTGGAAACTTCGTATGTGAAAAGCTCTGAAACATCAGTGGATCAAAGAGAGCATTCTTTTTCTAAGATTTTTTTTCATTACTCTGTAATTTAGTTTAGGAAAGAAAGCATTGGATTAAAACGTGGTAAAAAATCATTTTCTGCACTAGGGTCCTTTAGTACTGCTAAGGTATTGCTATTCTGCAAAAATATTGGAAGCAGGTCTGTTATTGTGGCTTTTAATTTAATATAGTATTCCATCCGCAATTCCCATCCACTTGGCAAAGACACAAGATGGAGCACTTCTGGATCAGACCAAGGGTCAATTTAGTCCAGTGTCTTGTTTTTCACAGTGGACAATCTGATGTCTCATGGGAAGCCCATAAGTATGGAGGAAATGGCTCTCTCTGGTTGTTGGTTCCCCTGCAGGGCTCTGAAACCTGGGCATTGATTATAGCCATCATGTCTAGTAGCTATTGATAGACTTTCCTCCGGGAAGATAATGTTTCCATGATTATCTTAAAGTTGTGGGAAATCTATCTATCTTAAAGAATTATAACCCATTTGTCAGTAAAATTCCCAGGGAGGCAAACAAAACTGCAAAACAAAGTAAAACAAATTTTAAAATATACTAAAAGCAATCAATGGGAGCAGTGTAAAAACACAATTCCTACCAAGACAAAAACAGATCAAACTGAATTAAAAAGCCTGAGCAAATGAAAAGGCTTTTGGTTCCAAAATGGCATCAAAGTAAACAAAGCATCCTTGGGAAGAGCATTCCATAGTTAGGGTGCCACCACTGAGAAGCCCTTTCCTTAGTAGCCATACCCCATATCTCAGATCTATGGGCAGGCACATGTGGAGAGGGAGATCCTTCAGTCCTCAGCCATGAAGTAAGAAAACAGCACTTTGAAGTAACCTTGGAAACTGACAGGGAGGCAGGGCAGTTGTCACTGTGAAGTTGGAAAAGGTGCAGAAAAGGGCAACCCAAATGATCAAGTGGCTGGAACAGCTCCCCTTTGAGACAAAAGACAAGTAAGGGGTCAACATGATTAGGGTGTATAAAATTGAGCATGGTGTTGAAAAAATGCATAAGGAGAAGTTTTTCTACTTCTCTCATAATACTAGGATGTGGCATCATCCAATGAAGTTAAATGGACAGATAAAAGCAAGCACTTCTTCACAAAGGCATAGTGACAAAAGTAAGTACTTATTCATAAAGGCATAGTAAAATGATGAAATTTGCTTCACACAGCACATGGTTAGTGTATGCAACTTGCCATTCCCACATTCAAGAGACAGCTGGACAACCATCTGTCAGGGATGCTTTAGGGTGGATTCCTGCATTGAGCAGGGGGTTGGACTAGATGGCTTTGTAGGCCCCTTCCAACTCTGCTATTTAAGATTTTTTTAAGATAACCTGGATGACTTTAAATGGGGATTAGACAAATTGATGGAGGATAGGGCTATCAGAATTTCATTTCACTTCGCAAATCATGTGAACGTGCCCTGCTCGCAGTCCCAAACACGAACGGGGATGTATTTTTTCAGGAGGGTGCAAATTTCTGAACTTACAATTGTGTTTGGGTGTGTGTGCTTATTTTGATAAATGAGCACTGAAATGCACATTAAAAAACAAACAAATTTTTGCTCTGTAGTCAATAGGGAGAAGTGCTCACTTTTGAAAAATGTGCACAAAAGTGCACTCTTTGCGCTTGAAATATGCACTTTCCCTGTTCAAGTGGAAAGAAAAGATGTTACTGTACTCATGTCCTGCTTGTAGATTTCACATAGGCTCCTGGTTGGCCACTATGGGAATCGAATGCTAGACAATATAGGCCTGTGGTCTGATCCAGAAGGGCTCTTCTTATTAGGGATGTGCTCCGCTTCTAATCGGACCGGCGAATTAGAAGCGGAGCGGGGGGCTTCGCCTGCCCTTAAGGCGGAGGCGAAGAGGATTGGGGGGCCAGCAGAGCGTGGCGAAGAGGATCGAGGTGAAGGTGGATCCTTCGCCTCGATCCGGAGCTCTGCCGGAAAGGTAAGTGGGGTTTACCAGGCCCTGCCGCTGTCGCTGTCGCCCATGCGGCGACAGCAGCAGGGCCCGGTTCAACCAGGAAGCTTGCAGCCCAGACTTCCTGGTTGAACCACGGGCTCAATTGAAGACGCCGACGGACCACGGACGGAGGCAGGTAAGTCCCCCCTCCCCGTTGGTCCCTTACCGGGCTCTGCCGCCGTCGCCGCACGGGCGGCGATGGCGGCAGGGCCCGGTAAACCTCCTGCTCTCCTCTCCCAGCCTTACCTGGCACCACTCCCCTTCACTGCGGAGCTCCGATTCAGAGCCGGAACTCCACAGCGAAGAGGAGCGGAGTATGGGCGGAGCGGCGCGGGCCGATCCGAAATTTTCGGATCGGCCCGCGGGGCGGAGCGGGGGGTCTGTGCACACCCCTACTTCTTATGTTCTTATGACAACGCACTAATGTGATATTATCACGACTAGTAAAGCAGATCATTGTACACTGAGTTATCACTGAATGTGTGACTAGTGTGGGTGGGTGGACAGGCAGGCATCTACTCCCTATTCCCAATTTTCTGAACTATTTAGATGGTAATATTAAAATAAATTAGGCAGGAAAGGCATGGCTCTTTCAGAAACATGGCAAATGACCATTTTAATGTGAGTGTACAGGTTGATCAGTGCTTAGAAAATGGAAGTATGAAAGAGAAGCAAGCAAAGCTTTACCTCTGCACAAATTGGGTGGCATGCTAACCTAAGACTGCACTCCTAAACATACTTAACCTGCAAGTAAATATATGGAAACAAGTGGGATTTAATCTAATATGGTTAGGAGCATTCTGTAAGTCTAAGAAATGCCACAGATTATGTATATAAGATAATTATAACAGTCCTTGATAAATAATTATAGAATCAAGGTAGTAATTGCTTGTTGCACATGAATGCTGCGAGAATTAATTAGCGTGTAGTATGCAATAAAATGTGAAGTGCTCCGTAACTGTTAATACTATTAAGACGGATGCTCAATGGATAAGCAGATGGTAAACTGCTGTTTGGACCCGCACCAGTATGCTCTTTCTACTCTCGCAGAGCTTCTTATCAATAAGGATTTACTGCACAGTCCATGGACATTTCCTCTCTTCCTCCTTTCCCCTCGGCACATTGCGGCACAAAACGCTCAACTTCACAATGGCAAACCCAGTTGCTGTCCACTTAATTTCAGTGTATATTCAATAGTGCCTCATCTAGTAAATTGGGCTGGGATATTTAAAAAAGAGGAAGAAAAACAGAAGCCTGATGGTCTAGAATGCTCTTCTACATGATTCTTTTAAGGCTACTTATAGAAACCTCCTGTGGTTAGTTCAGATCTAAGTGTCAATGTTCTTGGCATTTTTTTACCCCCACACCTCATCTTTATTGTGCATATCCCAAGAGATTCCAGTTCCTTCAGGAGAGTTTGGCACTGGGAATGTGAATGGAAGTTGAGGCCTTACAACTAATAAGTCAGTTGATCCTCCAAAGTAATCTGACCCCCCTTCCTATTGTGGCCATGTGTCCTACTTTACAGAGGACAACCCTCTATTTTGAAGTGTTGTTCAGTCTGCTTTCGATTCCTGCATTGAGCAGGGGGTTGGACTCGATGGTCTTATAGGCCCCTTTCAACTCTACTATTCTATGATTCTGTGATTCTATAAAGAACCATAGGAAGGGAAATCAGGGGCCTTGGAATGGCCCATTAACACCTGGACAGCAATCTGAGCAAGTCTTCCACTGTGGTGTTATTTATTATATGTCTATTTAAATGATAGTAATTATTTTGAGATTTGCATCTTTGCATGTTATAGCAATAGCAGCTCTTAGCCTTTTGGGGCATTGACCCATTGCCCAAATGTCTCAAACCTCAAAATGGTTGAAAGTGAACTCAAATGGATATGTGATAGTAAGGGTAAGCATATCAGGAAAGGTCCACAGCTGAGTAGTGGAATACATGGTTTGAATGCAGAAGGTCCCATGTTGAAAAAAAAAAGACCAAGGAGCAGGTGCAGGAAAAATTCCTGCCTGTGATTAGGGATGTCGGAGGCTTCCATCTGGGGGGTGAAATCCGCCGTTCTGACTTGCCACCCTGTGGACTGGCCTGACTGGATCTGTGCCTAGAGGGAGAGTGGGAAGGTTGCGCACAAAGGTGGTGATAGCTGTGGCGGGCGGGAGGGAGGAGAGCCGTGGTGCTGCCTTCCCTTCCAGAGACCACTGCTATCGCCGCTGCCATGCACAGCTCTCCCGCTTGCTCTTCCTGCCAGTGTTGTCATTGGTAAAGAGAGAGGGAAGGTTGTGCACGGTGGCTTTATTTAATTTAATTTTTTGCCTGTGAAGATAGCAGGATGTGTGAATTGCAGCTACAAATTGCACATAACTAGGCACATTACGGCCGCACTTTGCGTAAATGACACTAATTATGACCATAATTTGCCCAGTTGCAACTGCACTTTGCATATCTTCCTGTTTGTACAGGGAAAGAAAAATGTGGAAATCTGTGAGTTCCGGCTGGAAGCCGGCCACTTGTATTTGAAACGCAAGTGCACCTTGATCAGTGAGGATCCAGGGAAATCTGTTGATGAACAAAATCTGGCTTCGTTTAAGGTAGCTTCTAATACCTATAGTGGTCCTTTAACCTCCCTAGGGTGACCATGTGTCCTGCATTATAGAGGACAATCCTCTATTTGAAAGCATGCTCTCTTTCAGGGATGAGAATCTCCAGTACATGGGCCACATTTGGCTCACTAGGCCTCCCTGTCCAGCCCGCAAAGGCTTCAGGTGAGGCCTCTCCCTGAAGCCTGCCTCCTCGGCAAAGAGGGAGAAGCAAGGAGTTCTTCTTGAGGCTGTGGCTCAACCCCACTCCCTTTTCCCTTGTTGGGGAAGGCAAGAGCAGACTGAAGCCAGCTCCCAACTGAGCCCACGCCTTGAAGAGCTGGCTCAGGGTTTTCCTGCTACTCACTATTCTGATCAGGAAGGCAGGGGATTGGTAAAACAGGCTCAGGGCTTCACTGAGCCTGCACCTCAAGGAGTGATTAATAATGGATCACCTTTGGTCAATGAATATTATGGGCATGGGAGGGGGGCAATATGGATGGATCCCAGCTGGGGAAAAGGCTTAGAACCCTTCTACCCTCCACTGCTAGGATCCCAATCTGGATTGGAGCCCCTCTACTTACTTTAGAACAGAGGTGGGCAACACGTGGCCCATGAGTTTGGCAACCAACTACTACAGGTACTCAAAAGTGCCACATTTAGCTGGTTTGCAAGCTAAATGTGGTCATTTTGAATCTCTTCAGGGGGTTGCTGTCAAATTTCGGTGGCACCCCACCAATTTTTATTTTTATTTTTTTTGCTGCTGTAGGTGGTGAGGCAACAGGAGTGCTGCCCCCACAGGAGTCCAGGGGCTGGAGATTGGTCACCATACCACCCAAAAATTTCTAGCCCTGCTTTAGAGGGGAAAAGAAAGAAAGAGATCATCACTAGCTAAGTCTTCAAAGTCACATGTAGTTTGGGTCTTATTGTAGTCAAGACTTCAAAATGCTATGTACCCTGCTGACACACTCAGTCTTGTTTCAAAGAGCTTTCGGTATCAGAAGTAATCCAAAGCCTTTCTCCCGCTGAAGTTTCCCCCCCAAAACGCCTCTTGCTCTGCAGCATTACATTATATTGAGATTTAGTTTAAAAAGCAAAGCAAAACTCTAGCCTGTTTGAATTCTGTTTCCTTGTTTTCCCACAAGCTTATGAATATCACGTTACCTTCTGTAGTCATTTTCCTGTTCCTCAGGTGCGTAATAGCCAACTTTTAGCAGTCCTTGGCCGTGTGTTAGTTATTCATTCCCACTGATGAAAAATGCAGTTTGGCCAGGAAGTAGAACTACTGACCTCTGGAATGTTACTTTAAACTGGAGGACACCCAGAGTGGTCAGGAAAAGCGTTGATCAGTCTTGGTTTCCAAAAGTAGATATTATTAAAGGGCATTTATATGAAAAGAGATGGGTTTCCATTAAAGCTCTAGTCCAGAGTTCCCCATTCTGGGGTCCATCAGATATATTGGACTCCAACTAGACTACAGAAAAGGGCAACTAAAATGATCAAGGGGCTGGAGCATCTCCCCTATAAGGGAAGGTTACGAGAGCTGTTATTGTTTTGCTCAGGAAAAAGAGAGTAAGGGGAGCGTGATAGAGGTGTACAAAACTATGCATGATGTGGAGAATGTGGATAAGGAGACATTTTTCTCCCTCTCTCATAATACTAGAACCTGGGGTCATCCCATGAAGCTGATTGGGGAGAGATTCAGGAACTACTTTTTTAGTTTATGGAATTCACTTCCATAAGATGTAGGGATGGCCACCAATTTGGATGGAGGAGAAGCCTATCAATGGCTACTAGTCCCAATGGCTATGTGCTACTTCCAGTATCAGGCAGTAAAACTGTATGCACCAGTTGCTGGGGAGTATGGGCAGGAGAGTGTTGTTGCACTCATGTCCTGCTTGTCGGCAGCTGGTTGGTCACTGTACGAACAGAGCGCTGGACTAGATGGACCCATGGTATGATCCCGCATGGCTCTTCTTATGTTCTTATGAGTTGCAGTCCAACATTTCTGGAGGGTGCTGGACTGTGGCTATTTTGATTGCTTTTATTTGACTCTGGTCATTTTTATGCTTTCTTCTCTAGCTCTTAATTTAGGCAAGCAAGGGGGGACTTGCTAGAGTGTACAAAACTATGCATGTGGTGGAGAAAGTGGATAGGAACATATTTTACTTCCTTTCTTATAATATTAGAACTTGGGGACATCCCAATGAAGCTGAATGATGGGAGATTTAGAACAGATAAAAGGAAGTACTTCACACTGCGCATTGGGGTTGATGGCTACCAACTTGGATGGCTTTAAAAGGGGATTAGACAAATTCATGGAGGATGAGGCTATCAGAGTCTACTATTCATAACAGCTATATGTTCCCTCCAGTATCAGAAGCCAGTGTGCACTAGTTGCTGGGGAATATGGGTAGGAGGTTGCTATTGTGCTCCTGTCCTGCTTGTGGAGTTCCCATAGGCATCTGGTTGGCCACTGTGGGAACAAAGTGATGGACTAGATAGGCCTTTGGTCTATGTCCTTTTTGTATTGTTGTTTTATACTGTTTAATACTGTGTTTGGGTTTTAATTGTTATTGTGGTCCTCTTTGGTCAAAAGGCAGGATACCAATGTATTAAATAAAATAAATAAACTTCTGACAATGACGTTTTGGTAAGTCAATATGAGACTGCTTGAAAAGACCTAACAGTGACCTGAATATTCCCACCGTTGTTATGTGCTTTTATATATTTTTCCTTTGCAACATTCATCTCCTGGAGGGAAAAGATACTGGTCATGATAGCATTAATAAAAATAGCTGCTCACCCTTAAATTACTATCCCATGAACTGTTACATTTTTCATCTCAGGGAAAACCACCTCCCCCAAATGTCATTTTCCAATCTGATTTTAGTACCAGTCTGTGGTACAAGTCAAAATCTACTCAGTATAAAATTCTAACGGAGTTCCACTTGCTCTGACTGCAGAGATATGGCTAATAATAGAAGTACTATAAATGCAAGAGTAGTGAGTAAAATCAAGGCAGATTTGTCAAATGCAGCATTAGTAACATGACAGAATAGAGCTGTAGCAAAACGGTTATTCTTTTTCTATTAACTTGGGTAGCTTTATGCATTAGAAAATATTTACAAGGAACTCACTTCTGTGTGGATACTATGCATTCTTTTATATCTTTTGATCAAAGCTGAGATTTTCACACCCCCTCTGTTAAAAGCAATTATTTACGTCATTTGAATCACAGGGAAATTGAGTTTTGGGTTGAAAAAAGAAGAATAATTCTAATCTAAATTGTCCAAATATTTTGTTGGTTGTGTTAACATGTGCTTTATTCTGTGTTCATTTTGTATTTTAATGTTGCTGTTGTTGTTTTAGTTTTGTTTTAAAATGTTGCTCACTGCCCAGCACCCACAGAACATTTTGTTAATGGGTGAGATAAAAACTACTGTAAATAAAAGTGACACTGGAATTTACCTTTTGGGGAATTCCTTTCACAATGACATTTCCTGTTTAGACTTAAGACGAGCTCCACACAACTGAAAGAGAAAGGTTTTTTCTCTGTGAAGGAAATCTAAAAGCAGCACCTTTGCTTTTGAAACTATGCAGACGTCTTTTCATATTTCCTTCTTGCAGAGTAGTAACATAGATTCCTGCCTCCCATCCACATAATTTCAAATAAAACATTGGGTTAGGTTTAGGGGGACTTCACACACATTTTATGTTTCATGTCTTCATGCATGTTAATGTCCTCCCCCTTCCCAAAGTTAATGGAACATAAATTGGATGTTGTTTACATTCATCTTCCGTTCCTGCTATATGCTCCTCCTATCAGCCTTCACACCCCAGGCCCCCACATCCTGCCCTTTGTCTAAACCAGGGGTGCAGAACCTCAGGCCCAGGGGCCAGATCTCGCCTTCTAGGGTTCCCAGAACACCCCACCCCATTTTACCTGGCCCCACCCCCATCCCCCAACCACAGATTGTATGGTGGTTTCCTAGCTTTTGTGCAGTTTTCCCCCCTCTTGCTAAAAGGTTGAAATGCCTCTCCTAAGGCATATTTACTGACAGGAAGCACTTTATACAAAATGGCAGTGGTATTTT